>NC_083228.1:35439140-36067640 GCF_032191835.1 Heteronotia binoei
CCAACTGTCACTTTGGAGCCGCCCCCTGGTCCGTTTCAATCTGAAAGTTCTCTCAGGTATCCAGGATCCAGGCAAGTCCATTGGTCAAGACCAAGCACCCAATTAGGTGCCACCAATGCACTTTCTATTGGTTGTCGCAGTAGTCCAGCCCTTATGGTCACTGCGAAACCTCCCCTTTTCATGAGGTCACACACCAGCTGATCAACTTTCTCCTCCCTTGTACCTCCCATTCCCTAAGGGCTCAAGAGAGTCCTTATAATCTGTGGACTAGCTACCCACAGGTGTGCGTCTAGCAGTATCCCAACTTCCGCTGCATAGATCCATCCCCGATTCCTGATCAGTTTCAGGTCCCTTCTCCCACTTCCTCGCTTGTTGCCATTGGAGCCTTCCTTGAAGACTATGATAGGTAAATATTACCCTGTTTGTCTACTTATCTGAAAGAGAGCCAGTTTGGTGTAGTGGTTAAGTGTGCGGACTCTTATCTGGGAGAACCGGGTTTGATTCCCCACTCCTCCACTTGCACCTGCTGGAATGGCCTTGGGTCAGCCATAGCTCTGGCAGAGGTTGTCCTTGAAAGGGCAGCTGCTGTGAGAGCCCTCTCCAGCCCCACCCACCTCACAGGGTGTCTGTTGTGGGGGAGGAAGATAAAGGAGATTGTGAGCCGCTCTGAGACTCTTTGGAGTGTAGGGCGGGATATAAATCCAATATCTTCTTCTTCTTCTTCTACCCATGTGTTCCCCTATCTATCTATCTATGTTTCCTAGGACTGAATGTGTGTTTTGATGAGTATTTTATCCTTGTATGGAAGCCTATATTTTTCTTAATAAATTTTAACTGATTTTACTTAATTAGAGTCCCAATATTCTTACGCATTACCTTTCTGGACGGTTAATCTTGTATACATAGGTAAAAGATCCCTAGTGAGCCAGGTGCCCACCTGACTATTCCCCAACCTCGTTTTGAGGGCATTTTGGCTTACAAAAGTTCCCTTTGTCAGATATCTGACAATGAAAACTCAAAAGCTCATACCCAAAAAATTGTTGTTGGTACCTAAACTACAAAGGAACCCTGTGGTGCAGAGCAGTAAGCTGCAGTATTGCAGTCCAAGCTCTGCTCATGACCTGAGTTCAATCCCAGTGGAAGTTGGGTTCAGGTAGCCTACTCAAGGTTGACTCAGCCTTCTATCCTTCTGAGATCGGTAAAATGAGTACCCAGCTTGCTGGGGGTAAAGTGCAGATGAAGGCAATAGCAAACCACCCCATAAAAAGTCTGCCATGAAAACGTCATGATGCGACATCACCCCAGAGTAGGAAATGACTGGTGCTTGCACAGGGACTACCTTTATCTTTTTACCTAAATTGCTGCTGGACTTGAATCTAGCTCTCTCTCACACATACACACACAAAAGAGGGGGCAAACAGATACCTAAAAAGTACTCTTAGGCCGAGGTCAGACGCGCATAAACTGATGAGATGGGCATGGATGAAAGCCAGATGCATGTCGGATTTTATGTGGTTATGCAAACATCAGCATTTGGCAATGGTCATTGGCTCATTCTTGTCCCAAACTGCCACAACTGAGACGCTGACTTTTTTGATAGTACATTAAATCCAGATCCAGAATGCTTCTGACGACTCCCACGCATACTTTCTATGTTTGAACGCTCCATTGTAGCCAACTCGTCGCAAGCGCACATCCATTTCCCTGCAAGAGCCCACTCCAAATGATATCATTGCGC
This sequence comes from Heteronotia binoei, assembly GCF_032191835.1. Classification (NCBI taxonomy): domain Eukaryota; kingdom Metazoa; phylum Chordata; class Lepidosauria; order Squamata; family Gekkonidae; genus Heteronotia; species Heteronotia binoei. The sequence goes on from NC_083228.1 coordinate 35,440,879, forward strand.
CAGCAATTGTTGACTCAGCCTTCCAACCTTCTGAGGTCGGTAAAATATGTACCTAGCTCGCTGGGGGGGGGGGAGTGTAATGACTGGGGAAGGCAATGGCAAACCACCCCATAAAAGGTCTGCTGTAAAAACTTTGTGAAAGCAGCATCACCCCAGAGTCGAAAATGACTGATGCTTGCACAGGGAACCTTTCCTAAATGAAGCGGGGGGGAGACAGATCGCCCACCTTTGCTGTCTCCCTGCCAGGCAGGAAAATGGAAAAGGCAGTTCCCAGACTTCCCACCACCCCCCTTTAAACACCCAGGTGGGGTGTTTAAATGTGAGGAAAAGGCAGATCGGCAGAGAGATGGCAAAGAGAGCTCCCGTGTTCCCCCCCATTTAAACACTCTGGTGGGGTGTTCATTTTTTATGACAGTCTCCATTGTTTGATGCCCATTCTGGCCTGTTCCGGCCCATTCCATTTTTTACCCTGTCCCGTTTAAATGGAAGGGGAGGGAGATGACCCAGCTTTGCTGTCTCCCCGCCAGGCGGAGATACAGCAAAGAGAGTTGCCGTGTTCCCCCCCTATTTAAACACCAAGGTGGGGTATTTAAATGGGGGGGGGAGGAAGATCATCCACCTTTGCTGTCTCCCCACCAGGCGGAAAGACAGCAAAGAGAACTCCTGGGCTTTCTCTCCCTGGCCGGGTGTTTAAATGGGGGGACAGATCGCCCACCTTTGCTGGCACCTTTAAAAAAAAAAAGCCAAGCATGATATCCCACGGTACTGCGCTTGCGTGAGTGTGGAATGCCATCTCAAAAAATGAGGTCCTCTGATCAACCAACGACGGGGCCAATGCTGCTTAGAACTGAAGGATGGAGCAATGTCTGATCAGGAATTTCATTGTAAAAAAGCTGTGGGGTATAATAGCGACAGGTTAGGGATGGATTTAATGGTGAGTGTGACCGCGGCCTCAAAGAGCTTATTATACCCCAACACATTTCAGTACAAAAAGATTCTTTAGGGTGAGATGCTTGTAAAAAATACTAGATCACCTTCTAGAAGGCAGCTACAATAATTTGCTTTGGAATCACCTCTTGGAGATTTCTGACTCTTTGGGAGGGGGTTTGTTGTGGCTGCTGTTAATCTGCAATAGAACCTGTAATGTTAGCAACAATATACATAATTTCATCACTACACATTATTATTAGCAAAGAAATGAAACTATATTATTCTCCCTATTAGATGATGTTCACCAGTCAAATATCAAGGGACTGAATCCTTGTCAATGGTTTTCCCCACCTCTTGACCTCTTGTTACAATTACCAACCTCTAGGAGGGGCCTGGAGTTCTCCCATGACACAATGCATCTCTATTCTACAGAGCTCAGTGTCCTTGGAGGAAATGGGAGCTTTGAAGGGCAGACTCTAGAGCGTAACATTTCCAATGAGCTTTCTCCCCTGCCTAAATTATGTTTCCCCCAGGTACCACTTCCAAATAACCAAGAATTTCCCCAGCTGGAGTTAGCAACCCTATCTCTCAATGGCTTTCATGGTATCATTCTAAGAACATTAGCCAGAATGATCTGGGAGCATAGGAGTATGGTTTTACAGAAGCTCTAGCTCACTGTCTGTCCTCTTTTCTTCTGAAGATTTAAGGGGAAAGGCATAACTTTGCGATGGAAGGGACTAGAGACTTACTTTAAAATAATGCTGGAAATTCGAAGAGCCTGTTACATCTACAATATGTTACTATAACGTATGGTTGCCACCTCTGTGTTCAGAAGTATGTGGAGATTTGTAGGGTGGAGCCTGAGGATGGTAAAATGTGTGGAGGGGAGGAACTTCAATGGGGTATAATACCATTGAGACCACCTTGCAAAGTGGCCATTTTCTCCAGATGAACTGATCTCTTTCTCCTGGAAATCAGTTGTGATAGCAGATCTCCAGCAACCACCTGGAGGTTGGCAACCCTACTGTACCAATTTCCTAGTACCCATTTAAAAAAAATGCAAAAGACCAGGTGGCCCAGATGAGGCGGGGGGGGGGGGTCACTGGGGCAGGGGAACTGCAGGGAAACTTGTGATGTGAAGCCCTGTTGGCACTGCACTGTATCAGCAGCTGCACCGGCGATGGGTAAAACATACAACCCTGTTCTTATGTGGAAACCACCTTTGCTTCAGCAGACTGGAAAAGGCTACTTACAAGATCATTAAGCTGTTTGATTTAAGCTCATAAATGTTATTCATAATTGCTTTTGTTATATCAGTCAAGCTGACAGATCTGTTAACACAGAAATCATAATTTCATCTAAGTTAAGAGATGCCTGACTCATATCCAAGCTCCGTTCTTTGTTTAATGATGCAAAGGCTATTAAAACCAAAGGTCTCCTATAATACTAAAGCATTAAAAGTTGAGATGTACATAATGTAAGTTTGCCTTGTCATATTATTCTGCAGCTGCCTTATGTTCTGCAGAAGACATTTGGATTGGCCAATGGTCTTCTCATGTATGTTGGACACTGTAATTCCTGCATGCAAAAATATTGCAACAACACTGGGTGCATTTGTTTTATCATTTCTTTACTTATGAAAGATAACTGCTCCTTAGAATTCAGCTCCCCCCCTTACATTAGACACAACATGGATGGGGGGGGGGGGCAGAAGACTTAAGGTGCCAAGCCCTATCCTAAATTTATGTGCATTCAAGTGTGCTCTCTGAACAGACTATGCACATACAGAACTTTCTCTGTGTGATCAGGAACCTGGATTTATGCAAAATCAACATTGCCCTTGCAAAATTATCTTCAAAGTTGTTGAACAATGTTTGAGTCCTGTGGCGCCTTTAAGACCAACAAAGTTTAATTTGGGATATAAGTGTGCAAAAGTTTTGTTGGCCTTAAAGGTGCCTCTGGACTCAAACTTTGTCCTGTTGCTTCAGAACAACACAGCTACCCACCTGAATCTATCTTCAATGTTGTTGTTGGTCTCATATTTAGGATATTGCTTAAAACAGTGGTTCTCAACCCTTTGTGCCTCACCAGTCACTCTATCAAAGACCCTGGCTCCCACCATGATAGACAAAGAAAGCCTACTCTTCCATGAGGGGGATGTTTATATGTTTACGAGCAATCTGTTACTATGGTTACCAACCTTCAGGTAGGGCCTGGAGCTCTCTCAGAAATTGCCCTTTCAAGGACAACCTCTATGATAGCTATGGCTGACCCAAGGCCATTCCAGCAGCTGAAGGTGAAGGAATAGGGAATCAAACCCAGTTCTCCCAGATAAGAGTCCATGCACTTAACCACTACACCAAACTGGCTCTGAGCAAACTGTTGATTTCTTTGCAGGCCCAAAATTAGAATCATAAGAGTTGGAAGGGGCCATACAGCCCATCTAGTCCAACTCCCTTCTCAATGCAGGATCAGCCTAGAGCATTCCGTGTACTTGATACAGCATCTATCTAATGCACTACGCTGTACCCTGGAAGTGATTCCCATCAATAGGATGGAGCCTCTTGTGGGCAGTCAAACAGCCTTTCAAGCATGTGACTCAGAAGGGACTGAACTAAGCCAGTAGGTTTTGGAACATCCCTGTTAATCATGACCAGTTTTTTGCCTCTTGTTTATCTCTTTCTTTATACATTGTAAATGTTTTTATTACAGTTGTGTTTATTGTTAGATAATCCTGGTTGCCTTTATCATATTAATATTTCATACTGAGGAAACTGCCTTGGTGTTATGTATCAAAAGATGGGTACAAGTGTTTAAAATTAATAATAAATAAGTTACAAAGCTCTTGTAGTGAAACAAGGCAGTTACAACTACACATCTTCACATTAGGAAATTCACCATTACATATTCTTAACTCATCCCAGTGTTACCTCCTGTTTCCAGTGCATGCTTTATAAATCTATTTATTCCGTTCTGCCTCTGTCATCTTAGTGATTCTCTTCATTGCTTGTGCACCACTATATATTCACTAGCACAAGATAATCTTCTAGTGATGCCTGTATTTAAACATTCTTTCAAAGACTGTAACCAGACCAGGGAATGGTCAGGCTCTGTTCAGCCTTATGAATTATTAGATATCTTTTCATCCCTTTCCCAATAAAAATAACAAGATGAGATCAATAACTTATTTCCTGTTAAGAAAACTGTGAGCCATCCATTCTCCTATTCATAACTGATTACCCAGTCAATATCTTTCCTTGGTAAAATTTAAGGCATTATACGTCAACATCGTGAATAGACCATTGCTATGTATTTAACAGCTCAACTATCACCGCTGGAGGGAATATGCAACACAGCCTTCCAAAATCTTGTTCTCTGAAAAATCTACCAACCAAACCATGGCATTGTCTCGATATGTAGGCTTTTTATACCAACTGTGTATTTTCATTATTTTGTAACAGACTAACATGTGTGTCTTGAGCTATTTTACACTGAATTGAATACATCTGAAGCCTTTTAAAATGGCCGAGCCAACAGACTCCACTGGGAGTTTCTCCTATTAGGAAGCTCCCTGTTGCTACTGCTTCCTCTTATCTCCTATCAGCAGCTGTTGTAGAAAAAGCCTGAAGGTGAGAAACATCTAAATATGGGCAGGGTTGGGGAAATGAAGGGAACAGACAGGCAGGCAAACAGAGGTGCTTCAAAATAGAAGCAGTGACTCCCTCTAAGCTCTTGGTGCCAGAAACTGATTGTTTTCCCACGTTTATAAAGGATGATCTAGCTGCCCCTGGACCAATGTGAGGAATAGAAACCCAAAGCCCCACAATATATTCTCAACATTTTAAAAGTATTTGGCCAACATGTTTGACCAGTACCATGTGCTTCAGATAATGACAGATTTGTACAAAGCATATTTAAAAATTTGTTTTTATTTCACAGCAAGTTTAAATGCTCATGAATTTCAGGTCTTCCCCAAACATCTGGAATTCTACATATAGGGGTGGAATTCTAGCAAGAGCTCCTTTGCATATTAGGCCACACACTCTGATGTAGCCAATCTTCCAAGAACTTACAAGACTCTTTTTTGTAAGCTCTTGGAGGATTGGCTACATCAGGGGGGGTATGGCCTAATATGCAAAGGAGCTTCTGCTAGAATTCCACACCGTCTACATATATTACATATGTTACAAACAAGCAGGTAATCAGGCATTTTCAGAGTTGCCAGCAATGGGCCAAATCTATTGACTTTCTGATTCCCAGTTACACACAGCACAGGATGGAAAGCAACAGCTGTCTTCAGCACAAAGCCTGTTCAGAATCCCTAGGAAGGTAGAACAAAGTTTTATTCTGGGCATAAGCTTTCATGTGTATGCACACTTCTTCAGATACTTTTGAAACAGAAGTCACCAACCATTACATATAGGAAGAAGGTGAAGAGGATGTTGCCAGGAAGCTGTTTAAGATTGGGATGTGGGCTCATAGACAGACCCCGAATCTTAAACAACTCCTCCCTCACGATTTACAATATACTAATCTGAACAAGGACACTGGTACCAGAGCTTGCAATAAACCCAGATGTGCCAACTTTGCTGCCACATACACCCAGACAACACAATCACTGGATCTGACAACATATTTCATCCTTTTCAAGGTGAAGAGATGCTCGATAGTTTCAGAGAGGACACCAAAAAGAAGGGTTGTCCAACTACCCTTCAATACACCAGACATAGTCCATCACAGTTAAGTGACCAAACAACCCCTCTATGACAAAAGGACCAAAACCTAGAGACTAGAATGGCTTCCTTGTTGACCATCTTCTGAAGATCAATGAAAACCACACTTTACTAAAGGGCCTCTGAATGGGCTAAATGAACTATCTTCCTGTTATGCCAATAAAGGTTCTGTGACTGTCTGAACCATCTTTTTATAGTGTGTTTTTTGTTTGGTTCTTCTGAGAATGTAGGTGTTTGGGTTTTTAAATCTGCTGTTTTTAATGGTTTTATTGTTTTTACTATTTCAACTTTTAATGGTTACAGAGTTTTAAAACAAGATTTGAATAGATCAAGGAAAGGTTTTTAAAACTACTGTTTTAAAACAAGTTGTTATTCTATGTTCATGTAAAATGGTTGTTTTTATTTGATATTTTAATCTGTTTGTAGTGGGATATAAGCTTATAAAGAAAATGAATTGTTAATATATTGTAAAACATTCACTAAGATCAGTTCAGGGTGCTGTGACTTTATGAACACAAAAAGCGTATATCATTAAGCCTTTGAATGAATATATGTCCTGACTTGGCTGGCCCAGGCTACACTGGTTTTATAAGATCTCAGCTGCTAAGCAGGGTTGGGCCAGGTTAGTATTTGGATGGGAGACCACCAAGGAATTCCAAGGTCACTACACAGAGGCAGGCAATAGCAAACTGTCTTTGAACATCTCTTGCCTAGAAAACTTTACAAGGCAACTATAAATCAGGTGCAACTTGACAGCACTTTCCACCATCACATAAATGTATATCATGCATACATTTAGAATACAGGGTTTAATTCCAGGAAATGAGTGCTGACTATTTTTATTTATAATTCAGGCAGATTTTACAAATCCTATACTGAAAATACTGGTTTACAACGTACTCTTCTAAACACAGAGTGCATTAAATGATAGAGAAAACCAACAATTTAAACCGCTGGTTTAGAACAATTTTTCCATTGTGTATTTCACACTAAGCAGTTGCTATAACAACTAAAACATATTGGTTTGCAAGTACAGTAAATAAATACAGTCTTTGTACAACCTAGGAACATAACCTAAACCTTCTGGAGACGTGTATGTGTGTGTGCACGCACAGCTGATGCATGATGTTTTTCTAAGAGATAGTATAGGAAACTGTAACATCAAAAGGGATGCACCAAAGTTTTTGCCTGTAAACATTTGTAGAGCTGGGAAAGCAAAACATTCACAATACACTCCCTTCATATTTTTTTCATGCACCCTTTGCCAATTTACAGCTGCCTCTTTTCCTGATCTGAAGTTAACAAACAAAAAAACCCCAAAACTTTCTTCTTCAGGGGTTCCCTGCAAGCCTGGAACCAGTGATGCCGTCAGGTAAGTTTAGACTCTGGACTTCGTGGTCTTACACTCTTCCTTTATATGGAAATGTATATTTTAAATGTAAAGCACAGAACAGACATTCAGCAAGCTTCTCCCACCCTGTCCCACTGCCTGCACAGATAAACACTTAAGGTATAACCAGATCTTATGCATACTTATGAAAGGGAAGGCAGCCTGGTATAGCCTGGTCTCATCTGATCTTAGAAGCTAAGCAGGATCAATACTTGGAAGAGAGTCCACCAAGAAACATTCATGTAATTACATATACTAAACCCATCTTTCACTATACTGTAATGTAATTACATATACCAAATCCATCTACCACTATATTTTAATGTATTTTCTTCTAATGGCAAACTATATGTATGTTACATGTTAAAAGGTAAATTAGTTGGATGAGAAAAACATTTGAGAAAGAAATGTCCTCATTTTGGCTCAGGCTTATAACAATAGAGTGATTAACAGACATTCTCACATTTTGACATGTTACTGTTTTTTTGGTTTCTCACACTCATGCTACCCAGATCAAAGGTTTGCTCAATTTGTTAATTTTACTATTCTGTCATTGAATTTTAAATTTGTACCATTTCACATTCTACATCACTGCCTGCCAGCTATATGTAGCTCTGCTCACTATGTCTGATTCGTCTGATGAAGCACCCTGGAAACAATGGCAGCTTTGGGTGGTAAATTACATGGCATCACATTGCTGCTCTGCTCTCTCCATTCCCCAAATTCTGTCCTCCTCAGGCTCCACCCCCAAATTTCCCAACCTGGCAACCCTATGCCAGGCAGACAACTGAATTAGACTCAATGATATCACAAACAGAAATCAAAGTGAGAACACTGCTTCCTGTCCTCACTCTGGTTGGGCACATATTTGTACCCACCAACATTTCATGGGACCCACTTAAGATGAGTTTGTGCATTTAATGGGGAAGAAAGTTGGGAAATGCTTCACTCCATTTCAGCTCTTGGGCTTCATAGATTTCTGATTTGCTGTACTTATGTAAGGAAACTAGCTCCATAGCTAGACTACTATATCATTGTAGAAGCAGTGGTGACTAGCTGTTGGGGAAAATAATGTTTCTTCATGTGATCGAAATTCTGAGGGCAAAGCCAAGAATATTTCAAAAGCATAGGTCAACTCTTTCTCCCTTTGAAGTAAATTGGATTTTAAAATTGCTTAACAGACATCAATATTAATAATTTCCCACAACAAATGACCTATTCTGTGACAATTCTTGACCTAAAAACTCAGGATCACCACTCCTGATAGTTCTCTCTCATACAGAAAAGCAAGTTTCAACTTCAGTATAACTCCACTAGTAAAATGGGAAAAGAGGGCAATTTCACCCAATTCTCTCTTCTCACAGCTGCCTCCCATTTCACCTTCCATTTTGTCCATAAGAGTCTCCCTGTGTTCAGTATTTGTTTGGGGGGGGGGGCAGGAAGCTGCTAGGGAAAGTTGAGGAAGATCTGCATTCAGGAGTGCAAGTTCATAAGGTTCCAACCCATCCTGTATGAGAGATGTTCATGAAATGAAAAATGAACTGTATACTTTGCAATGCTGGTTAAGAGTAAAGTCAGATTTCATTTCAAACCAGGTCACTTTCAAAAGAGACAACTTTTTAAAAATCTCATATAACAGAAAACTTGATGTACTGTTTTTAAATCTGATATTTAAAAAAATAATAGACTTAATCTGCCCTGCCTAGATTGCTTCTCTTCCAGCTCACCTTATCTTATTTGGTTTCTTAAAAAATGTAATTAGGAAGAAGCATATTTTAAAATGAAGCAAAAACCAGCACATTACAGTAGTATGTGAATTATTTTAGTTGGACTAAGAGTGCCAGACAGAGTTTATATGTAGAAGGTTAGTGTTTAGTCAGAGAGGAAAAAAGAATCAAGGCAGGATAGTGCTTCTCACATAAGACAAACTGTCTCACTTTGACTGAGTAAACATGCGCTCTAGTCATGCTGCAGAAATGAGATTCCTAGACATCATAAATGACTGTGCTGGAACAGTTGGTCACAGAGCCAACCAGAGTGTTTAAACCTCTGCGTTCTTGATCTACTAACCTATATATGTAATCTATCACTAAATTCAGTCACTGTAGCAGAAACCTGGAGAGTAGCAAATGTGACACCATTTAAAAAAAAAAAAAGATCCAGAGGGGAACTAGGAAATTACAGGTCAGTGAGGCTAACAGCTATCCCAGGCAAATTAGTAGAAACTGTAAGCGAAGAAGGAATTCTTATGCACATAGAGGGACAAAGCTTGCTGTGGAAAAAAACAGCATGACTTCTGCAAAGGTAAGTCCTTCCTCACCAATCTTTTGGAGTTCTTTGAGAAAGTAAACAAGCATGTAAGCAATGTTGACAAGATAGACATTATATACCTGAACTTTCAAAAGGCTTTTGATAAGGTACCTCACCAAAGGTTCGTGAGCAAATTTAGCAGTCATACGATAAGAGGATGGGTTCGCTTAAGGATTAAAAACTGGTTAAATGACAGGAAGCAAAGAGTAAGACTCAATGGACAGTTCTCATAATGGAGGGAAGTAAGCAGTAGGATCTCACAAGGATTGGTATTGGGGCTGGTACTATTTATTTGTCCATAAATGATCTGGATCTAGGGGTGAGTAGTGTGGCCAAGTTTGCAGAAAACATCAAATTATTCCTGTGAAAACCAAGGCTAACTGTGAAGAGCTCCAAGAGAACCTCCACAAACTGAGTGAGTGGATGGCAATGATGTAGCAAATGAAGTTCAGTGTTGATCAGTGTAAGGGGATGCATGTTGAGACCAAAAAAACCAACTGCCAATATAAACTAATGGAGTCTGAACTCACTGAGACTGACAGGGAAAAAGATCTTGGGGTCAGAGCAGATAGCCCAATGAAAGCATCAGTCAAGTGTGCTGCAGCAGTGAAAAAGACAGATTCTGATAGTGATTATTAGGACAGTGATTGAGAATGTCTGTGAGCCGCCCTGAGCCCGCCTTCTGGTGGGGGAGGGCGGGATATAAGAATTAAAAAAAAAAGAATAAAATGGCTAGTATTGTAATGCCCCTGTATAGATCCATGTGACCTCATCTGGAATACTTGTACAGTTCTGATCATCATATCTCAAAAAGGGCATTGCAGAGCTGGAAAAAGTACAGAGGAGGACAACCCAGATCCTTAGGGGGTTGGAGCACCTTACCTATGAGAAAAGGCTGCCGAGTCTTAAGCTTTTCAATTTAGAAAAGAGACAACTAAGGGGGGGACACAGAGGTTTATAATAGCATGCATTGGATGGAGACAATTTACAAAGAAAAATATTTCTCCCTCTCCCAAAATATTAGAACTCAAGGGCATCCAATGAAACTGATGGGCAGTAGGTTCAGGATGGACAAAAGGAAAAACTACTTTACAGAGAGAATGATTAAAATGTGGAATTTGCTGCCAGAGGATGTGGTCATGGCCATAGAAACAGACAGCTTAAAAAGGGATTAAATAGTTTCATGGAGGATAAGTCTATCAATGGCTACTAGCTATGGTGACTGAGGGGAACTTCCACATCCAGAGGCATTAATCCTCTGAATCCCAGAGCCAGGAGGCCACACCAGGGGAAGTCCTCCGCCTCTATGGCCTGTTGTTGGTCATCATTCTAGAGGAACTCATTAGCCACTGTGTAAGATAGGATACCAGACTAGATGGACCATTGGGCTGATCCAGCAGGGGTCTTCTGATGTCATCCTGTAATCTTGAACAGGATGAACAACAAAGCAGTTCCCATTTTGGAATTTCCAAACATAGGCAGGAAGAAAGTCTGTTTTATATGAACCAAAAAGACTAGCAGAAACAATGAAACTACCAGAGAATCTGTCTTTATGGAGTTAAGATAATCCTTTGTTGGCTCCAAAGAAAGATCATACAGGAAATCCAGGTGTTCTGCTCGGGGGGGGAAATTTCATTGCTGGATGGGTCTTAGGGAATAAACCTTTGCCTTAGGTCCAGAGCAAACCAGGGCCAGTCCACCCACTAGGCAAACTAGGCATTTTCCTAGGGCACTGGTAGGGTAGGGGTGCCAAATTCAGCCTCCCCCTTGCCCCCTAGGGAAATAGGGATTTGCCTCCTCCTTCCTTCGTCAAAATGTTAATGCCTGGGAACGGTGGTGAAGCGCATGCTCCCAGGCTCTCTAAAGGCCAATACCCCCCCCCCGATCAGCTGATCAGTGGGCAAAACCATGCCGGGGGATGGGGGCTCCTATGCTGCCCCTCAGGCACACTCAAGATCAGCACTAAGGTAGCAGCGGCGAACCAGCCACTGAAAGAGCAACCGCACCTCTGCCTCCTCCCCACTTCCTTCCCACGCAATCCAGGAAGGAAGTGGGGGGGAGGCAGCGAGGCTGCCTGGGGTGCTGTGCACCCTAGGGCTGGCCCTGGAGCAAACAGAGCTAAAGGAAAGAAGAATCTAGACACAGAGAAGCTGTACAAGCAGTTTTCCTTTCAAACCAAGGGACAGATAGAAGCAGAACATTGCATTTTTGTTTGCCCCCACCTTCTGTCATATTTAAGTACCTTAACAGTTTTTGCTTCATTTTTGGTTTCCTGTTCAAATCCTTTTCTTCCTACCCAAATGCAGGACTTTCTGAATCGCTAAGCTTAAAAAGAATGTGTTGTAGCCATCACAAAACACAAACCAAGAGCAATTATCTAAAAAAGCAAATTAACACTTTTCATCTTTTAAAATAAAAGCTTGAGAATTCATAAAAAATGAATTCTTGGGTAGAAAAACAACTTTTTACTAACACAACTCAGCAAAAAGAATTCTATCTCAAAATGACTAAGCTTGGGTGAGGTTTTATGAAGCATTAGCCATTTTATGTGAAACAGAAAACACGTTTGCAGCACTCAAGTTATTAAGACTTTCTTGCTTATTTGCAATGGCTCTTCTACTGCATTGTACAATACAGTAAAGCTGAAAAAGTAGCCAAAAGTGGCCACATCTTTCTGCTGAATCCTTGTATAGGGTACCTTCCTCTCACCAAAGTTAGAAATGGAGCACACCCAAGTCTATGAAAAACCTTGCTCAATACTTACAGTGAACTTCCCAAACTACCACCTTGTTCTTCTTCATAGTTCCTTTAGAAGCTATTTAAGTATCAGCAGCTCTCTGTGAGGGGGTGTCATTCAGAGTTTTCAATTTTTAAAAAAAAATCACAATAAAGCCAGAAATAACCAATCCCAGCAGTCACATAAATACCCAAAACAGTAAATTAGCATTGACAACAATTCTTAGAATTGTCTACTATTGATCAGCCTTTACAAAGTGGCAACAAAGTAAAAATACTTCAGTTACATCTTTTAAAAACTAAAAGAGTTAAAATAGTTTAGCAGTTAAATCCTGACAAATTCACCTACACGCTCTACTGACAAAATACAGAATTTGCTTTAATAAAAACAAGCTCTAGTATTATCTACCAAATAGAAAACAAAGCAGCAGCGAATGCCACCCATTGGCCTTTACTGCTCATGAGACTTCAGATTTCTTCACCTCTGGCCACCTTATCAATAGAACTAGCCAGCACATTTCCCTCTTCTTCCTTTCATAGACAACATGAAACTCAGAAACGGTTCAGCTTATCAATGTCCTTTGAACCATGTTGGTTTCTGCATAAAGGATCTGATTATACCTCCCCTCAAGCTCTGCTGTAGCCATTGTCTAATATTTTTTCAGAGCTAAATGCTCTCCTTCAACTGACGGAGGGAAAGTGTCTGATATTATGCCAAGCCATACTCTCTCGGTATGAGACAGATAAGGTGAGAATTTAAAAACCCGAAGAGCAGTAACTGAAGCAGCAGGAAAATCTTAATGATCTTTACAAAACAAGAGGCACCATTTAGGCTTTATGCACAGAGCTCAGTAGAATAAGTGCATGCCTGTTCATTGGCCTCAAAGCACCATGTCAGATGTGGAGCTAAGGCCAACACCCTAGTGACACAGAGTTCCCTATTACCTCCAACAACATCCCATGCATCCACATAGGGGAAATGTACCTATAGGCTGAGTTCAGATGGCCTATTTGGGCTAACACAGGAACTGCCCACAGCTGGATTTAAATTGCAAATTTAAATATGCACATCTGGGTCCCACCTCTCTCCTGCCCTTATGTTGTCCTCCAGCACCTCTGTGCCACCTTAAAAAGCTACCACTTACTAAGCAATAGCAAATCTCCAAAGCACTTTCCTGTTGCCTTTCCCGGCCATCTGAACAGCCAGGGAGCACCAGGGAAGCACCTTCCATGCACTTGAGCAGTCTGACTGTTCCTTCAGAGCATGCGCAGCCCATCCCTCTTCCAGCAGCAGGGTATGCACTGTCTGATCACCCCAGCACACCTCAGACTGTGCCAGCTTCTTTTCAAAGCTGGGAAGCTGCCACCCCCAAGCTGCCAGTGTGAATCCAGTTATAGAGAATGGGATTTTTTTCCTTTCTCCCATATTTAGTTATCACCAAAAAGAGTAACAAAACACTACTTGAGCTGGTTCTTGCCACCTCTATCGGGCCCTTGGCCCAAAAAGGTAGAAGAAGCACAGTGAGTACAAAATTCAAGGAGGAAGAACTGAAATCTGCTTCTTCGTTTTTGTTTTGCTTTTTAAACACTGGTAGGCATAGGAAATCTTTGTTTCTATTTTACAGTAACTCAGAAGGATACTGATTTGATTTACTTTGGAGCATCATGTAAATTAGAATCCAAATGAACCTTCCACTGCAGAAGTTGTATATAAATAGATATTTCCCAAGTAGATCATTCATCAGGAAACTAATTATATTTGTTTCTATTGTGAACAATAACCCTGTTCCTCAAGCTTACTTTTGAAATGTTATTTAATAAACCTCAGATAAAACACATACATAGTGCCAAGCCAGTGGGGCATTGCTATGTAATCCAATCACATTAGGTGCAAGGAATAAACTTGACTAGACATTGAATACTTCACTGACTGAACGGACTGTCCACATTGAGCATTGAGCCAAAATGTTACATTGATGCATGCATACTTAGAGAGACTTCCATACTGTTTCCACTTTGTAAAGAGTGCAAATATGGACAAAAAGGTGCAAAACAGCAAATATTAGCAGTGCCAATTTTTTTTTTTATCATATCCTACTCAAATCAGATGAAACCACATCTTCAGAAAGCACTGCATGAGAGCACTGTATGTCTGTCTGACCCTCACCTAGATAGCCCAGACTAGCCCACTCTCATCAAATCTTGAAAACAAAGCAAAAACTAAGCAAGGTTTAGCCCTGCTTAGTACTTGGATGGGAGACCACCAAGATAGTCTGGGGTCCTACACAGAGGCAGGCAATAACGAACCACCTCTGAACATCTCTTGCCTTGAAAACTCTTAAGGCATCACTGTAAGTTAGCTGCAACTTTGACAGTACTTTCCACCACATCACGTCTGCTTGCCATTCTGCCAGAGATGACAGATGCCTGACACTTGGAGTAAAGGACAGGCAGAAAACATTAACAGCTCACATCTTTAAAGTTTTGTCCTGGTGTACTAATGCCAATTACTGAGCAGTGACTATCATATTACATGGCAGGCACCATAAATACCCTTGGGGTATTTACCCTGTGGGACCGTCTCTTCCCGTATATGGCCCAGAGGTCACTTCATTCGGCCTCCCAAGATAGGCTGACTGTCCCTGGCCCAAGAGATGCCCATCTTGCCTCTACCAGAGCCAGGTCCTTTTCAATCCTGGCCCCAGCCTGGTGGAATCAGCTCCCTATGGAGATCCGGGCCCTACCTGGCTTGCTAGCCTTTCGTAGGGCCTGTAAAATGGAGCTGCTCCACCAGGTCTTTGGGTGAGGCGGCGGGCATCTATTCATTAGCTCAATTGGCCTCCCCTACTGCACTATTGTATTACCCTACTGCGCTGATTTGCTGTACTGTCCTGCTACACTACCTTATTATATTGTCCTACAAGACTATTTTGTGTACTGAATATTGTGATTGGGTTTTTATTATGTTGTTGTGATTTTATAGTGATTTTTTTATTTATGTTGTACTCTGCTTTGAGCCCCTTTAGGGGAATGGGCGGAATATAAATAAACAAATAATAAAATAATAATAATAAAAGTGCAATAGGAATACATCAACTCTTTTAGCTTTCCAACATATGTAATATAGGAGACAAAAAAATTATTTACTTTATTTATATCCCACTTTTTACCTCAATGAGGATCCAAAGCAATTTACATCATTCTTCCTCACGTCTATTTTATCCTCACAACAACCCTGTGAGGCAGGCTAGGCTGAGAGTGTATGACTAGCTCAGGGGTGGCCAAACTGTGGCATGGGAGCCACATATGGCTCTTTCACACATATTGTGTGGCTCCCGAAGCCCCCATCACCCCATTGGCCGGCAGCTTAGAGAATGCATTTAAAGTTAAAGTTGCTTTCTTCCCACCACTCCCTCCCCCATCTATTGCCTTTCTTTCCTCCTTCCTTCCTTCCAGCTCTCAAACATATGATATTTATTCTGTGTTGCTCTTACATTAAGCAAATTTGCACCACCACCCCGGACTAGCTCAAGGTCATCAGTAAGCTACATTTTCAGTAACAAGGTTTTAAAATTGAAAAAAAGTAATCTCATTTATTTCATACCTTTTTCTCAGCGTTACTAAAACATTAATGCTTTTTTTTGGGGGGGGGTGGTATTTTATTAGAAACATTTTCTATTATTGTATTAGCCATTTCGCATACAATTCCCCCCCCCCCCCGCCGGAAACTGAATCACTTGGAAACATCTATGGAAAACAGGCTGTTCCTGTGAATATAAACATCCTTTTAAAAACTAGTTAAACTGTTTTACTTCCTTGTAGATATTTGTTTAGATTGGATTAAATTTTCCAGTGTTTTATTCCCACTTGAAGTCATTAAATAGATGTAGTAAGAGCCTTGATTCTATATTCATTGGAAAAATCCCTGTGCATATCATAGGCATTCCTTTCATTAATATTTGATAGTTTTAATTTTGTGAAATGGATTATAAGGACTTTAGCATGCAGCTTACAAATTTGGGGTATAATAGTTCAATCCTGAAAATCCAGTTAACTTCCAAATGTTAACCAAGTGAACAATCAAGATTAGAAATCTATAAATCATTATTCCTTAAGACAACCTTTTAAAAACCCACTAAAATCTATGGAAAGGGATGAACATATGAAGCTGCCTTATACTGAATCAGACCCTTGGTCCATCAAAGTCAGTATTGTCTATTCAGACTGGCAATGGCTCTCCAGGATCTCAAGCTGAGGTTTTTCACACCTATTTGCCTGAACCCTTTTTTGGAGATGCCAGGGATTGAACCTGGGACCTTCTGCTTCCCAAGCAGATGCTCTACCACTGAGCCACCATCCCTCCCCAATATTTTGGGGATAATCCAATATTTTGGTACTTTCTGCTGGTGTAACTAAATAGCCAGGCTACCATTAGAACTGGAACAAAGCTATGCGCTCCTGTACCATATGCCAAAAAAAATCCTAACATAGCTTCTTATGATGTAGGCCTTCACCCGTTTAGAGTCCAGTTCAATTGAGAAGTCATTACTGTGGGGGATGCATGCTGATTGACTGTGACTGTCAGCCATTAACAATGGAGATACAGAAGCAGCAAGCAGATTTATAGCACCAGATTAACAACGTGTATTTTTGGATCAGGGAACGGAATCAACACAGAGTAAGGTTGTTAGGTCTGCATTAGAAAATACCTGGAGACATTGGGAGTGGATCCAAGTGAGGCCAGGGTTTAGGGAGAAAAGGGGCCTCAGCATGGTGCAGTGCCACAGAGTCCACTTTTCAAAGCAGCCATTTTCTCCATGGAAACTGATCTCTGCCAGCTGGAGATCAGATGGCAAAGCAGATCTCCAGGCCTCATTTGGAGGCTGGCAACTAACACAGAGGTACCACATAATAAAATTATTTGATGAGATGGTTATCAACTCCAAGTTGGAAAGTTCCTGGAGATATGGAGTGGAACTTAGGGAAGGCAGGGATTTGAGGAAGGAAAGGACCTCATCAAGGTCCCTCCTTTTACCATCCAAAGCAGCCATTTCCTCCAGGGTAACTGATCTATGCAGTCTGGAGATGAGTTGTGATCCCAGGAGATCTTCAGGCCTTACCTTGAGGTTAGCAAATCTAATGAAATTTCACAGCAGAAAGCTTCAGAACTGTTTGTATAGCAAAATTTGGTACTAATATACACTCAAGCTTATATACAACTACAAAACTTTCAAGAACCCTAAATTAAGGGTGTGTTATTAATTAGGATAGATTCAAGCAATCTTTTCAGCATTAAATATACTAATGTCTCAACGAACATACATCTCTGCCTGTTAATTGTCTTCTATTGACTTTGTGCCTCCTGGAGACTGCTGTTGGTCTACACAAAGTGAAAAAGAGGGAAACACGATGGTTTATGCAGACTCTTGTTATACACAGTATCACTAATTAATGACCTGTGAATTCTGCTGCTTTCTAGGTCATGCTTTACTGCTTCATTTACAGGAATGTAATATATGTATCCTTTTAGAGCAATAAGAGGTTAGAGAAACACTACCAGGACAACTCCTACAAATTATCAGCTTAAAAGGGTTGTGATGAATGCACAAATAATTCTATTTTTTAAGAGGGAAAAGGATTTCAACTGGTAGTTTTTTGACCTATACATCCTTTTACCAAGATGGGAAGGCTAAGATGCAAAATTGCTTGGAATAATGAAGAATTATTAACAACAATAAAAGAAAGTCTACAGCTTGCTTTATTAATAGCAATTACCACAATGGGCATTAAGCGCACGAGGTACTATTAGGGATGCTGCAACATTTGCCATGAACACAGTCAGCTGCTGAACTTAACATATTCAAAAGTGGCAATAACTCAATCTAGTCGGTTCATGCTGAGTAGCTACAAATGCCTCGCCAAGTAGTAGTTTTTAAAATGAGGTTTCCCCAAAATTGTGCACTTGCAAAGACGCTGCTGATTCAAAGTGATCCGCAGCTATTAGCTTCATAAGGACTGCACAAATGAACAGTACAACGAAGGGCAGGATTTTACTGAAACCCGGCACTCACTGACGACTGATTTGTATGATATTTGAGCAATTTGTTGAGTGATATAATTGTCTGTTTAAACAATTGCCTGTTCAGAGCAGCACTTATGTCGCAAAGATAGAATCCAATCAGGCTGTGTGAAATTGTGCACATGCAAAAAGCCAGTTGCATTGGACTGCACAGTTAAAAAGGAATACAACAAAACAACCTGCCAAACACTGACAAGCAGATCAATGGACTTTTGAACTGATCATTGGAAAAACTGTTCAGGATGCAAGCTGAACCTGTAAGGGCTTGAGCATTCCTAGGCACTATGGTTGCACCAGTCTGTCTGCACATTACACATGGATTAACTGAGTTTTCACTCACCTATAACAATGGTTGCTGGCCCCCAGGTCCCAGTGGAGACTTCCCTTCTTTTTAGGACTTCAATCTGCCACTGGCCAGCTGGCCGAAGGGAAAAATTCCACCCCCAAATTTGATGACATTACTTCCAGGTGACATTATCATGCTGGGGACACTGCATGGCAACACTCTGGTTTTGGGGCAAACTCTATGATTTTGAAGGCAAAAACCCCAAAGAGTGTCATGTGCAACATTACTGATAAGATGACATCACTTCTAGGTGACATCATCGTGTTGTGGATGCTGCATGCGACATTGCACCCAGAGGATACTTTTGCAGAGGGCTTTTTTTGTAGAAAAAGCCCAACAGGAACTTATTTGCATATTAGGAGATCTCCAGGTTTATCATCACAGTAGTTGTTTAACTTCCATTGCCTGCCCACACCTGGAGGCTGGCAACCCTGTTATATTGCGTTACAATGAAAGTTGCCTTTCAGCTTCACAAATGGATTGAGTGACAAAGTAAAAACATTTTAATCTACCAAATATTATTTTCTTTCCCATTCCTAAACATTCCAAATGTTCCGATAGCAAGGTAGGTTATTGTTTGCATGGAAAAGACATGGGGGAAAACAAAGGTTTCTCCAGTTAGGGAAGTCATGAGCCCACATTATTCTGGGGGGGGGGGAGAGAAGAACATAAGAGAAGCCATGTTAGATCAGGCCAATGGCCCATCTAGTCCTACACTCTGTGTCACACAGTGGCCAAAAATACCCAAGCACCATCAGGAGGTCCATCAGTGGGGCCAGGACACTACAAACCCTCCCACTGCACCCCCCAAATGCCAACTTTGAGACATAAAAGAAACTTGCTATACTTGTTATTATTGCTGCAAGAATTTTATGTACCTTTAGATGGATGCTTTTTTTTTTGTATGAGCAACTAAACACATACAAGTAGAAAGAAAAGAGGTGATGTCTAATTGACTGTGATCATGTTCCCTTTATCTTTTAAAGGCACAACCTCATCTTCCAGTTTACAGGGCAGCTTAAGCATTAGTGTCACAAACTATTTAAATTGGAGAAACAAGGGCATCAGTCCACGGTTCACTTTGCCTTTAAGTTGCAGAAATGTGATTCTTGTAACTATAGCAACTAAACCATCAACATTTCATCTTTAATTCATTTGATTAATTTGAAGGCACAAGGAATTGGGAAATTGAAAATTAAAGTTTGGCCCATCTCAAGAAAGCAATTCAAATGCTAATAGCAGCAAAGCTTGCCTCCGGGGGACTTGGGATACAATTCACTGATACTTAATTACAATACAAAATTATTGAAACAGGTGTCAAAATTGACAAATAGCAGCATTCCCACAAACCCTAAAAAATGTGCATTTTAATCTCATCATATTTTTTAGGAAGAGTCAGTCATCAAACACCAGGAATAGAATTCATGCTGAAATTCAACAAAGATCCTCAAGGCATGTCATTCCCCCACCCTTCATCTTGAGGTCTGCCTATGTTATGACAGACTGGTCAAAATGTCTATTGGTAGCAGCTTTACAGTAATCAATAAAATGTCATCATCATCTCGCAATTTCTCCAGACACCCACCAGTACAAGATATGAGCCTTCTCACTGGTAATATTGTCCAGGAAAAGTAGCACCCTTTGATAACTTCGTGAAGCTGCACAAGCTTTTGCCAAAGTGATTTTGCTAGTAATTTTGAGACATAAAGTCGGGGTTGCCAACTCCAGGTTGGGAAACACCTGTAGATTTCAGGAATGGAGCCTGATGAAGAAGAGAAGAGGAGGAGCTTGGATTTATACCCCGCCCTTCACTCGGAGACTCAGAGTGGCTTACAGTCTCCTTTCCCTTCCCCTCCCCATAACAGGTAAGTGGGGCTGAGAGAACTCTTTCCAAAACTGCTCTTGAGAAAGCAGCTCTTTCAAGAACTGTGACTGACCCAAGTTCACTCAGCAGGTACATATGGAGGAGTGGGGAATCAAACCTAGTTCTCCAAGATTAGAGTCTGCACACTTCACCACTACACCAAACTGTCAGGGAGGGAATTCAGTGGGGTATAATACCAGAGAGTCCACCCTCCAAAGCAGCCATTTTCTTCAGGTGAACTGATCTCTGTTGCCACTGTCCTCAAACTCAATGAAATTGCTGAGCAGTCGGGTTAGAACTGATAAAAGGAAGTTCTTCTTCACCCAAAGGGTGATTAACATTTGGAATTCACTGCCACAGGAGGTGGTGGCAGCTACAAGCATAGACAGCTTCAAGAGGGGAATGGATAAGCATATGGGGCAGAGGTCCATCAGTGGCTATTAGCCACAGCGTATTGTTGGAACTCTCTGTCTGGGGCAGTGATGCTCTGTATTCTTGGTGCTTGGGGGGTACAGTGGGAGGGTTTCTAGTATCCTGTCCCCACTGATGGACCTCCTGATGGCACCTGGGTTTTTTGGCCACTGTGTGACACAGAGTGTTCGACTGGATGGGCCATTGGCCTGATCCAACATGGCTTCTCTTATGTTCTTAAACTTCAGACCAACACAGCTACCCACCTGAATCTATCCCTTTATGAAAGCAAGCAATAAACGGGGGGAGGGGGGATCTTTATGCATTGGAAGTTCAAGAACAAGTTAAAGCAGATATAGATTGCCAAGCAGTGACAAAATTGATGGATTTTTGCAAGATTATAATAAAATCTGGGGTCATTTTGTAGAAAAAGAGGTGACAGAGCTCATTAGCATAACTCATTAGCACAACTCATTTGCATCTGCCACACACCTCTGACATCACCGCAAGGTGGACTAAATTCTATCAGCTCAGCAGCTACTTTAAAATGCTTCTTGAATTAGAATTGTCATCATAAAACCTTACTCCCAACATATTTTAAATTAGTTTCTCCTCTGTAGCCACAGTGGCACAAGGAAGATTTCTATCTGTCTGCTTTATATGTTTTGGTTATTTCCCCATTTGTGTGTGTGTGTGTGTGGGGGGGATATTAGAAAGTTTGTCAAATCTTAGAGTTCAGCAAAATTCTCACAGGGAGTTTGAACAATGGAGCCCAGAAGCAAGGTGATTTTTTTTTGGGGGGGGGGGCGGTTTAAGAAAGAAAGAACACAATAAAATTTAGAGGTTCTGGAGCTCCTGCACAAAATGAGGCCTGAATAAAATAATTAATCCATTAAGGCAAATAATAAATAAAATGGGCAGCAGAGAGCAAATTTCACCTGCACCATCTAAGAGCTCAGTAATAAAATTTCAGAATAGCACCTATTGATCTTAAACTGTTATTGCCAAGTGAGCTCTCCAGAATGAGTTTTGCTGAAGGTTGCCCTTAGATTAATGGGCAGAGCTACAGCAAGATCACTACAGATTCTCCCACATTGGCACCTGGCAATGCTGTTGGGGCACTTTTCCCCATTTGGCCACTGTGTACCTGTCCCCTGGTGTGTGTGTGTGTGGGGGGGAGACAGGGTGACTAGTGGCACCAAAATGCTGGCAAAACACAGGATTGCTTTGCTAAGTTCTAAGGACGGGAGCAATATTTCTAGGCTTTGATCTGATTAGCCAATCAAGTTACTGAATTGGGATTTTAAAATCATGCCTCAGCTGGTAGACAGAATTGAGTTTCACCAGAGTAGCTCAAGCCAAGTTTCATTAAAGAAGTAATCCTGAAAGACAACATAAAACCTGAAGTTAATTTAAACCAAGTATCTTGACCTTAATGAATACTAAAGAGCTGTGACAGGCACAGAGAAAAAAATTATTGGCACAATTTAAAGAAGATGGGTAGGATCCAATGAATGGCATCACTGAATCTCTCCTCTTTGTCTCTGCAGCCTCCTGTACATCCTAAAAAGCTAAGAGCTGGGGGACTCTTGCACAAACTAGGGGCACTGCAGCTTGAAAGAAACTCTCTGTCCTCTCTTGTGCAGGAATTTCTGGAAACGGAACAAACGTTATCCCCAAATGAGGAATAACTTCAGTAGATTCCCTCCTCTCATTGCAGTTTATTCCCACATCACATTCTACTCTTATTCCCCCAATTCAAAAGCTGCTTTCTGAGAGGTGCAGGAGCTGTAAGGCAGGGGTTCGCAACCTTTTTTGAGCATACAGGCACCTTTGGAATTATGACACAGGGTGATAGGCAGAACAACAATATGGCTGCCACAAAATGGCTGCTGCAGAAGGTAGAGCTGGCCACAACATGGCTGCCATAGTTTACTTTCTGTTACATTGTGAAAATCCTTGTGCTGTGGTGGCGGCTTTTGCTAAAGCAATGTTTTTAAAAATCTGCTCAGCAAATCAAACCCCCTGGGGCCAATCAGAAGCCTTGCTGGGCAGAAACCCACCAGGCCTCACCTACTTTCACAAACACTTCACAGGCATCAGGAAAGGTGTGCACCATGGTGATCCCTGCTGCAAGAGGAACAAGGAGAGATCTATTCTATTAACTCAGTCCATTTGCACTTGGCTACAAGCAATGTTTCATCATTTTATACGTCAAAATTACTTAGCAGTGGGAAATTTTATCTGACTATTGAATCACAGAGGCATACAAGGAAAGAGTTCCCTTTCTCATTTGCACTTTTGCAGTATTCATAGAAAACCGCTGTTAGGACAGATCAGAAGTCTATTAGGTCTAAGATAGGATAAGAGCTGGTGTAGGGGCTATGGCTCAGTGATACAGCATCTGCTTTGCAAGAGCATCTCCAGTTAAAAGGATCAGTTAGTGGTGAGAAAAGACCTCTGCCTGACAGCCTGAACAGCTGTTACCTGTCAAAGCAGACAACAGCAACCTTAATGTAGCAATGATCCAACTCTGTATAAAGAAGCTTCATGAATTCACATAAAAAGGAGGACAAAATGAAACTTCATAATGTATATGTGCATTAATCCAGTAAGGTCAATGGCATGGCTGTTACTCATAAAGTGGAACACATCAGGATGCAAAATGAATTGTAAGGCATTTATACAATATCCTCTCCCCCCTCACCCCCCTGGAGAGAGGTACTGTGCCATAAATACACACTTCTAAACCACATTCAAGGCAGTGCACTTAGAAGGGTGTAACTCTACTTAGATGGCACTGCTTATGGAAACACATAAACCATCTGGGTTTTGAAACAGCCTTTGTGATACTGAGAAATTTGTTTTTTGCTCCAAATATTACCAATTACTGTTAAAGACAGTTTATTGGGAACATGGCAGAGTGAATACACATGAAGATCATGCTGCTGCCAAATCAGGAAGAAGCAGCATTTCCAAATGTACCTTGTATTGCATGCCACAGATTTTTTTTTTCTTACAGAGTGGATTACATTTTTTGTGTGTGTGCATTTCTCTGTATCATTTTTTTTAAAAAAAAATATGTAAAGCTCTTGTGAAATCCCATTGCAGCTACTGGATTTATTTTGGATTGGCTCTTAGCACTCAGCTGCGATAGCCACTAGTAAAATAGGGTTAGTGAGTTCAGTGTGCAAAGTAACCTGAAACTCTCTGCACCATTTTTTTTTCCTTCGGCCCAGTCAGCAGCTGCCAAGTCTAGATTCACTGCAAATGGAGTTATGCAGAGCCTGTTTCTTTAAGGCTGATTTTTTTAAAAAAAATGTTTTTAAAATCAGAATGCATGGCCTGTAGGAAAATATTATCCTGTTGTCTAATCACTAGGAAAGAATGAGAGATAGGGTTGCCAATCCCCAGTTGAGGGCAGGGGATCCCCTGGTTTGGAGGCCCTCCCCTCTTCAGGGTAATCAGAAACTGGGGGGGAGGGAAATATCTTCTGGGCACTCCATTATACTCTATGGAGACTGATTCCCATAGAGTATAATGGAGAATTAATCCATGGGTATCTGGGGCTCGGGGGGGAGGGGTGTTTTTGAAGTAGAGACATAGCATCTTGTGCCTCTCCTCAAAACACCTCCAAGTTTCAAAAAGATTGGATCAGGGGGTCCAATTCTATGAGCCCCCAAAGAAGATGCCCCTATCCTTCATTATTTCCAAATGGAGGGAAGGCATTTAAAAGGCATGTAGTCCCTTTAAATGTGATTGCCACCCTTGCTCCTAGCTCCACCCCCAAAGTCTCTTTAGAATTGACAGGTCTGGGTTGGAAAATACCTGGAGACTTTGGGGATGGATCCGGGAGAGGGTGGGGTTTGGGGAGGGGCCTCAGCATGAAAGCAACCATTTTTTCAAGGGGAGCTGATCTCTGTCAGCTGGAGATCAGTTGTAAAAGTGGGAGATCTCCAGGCCCCACCTGGAGGCTGGCAACCCTGAGTTTCCTGGCTCCACACCCCCTCCCCCAAACCCCCAGATATTTCTTGAGTCAGACCTGGCAACCCTACGTCTTTTACATCTGTCTAACATGATCCTCATGCACAGGGGCTCAGGCTCTTAAGTATATTGTAAAGTACCTTGAACGTTGCTAGAATGACACAAATCTGGGATAGGAGAACTAACAGTGAAAATATAGAGATCAGGATTCTCCCCTCAGAAATAAAAATATAAAAACCTTATTGCAAACTTTGGGGAGAAAGAATGCTCTTCTGTTTATAAATATTGACAAAAATATAATTTGCAGTATTTTGTAACTCCAAATTTATTTCAATCATATTGTTTGTACTGCAGCCCAGCACACAGCTGCAAGCAATCAAGAGTTGTGTTAGGGTAGTGTACCTGCAATTGAGCAGAAAAGATGGATCTCTAGAAGTAGAAGTCAACAAGAACCTAGTCCTAGGAATCTTTGCTGCAACTTTACCATTGGCTTGAAACCATAGCAAAATTGAAATGTTAGCAGAGCAAGTAGTAACGTATATGATTCCAGCACAACTAGGCCATCACACAGGCAAAAACAGAGGTAAAACCAAATAAATCCAGCCAGTTCTGTATCCAGAATCCTATACAGCCTGGTCAGAGATGCAAGGGAAGGAACAGTCACAAAAAAGAAGCAGTTTG
This sequence comes from Heteronotia binoei, assembly GCF_032191835.1. Lineage (NCBI taxonomy): Eukaryota > Metazoa > Chordata > Lepidosauria > Squamata > Gekkonidae > Heteronotia > Heteronotia binoei. The sequence goes on from NC_083228.1 coordinate 35,466,343, forward strand.
ATTATCTCAAATAACAAGAAATTGTAAGACCTACAGCGAAGCAGAAATGTCAAATGCTCTTATCATCAAAAGTACTTTTTAAAGTCAAGGAACGAGGTGGCTATGCATCCTGAAATTTCATTTTATGATACTGGATGCATATCAAGTGGCCACAAATGGGTAACATAAGAACATAAGAGAAGCCAGGTTGGATCAGGCCATTGGCCCATCCAGTCCAACACTGTGTGTCACACAGTGGCCAAAAAAATTATATATATACACATACACACACACACACACACATATATATATATATATATACACACACTGTGGCTAATAGCCACTGATGGACCTCTGCTCCATATTTTTATCCAATCCCCACTTGAAGCTGGCTATGCTTGTAGCCGCCGCCACGTCCTGTGGCAGTGAATTCCACATGTTAATCACCCTTTGGGTGAAGAAGTGCTTCCTTTTATCCTTTCTAACCCGACTGCTCAGCAATTTCATTGAATGCCCACGAACTCTTGTATTGTGAGAAAGGGAGAAAAGTACTTCTTTCTCTACCTTCTCCATCCCATGCATAATCTTGTAAACCTCTATCATGTCACCCCGCAGTCGACGTTTCTCCAAGCTAAAGAGTCCCAAGCGTTTTAACCTTTCTTCATAGGGAAAGTGTTCCAAACCTTTAATCATTCTAGTTGCCCTTTTCTGCGCTTTTTCCAATGCTATAATATCCTTTTTGAGGTGCGGTGACCATAATTGCACACAGTATTTCAAATGAGACTGCACCATCGATTTATACAGGGGCATTATGATACTGGCTGATTTGTTTTCAATTCCCTTCCTAATAATTCCCAGCATGGCATTGGCATTTTTTACTGCAATCGCACACTGTCTTGACATTTTCAGTGAGTTATCTACCACGACCCCAAGATCTTTCTCTTGGTCAGTCTCTGCCAGTTCACACCCCATCAACTTGTATTTGTAGCTGGGATTCTTGGCCCCAACGTGCATTACTTTGCACTTGGCCACATTGAACCTCATCTGCCACGTTGACATCCACTCACCCAGCCTCAAGAGATCCCTTTGGAGTGCCTCACAATCCTCTCTGGTTCTCACCACCCTGAACAATTTAGTGTCACCTGCGAACTTGGCCACTTCACTGCTTACTCTCAACTCCAAATCATTTATGAACAAGTTAAAGAGTATGGGACCCAGTACTGAGCCCTGCGGCACTCCACTGCTTACCTTCCTCCACTGCAAAGACAGCCCATTTATACTCACTCTCTGCTTCCTATTAATTAGCCAGTTTTTGATCCACAAGAGGACCTGTCCTTTTACTCCATGACTTTCGAGCTTACTAAGGAGCCTTTGATGAGGAACTTTATCAAAAGCTTTCTGGAAGTCAAGGTAAACAATAACTATCTATCTATCTCTCCTTTGTCCACATGTTTGTTCACCCCCTCAAAGAAATGTAACAGGTTAGTGAGGCAAGATCTTCCCTTACAGAACCCATGCTGAGTCTTCCTCAATAACTTGTGTTCATCAATGTGCCTACTCATTCTGTCCTTGATAATGGTTTCTACCAACTTTCCCGGTATTGAAGTCAGACTGACTGGTCTGTAGTTTCCCGGATCTTCTGGAACCCTTTTTAAAGATGGGGTGACATTTGCTACCTTCCATTTCTCAGGAACAGAGGCAGATTTCAATGAAAGATTACATATTTTTGTCAGAAGATCCACAAGTTCAACTTTGAGTTCTTTCAGAACTCTTGGATGTATGCCATCCGGACCTGGTGACTTATTAGTTTTTAATTCGTCTGTCAGTTGTAGGACCTCCTCTCTTATCACCTCAATCTGACTCAGGTCTTTCAACACCCCTTCCAAAATAAGTGGTTCTGGAGCAGGCAAACACTTCACATCTTCCACAGTGAAGACAGAGGCAAAAAATGTATTCAGCTTCAGCTTCTCAGCCATTTTCCTATCCTCCTTAGGTAATCCTTTGACCCCTTGGTCATCCAAGGGCCCCACTGCCTCCCTGGCTGGTTTCCTGCTTCTAATATATTTGAAGAAATTTTTATTGTTGGTCTTTATGTTTTTTGCAATATGCTCCTCATAGTCCCTTTTTGCCTGCCTGATCACAGTCTTGCATTTGATTTGCCACATCCTGTGTTCCCTTTTATTAATCTCATTTGGACTAGCTTTCCACCGCTTAAAGGAGTCCTTCTTACCCTTTACAGCTTCCATTACTTTGTTTGTTAACCATGCAGGCCTTTTCTTATACCTGTTTGTGCCTTTCCTAACATGTGGTATATATTTTATCTGAGCTTCTAGGATTGTAGTTTTAAATAGCCCCCAAGCTTCCCCAAGGGTTTTGACTGTATTTACCTTTCCTTTCAGTTTCCTCTTCACATGCCTCCTCATCTCAGAGAATTTACCCCTTTTAAAGTTAAACGTGGTTGTGCTGGTCTTTTGGGGCAACTCTCTATTTATACAAACAGTGAAATCAATAACGTTATGGTCACTGCTCCCAAGCGGTGTGATCACTTTTACATCTCTCACCAAGTCTTGGGCATTACTTAGGACCAAATCCAGGATCGCCCCACCCCTGGTAGGTTCAGAGACCATCTGTTCCATAGCACAGTCATTGAGAGCATCTAGAAATTCAATCTCTTTCTCTCGACCAGAACACATATTGACCCAATCAATCTGTGGGTAGTTAAAATCACCTATGATGTGAGGAAAAAAACCCTACAGAACATCGTAGTCACCAACTTGGTTGCCAGAGCACTTGGAGAAGTGACTCACACACACGTCTAGCCAGAGAGTGTGAGTAAACCTATCCAGAGGCGAAAGGGACTTATGCAGTACTAGCAGCCATAACGCTACAAAGGCACTCAAGACCGGTACAAGGGTGCCCACTAGGAGAATGGATGGCTTCCTGTCGTTCTGTATGACATCCATCCCGGCATATGGAGCAGAGGAGACTGCGCTGCCAGGAGCTATCCAGGCGAACGGTTTTGAAGCCTCGTCCTATTACTTAACTGAGTGCTCATCTAGAAGTTGACATGTTGCATCTTTCCACTGTTGTCAAAATGTTGCCAAAACAATTATACAATTATGTAATTTCTGTTGCCTATTATTACACTTCTTTCTTTGTACATTTGCATGTTTACTCATTTCTTTTTGACTGACCTTTCAACACCTCTCTAAATTCATCCTTACATGCCAAGCATTACCCAGCATTTTGTGGACAACTACTAAGATAAAACATGGTAAATTCCTGATAAATCCTGGCATTAGCTGTAAATTTAGCTGTAATTCTATACAATTTAATCCCTAAATAAATTCTGCTTTAAATAACAATACTTTTAAACAAGCTCATCCACAATTCAAAAACAAGTAGGAAAAGACAATAATATTCTTTTCCTATTCTAATAAGTACTGACATTCAGTGTTCCCTCTAAGCTGAGCTAGCTCACAGATTTTTAGCCTCCAGCTCACAAATTTTTGTCTTAGCTCAGGAAGGATGACCCCAAAGCACACTCATTTATGCAGTCGCTCGCAACTTTAAGGCAAGTAGCTCAAAAAGTAGAATTTTCGCTCACAAGACTCTGCAGCTTAAAGGGAACATTGCTGACATTAAGAAAAGACACTGAATTGTAGAAATGCTTTTGAATACTGTCGTTAATATTTTCTATATATAATTCATAAGTAATTGTATTGTGTCTCCACTTGTGTGGGCACCATTTTGTGGCACTTGTTAGATCTGGCACTCTCTTTTTCTGTCCAATAGTCCCACAAGGTCAAGATGACTAATGCAATTTCCTCCCTTAATGTCAATAGTAAGCGTACAATATAGAATTTAATAATTGTTTATCCTATACCTAAATTTGTAAACCTTCCTTTGGTTTGAACTAAAGAAAGGGGCTTAGTAGTCTGTGATACAAATAGGGTTGCCAAGTCCAATTTAAGAAATATCTGGGGACTTTGGGGGTGGAGCCAAGAGACTTTGGGGGTGCAGCCAGGAGACACTGGAGTAGAGCCAAGATCAAGGCTGTGACAAGCATAATTGAACTCCAAAGGGAGTTCTGGCCATCACATTTAAAGGGACAGCACACCTTTTCGATGCCTTCCTTCCATAGGAAGTAATGAAGGATAGGGGTACCTTCTTTTGAGGCTCCTAGAGTTGGACCCCCTGGTCCAATCGTTTTGAAACTTGAGGGGAATTTTGGGGAGAGGCACTAGATGCTGTACTGAAAATTTGGTGCCTCTACCTCAAAAAACAGCTTCCCCGGAGCCCCAGATACCCACAGATCAATTCTCCATGATTTTCTATGGGAATAAATCTCCATAGGGAATAACAGAGTTCCCAGCAGACATTTCCCTCCCCTCCCCCCACTTTCTGACGACCCTGAAGCAGGGGGAGGGCCTCCAAACTGGGGGATCCCCTGCCCCCACCTGGGGATTGGCAACCCTAGATACAAACCAGTTACAAGGTTTCCACACATCTATGGAAAATGAATTTCTTACATTCCTATTTAATCTCTTTGGCGAGATCCCCTTTCACGTCAAGATCAATTCATTATTTATATTTCAAGGACCTGCTACCAAATCAGTCTTCCCAAACTCTGAGATCTTCAGATGAAGATCTGCTCCAGTGTCAGTGACATCCAAGGCAAGATGGTCCTATGCTACAAGGATCAGGGCTTCTTCTGCAATTTGCCCAGAACTACAGAACTACCTTCCCCAGCCAATTAATTTGGCCCTATTTCTGCTAGGCATGCATAAACTGGTTAAAACATACCTCTTTTGGAAGCCAGGACTGCATTCACTTGAAGCTGTGGGCCCTATCCTTGGCTATTTTATGCCCAGTTCTTCATTGCGCTTTTGTTTTACAGATATGCTTTTTATATAGCACTTTAACTGTAGAGGAAATTTGCAACAGCTTTAATTGAATGTTGCTTTGAAATGTTCAGTAGAATAGAAAGTTAGTTTATAAAGATACGATCTGTGTGACACAGGTATCAAAAAGAACTGAATTTTACAAAGGGCTGCCAGCTCTGGCATATGAAATTCCAGGAGATTTGGGGGCAGTGCCTGGTAGGCTGGAGTCTGGCAAGGAAGTTCAGCCAATACTGTGTCACTCTAGGACTTTGTTTCTCCTAGGCTCTACCAGTGCAATTGTAGGAGAACTACCGTTCCCTCCTTGAGGATCATAACCCTAAGTTTGCAGCAGACCCGAAGAACCTCTAGCTGTGGCTATGGTGTAGAATCCAGTCTAAAGTCGGCTTCTGTAATGCTGCTGTGCTGCTTGCTCTTTGGCTCAATACCCAGGCAAACAGCAGCTGCAAGAGTACTGTGCATGCTACAGTAACTATGGGTAGGAACCTGTGGATTTCCTCATGTGCAACTAGGGTTGCCAGGTGTGTGTTGGAAAATACCTGGAGACTTTGGGGGAGTATATGGGAGAGGGAGGGTTTGGGGAAGGGAATGGTACAATGCCATAGAGTCCACCCTTCAAAGCTGCCATTTTCTACCGGGGAGCTGGTCTCTGCCAGCTGGAAATCAGTTGTAAAAGCAGGAGATCTCCAGGCCCCATCTGGAGGCTGGCAACCCTATGTGCAACAGTTCTTGTGTAAGCTCTAACATGACTCCTCTCTTCCTGCTTGTGCTAAGTGAAAGCAACCGGACCCCTGCTACATTTTCCATGTGCACAAGACTTAGCACAAAATAATATATATATTCTAAAAAAGTTAAATGAAACCATGTGAACTATCTGTTGTGTAAATCCCTTGTGTATGTGTTGCTCCACATTTACATTATTTCATTAAACAATATATTAAAACACTAAGTGTTCCTGCAGCCATTTAGGGATACCAGCCTCCAGGATGGACCTGAGTATCCTTCAGAATTACAGTTAATCTCTAGACTACAGAGATCAGCTCTCCTGGAGAAAATGGATGCTTTTGGGCAAGGGGGGTGGACTCTAAGACATTGTATCTGAGGTCCTGTCCTTCTTAGGTTCCATTCTCAAAACTCCAGGAGTTTCCCAACCTAGATACGGCAATCCCACCTCCCCAACCCCCACTAATGGTCAGGGAGAACTTGGAAACCCTATATCTGCTTGCACAACTGAATTGCACTATTTTTGACAGTCGATATGCCAATAAAGGTGAATGAATGAATTGCACTAAATGCAGTTTCCTTTCAGCTCACACATCACTAGGTCTTACCCACTACATCATACATTACATTTTGTTTGTGTCATACTTGTGAACTATACTGGCAAACAACCCAGCCACTATAATAATAATAATAATAATAATACTTTTTATTTATATCCTGCCCTCCCCGCCGGGGCAGGCTCAGGGCGGCTCACAACACATAACTACAATGTACAATAAAAACCATACATGATAATTACAATTATATAAAATCATCATTAAATCATTAAAACAACTTGTATTAAAATGAACCTTATGGTGCTATAACTTAGGTCTTCTATAAAATTTAGTGATTAAAACATATCCAGCGAAACTTTCTTGGCTCGGTATTAAGTGAAGGCTATTTTGAAGAGAGAGGTCTTGCAGGCCCTGCGGAATTGGTCTAAACATCGCAGGGCCCGCACCTCCTCCGGGAGTTGATTCCACAGTAGTGGAGCTGCAATGGAGAAGGCCCGGTCCTGCGTAGTCTTCAATCTGGCCTCCCTTGGCCCAGGGATATTCAGCTGGTTCTTTCCAGCCGACCTCAGCGCTCTCTGGGGTTCATATGGGGAACCACTATATAACCTGACCCCAAGAAGCTCAGGTGAGCCAAAATAACAATATATTTGAAGTGGAGGAGAGGAAGACAGTCAGGCAGACTACAAAATGCAGCCTTAGTTTGCAGCTAACCTTGCTTACTATATAGACAAAGAGGACCAGAATGAACTGAAGTCTTCAGCACTGCTGGTCTAAGGGGATAGTGCCAGGGTTGCCAATCCCCAGTTGGGGGCAGAGGATCCCTAGGTTTGAGGCCCTCCAACTGCTTCAGGGTCATCAGAAGCCGGGGAGGGGGGAGGGAAATGTCTGTTGGGCACTCCATTATACCCCATGGAGACTGATTCAACCCATGGGTATCTGGGGCTCGAGGGGCTGTTTTTTGAGGTAGAAACACCAAATTTTAAGTATAACATCTGATGCCTCTCCTCAACACACAAACCTTAAGTTTCAAAAAGATTGGAGCCCAATTCTATGAGCCCCAAAAGAAATTGTGCCTATCCTTCATTATTTCCAATGGAGGGAGGACATTTAAAAGATGTACGGTCCCTTGAAATGTGATGGCCAGAACTCCCTTTGGAGTTCAATCATGCTTGTCATATACTTGCTCTTGGCTTTGCCTCCAAAGTCTCCTAGCTCCACCCCCAAAGTCCCCAGATATTTCTTGGGTTGGACCTGGCAACCCTAGACACCATCAAACAAAAATATATCTTATGGATGTTCTCTATGAGTCCAAGTCCTTTCCTTTCGTTAATCTCTGTTCACAAATGTACACTGAACTTCAATGATCGAAACCACTCACATAATATTGCTAGTTTTTAGTAATACAGAGGATAACTGGCAATAATATGAGGGTGTGAAATCAACAACACTTGACATTCTGGTAATTCATTTTTGGACGAGTTGGTTAGCATTCATAATTGTTGTAAATCCATGAAGAATTTGAGGGGCATCTAGACTTTTTCCTCCTAAAGCAATTTAAAAGGTCTTCTGCTTTCAATTCAGATTGTAGCATAATTGAAAGAAATGGTATTAGGAGATAAGACTGGCTTTGCAAAAGATATTTTACTCTGGGGTTGTATTAACTTCTCTCAAACTAATGTAAAAACATAATTAAATGGTATCTGTCCAATCCTCTGAACACACAGCCTCTGAATACATAGCCAAAGTAAATGGGCGTTGAAGGTTGCAAAATGAAAACAGAGCAAATGAAAAGAGTCTTCAGCATATTGTTTATTTACTTGAGGTTTGGTATTTTATTAAAGCATATTAGCAATGAAGCAGACTGGTGACTGCTGAGTTACTCACCCCTATGTCTGAAGTCTATATACTTCATTCTATTCATTCTATTATTCAAATCACATTAAAACATAACTCTCAGCTTAATAGCCAAGAGAAAACTGAGCAGAAGTTTTCTCTTGGATATTAAGTTTTCTTACAAAGCCTGCACAAATGGACTGTAGCATATCTCTACATTGCAAAAAGGATTAAAATTTGAGTTGACTGATATATGAAATGGTAGAAATAATATGGCAGCCAGCTTTCAGTAACACTGCCCATGTCAGCGGTTAAGAAAAGGACAGGATTTGTGGAATACTGCAGTTCCACCTTCCTGATGAGAAATACAGCAAGATGCAGGCTTTCAAACCAGACTAAATGTTCTGCTAACTGAAGGGGCAGGACCCCTTCCTGCTGCAAAGATCCCATGAAATTACTCAAGGAGTAATTCTTGACCCACAAGAAGAACATTTCATGGAGATCAGTGACTGCAACTGGAGGAAAAAGGAGGAAAGTTCCATTCCACCTATAGAAAAATTTGCCTGGATACAGCCCATTGAAGGGGACTACAGTGAGTCCCTTCCCCTCTTCTTTCTTACACAGCTTACACAAATGGACTATTTAGATGAACAGATATGCATACATGCATCAAGTGGTAACAGTTCATCCGCATGAAGACTTATCTTCTTTTTTATTCCCTCTTATATCCAAGCAAGCTAAATACCTGTTTATCTGCCATGCCAAATAACCAATTGGCAAGTGATCAGGTTTAGAACTCTGATAAAGTTCGCTTTGATGTCTCAAAACCTTCTTTAAACCCCAAAAGCTATAAATAGGATTTACTTACAGCATCAAATGCAAGACATGGTAGAAACAACCAATCACTTACTGTGTGATTGCTACCTTCAAATGTTGTAAGAAATAAGAATGCAAGGAGCATCTTGTTGAATCTTAACATCAAAAGGCACTAAGGCACAAACATGTTACACAGACTACCTGTGTAACATGTACCTGATTCCTCGTCTGATGAAGTATGCTTAAAGCACACAAAAGCTTACATTCTGAATAAAACTTTGTAGGTCTAAAAGGTGCAACTTGACTCCTACTTTGTTCAGAAGACACAATTGTCATGGTGACTTGCAGCAGGATGCCACCTACAAATTCCTGTAGAAATTCAGTTCCGAGGAGCCACAGTGGCCTGATTTGAAACAGGACTATGGCACAGAAGGAGGAATGGTTTGGGGTTTTCCCTGCACACATACTGTTTGCCTACCCTGAGATGGCCCCAGGGGCATTATTTGCCCCAAGGGTGGCTGCACATACACTGAATTCTTGTATATGCAGCCCCCCCATAGGGTTAGAGACCATTTCTCAAGGCCATTTCAGATCAGGAGATATGGGGAGGCTGAAGCCCCTCCTCCCCCTTTGCCATAGTTTCACTCTGAATCACCTTCATAAGTGCTTCAGAATTTAATTCCCCTGGGGAACTCAAAGCTACTGTAAGTCCCTGTTGCAATCATGTGTTAAGTATAACATGTCATTTGGACTTGCAACTGTGAAACTGTCCATTTCATCTTTACAAGGTAATTCTCATCATGCTATCAAGAGTGACACCTCCATCAGAGAGGCCATTAAAGAGTAATATGGCAGTAATATTCCAAGTAATATGCAGATAGGCGGCTACAAGGAGTCTTCACGTTCTGTCTACATGAAGATTTTTGCACAAGCACTAGCACTTTAGATACCTGAAAGTTCATCTCTGGGCTGCATTTATTATTAGCTTCAGCACTAATCCCCCCCTCCCAAAAAAAATCATAACATTATATAGGAACTAATATTGAGAGTGAGCTGTACATTTGATCATGCATTTCAATGTGGTGTATCATATAATGTAGTTGTACCCACCTGGAGGTTGGCAACCCTAAAAGACCCTTACTTGGCTCTACAAACGTTCATCTACTGCAGTCCTGATACCACGTACAATTTCAGATAAAGAAGAATGGAGAATCCTTGGTGAAATAAGGAAGACCTTGCAAAGATCATACAGAAGAAGGTCATTTCATTTAAAATGCATAGCTCTCTGTTTCCTTGCTGTTGAGGGCAGCCACGTTGTTTTCTCATGCATTCCCAGAGAATGCAAGGATTAGAGAATGTTCAGAAGCAGTTACAACTGCTGCCTGCTCTTTTGTGCCAGACACTGAAATAAAGTCCATTGACAAAATGGACTGCTCTCACTGACTTAATCAATGGGAAGCAGTAAGTGGCCTTAAACGATTACAGTAGATGTTATAGACCTAATAGCAATTTTACCCTCTTTAAACGGCATGAGAAATCTCTCCAAGTAGCGGTGCTTAAATAGAACTATACAAAACTCCTATTCAGTAACAAACAGGCACGTGGCACTCAGTTTCCCATCTCTAATTCATTTGACTTCATGACACTTGGAATCACAACACTGCAAGGCAAAAAAGTAATTTTCAGTCACATTCATGCCCAAATATATAACAATGGGGTTTAGAATAAAGCAAAGCACAAATAATGGGAAGCGTTTTTTTGGTATTTTGGAAATCTATTTTCACAGCCACTAATTTTCTTTTCATTCAGCTTATAAAATCAGATTTAGTTGGTTGTTTTGCCTTTATCCCTGCTATAACCATAATATGGCAGACAGCTATGTTAAAAGGAAAAACAACCGGATGCTAGTGATTTAAAACACCACCAACAAATAGTTTAAAAAGGTGAATAGATCAAAAACATGTCTATGTTATACCTTCTCATTACTATATTCCAGAACTTTCCAGTGATATGCGATTGCATCTGTGAAATAAATATCCTAAAACATCATGGTATGAACAACAGTAAGAGGCATAGAACACAAATTCAGGTAGAACGTCATGTAATTTGGAATGGTAGATTTGGAATGTATTTCTCTGGTTTGGGGACAGGGGAGATTTTAATTGTAATTTATATTTGGTTATTCTATAATACAAGTTTGGATATTCTGAGGCCTTCCTACTGAAAGTAAGGTTTGTGCCATCTAACACAGTTCTTCTGAGTGTTAGGTAGTTGGAACTAGCTTTGTAATTTTCTGTTTTGTATGATTTCAAAGCAATGTGTTGGAAATAAATTTTTCTTTATTAATATTTCATAAACTTTGTTTTAAAAAAATCAGTCTGGTTCTTATGTACTTTTGTCCTGGGAACCCACAAGGTTAGCGATTGGCTATAGGGATCATTTCCTACATACCAGTAGCCACACGTGCCCCTCCCCACATCTGCAAATAGCCAAATCTATGGATTGGGATCACATGGAGGCTACGGAGGTTTTTCAGAAAACTTGGGAAACCTTCCAAGCTTGCAGAAAATCTGAAATGTTTAAATGTCCCCCAAACTAAAATTAAAAACTGAAAAATTGAAAAAGTGTTTTCTGTGCAAAGTAAATACTGGGAGCTGCTCAGGACCTGGCCACTGCTGCAGCATACGCCAGGAGCTGTTAGTGGTTAGAAGAGGCTCCCAAAGCTCAACCCAGAGCTGCCAACTCTAGGCTAGGGTGACCATAATGTCTGAAGGCCAGCCAGGGACACCTGGGGGGGGGGAGGTAGGGGTGTGCGCGCGCGAAGCGCGTGTGCCGCCGGAAACAGGAAGTGACGTCACTTCCGGTGACGTCACTTCCGGTGATGCCATGCCACCGCCGGAAGCAGGAAGTGACACCACTTCCTGTGACATCATTTCCCCCGCGTCACCTGCCGGAAACGGGAAGTGACATCACTTCCTCTGACATCACTTCCCCCAAATGACATCATTTCCCCCAAATGCCACTGCCGGAAACAGGAAGTGACTTCACAGCACTTCCTGTGACGTCCCCAAAAATCCCCCAAATATCACCGCCGGAAACAATTTTGTTCTCAAATCCTGTATATACTTCATCAGTATATGGGATAAGGCACTTTCTCAACTGTGCTGCATAATGCAGCCTATTTATTTTGTCCTGTTTGCTCTGTTGGCTCTATCTGCGCCACCTTCATCACTTTCGGGGTGTGGATCCCCCAGTGGGGTGGTCTCCCGACTCCCTCCGCCGGCTGTTTCTGATAGCCCTGCGCCCCCTCTTTCATTTGATATGTGTCCCGTGCGGGTGCCACCCTCCCGCCGGGAGATGCCGCAAAATGAGCCCCCTTGAGGCTTATGGCGGCAGGGCTCGGGGGAAGCGAGCTAGACTGCTGTTCTTTTGAGGGGTTATAGAGTGTTTCGAGCCCATCCCTGTGGCATCGGTCTCATCGTTGTGGGACCCAGGGGGCCGGCGCAGCGGCCCGCCGAAGCAGCCTGTCACTAATAACACAGGTCGAGATGCAGGACAGGAACCCGGAAGTGACCGACAGGCTGCTTCAGCAGGCCGCTGCGCCGGCCCCCTGGGCCCCACAATGATGGGACCGATGCCACAGGGACGGGCTCGAAACACTCTATAACCCCTCAAAAGAACAGCAGTCTAGGTCGCTTCCCCCGAGCCCTGCCGCCATAAGCCTCAAGGGGGCTCATTTTGCGGCATCTCCCGGCGGGAGGGTGGCACCCGCACGGGACACATATCAAATGAAAGAGGGAGCGCAGGGCTATCAGAAACAGCCAGCGGAGGGAGTCGGGAGACCACTCCACTGGGGGATCCACACCCCGAAAGTGATGAAGGTGGCGCAGATAGAGCCAACAGAGCCAACAGGACAAAATAAATAGGCTGCATTATGCAGCACAGTTGAGAAAGTGCCTTATCCCATATACTGATGAAGTAAATACAGGATCTGAGAACAAAATTGCACTAGAAGACACAAACACAAAGCTCCCTTACACTGAATCAGTGCTTGGGTCCACCAAAGTCAGTATTGTCACATAAGAGAAGCCCTGTTGGATCAGTCCAGTGGCCCATCCAGTCCAACACTCTGCGTCACATAAGAACATAAGAGAAGCCCTGTTGGATCAGGCCAGTGGCCCATCCAGTCCAACACTCTGCGTCACATAAGAACATAAGAGAAGCCCTGTTGGATCAGGCCAATGGCCCATCCAGTCCAACACTCTGCGTCACATAAGAACATAAGAGAAGCCCTGTTGGATCAGGCCAGTGGCCCATCCAGTCCAACACTCTGCGTCACATAAGAACATAAGAGAAGCCCTGTTGGATCAGGCCAGTGGCCCATCCAGTCCAACACTCTGCGTCACATAAGAACATAAGAGAAGCCCTGTTGGATCAGGCCAGTGGCCCATCCAGTCCAACTCTCTGCGTCACATAAGAACATAAGAGAAGCCCTGTTGGATCAGGCCAGTGGCCCATCCAGTCCAACACTCTGCGTCACATAAGAACATAAGAGAAGCCCTGTTGGATGAGGCCAGTGGCCCATCCAGTCCAACACTCTGCGTCACATAAGAACATAAGAGAAGCCCTGTTGGATCAGGCCAGTGGCCCATCCAGTCCAACACTCTGTGTCACACTTAAGAACATAAGAGAAGCCCTGATGGATCAGGCCAGTGGCCCATCCAGTCCAACACTCTGTGTCACACTTAAGAACATAAGAGAAGCCCTGTTGGATCAGGCCAGTGGCCCATCCAGTCCAACACTCTGCGTCACATAAGAACATAAGAGAAGCCCTGTTGGATCAGGCCAGTGGCCCATCCAGTCCAACACTCTGCGTCACATAAGAACATAAGAGAAGCCCTGTTGGATCAGGCCAGTGGCCCATCCAGTACAACACTCTGTGTCACATAAGAACATAAGGAAGGAAGGAAGGAAGGAAGGAAGGAAGGAAGGAAGGAAGGAAGGAAGGAAGGAAGGAAGGAAGGAAGGAAGGAAGGAAGGAAGGAAGGAAGGAAGGGAGGGAGGGAGGGAGGGAGGGAGGGAAGAAGGGAAGAAAGAAAGGAAGGAGGGAAGGAAGGAAGGAAGGAAGGAAGGAAGGAAGGAAGGAAGGAAGGAAGGAAGGAAGGAAGGAAGGAAGGAAGGAAGGAAGGGAGGGAGGGAGGGAGGGAGGGAGGGAGGGAAGAAGGGAAGAAAGAAAGGAAGGAGGGAAGGAAGGAAGGAAGGAAGGAAGGAAGGAAGGAAGGAAGGAAGGAAGGAAGGAGGGAGGGAGGGAGGAAGGAAGGAAGGAAGGAGGGAAGGAAGGAGGGAGGGAAGAAAGGAAGGCAAACCCCCAACCGCCAGCCCCCCCCGCTTTCGGCCCCCTTACCTACGGCGGCGGCGAGTCCAGCGGCGGCGGCAGCGGCGGCGAGTCCGGCGGCGGCGGCGGAGAGGCCTTTCCGATGCCCTCCCGGGCCTCCGCCAGCACGGGGGGGGGGTGCTAGAGGCCGGGGAAGCGTCGGAAAGGCCCGCGGGGGTCGCTGGAGGGCCTCCAGCGACCCCCGCGGGCCTTTCCGACGCCCTCCCGGGGGAGGAGGACGGGGGGTGGGGGTTGAGAGCCCCGGGGAAGCGTCGGAAAGGCCCGCGGGGGTCGCTGGAGGGCCTCCAGCGACCCCCGCGGGCCTTTCCGACGCCCTCCCGGGCGGAGGAGGACGGGGGGTGGGGGTTGAGAGCCCCGGGGAAGCCTCGGAAAGGCCCGCGGGGGTCGCTGGAGGCCCTCCAGCGACCCCCGCGGGCCTTTCCGACGCTCTCCCGGGCAGAGGAGGACGGGGGGTGGGGGTTAAGAGCCCCGGGGAAGCCTCGGAAAGGCCCGCAGGGGTCGCTGGAGGGCCTCCAGCGACCCCCGCGGGCCTTTCCGACGCTCTCCCGGGGGAGGAGGACGGGGGGTGGGGGTTGAGAGCCCCGGGGAAGCGTCGGAAAGGCCGCGGGGGTCGCTGGAGGGCCTCCAGCGACCCCCGCGGGCCTTTCCGACGCCCTCCCGGGCGGAGGAGGACGGGGGGTGGGGGTTGAGAGCCCCGGGGAAGCGTCGGAAAGGCCCGCGGGGGTCGCTGGAGGGCCTCCAGCGACCCCCGCGGGCCTTTCCGACGCCCTCCCGGGGGAGGAGGACGGGGGGTGGGGGTTGAGAGCCCCGGGGAAGCGTCGGAAAGGCCGCGGGGGTCGCTGGAGGGCCTCCAGCGACCCCCGCGGGCCTTTCCGACGCCCTCCCGGGCCTCCGCCGCTACCGCCGGGCCCCGTGCGCGGGCGGGGAAGGCGGCGAGTGAGGGAGGGAGCGTCCCTGCGCGTGCGCAGGGCGATCTGCGCACGCGCAGGGTCGCTCCCTCCCTCACTCGCCGCCTTCCCCGCCCGGGCGCGCGGCCCCCGGCTCTCTGGCTGGCTAAACCGGGACCTCTTAATGGTCCCGGTATACCCAGCCCGGGAGCCGTGAATTGGGGGCCAGAACCGTGAAAGTCCCGGGAGACCGGGACGGTCTGGCCACCCTACTCTAGGCACAAGGGAAGATTGAACCTTCTTTTCTACATGCACTGCAGATGCATTCTGAATTAGGCACTGTGTACATAGGATGCAGGAGCTGAGGAACTCACATGCGACTGACCGCTACTTAGGACATGGTGGTCCCAGTTTGTGTGGCTTTTAATGAGGAAACTGGCTCTGAATAGGACTCAAGGGTAGGAGCCAGTTTGGTGTAGTGGTTAAGTGTGTGGACTCTTATCTGGGAGAACCAGGTTTGATTCCCCACTCCTCCACTTGCACCTGCTGGAATGGCCTTGGGTCAGCCATAGCTCTGGCAGAGGTTGTCCTTGAAAGGGCAGCTGCTGTGAGAGCCCTCTCCAGCCCCACCCACCTCACAGGGTGTCTGTTGTGAGGGGAGAAGACATAGGAGATTGTAAGCTGCTCTGAGTCTCTGATTCAGGGAGAAGGGCGGGATATAAATCTGCAATTCTTCTTCTTCTTCTTCTAGGATCTTAAGAGTTTCCAGGCCCTTCCTGTAACTACCTTTATCACTCCAGATTTATGCAGCAGGCCTGAGAATCCTTACTCTCTGCGATGCAACTCATTGAGTGGTATACTGCCTCCTAACATCAGGGCAAGTTTTTTGTTTAAAGTGGAATTTCCAAGTAAGGTTTTTTAGCTTTTGTCCCACTAACAGAGCTCCTGCCAAAGCAATAAGTAGCTATTCTTTCCTGCCACTGTATCTACGTGCTGGGAGAAATCTTCTCTTGTTAAATTACTGCTAGTGCTGCAAACAGCCTGGAGGAGGGGAAATGTGCTACCCCTTTAATAAAGCTTAACAGGATGTTATTTACCTCCCTTCCATGAAAACTTCAGCTGCCCAAGCCTACAAATTAAGCCTCAATCCAAGGGGCAGAATATTTCTTTTTCCTCCAGGTTGTTGACAAGTCTGATTACTATTTCTTATACAGTTGTAGAAGCCATGCCTACAAGAGGAGGAAAGGAATTAAAATGAAGATGAATTGCTTTAAAATACATGGACATCTCTGTAGCCCCTTTCCCTCTGAAAG
Source organism: Heteronotia binoei (assembly GCF_032191835.1). Taxonomy (NCBI): domain Eukaryota; kingdom Metazoa; phylum Chordata; class Lepidosauria; order Squamata; family Gekkonidae; genus Heteronotia; species Heteronotia binoei. The sequence continues at coordinate 35,482,750 of NC_083228.1, forward strand.
AAACTAAGCCAATATACTGCTCTGGTCCAAATCACTCAGATCTTATATCCCCAAGAGATGCATGGCTAGGATTGCTTGCCTTCTATTGGCCCTACACCTTTGTTTTACACCGCACCAAAACTCATAAATTAAGCAAGCACTACATTTAAAGGCATGGGGGAAAGGTGGCAAGAAAACATCTATCTGCTAAATTTTTGCATGCCAGGCTTCCAATTAGGGTTGCCAATCCCCAGGTGGGGGCAGGGGATCCCCCGGTTTGGGTCGTCAGGAAGCGGGGGGAGGGGAGGGAAATGTCTGCTGGGAACTCTGTTATTCCCTATGGAGATTTATTCCCATAGAAAATCATGAAGAATTGATCTGCGGGTATCCGGGGCTCTTGGGGGGCTGTTTTGGGGGAATTGAAAAGGTGTTCCGTCTCTTTAAATGTGATGGCCAGAACTCCCTTTGGAGTTCAATTATGCTTGTCACAGCCTTGATCTTGGCTCCACCCCTAATGTCTCCTGGCTCCACCCCCAAAGTCTCCTAGCTCTACCCCCAAAGTCCCCAGATATTTCTTGAATTGGACTTGGCAACCCTACTTCCAATAGTAATAAAAAAAAAATAACAACACAATTCACAACAAGATTTTAAAGCCCCTGAAATGACCTAAATTTATGCAGCGGAAAGATGAAGCCATGTAGTCTGTTCCTTCAGTGACTCATACATAGTACATTGCTATTGTTTATGCATCAGCAATGTTATTTCTTCCAACAGGAACTGTAAACTGAACTAGGTCTAAACAGAAGTCAAGGATTATTTTTTCTCAGGCTTTCCAGCAATAAAGATTCTTCTGAGAAGGACAAAGGTAAAATGACTCTTATAGATATACATAAATGACTCCATATACATGACTTTATAAAAATGACTCATAGAAGACAAGATAGGAGGCTTCTTTCCTGTGTATATTGGCACTGGACTATTGTTCGTACAGGGCTTTTTTTTGTTTTGTTTTTTTAAAAAGCCCAGCAGGAACTCATTTGCTTATTAGGCCACACCCCCGGTGTCACTCATTTGCATATTAGGCCATACCCTTGTTGTCACTCATTTGCATATTAGGCCACACCGCTGATGTCACAATTGTTTTGTGAAGGGTTTTTTTGTAGAAAACGCCCAGCAGGAACTCATTTGCATATTAAGCCACATTCCCTGACACTAAGCCAACCAGAACTGTGTTCCTGTGTGTTCTTGCTCAAAAAAAGCCCTGGTTTTCACATGATCAAAGGCCTGGCTGAGGCATGTAGCCTTGACATCAAGGCCATAACCCAGCAGCACACTTCCCACCCTGGAAACGCAATATGGAATCACAGGTTTCTTTTCCAGCAACCACATTCATTCAGAGCCAGTTACTAAGTCTGTTACAGCACAGTTATAGGCAGGGGAGGATTAACTACAGATCCTATTGAAAACTTTGATGTTGATAATAATTGTCTAAATATAGGTCACCATCATTCATACAGTTACTCATGTTTAAGTTCAAAGGGCACTGTATGTGAGTTTGCAGCTTTAGAGTGGGTTGTGTGCTTTGTTAACAGTTATGCAATTTTTTACATGTGGATATTGAATTAGTTTGACTGTTGGTATAAGCCCCGTTCTTTTCTGACATCAGCTTTATATCAAGGTCTCCAAGAGGCAGCTTGTGATTTTCCAGCTCATCGACTGTTGCAGAGCAGCTCATGCATCCCCTTGAACAGGGGTGGCCAACGGTAGCTCTCCAGATGTTTTTTGCCTACAACTCCTATCTAGGGTTGCCAATCCCCAAGTGGTGGCAGGGGATCCCCTGGTTTGGAGACCCTCCCCCCACTTCAGGGTCGTGGGGGGGGGCTCTGGGGGGGCTGTTATTTGGGGTAGAGGCACCAAATTTTTAGTATAGCATCTAGTGCCTCTCCCCAAAACACCCCCCACATTTCAAAAAGATTGGACCAGGGGGTCCAATTCTATGAGCCCTAAAAGAAGGTGCCCCTATCCTTCATTATTTCCTATGGAAGGAAGGAATTGAAAAGGTGTTCCGTCCTTTTAAATGCGATGGCCAGAACTCCCTTTGGAGTTCAATTATGCTTGTCACAGCCTTGATCTTGGCTCCACCCCTAATGTCTCCTGGCTCCACCCCCAAAGTCCCCAGATATTTCTTGAATTGGACTTGGCAACCCTACTCCCATCAGCCCCAGCCAGCATGGCTGATGGCTGGGGCTAATGGGAGTTGTAGGCAAAAAACATCTGGAGAGCTACCGTTGGCCACTCCTGCCCGAGAAGAGGGATTCAGCCTCCAGGCAAGACCTAGAGATCCCCTGGAATTAAAGTTTATCTTCAGACTACAGTGATCAGTTTCCCTGGAGAAAATGGATGCTTTAGGGGATGGACTCCACCCTTCAAAGCAGCCTTTTTCTCCAAATGATCTGATCTCTGCCAACTGGAGATCAGTTGTAAAGTGGGAGATCTCCAGGCCCTACCTGCAGGCTAGCAATGCTAATGTTAAAACATGGAATTCACTGCAAGAGGAGGTGGTGGTGGCTACAAGCACAGACATCTTCAAGACGGGATTGAATATGCATATGGAGCAGAGGTCCATCAGTGGCTATTAGCCACAGCGTATTGTTGGAACTCTCTGTCTGGGGAAGTAATGCTCTGTATTTTTGGTGCTTGGGGGGCACAGCGGGAGGGCTTTTAGTGTCCTGGGCTAGGGCTGCCAACCTCCCGTTCCGAGCGAGGTTTTCCCCGGTTTGGAGGGCTTCTTCCTGCCCGAAGCCAGCTGCCCGGCGGGGGAAGCCACATCCCCAGTGGCCCCATGGGCACAGACTGCATCTACCCCGAGCCGCAAATTTGCAGCTTGAGAAGCAAGTGCACTCAGCGTGGGCTCTCTAAGAGAGAGCGGGGAGCTGCTTGCTCTTGCCTTTCCAAGCCTCGATTGGCACCTGAGCCCGGTGCTACCTCCTGCCTTTCCACACCTTGATCAGGACTTGGAAGGGCAGTAGTGCCGGGCACCTGCTCTCTCACAGAGTGTGGGAGCCACTTGCTCCTGCCTTTCCAAGCCTCGATTGGGGCTTTGAAGGCCAGCCGAGCCCGGCGCCCACCCCCTCAGGAAGAGCCAGGGCTGCTACCTTCTGCCTTTTCACGCCTCAATGGGGGCTTGGAAAGGCAGCAGCGCCAGGCACCCGCTCTCTCAGAACAAGGGAGCAGAGCCACTTGCTCCTGACTTTCCAAGCCTCGATCGGGGCTTGGAAGGGCAGCTGAGCCCAGCGCCCGCTCTCTGAGAGACAAGGAGAGCCGCTATCTTCTGCCTTTCCAAGCCTCAGTCAGTGTTTGGAAGAATAGCCAAGAGTGGCAACCGCTCTCTCAGAGAGGCAGAAACTGCTTGCTTCTGCCTTTCCAAGCCTTGATCGGGGCTTGGAAGGTCTGCAGCACCAACGCTTGTTTCCCTCCAAACCATTTAAAGGGAAGGTTCCTTTAAATGTTTGGGGAAACAGTGTGAGTGTGCAGCGCTGAGTTCTCAGCGTGATGACATCATTCTACATGACATCATTGTGTCGAGGGTAGCCCCGCCCCCTCCCAGAACACCCCCCAAATTCCCCCGCTGGGGAATAGTCGAGACTTGGCAATCCTATCCTGGGCCCACTGGTGGACCTCCTGATGGCACGTGGGATTTGTGACACAGAGTGTTGGACTGGATGGGCCATTGGCCTGATCCAACATGGCTTCTCTTATGTTCTTAATGTTTCCTTGGAGAAAATGGCTGCTTTGGAAGGTGAACTCTTTAGCCCACTTGAGGTCCTTGTCCACCCCAGGCTCTATCCCCAAATCTCCAGGTGTTTATGTCATATCATTTATTGTCATAGCATTGTTCTTGGGCTATTCAGCTGACCATTTTACATTGGGTGCTCTTCCTAGTCTGTGTTCTGCTTCTAGGACAGAACAACACACCAGGAGGAGAACTTGGGATATGTTTAATACCTCAGACATAGTTCTCATTGAAGAATGGGTTGATAACACCACCACCCCGTTCTACAATATTTCCTCTTTCACAAACCATTCCATCAAGTAAGAAGAGACAGTATGCAGAGAAAGAAACCTTCTCAAGTCAGCATTGCCTCAGCTCCCAAACAGATAATATGGATATGGGAAGCAATATGGATGTCAGTGATTTACATCATATAACCATCAGCCTCTGACATTTCTGAAGGGGCCTGGGAAGGATACATGCTGCAACATCTCCTATGCACTGTCCAAAAAGGCCCTAGGCCTGACAGATACTGATATGCTTTTATGATGGAATCTAATAAGGTTATTGCAGCCACAGTAACTAGGGAATTCTCATCTGAGGCTATGTTTATCAATGAGCAGCAGGTGACATTGCAGTGGCCAAGACAGCACATGCAGCTGCATCTCCAAATATGGCACCCATTTTTAAGCCCAATTCATCCATTTGCTGTTCAGGTAATAAAAGCAAATGAGCCATATTTGGAGATGTGATGAAATTTGTTCTGCCTTTCTCAAATCTGACTGACTAGCAATGCTAGCCCTCTCTCCCCTCCCTCCCGTCTCAGCCATCTGGATTAAATTACTCCCTTTATGCAGAAACATCTAGCATGATAAGAGCCCATGTGGCAATTGCACTCCTCACAGCAGGCTCCTATAGCAGCCCCCTTGCTCTCAAGGAAACAATCTGCTACAGCTTTTTCTATTTCTGCTCTGAAACGGTGAAACAGCTTCCTGGAAGGGGTGAAGCAGGCACCAACCTACCCATAGGGCACCTTGGACGCTACGGATGTGGACTACTGATTTCTCAGTTTTCATTTATTGTTTTCATGATGCATTTTTAAAAATTATTTTAATAGATTATTTCTGTACTATGTTTACAGCACAATCCTAAACAGACTGCTGTCAATTGATTTAGAAGGATGTTAACTCTACTCAGGACTATATAGTTATTGTTGTTATTAAGGTTGCCAACTCCAATTTGGGTACTCCCTTGAGATGTTGGAGATTAAGCCTGGGGAGGCTGGAGTTTGAGAAGGGGAAGGACCTCAGTGGGCTAAGGAGTTCACCTTCCAAAGCAGCCATTTTCTCCAGGGGAACATTAAAGTTACTAGCCTCCAGGTGGGGCCTGGTAGGGTTGCCAATCCCCAGGTGGTGGCAGGGGATCCCCTGGTTTGGAGACCCTCCCCCCGCTTCAGAGTCATCAGAAAGCGGGGGGAGGGGAGGGAAATGTCTGCTGGGAACTCTATTATTCCCTATGGAGATTTATTCCCATAGAAAATCATGGATAATTGATCTGTGGGTATCTGGGGCTCTGGGGGAGCTGTTTTTTGGGGGTAGAGGCACCAAATTTTCAGTATAGCATCTAGTGCCTCTCCCCAAAATACTCCCCAAGTTTCAAAAAGATTGGACCAGGGGGTCCAATTCTATGAGCCCCAAAAGAAGGTGCCCCTATCCTTCAATATTTCCTATGGAAGGAAGGAATTGAAAAGGTGTGCCATCCCTTTAAATGTGATGGCCAGAACTCCCTTTGGAGTTCAATTATGCTTGTCACAGCCTTGATCTTGGCTCCACCCCTAATGTCTCCTGGCTCCACCCCAAAGTCTCCTGGCTCCACCCCCAAAGTTCCCAGATATTTCTTGAATTGGACTTGGCACCCCTAGCGCCTGGAGATCTCCCACTTTTACAACTGATTTCCAGTTGGCAGAGATCAGATCTTTTGGGAAAAAAGGCTGCTTTGACGAGTGAATTCTATGGCGTTGTACCGTGCTGAGAATCCACCCCTCCCCAAACCTCACCCTCTCTCGGATCCACCCTGTATTTTCTAAGAGAGATCTGGCAACCCTAGAACTGATATTTGTAGTGTGCAGATAATTTGTAAATCCAGATTTCAAGGCCTCCACCTGGAGGTCAGCAACCTTAGCTGTTACCCACCTGGTGTCCTGACTGTGCCAGGAGAAAGGCAGAGTGTATAAACACTCCAAATAAACAAATATATAAAGAAATTGTGACCTGCCATTCAAACAAGTCCCCTCTCACATATCAACGTTTGTTCAGTTTACAAAGTTCCCTGTTTAGTTATCTGTAGGTAATTCCTACTCGAGCTGTCATATACCCCCTTAGCTCTTACTCTGGGCTTTTAATTCACTAATATTCCAGATAATGCTGAAATTTCAACCTAAAAACCAAGTTAACACTCATAACCCTTCCAGTCAAGGATTCTAACTACTTTCACAAGCCAATAAAACAATAGGTATGCTAACTCTGCATATGAGAACATTCCTTTACAGATTCTCTCGGGAGGCATTCTAGATTAACGATATTAAGGCTATTGGCACAGCTCATGAGTAGGAGTGACAACTGCACCAATTCAGAGGTAGCACAAACCTCACTTCCGTAACAATGTGCAACACTAAGCCATTTTTTAACACCTAAGAACAAATTAGCATAAAAACAGAGAAATACTCCATGAAAACAGCAGTCCTTTTCATACTGAATAACACTCCTCTCAGAATGTATGCTGTAATTTTACGTTTCCACGTTAATTGCAGCGCGTCACTTTTATAAATTATAATCAAAGTCAAGGTAAAAATGTTTAGTAGCAAAGTACAAAACCATTTAAGCAAGTCAGTTTCCAGTTAAGTCAGTATGCTAATATCAAACATTTGTTTTATAATCTTCTGTATTATAGCAATATGCTAGAGGTTAATTACAGATTGCAAAATATTTTCTATACCAAGGCTAGCTACAATTCTTTATAGTACCTTTTAAGTGTTCAACAATGTCATTTCAGCAAATGAGGTACTTACCCTGTAATAAGTACCATATCATAGGGTATATCTTGACAATATCAGTAACTACAATGTTTATGACCTAATTAGCTGAGAAGAAAACATCCACATATAGCAGGAAGGAGCAGAAGAGCAGAACAGAAGAAGAGAGCCCGTGTAATGTCGCAGTTAAAGTGTTGGACTAGGAACTGGAAACCCAGGTGCCCTAGAAGCTCCTCAGGTAAACTTGGGCCAGTCACATCCGCCAGCGTAGCCTACCTCATAGGGTTGCCGTGATGATAAAACAGAGGAGAACAATGTAAGCTGCTTTGGGTCCCCATTGGGGAGAAAGGCAGGTAATAAAGACAGGCTGTTGCCCATTTTGCATTGATTTTAAGATCTTTTTTTCCTTTACTGAAAAGTCCACATAAACAGTGGTTTTCAAACAGTGTTCCAGGGAATCCTCATATTCTTTGGAAACTGATCAAGAGAGCTTCAAATAGATCAGCAACAGAGGACAATGTTCTCAAAAAAATTTTGCTGCTGACTATTCTTTTTAGAAGAGGCAGCTGCAGAAGAGCTTTGGCTGTGTTCTAAAGCAGCAGTTCTTAATTGCTGGGACGCAAAAGAAGTCTAGGTGGGATGCCGGGTTTTCCTAACCGTTAACAAGTATCTATTCTCCCTTGGTCCCCATGTTTACCTGCAAATGTGGCATGCAGTCTTCTGTCAACTCTACCTTCTGTCAAACCTATCCATCTCTGACCCTCTGGTATGCTAGTAGTAATAACTGAACACCTGTAAATAAGTAACTCTCCTTCTCAGAAAAGTAGAATTTTTTTTGTTTCTTTCATAGGACCAACGTTCTTTCATAGAATGATTGGTGGGATGCAAGAAAAGAAAGGTTGTTCTAGAGAGTATGATCTCAATTCATGTAGAGCAGTGGAAAAGACCTGGCCAGAATCCGCTTAACTGATTGGGTGCTATGAAACACTGTCCAAATGTTTTTTCAGAATGCTAAGGTTTCCTCGACACAAAAGACAATGCAGAAAGCATTTCTTGGAACTGGAAAAATGGAAGACCATTGCATGTGAATGAAAGCGGGTGAACAGTGTTTCAAGGCAAAAGAAAAGATCAGTTTTGTATTCTGATGCTATGTTTTTTTCATACTGTATTCCATATGGAGCATTCCTCCGTAGAGGAACAACTTTCTGTCAAAACTAGTCCAACGCATCTTGGTTGAAAACTTTTACATCTAACTTAGAAGACAAGAATTCCTTTGGGAAATTCAAGAAACTGGGCTGAGAAACTGCCTCAGAGCTTTGTGCAGACATATTTTTAATCACTGGATGAATAGAAAGCGTACAGAAGAAAGTGACACTGAACAGTCACATACAATATTGATAGACTCAACAGAAATACATATTAAGCTGTGAGCATAGCTAAAAACTGAATCGAAGCCTGGACATTCATGTCAAATGTGATCTAAAAGAGATTGAGGTCAATCCAACAATGTCCCATTTAATGTCCACTATGACTAGAAGCACCCTTTTTATTTACTCACCATAAAATCATATTGCATCCTCACTCCTCCATGGTTTATTCCATGTTACCTTTACAATGGTCTTTATGTTATAGAGTGACCCAAGATCATCCATTAAGTATGGCTGAGCATGGGAGAGGGGGGTTGGAGGGGAAAGGATGACAGTACTCACTGCTACTAAGTACCAGCACCTCTTCTCGGGTCTTTTCTTAAACTTGAGGGGGGAATTGGTGGGAATGAGTGCAAGCTTATATATGAGTGCTGGCACCTTTTAAAACAAATAAACAAAAACCCCTGTTGCTGAGCATTGTCAGGAATTATTATGAACTCACACTTCTGCGTGGAGACCAGGAATTTTGGCAGGAAATGAAGAGCACTGGTGGTGAAACTAACAGGGGAGACAACAAAGGAACATGAACAATGATCTGAAATTGCTTCACACACTTACATACACACACACAATCATCAGGCCTATATCATTTATTTCCTCCATATTATTCACCCCGCACAGAGCTCTTCCTTTCTCTTTCTGAAACTTTGCTGTTAGCTCCAGTGTAAGTTATTCCTTGGAATTCTGTATTTGAGCAAATACTTCAAAGGAACATCCAGTTGGTTAAAAAAATGCAAGTGACATTCTTTGTATCAATTCCTCTACCAACTTTTGAATAATGCTAATAATTCCTATACCCCTGCTACAGGGTGCCAGATTAAGCACATAACATTCAGCATGTTATTATAAAAAGAAAAGATGGGAATGAGCTATCTTTAGTACATGCTAGACAATATCACAGAAATATGTGCAAATGGCAGAATCAGGGTATTTGAGAACGCTTAGTATAAAACCGAACAGAGGGGGAGACAAGAGTGGCATTTCTTCAACACTATGGATAGACTGAGACAATTTCTAGTAATTATCCTCAGCAAGTCATTAATTGGTGATGAAATATCATATTCTTCAACTGCCATTGTTAACGCAACACCTCAAGTCCCTTTAACTGTGATCTTGTCCAATTTTTACTTAATGTGCACCTACATATGCATTCACTCTCCTTATTTGCATTCTTCTATTACATATGTCCCACTAGGGATGTGCATTTGGATATTTCCAGTCCAGATATTTATCCAAAAATACTTCATTGGTATGTTTAGGGCATATTTGTGTATCCAGATGATATTTGACATTCTTGTGAATACTGGTCTCTGGACTGCAAATATTTCCGGAAATATTTGGGAATATCCAGAGTCAGGCCTGTTTTTCTCCCTTTACCAGAATTACTAGGCAACATGAAGGAGGAGAGAGGGAGACAGCTCCTCAAGGCAAATCAATCATAGGATAGAAGGAGCTCTTAACAGTATGCCCAATCACAATGATTCTCTCATAACCCTCAGTTATCTGACCAAGGGCAAACAGAATAAAAACCAGTTCTGGCTATGTCTTTACTCCATTTAATCATTGATGGAAGGTGAATATTTTTGGTATGATGCAAGCCTTTGCTTAGCACCCCCGTGGCGCAGAGTGGTAAAGCTGCAGTACTGCAGTCCGAACTCTCTGCTCATGACCTGAGTTCTATCCTGGCAGAAGCTAGGTGAATTGACTCAGCCTTCCATCCTTCCAAGGTCGGTTAAATGAGTACCCAGCTTGCTGGGGGGGAAATGCAGATGACTGGGGAAGCAACGGCAAAGCACCCCATAAAGAGAGCCAGTTTGGTGTAGTGGTTAAGTGAGTGGACTCTTATCTGGGAGAACCGGGTTTGATTCCCCACTCCTCCACTTGCACCTGCTAGCATGGCCTTGGGTCAGCCATAGCTCTGACAGAGGTTGTCCTTGAAAGGGCAGCTGCTGTGAGAGCCCTCTCAGCCCCACCCACCTCACAGGGTGTCTGTTGTGGGGGGAGAAGATATAGGAGATTGTAAGCCGCTCTGAGTCTCTGATTCAGAGAGAAGGGCGGGGTATAAATCTGCAATTCTTCTTCTTCTACCATGAAAAAGCTGTGATGCGACATCACCCCAGAGTCAGAAATGACTGGTGCATGCACAGAGACTACCTTTACCTTTTTTAAAAGTCTTTGCTACTCCACCCTATTAATAAAATAAAATATTTTATAAGACGTCAAAGTTGAACAACAATCCACTCAATCCAAATGTGTCCTCTTATTGATATTTAATCTGATATTTGGGAGGGAAGCAAGCATGGTATAGTACAATCCAGGGCTTTTTTTGTAGAAAAAGCCCAGCAGGAACTAATTCGTATATTAGGCCACACCCTCTGATGTCACCATTGTTTCGCACAGGGATTTTTGTAGAAAAAGTTCATCAAGGACTCATTTGCATATTAGGCCACACCTCCTGACACCAAGCCGGAACTGCATTTCTGTGCGTTCCTGCTAAAAAAAAAAAAAAGCCCTGATGCAATCTCATTTGCTAATGGAAGTTGAGCGGGGTCAGAATTTGGAAGTAAGACCACTAAAGAAGAGTTTGCAGAGGAAGGCCATGGCAAACCACCTCTGCTTCTCACTTGCCCTGAAAGCTCTTCGCTTGCATTGGAAGCCCCTTGGAAGCCCTTCCCAGACATTTACTCACCACCCAAACTCACAGCAAGTGCAAAGCTGGAGGGTGATATGACTCTGAGTGACTTAAATCAAACAGCTGAGCTGTTTTTCATAAAGAGCAGAAAGCAGGGGGTTCTGCTCTTCACAAACCACCACAAACTGCATCAAAAATTCATAGAAGTTTATGGTGGCTCTTCAGTTCATTAACATTGCTTTGCAAACCACGAAATGCCCAAAATTTGTGATGAACTTTAGTTTGAGAGTTGGTTCATGCCCACTCAAACTGATAATTGCCGCTTGGGATCCTCTTCCTTCTCCTTCTCAAAGCAACAAGCCTGGTAGGAAAAGGGGGGGGGGGGGGGCAAAGGGATAAAAAAACAGTGCACTGACTTTCTCTTTTTTCCCTTTCTCCACATTTCAGCTTCCTACTCCTTTCCACAAATTTCTCACTTTGTTTTATTATTTAACAATGACTTTGCTGCTTACACTCTCTTTTCCAACAAAAGGGGTTTTTTTTTGTTTAATTAAACATATGGGCAAGAAGGATGGAATTGTACAACAATAGGCTTACATGTTGTTACATTATCAGAACGTACATCCATTTACACCTACCATTTCAGAAACAAAACAATAAATATTAAACATATTCATCTACAGCTTACGTGCCATTCTATGTGCATTCTTTTTTTAAGCCATCAATCAAAACCTGGGCCGTAAGACTATTTCACAAAATATAAATTTTTAGAACCCAACTTGTTCACATCTTCATTATTTCTTCTGGTTACTAAAACAATTGACAGTGCTGCTACGTTTCAACAGGGTTCAAATCTCAGTGTAAGACGTAACTCCCAAAAGCACTGCTGCTCTCATTTAAAAGAGCAGATGGTGGATAATTTACAAAGTCAAAGTTCAGTCTCATATTTGTCTACATTTAAAGGCATAGAATAATTCTAATATTCAGCCCTCTTTTGATATAAAGAAAGCACCAACATGTATTTATTTAAAATATCTCTATGCCACCTTTCCACCCAAAAAGAACCCCCGAGGTGGGGACCAGCTATCCAAATAACCAATTACCAAGTACTATTTCTGGAGCATTCACTTATATCTAAGAAGTATCACTTTCTAGATGAGTTGGTGGGCAAGGAGATTACTTTTTAAGGCTAGCATTGCTACCTGAGATACTTTCAAATGGGATTGAATGTAGAACCACCTGAATGCCAAACATGTGATCTCCTACTGAGTGGTAGATCACTCCCCTCTGCTTGTTGTAAAAACAACACTCCTACTGTATTGTTACCCTTGCTCCTTTCCTGAAACACCTTTCTACTCTGCCGCCTGTTCTGGATTTAAAAGAGGCTGAGAAGCAGCAGAGAGACAGAAGTAGCACCTTCAGAGCTGGGAAAAGAAACACGCATTGATAGTCTAGTGCAGCAGTTTTGCTTATCTTGGCCAAAAGAGATGCCAAAATTCTTGCTCAACTTTGACATGAAAAGACAAATGAGATTTCCATTGTAATCTCACCTGCAGAGTCAAGATGTTTCTCTTCAGCCCTCAACATTTTCACATCCAAACAAATACCTGGGAAGTCATGCACGTTAGGGACTGGATTTACATCCAATACACTTTGGTAACAATTAGATGTAATTAGAGTGTTAGTTCAATGTAAACGCAGCTTGGCAAATGCAAATTAGATTTAAATGGAGCATGAAGAGAATGAAACAAAATCCTTTGTAATTAGCTTTTTAAAAAAAATCCAGAAAGCCTCCATCTCTGAGATGTGATATATTTTATATAGAAGAATGCTGATTTTTTTAAATCACAAACTCCAAATCCTGCGGATTTTAATTTTCAGAGGTTTTGTCCCATTTTTATCAAGCATTAGAAGGACTCTAATTTTACTCAATGATGACAGTAAAGAGGGGGATAAGAGCCCAGAGTGAACAGGGCCAGATTAGCCATTAGGCCAAAAAGACACTGGCCTATGGGCCCCGATGCCTTTAGGGGTCTCGAGCTGGCTTCCCCCCTGGTTTTCCCCCTGCTTGCAGTCCTCCTAGCCTGCACACACAGCCAGAAACTGAGCCACTCTTTGCCCAGCTTGCCTGGTGCAGCTACTGCTGGCGTCATCACCAAATTTGCCTCTCTCCCCCACAGCTTAGTAAAAAGGCTTTTTAAGAAGGTGCCTGCAGGCTGCAGCAGGGGTCATGGGCAGCGGGGCGCACACTCTGACGCTGAGATAATTTGCAAGGGGACCCCAAGATTTTGACTGTCTAGGGGCCTCCACAGGGTTTAATCTGACACTGAGAGTGAGGTAGGAATATCAGCATCCCCCTTTAATGCTCTTTTAGGAGCAGGGCTTTTTGTGGAAAAAGGTCAGCAGGAACTCATTTGCATATTAGGCTACAGCCTCTGACATCATCATCGTTTCACACAGGGCTTTTTGTAGAAAAGCTCAGCAGAAACTTATTTGCATATTAGGCCACACCCGCTGGTGCCAAGCCAATCAGAACTGCATTCCTGCTCAAAAAAAAGCCTTGCTTGGGAGTATAGACACTGTCTCCCAATGACATCCGAGAACTTGTAATACTGTTATTTATTCTCTTGTTTGTTTTGATTGATTTGTTGAAATGTTTTCTCTGAACTCTCAGCAATAGGAGCTCCTTAGTGCCTTCCAACTTGTGCACTATTACTACAAAAGGCCATTTTCAATTACACTTCAACGAGATTATAAAAAAAAATGAGCGGGTACAGAGTGGGGGTGAGGTTTGTGTAGGAAGGGCGACAACACAATACATGCTTGAGACTCGGTTCTTTTCTATGAAAATGAATGAACCCATTATTTGACTGATCTGTTTGCTAAAAGAAAGCTTTATTTGAGACCATAATGCTCGGAAAGATGCAGTCAATAGCACAGGGCACAACATCAGCTATGATTGCAAAACAAAGAAAAGCACATCACTCAACTCCACTTTTCATAGGAACTTGGAGCTTGCAAGCTCACATGTGACAGAGCTCCATGAAAAAGAAGCTGCTTGAAGCAATCTGATTTATTCCTTTTGTTTTAATTAAAAAGGTGCACAACCTACTGGGTGACAAATACAACAGTACTCAGAAATATCCAATAAACACAAGTTTGTACTACAGGAACCCTATACTTTTTTTCAAAGTTGTTCTCTCAGAGACATTCAACACTAAAGATAAACTTTCCTGAAAAGACAACTTTGCCCATTACCACTAGTGGTGTCCTAGGCTAAATTGCACAGCTGCATAGAAGAGTAATGTGTATTCTAAGGTACCTAAGTCTTTTCCTGAGAGATGCTGCAAATATGTATGACAGCCACACTTACCATGTTTAGCTATGGCAATCAAACATGAGCCAACCACCCAGTCTGTACAATTCACACCAAACAACTCAAACAACCTGCCAAAGGCGTTTTCAATAGAACCTTCACAAACTCAGAAACGCTTCCAAACCAAACAGATTTGCAGCCATTAGTGTCACAAAAGGAGTATTTAGATGAAAACTGAATGATAAGAGTTTTAACCACAGCATTCATTTATAACTTGTGTATATGATTTATTTTAATAGACAGTTAAAGGCACAATTTCAGGCACAATCTCCTGCTGACTAGAGCAGTGGCGGAGCAAAGAGAGAGCAGAACTGAACTGGGCTATGTTGGATCACACATGCAGTAAAAGCCAGTTGCGCTTTAGTGTTCTGTTAGGAAGGAGTCAGAGAAGTAACCAGTCAAACAGCCAAGAACAAGTTGACGAACAAACATTCAACTGAAAAACTGGTTGCCTTTTTGTGACCTGCTACCAAAATGGGACCTGAATGGGCCAGCATTCAAGCATCTCTTCTTTACCTCTGCACCCATGGCCCTGGTTAAATACCCTATTTGAACTCTGTGTGCGTGCATCCTAGAACACTTCCCAGAATCCACTGCAAATATGAAGTTTTCCTCGATCGTCAGATCTAAGCTAGAATGCTTGAAAATCGCTGATTGTTTTCGGTTGAGTTTATGTCATCCTTCTTCCCTCCTATTGCATGCTGGAGTTCTAACCTTTAAGCAGAGGAAAGAAACAAGAAGCTAATATTTTAAAGGAAGCTCGGGACATAGTGAGCAAAATGTCAGGACTAATCAGATAAATGTGAATGTGAGCAAGCCCTAAAGCAAACTGTATGTGTCACTTGTACATTATTAAATACTTTGACAAAATCTGCAGGTCATTTCTGTACATGACTCAGAGATCGGAGTTTTTCCCAGAAAATATGTAGAAATCAGCATCTGCATGCCTGCCTGCACAAAAATGCTTATGTTATCCCACCACAGATTCTCTCCACAGTTTAATGCAATGTATGGGGAAAGGAGTATTGTATCAATGTTTGATTTTTCCATTACTTGCATTTTTAAAAATGCCTTCCTAGATTTAGTTACTGTAGCAACACGGTTTTTAATAATTAATTTGGTTGCAAGGCAATTCTTTAATATCATCTTCATTAGCTTGTGTTTGGATTGTTTCTTCCACAACTTGAACTGCTAAGCTTCCATTAACCACAGCTGAGGTTATATCCAAGTGGATTAGTTATCAAACAAATGCAGTCCTCTGGGTTGAAAAAAATGCATCCTCTCACTGCTATTCCGAAGGAGTATATGTTTGGAATTTAAATAATATTTAAAATACATCAGCAGTATAAGTGATGAAAAGCGCACTCTTTGTTTTTAGAAAACATTTTTCGGTGTTCCGCCTTTCTATTATTGCACAATACCAGGTTTAGGGATGGGCACAAACTACATGACAAGCCAAAATTTGTGCCAAATTGGGGCTTAGGAAGCAACGTTCAGCACACACATGGTCTCTGAAATCTAAGAGTTTTGGGGCACAGCATGGGGCTGTTCAGAAAATAAAACTCACCCAGAAACTGCAAAAGTGGAAAAATCAGGGTTGAATTTCTTTTTTGCATATTTGTTTAGTGGAATTTTATTGCTATTTGCTTCCTTGGTGGTTGTCCTTTTTTTCTCCATTTTATTGCAAATACACAAACATTTTGGGTTGCAATAAGACGAGGGATTGCTCTTTAGGTATTTATTTTGGGCTGCTTTTGAAGGGTCTTCAACTTCACCCACAACCATGTGAGTGGCTCCCAGGCAAGGTGGGAGGGTTGGCCCTACCCTCTAGTCATGCTGTTGTCTGCAGAGGGAGGGTAGGTCCAGGAAATAAGTGTCTTATTGTGCAGATGGCTTCTAGAGGTCTGGGCAGGGCGCTGTAGTTGCCTCATCTATGGAGAAAAGGTGGTCCCAGGGAGTCAGCCACCTGCCATTTGGGAGGCTCCTGTGCCCAGGTAAGGCAGGAGGGTTTGCCCTGCCTTGCCCTGCACTCCATCCACATACTGGGCGGGTGACTCCCAGGTCAGAGCAGAGGGGGTTCAACCTGCATTAGTCTAGTCATTGGAAAGTGGATGGGTCCAGCCAGGGACACATCCATCTGCAACAGTACTGGCAACAGTTCTCTCTCACATGCTTCTGGGGGTGGGGAGAGAGGGTGCCCATCCTGGAGATGTTCAATGTAAGTTCAATGCCTCCCCTCTACTAGATCACATATGACCCATCCTGTCCATTCAAGGGCTCAGAATCCATATTTGACAACATTTTTCTCAGAAAGCACATTCCTGGGAGTGCCTTCTTTGGTGGGCTGCAACTCAGATCCCCGGTCAGGCCATGTGGGGGAGGGGGCATCCTGGGGAGGTCCACTGCAAGTTTGATGCCCCTAGCTTGCACAGGATCCAGACTATACACTTCTGAACCCTTGTCTGACATCTCCTTGAAAAGCACTTTCCTTGGAGCACTTTGTTTGGGAGTCCATAGCTCAGACCCCCAAGTCCAATCTTCACCAAACTTGGTGGGCAGGTAAAAGAGAGTCAGCTGGAGATGTCTAATGATGTTGGATCCCCAGGAGCCACCACACCACATCCTGAACCTCCTGAATTGGTTCAGTTTGGCAAAGCGGAAGGGTTCAGGTTTGGGACATGTCTCAAACCCAAACTGGATCTTCCCAGTTTGTGCACATCCCTAACTAGAGCATTTTATTTGAACACTGCCAAGGAATAGGATTTTCTGGTAGGCCCTGCTCTACGTTGAGGAGAGTTTCACATCTACAAGGAGTACAGCTTACTTGCAGAATGTTCTACTTATGAAACTGTAGCACTTGGTTCCCCACATGAGTTCACTGCCCCCCACCAGTTTTAAGGAACTGTTGGGGGGGGAGCTGTTTTGTTTCTTCCTTCCCATCTACTTTTTTGCTTTGGGATCTGTAGGAGACCTCTGCCTTGTCACATCCACCGTGAGGTGCCAGATTTAAAAACCCCAAACTAAACATGAGTAGCCCTCCACTAGCAGAATGAAATGTTTCATCTACCCCAATTGCTTCAGTCCATCATGCCCCCCTTCCCCCAGTCATTGTTCCCAGAAACAGATGTGGGTCTTCAGTTTAAGAGGGGAATATCTCTCATTTCTCCACAAGCAGAAGGGAACTTCTGTCAGCATAAAATGAGCTTTGGACCCAACCATGTCTTTCCTATCCTGTCTAGACTTCTGAAGGCATGCCCACTTTACAAAAAGAGGGATGTGAACCTTTGCTTGGCATGCAGAAGATCCCAGGTTCAATTCCCAGCATCTCCAGTTAGAAGGGCCAGGCAGCAAGCAATGTGAAAGACCTCTGCTTTAGACCCTGGAGACCTACTGCCAGTCTGAGTAGACAAAACTGACCTTGATGGACCCAAGGGTTTGATTCAATATGAGGCAGTTTCCTGTGATCTACTCACTGCTTGGCCATGAATTCTCTTCACATGAATATAAAGAGTGCTGTGAGAATTGCTTTAAAAAAACAGGTGATGATGAGAAGCCCCTGCACGTTGAAGGTTTGAATATGTCATGAGACTAGCAGTGATCAATGTGAGCTAGCTGAAAAAAAGAGTGCCAAGAATTCATGAAAGTGATTAGAAGAAACACAAACTGTTGACAGAGCTTGGTGTAACTTCTGTACTCACACTAAATGGCCCCAAACTCTCACCCATCCTTTAGGTTCTCTTTTCAACACATCCATCACAATTTCCCCCAAATCAATCCTGCAGCTTGTGAGCTGTTTCCTTAATTTTGTTGTTAATCCCACTTAATATAACTGTGGATATTCTCATTAGCCACATAAATGACTAATCCTTTTTTAAAAAATCCTGTTAATCTTTCTGAGTCAATGATATCTTCATGAAGTTTTGCAGGTTAATGATGTGTTACAAAAAAAAAGTGTTTTCTTTTATCAGTTTTAAATAGGGCAGCTTGCAATTTTACTAGAGGTCTTGTTTTCATATCATGGTAAAATCCAGGAACACCCAAGAATTGATAGTTACTTTGTACATCCCTACTATACCCCTTACTACTGGAATTGCAATTATTCTCTGTGCCAGTATTCTCTCCCCATAGGGCAAATAACGACTGATCTCGGTAAAGCAGCATGACAGGAAGATAGCTTTCCCTTATCCTCACATTGTGACCTCAGTCCAGACCCCCTCCATAAACAGAGAGAGAGAGAGGGAGAAAGAGAATGAGAATGAGAATATTGAATTGTGGGACACTCATCCATAGATCTCTCAGAATCACATTTAGTTTGTGAGTTGTGCAAATGTTGCAACTTTTAAACTGGATCAAGCAGATTATTTGTATAAACTGCATAGATACCATCTGAACCAAATAAAATCTTAGTATATTGCTCTATACCTAATTTTATAGACTAACACCATTTGGGAACTGTACACTCTTCAGGGACCCAGAAACTCACAAAATAAAAACAAAAGTAATAACCATTAAATTACCAATATTAAAAAGGCGATTGAAAGTAAGCAGCCTAAAATCATATCTAAAGCAGCAGGCCATGAAAACATCTTGAAAAAGAAGGAAAATATCATTCAAAAGCTAAGGTAAAAAGCCTGTGCTTGGTGCCTAAAAGACAGCACAGTCAGTGCCAGGTGAACCTCAAGGCTGAGGGCACTCTAAAGGAGAGAACTACTATAATTTAGTGGGTTCTATACAGTCACGAGGCGAGGTGGTAGTGAACATAGCTCGTTTATTGAATACAGCATGGTATAGCGCTGCCTACGAAGACTGAACACTAGGGCCGCAGGGCCCCCTATATATACACACCCAAAGTTCCCACGCTGCCTGTGACTGGACCATTCAAACCAGTCGGGGGCTCTTGATTGGAGCAGGGCAGCAGGATTTGGATCCTGCTGCCTATTTTTCCCGAGTCCCTAAGTTCTGTCCTTCAGGCCCCAGTGAGCCAGGCAAGAACTCCAGCTTATAGATACAATTCTAAGCACATATGCAACAACTACAGAAAAATCTACCTACCTGTGGGTCTATAAGCAGGTAGGGGCACAGAGAGCAGGGTTTATCTGGCATAATGGTTGGTAGTATGGGAGGAGGACAACCTTCAGGTACCATGGTCCAAGCTGTAAAGGACTTAGAAGTAAGAATCAGCTCTCTAAATTGTATTTTGATGGGTAGCCCGTGAAGATCTTTCAGCACAATGGTGATGGGCTTTTTGTATCCTGCTCCCTATAAATAACCTGGCTGTCGCTACTGTGACCAAATGAACTTTCCAAGGGCAGCCCAATGTAACTGTAGTGTAATCAATAAACATGTAACATGTCTAGAATTTTTTTAAAACTATGGTGAAAAAGGTTTCCCCCCAGGCCTTTCCTCCAGGAAAATGTGTGAGGAAAGGAAAAAGAAAGGTCCCCTGTGCAAGCACCAGTCATTTCCGACTCTGAGATGATGTTGCTTTCGCAATGTTTTCACGGCAGACTTTTTACGGGGCGGTTTGCCAATCCCCAGTCATCTACACTTTCCCTCCATCAAGCTGGGTACTCATTTTACTGACCTCGGAAGGATGGAAGGCTGAGTCAACCTCAAGCTAACTACCTGAAAACCCAGCTTCCACCAGGGATCAAACTCAGGTCGTGAGCAGAGTTTAGGAGTGCAGTACTGCAGCTTTTACACTCTGCGCCACAGGACTCTTAATGTGGGAGGGGGGAGGCTGAAATATGCAATACTTACTTCCCAAACAAACCTATATTTATGATTCAACAACATAAATACATAAGTTATAACTCAGCATATAAAAGTGTACCATGTGGTATATTTGTGAAATTCAAAAGAAAAATGTCATCATTTTCTATAATAAAACTGTGGGTATACCCAATACTTCTGCACTCTATGCTACCATAACACATGTATCTTAAGTTTTGTCATCTGAGAGGTGGGGGGGGGGGGATGTGAATAAAAGTTGGAGGTAGAAAAAAATACTGTAATAAACAAAAGTGTATTATTTGAACAGAAAGATCTTCAGACTTTTTTATACTGTACATTTTGAGTGAGGAAATCAAAACTTTGCCTCAGGAAGCAATCCACTCATTATAAAAGATACACTATTCTACAGTAAGTTTTTTTTGTCAGTGCTTCCCCAAAATTGCCTAGTTTTTCTGTCAAAAAATTGAAAAAAGCTCTGTACAATTTGAGAGGGGTAAGGGGGTCCTAAATATTTCTGTCCTTTTTTCCATGTCCTCACAGATTCCAGTTTTTGAGGAATAGCCACAGCTAGTATATCATCTGCAAGTGATAAAAATGCATTATGTGCCAAAGAGGAAACCTGAGCTGTAGAATAAAAAGGCCTCACATTTCCTGTCCTACGCTTATTAGCAGCAACAAGAATTACTAAACTGTTTTTTAAAAAAGATATTACCTGTGTTCACCTACCTTTAGTTGCTTTTCAGCTAAAGCAGAGCTGTGCTAAATAAAGTGTAACTTTCCCTACCTCTCCTTCCCATTTCAGTCTTCTATGCTCCCCATAAAACTATTTCTCTGTGGACTAATGGACCCCCAGGAACATGGTTGGGGAAAGTGTCACCAAATTGTAGCAGACTTATGGTGACCCCGCAGGGATTTCAAAGCAAGAGGTGTTCAGAGAGAGGTTTGTCATTGCCTGTCTCTGTGTAGCAACCCTGGAATTCCTTGGCAGTCTCCCATCCAAGTACTAAACAGGGCCAACCCTGATTAGTTTCCAAGATCTGATAAGATCAAACTAGCCTGGTCCAAATACATACATACATAATTTATTTCTATGGTCATTGTCATTGACCAGATACATGAAAGAGGAACAAAAGATCAGCCAGTACATTATGCTGGGCCACATACAGAGGGTAAACATGGGGGGGGGGGCGGTTGCAGTTTAAGGGAGAAAATTATCAATAATAATAATAATACATTTTATTTATATCCTGCCCTCTCCACCGAAGCAGGCTCAGGGCGGCTCACAACATATAAATTTCAATTTACAGTAAAACATCAGTACAATTAGATAATTTATTAAATAAAACACCATATTTAAAACCATCATTTACTATTAAAATTAACATTTGTGGTGCTACATCTCAGATGTTTTCAGTAAGTTTGGTGGCTGGATTAACCCTGCCTCTCCTTCTGAGAGCAGAAAAGCCATCCAAAAATACAGGACCAAGACAGAATCTGTCTGCTATACTCAGATCAACTTGAGATTTCAGCAAGGAATGGATGGGTACAAATTTGAACAAGTTCAGCCATGCAATTTTGCCATATGGTCATTATCAAAATCTATTTATTTCAAGAGGCAAGCCATCAACACTTATGCAGCTATTAATGACATAACTGCTAGTAATAATGTTATTGTTCTCCTCAGCTCTGCACATCACCATCATTCACACAGTACCAAAAATAGAGTTCAGATCACCAGTATAGAAGGCCAGAACAACATGAAACACCTGTGGCCTAATACTATGTGTAAACTTTTTTTTTACTGTGTGACAAAGATGAAAAACATGTGCATCAGCTGCTCAGGATGAATGGAGGTAAAGGATAAATAAAAAAACTTCGTTGCACAGAAGATGAGAAAAAGCCATGAAGCAGGCAAAACTATTGGTAGACCAAGCATGACAAGAACAGCCATTACAGAAAGTAACTACTAGAGCTCACCTACTGTTTCCCACTGGAAGGATTTTTACCTCCAAGAAGATAGAAGAAGAATATATTGGATTTATATCCCACCCTGTACTCTGACTCTCAGAGCGGTCACAATCTCCTTTACCTCCCCCCCCCCCAAAAAAAAACCAGACACCCTGTGAGGTGGGTGGGGCTAAGAGAGCTCTTACAGCAGCTGCCTTTTCAAGGACAATTCCTACGAGAGCTATGGCTGACCCAAGGCCATGCTAGCAGGTGCAAGTGGAGGAGTGGGGAATCAAACCTGGTTCTCCCTGATAAGAGTCTGCACACTTAAGCACGACACCAAATTGGCTGTCTTCCAACACTCTGTACTGCATTGCCCCTTAAAGGCTCTACCTAGGATGCTGCATCTCCCATCTCATTCATACTAGTTAGCACAGAGATGATCTATTTCACTGCTATTGCACACTTCAGCCCCTCCTCTTTACTGTTCTTTTGTAAGCATGACTGGAATCCACCATGGCATAGGCACAGAGATCAGGCTTCAAGCATGCAAATTATAAAGAAGTTGTAATTTTTTCTTGGCCCAATAAGAAAGTGGGGTGCTCATTCAACAGTCCTGCCAAAGGAGAGTCTAGCCAATAGATCTCAAGGCTAATGAAGTTGTTTGTACATAGTGTGCAGAGTGCAAATGAAGTGGGAAGAGTATGAAGGAAAATTAGCAGATAGGAGACCAGAGGAAACTCTCCATTTGTTCCTACTCATTAATGTGTACCAAGTCATTGTGACTGAAGCCAGGTTGTAAGCTGAAATGCCCTCAAAACGAGGTTCGGGGATTAGTTAGGTGGGGACCTGGCTCACTAGGGATCTTTTCCCAATGTATACAAGATCAACCATCCAGGAAGTAATGCACAAGAATGTAAGGGTTCTAGCTTTATTCCTTTTTATTGAGAAGAATATAGACTTTCATACGAGTAAGATAATCATAAAATCACACATACAGTCCTAAGAAATATAGATAGATCGATAGGGGAACATAAAGGGTAGACATACAGGGTGATATTTACCTATCATAGTTTCTAAGGAAGACTCCACTGGCGACAAACGAGGGTGTGGGTAAGGGGCCCGAAACTGATCAGGAATAGGGGATGGATCTATGCAGTGGAAATTGGGATACTGATAGATACACACATGAGTAAAGTTGGGTCAGAGGTTAAATAAACTATTGCTGACCCTCAGGGGATGGGAGGTACAGGGAGGAGAAAGGGGAGGCTCTGCAATGACCATTAGGGCTGGACTTCTGCAGTAGCCAATGGTGAGTTGATTGGTGACACCTTATTGGGTGTTGGTGACTGACCAATGAACTTGCAGGATTGGTTGGTACCTGGTGAGGCTTTCATATTGAAAGCTACCCAGGGGAGGCTCCGAAGTGACCACTGTGGAGAAGAATGGGAATGATAACTGAGTAGGGGGGCTCTTCAGATTAACACTAAGGTGACAATAGGTATTCAAATTAGTGCCTAGGTAACACCCAGTTTAGACAAAAGCCTTGGCTCTGGCTGGAGATGGTTGTCCTCTTCTCTAGTCTTCTTCTTGGCACCAGTCTTTGTTCTGGGTTCCGCTGATCAAAGGAAGCGACTGCTGAACACTTAAACAGTCTTTTGGGTTGATGGGTTGCAGGTCAGCCAAAAGGTGACATCTGGTGTGTACGTGAGTTTTTGGTACTGCTAGAATGGAAGCAAGCCTGTTGGGAAGATGACTGCATGTGGTGTTAGCCTTCCACGGTGGATTCCATGGTCAGTGCTTCATAACCGTTCGCCTGGACAGCTCCTTGGCGGCGCAATTTCTTCCGCTCCATGGCTGATACTCTGAATGACGGGAATACGTTCTTTCTGCTTATAGATACTCTATACCGGTTTAGAGTGTCTCTCTAACTCATGGCTATTTGTACAACACAAGTCCCTTATATTCCTGGATAGGTATACCCACACTCCCTGGCCAGACAAGCGTGAGTCACGTCTCCCAGTACGCTGGCACCCATGTCGGTAGCTACAATGTTCAGAAAGGGGGCTTTTCCTCACAAGGTGTGACATTTGTATGCAAATTCCCTATCCTAGTCCCAGGAATTCTTAAATATTTAAGATTATATCAATATAACGGAGTTTGTGGCTCATCTGAAACCTCACGCAGGACTGGCCTGTTTTCTTTCCAAATACAGCATAGTAACATATTGAAAGTTGGGGCCAGAAGAAAAAACAAAGTTTTTCCGGGGTTCAGAAGGTCACTGGAAACAAGCAGTGCATCATAAATCAGTCTGTGATCAGTGACAGCGAGGATTCCTCAGATGAGGAACTGGCTGTAGCTGGTCCTGATCCAGTAGATGAGCAATAGGAGACTGAGTTGAAGATGAAGATAAAGAAGAAGATATTGGATTTATATCCCGCCCTCCACTCCGAAGAGTCTCAGAGCAGCTCACAATCTCCTTCACCTTCCTCCCCCACAACAGTCACCCTATGAGGTGGGTGGGGCTGGAGAGGGCTCTCACAGCAGCTGCCCTTTCAAGGACAACCTCTGCCAGAGCTATGGCTGACCCAAGGCCATGCTAGCAGGTGCAAGTGAAGGAGGGGGGAATCAAACCCGGTTCTCCCAGATAAGAGTCCGCACACTTAACCACTACACCAAACCGGCTCTCCAACGGATCATCACTCATAGCCCACAGCTGCAACTGAGCCAACACCCTGCAGGTCTGAATCAGTAAACAGGCCTTCAAAGGAAACTCCCAGCTCACCTGGCTCCTCCACACCCATGCAGTGCCAGCACTGTCAGTGGCATGCAGAGTTGCAGGCAAGGGGAAAGAGTGCATATCTCAGGTCCATCATGACAAGATAGATGAGTCTGGATGACTGCCAAGTGATCAGCTGTAGTTATGGATCATTAAGACTTAACTATAGAATCAGCCAAGAGAAGGAGCTGTTTGTGGATGCAGCAAGTATGCTTTGCTACTGAGCCAATGACCTTGCTTGATTGATGAAACCTTGGAACATGGACAACTGGTCTTCTGGAATCCCTGACCTTAGACTGGACGAATTTGCTGCCTGGACCCCTTGATCCAAGACTGGACTTTATTAACCTGCTCTCTGGAACCTCTGACTTTGGACTGGACTTTGGTTGCTGTCTTTCTGTAATCTTTGTCTTCGGACTGCCCTGCTGAGTAACAGCACTTTACTTCCAAGGAGGACTGAGACAGTACACAAGGGAGCTGGCATTGCAGTAAAAGCTTTGGTCTTTACCCAAGGCCAAGGTAAGGTGTGCCTTTTGTACTAATGAATTATTGGTAGCCCAGTTATATACTTATCACTTGTGTCTATGAGAATGAGCAGGTCCACAGGGGTTCCCAATGTGACATCTGTGGATGCCATGGTGCCTGCCAATATCTTTCTTGGAACCCACCAAGTATTTATGGAAACTGAGCAGAGCCACGTGGGGCTTTTGCCCCACAAGGCTTCTGACTGGCCACTGGAGTTCTCATTGGTTCTGCAGATTTTTTAAAAAACATTGGTTTGGCAGCAGTTGCCACTACAGTACAAGGATCTTTGTGGTATGATTGAAGGTATGCTGTGGCAGGTATTTATAGGGTTGCCGGCTCTGGGTTACAAAATAGGGTTGCTAGTCCCCAGGTTCAAGCAGGGGCTCCTCCAGTTTTGGGGGCTTCTCCCCACTATAGACTAGCTGGCTGGCAGGGGAAACCCTCTCCCTAAACAAACATTACCATGTGACATCCCAGACACAACAATGTCACGCAGAAGTACATTGGGGACATTCTGGTTTTGGGGAAAACTATTGTTTGAGGGCAAATTTACCATAGAATTTTGCCCAAATTTACCATAGAATTTCACCCATGGCGTTGCCGACATGAAGATGTCACTTCCAGGTGATGTCAGCACATCATGCAACATCCCTACCATCCCCCAGAATGCCCTCCAAATCCTTCCACTAGAGCAACAAGGGAACCTAGCAAACACCTGGAGATTTTGGGGGCAGAGCCCGAGAAGGGCAGGGTTTGGGGAGGGGAGAGATTTCAGTGGAGTATAATGCCATAGAGCCTACCTTCCAAAGTGGCCATTGTTCCCCAGGGGAACTGATCTTTGTCACCTGGAGAATGGTTGTAATTCCAGGAGATCTCCAGCCACCACTATATGCATTCATCACACTGTGTCAAAGTTGAATAAGAGCCCATAGGCTGAAAAGGGCAGGGGACCCCTGATCCAGGGGGATGTTCAGGTTCACATACTCTTTCCTTCCTCTGCTTCATTTAATATCTTGCATCATTGCACAAACTATAGTTTGTGGTTTAGACACAGCAACAAATTATGGTTTGTGGCAAGTCTGGAAACTTTTCATTAATTCAGCGTGCAAGCAGAGGACAGAGAAGGGAAAGACTCATGTCATAATATCCACTCCACAGTGGAGCTGTTTTCATCTCCCCTCCCCCCTTTACAAAGCGTTTTTAAAAAGTTATTTTGTCAAATGAAGCTGCTCTCTTTTCTTTTCTTCTGTTTGGATTCACTAAGTAGAAGGCATTCTATTTCTTCTGACAATCCAATTCATATACTTGAGTATTCTACTGTTACAGCTAATGTGGCACTAATAAGTATTCTGCTGAAGAATCATAATCATTAAGCTTATTTGAAGCTGAATAGGAAAGCTTGCCATAAGTGGTTCTGCAGCTGAGAAAGGATTTATCTTTACTGTACCAAATATGAAAATATTATTGCATAAATGAAACAAACAAAAAAAAAAGAAATAGACTGTTTTCCCAGGGATTTTATCCTGGAAAAACTGCTTCCCAGTATTGCTTTGATATGGGAAAATCAGGCAGAGGAAAAGGAACAGCCCAGATAACTGCTGGATGTTAATGATCTGTTTCAAAAACATCAGCTTGAATACTTTTCTAATAGCCACGTGTAAACACCACAAAGTCCTACGGAAAAACCAATCAAATGCAGTAATATTTCTAAGAACTATTCATGTAAATATATTTATAAGTCAGTTCTGACCAAAATTCTGACCTCCTGCCATGGACTACTAAATTACCTCCATAAGCATAGAAATATTACATTTAAGCAACTGGAGGTGTGTTGACTTTTTCAAAATGTTCCAATTTTCTATTTCAAAAACATTCCCCTAACAAGGGGCTCTCTGTCTGGCTTTATTCCGATGATTTTTTACTTCTAAAATCCCACAAAAACTGTTTATATGCACAAGGCCTTCAATTACATGTCAAACTATGCTGTCTTTTTTATACAAAATCTCAGAGACTGCTGCAGGAACTGTACATACTTTCAATTTAATGTATATTTTATAGTGATTTTCTTTCCTTGCAAGTTTTTCATACTGCATTAATTAAAGGCCTATGGCTTTAAATCACAGGGAGCGGGAATCATCTTCCTTTAAGTTGGGCCGTGTGTTGCAAGAAAGAGCCAAAGCATATTTTGGCTGTCACTTAACAGTGCCAATAAAATGTTGCTTTATACATTTTGGGTTATAAAAATGTGCTGCTACAAATGAACAATCTACAATACAATTCTACAATACTTGTTGGGTGTGTAGTACACTCATCTACACTTAGGGTTGCCAGGTCCAACTCAAGAAATATCTGGGGACTTTTGGGGTGGAGTAAGGTTGTGATAAGCATGATTGAACTCCAAAGGGAGTTCTGGCAATCACATTTAAAGGGACCATGTACCTTTTAAATGCCCTTCCCTTCATTTGGAAATAATAAAGGATATAGGCACCTCTTTTGGGGCTCATAAAATTGGACTCCCTGGTCCAATCTTTTTGAAGCTTGGGTAGTGTTTTGAGGAGAGGCACCAGATGCAATGATGAAAATTCGGTGCCTCTACCTCAAAAAACACCCCCCCAAACCCCCAATACCCACAGATTGATTCTCCATTATACCCTATGGGAACTGGTCTCCATAAGGTATAATTGAGTGCCCAGCAGACATTTCCCTTCCCCCCACATACTTTCTGATCATCTTGAAGTGGGGAAGAGCCTCCAAACTGGGGGATACCCTGCCCCCAACTGGGGATTGGGAGAAAACCATGTTACAAGTGAAAAATTACCAACATTAAATCACTGTTACTCATGAAAAGTACTGATTACACATTACTCACAAGAAGTACTGATTACACATTGCTTATTATTAATAATGCCTTCAAAAATCATTTAATACTCATACATTGAAGAAAGCATACACTGAAAATATGAACACAATATATCAATCTACAATAATTCCATGTATAGTCCTCATGCACAGAAAAGCACTTAATACATGAAAATTATAGGAAGGTGCCAGAATTTTCTCATCCAGAAGAACATGTGAATGTGACACGATTCCGGTAAAGTTCATGTTTCGAATGCGATTCTTCGTCTGACAAAAGAAGGTAGTTTTCTGGAACCACAGCTCAATCCATAATATGCTTAGGTCAATTTCATTGGGCAACAGTTCTCTATGAGCGGCCAATACCGCAAGCTGAGACCAATTAATCTGGAACCAGTGCTCTATACTCTATAATGGCAATGTTGCTGATCAGTTTACTCAAGGCAGGGCACTATCAGTTCTCACTTGTGTGAAAAGCCACAGCCCAAGAATAAATCTTGCCAGCTGTGAGTAACGTATAATCAGTACTTCTCATGAGTAACAGTGATTTAACGTTGGTAATTTTTCAATTGTAACACAGTTTTCTCCTAGTCTTTTACTTTGTGTTCCTTTCCCTTTTTTGCCACACCCAACTAGTGATTGGCAACCCTATCTGCACCAGTAATGTACCTTACGCAGATAAAATAACTGAAATAACAATATCCTTTTCAATGTATGGAGAGCCGGTTTGGTGTAGTGGTTAAGTGTGCGGACTCTTATCTGGGAGAACCGGGTTTGATTCCCCACTCCTCCACTTGCACCTGCTAGCATGGCCTTGGGTCAGCCATAGCTCTGGCAGAGGTTGTCCTTGAAAGGGTAGCTGCCTTGAGAGCCCTCTCCAGCCCCACCCACCTCACAGGGTGACTGTTGTGGGGGAGGAAGGCAAAGGAGATTGTGAGCCGCTCTGAGACTCTTCGGAGTGGAGGGCGGGATATAAATCCAATATCTTCCAATATCTTCTTCAGAGTGCCTTACATGCCACCCCCATATACTTAGAAACAAGGAGCTGTGATCATCTAAACAGATTTCACTTACTACTTATACATGTGGCCCCTCAGCTTCCCAAATATTCTGAAGCAGTGCTTACAGAGTGATAGCAAATTTCCTGTACAATGAAAAGCCACTGAAAGGCACTTACCCCATTTCCATTGCTAGGAAAATTATAATCTGAGCGCACATACATTCTGTTCTACTTCCATGCAACAATCCACTTCAACTTTTCTCCTTGACTTTCATTCCAGCAAACTCACCCTGCTCTTCTTTTTACAGACATGTTCCCCCTACCCAGCTTAGCTTCTTCCAAGACCCATCACACTTCAACTCAATATCATGGCAGCAAAGGCCTGGAATATAGGATATCCTTTGAGCATGTGCAAACTTCCAATGCAATTCTAAGGAGAATCAAGGAGTTTAGAAGGCACAACTCGATGGCACTAAACAACTGCATGCTACTGTTTCCCCCCAAGCATAAAAATTACAAGCAGGTTCCTTGAAGTATGTACTCAGCTGAGGAGTTTCAGCAAAAGGAAATACTGCTGAATTTCCTGTCGTTTCCTCAACCAAACCATTCATTTCTGGTTTCCTTTGCTCTATTACCACTTTCTTGTTCTGGTACATAATGCACAAAATAAAGATTTCTTCCCCTCTCCCTGTAAATTTACCAACATAGTAGAAAACATCACTTCTGAAATTCTGTAAATGTCTGTTTTTGATTGATGCAGTTTGTCAATTAATTAGGTAAGTGCAAAGAGATCAGCACCATATATATTCCTTGCCTAAACTTGAGTTGTCTTCCATGCCCCCCTCCTATAAACTTCAATTGTAACTCACCTTGGCTTTGAATTTATTTCAGGGGGTTGAAAGCAGAATAGAGAATCAGCCAATGGTCAAAAGCACCTGATTTACATTTACCCCAGAGGTTTTTAATAGGAGTTTTCAAAGAGAAAAAAAATGCAGCAATTGCATTTGAAATGACTATTGTGCCAGTTTCCTTGCTAGGCACAGTAATATGATTTGTTACAATTTTAAGATCAACAGTTTCATTTTAGGTTTTACCATAAAGTTCAGGATATAAATAGCAGCTGTATAAGACATCTATATTTTAACTTCCAAAAAAGGCTTCTTAGCAAATTCAGCAAATTTAGCTATCATTAAATAAGAGAACAGAATAACAACTAGCTAGACAATGCATCTGATAAAGACAGCTTTCTGACTCATGTATGCCTTTGCTGGAATAAATGGTATTAACCATTTAATCCATTAATCTGTACCCCTTGTAAGTCTTTCAGAACATGAGCCTGGCCACTGTGGGGACCAGGACATGTACAGGAGTAGTCTGATCCAGCTCTTCTGATGCTCTTGTTATATAGAATACAAAGTGCTTTGTGATGTTTCTGGGTTTCAGGTGGGGCAGATTAACCATTATAGCCACCAGGACTTTTCCTAGTTGGAAAGTGGCCTACACCCCCTTGAGCCAAGCCACACAAAAAGGGCCCAGAGGGAAAATTTAGCACACAGCAGGGCTGGTTGGGTGGGTAGGCAGGCTTTTCTTCTCTTCCCCAGAGGGCTGCCTTTTGCAGAGTGGCTTTTTCCTCCCAGTCCATCTTTGGTTTCAGGGCTAGCTTACAGAAATATGTACAGTGCTTCTCTAAGAGTGGATTGTTAGATGGTGGACATTTCCCTTGGCTGAACTCTAAAAACTATCCTATTTGAATTGGGACAGTGTGAGGCTATGAAAATATTGTGCAGTTTACGTTACATCCAGGATATTACCTTATTTGGTCCATGTAATGATTTGAATTTATGTGTGTGTGTGTTGATAAGTTGCAGTAGAGAAGGAGGGGTGAAAGAGGGAGAATGAGTGAGTGAGGTGATTGGTTGGTGACTGAGAGAGAGTGGGCAGAGCTAAATGTATGGAGAAAGAGAGAGAGAGAGGTCAGCAGTTAACTCTCAGCAGAGTAACAGCAGTTAATAGTCAGTCATGGTCAGCATTCTAAGTCTGAGAAGCAGTCTTCTGATTAGAATCCCACAGTAGTGCTGTGAAAGGCATTAAGATTCTAGGAAAGAAAAGTAGAATACTTTAGAGGTATGTTAGGGGCTAGATAGAGAGCCAAAACCTAATATTGCCAGAGTATTATAGGAGTGTGAGATAAAAAAAAAAGCTGTCAGAAAACTGAGTTAGGAAGAGGCAGGAGGATTTGACAGTGAGGAATGTGTGAAGTGAAAGAGTGAGACCTCAGTCAGAAATTATTATTATTCACTGAAGAATTAAGCTATAAACATCTTGAAACCAATACGCTTATTGTACAAATAAAGTTTTATATTAACCTGGAGTTCTATGATATTAAATTATAAGAGTCTCATCCTCAGGGCCACATAGTCCAACAAAGAAACCTTAGAGCTTGGGCACAGTTCAGTTGGGAACATTAAATAAAGTGTCTGGAATTAAATTCCTGGTGGCAGCATTACATACATTAAGAGGGGAGATGCGACAGTCCACATTACTCATTACAAGCATATTATCCATTAACTATTGTATTTTTTTTTTCACTGAGAGAACATGGGGCCAGAGGATTCAGGGCCCTCTTTTAGGTCTGTATGAGTCATTGCTCTGAACTGGTTTCTTACAATCAAAAGGTACAGAGAAATGACTAGTATAAAAATAAGTATATTCATATACTTTAAAATAGAATATTCTTCTAAACCAATTTACAACATCAAAAATGTAACATGGAAACAAAAAGCTATATTTTTAAGCTTAAAAATTGAGTTTTTAAAACTTGTACAAGTTTTAAAAGGTTTATTTTATGCTGTAGAAGAAGGGAACTAAACTGTCCTGCTACATAAAAAAGATCATGAAAACCCCCATTAGCAGGATTTTTTTTAAAAAAAAAACCTTTTATTTTAATTGCATTTGTATTTCTGAAATGCATGCAAATCCTGTCATTACTGGTTTTGTTCAAGGAAGTATTTCCAGTACTATAGAACCCTAAAAGTTAAGAAGAAATTTGGCACCAGAATTCATAAGCATCTCTGTTAGAAAAAAATCTGAAAACAGATTATTCCATCATCTAGTGCTTTAGTGATACAGGAGCAATGTCCATTTCCCCCTCCATGTATGTTTACAAAAAATAATAATTGAACAGCTATTGATTCTATTCCTTTTTAATTATTGCTTTCATCTTTACATGAATGATATTCTGGGCAAACATATCACATACACTGCTCCTAGTTCTCATTTGATCTTCTATTGAATGGCAAAATAAACCAGGACTTTCCAGATGAGCACAATCCAACACAAAACCTGTGAAAACATAGTGCTTAAACCACATGGCTTAGTTTTAATGGACTTATATACAGAAAAATGGTCTACATAATGAGTGGAAATCTGGGAGCCAAATGACATAGACTGTGTTTCTGAAAACTGTTTGATCAAGTCTTAGATTATATATCATTCTGGCTATCTCTTGGCTTTGATAAATCCAATTGGCTTTAAGTCAAAGGATGCACTTTTCTTTATATAAGTGCTAAGTGATGCACTATTGAAGGTGTTTTTAAATTTTGCATCCCCATATTTCACATTTGTGAGTGGATTTGGTGACAGTCTAATGGTGGATAGAGTGTTGGACTAGAATTTGGAAGATCAGGATTCAAATCCCCACTCTTCCATAGAATCTAATTGGGTGACTTTGGCCAGGGATCCTATAGTTTGGGGGGGGGGGGTTGCCATCTTCTGGGCATGGAGAAGGGATAACTGGAGATATGGGGGGAGGTATTTGTGAATTTGGACTAGATGGGAATAGTCCAACTCCAGGATGACCTTGAAGGTACCTTCCAACTCTATGATTCTATTCTATGACTTTGGGCCCATCACATATCCATCAGCCTAATCTACCTTACAGCAGGTAGTGGCCAAACTTGATGAACATCAGATATTTGACAGCCATAAGACCTGAACAAATATTACACACAGATCTTTATTAAAACTCTTAATACTTTCTTTGCACAGGAAGATAAAATACAAATGTATATACTTTACAACATGACCATGCTAAAAGGAGACTTAAAAAAAACAAAAACAGGGGATAACAGTCCCCATAAGACCAGCACAGGGAAAGGTTAGGGAATTATTTTTTGGCAACAGTGGGAGAAGGAAGCACACATGTACCATATAAATCACTTACCAGCATTTGCATCATTGTGCATCACTCCTTGCCTTGATACCAAGGTTAGTAAATACAGTTCCTACAAGAGCTATGAAACTAAGAAGGAACTCTATGCAGCCCTCTTTAACTGTGTCCTTCCTTCCAGTGGCTCCCTTGGCTCTTGCACTCTAGGTCTCTAGGAGACCTCTGTGGTGGAGAAGAGCTTGCTAGTGTGCCTATTTTCCCCTCCTACCCCACTTCATACGTAGCAGAAATAGTTGCCTATCTATGGGTCAATGCTACATGAAGTTTCTCCTCTATCTCTGGGAGCTGCACAATGCGTGTGAAAGAACTGCATATGACTCCCACTCCACAGTTTGGCCACCCATACTTACAGTAAAAATAGAAGAGAGAATGGGATTGTCACATGTGTGGGAGTCGGCAGCCTCCCTGCTTGCACCGTCCCTGAGCCTCCGACTGGGCTCAGAAGGGTTGGAGGAGCTCTCCCGGTCCCTCAGCGCCCAGAAATAACGGCACTTCCAGTCCTCAGAGCCCTCCGAACTTGGACAGCTCCAGGGAGGGGATGTGCTCCGTGTTCTTTCTGGGCGCTGAAGTGTCAGAGGAGCTCGCTCGGCCCCTCATTGCCCAGAAAGAATGGTGCTTCCCATCCTCA
This sequence comes from Heteronotia binoei, assembly GCF_032191835.1. NCBI lineage: Eukaryota > Metazoa > Chordata > Lepidosauria > Squamata > Gekkonidae > Heteronotia > Heteronotia binoei. The sequence continues at coordinate 35,516,663 of NC_083228.1, forward strand.
GTGCCCTCCAAACTTGGGAGAGTGCTGTGGAGGGGGGGCACTGAGTGCCCAGCATGATTACATCATGGCTTGCTTGCATGATAACTTTTTCCCCGGGGGGGGGGGGTGGACATGCGTTGGGGTTCTGCCTCAGGTGGCAGAATCCAAACACGCCGGGCCTGGGCATTGTAAGCCACATTGGGTATAAGAAAAGCAAGGTAAAAGTGTTTAATTACAAAGATAATGGCCTTTAAAATACAATGTATGTTCTTTAATGAATACTCTTACAGGAAAGTTATCCAATAGCATTTATTAGTTATATTGTAATGAAAATGCCTTTGCTCAGCTGTTATATGGCACAACCATACAGACACCTTTAGAGAACAAGCAAAAGAATAAAGATTTTAGCTTCCAATGTGAAATAACACATTGATCCTCATTAGGAACAGACAACACCCACACATCTGATAGCTGTTAACCCAGCACAGGGCTGGCAGTATTAAAATGCCGCACTGACTCTTCATAATGACCTCTGTGAATAGTTTAATTAAAAATAATGATTGCAGAAAAGATGAGCATGTTTAGCCAAAGGCGGCATACAAATAGAGCTGAACATAACCATGAACTAGCATCTTGCATTAATATTAACAGCAGAGAAATCTACAAGTGATTACTTATGCTCCAGGCTTCAACTATTCATTTGGTATTTATTAAACTGGGTATTTATTAAACTACATGTTTCTCAGACAAACACAAGGCCAAAAACATTCTTGTTTTATGGAGTTAATATATCGTGGACAGGATAGGAAGTCTGTATGAGTACTGCAAGAAAAATCCTTTCAAGTGCTTTAAAGACACACAAACACACACCACCTTCCAACATTGCAACAATGTTTTTGGCTTGAAATATTCAGATTTACAGTTCTATGCTTCAGAGGATTGGTATGGCTCCTTGCCAGCATGCCATGTAAGAGCCAGCCCACAATGTCAGCATTGTCGCACCTAAATAACCCTTTCACGTCCCCTTTTCTGCTGTCAGTTTCAACATGTCAAAGGAATGTAGATGTCCTGAGATCACAGAGAACTGGTCTGATGCTTTCAAGTAATCTCTAGTGGACGTTTACTCACATCACAACACCTTCCACTGGTTTCTTTATTAAGACTTGGTTGCTAAGTAACCTCAAAGTATTGCTGAGGTGCATGGGATGCTGCTGTCTTAGCTGTTGTGTGTGGGGTATGTTTTTTTTTTTTTTTGCAAAGAATTAGGTGCACAAGAATTGAAAAGAACTTTTTCTAAACAGCCAAACATTCAGCACTCAAAAATTCCAGTTTCTTGGAAGTAAAGCCTTTTTTTTTCGTTTAGTAAGAAAACTTCCAGCTAAATATTATTAGGATGGTATACAGGATTCATATAGGATTGCATCCTCCTGCAACTCAGTGGGTGACCTAGGCTAGCAATTGTCTCTGTCTAACCCACCTCACATGATTGCTGAAGATAAAACAGGGAGAATCATGTATGCATTTACTGAGGATATTTCTATGCCTCCTCTTCAGAGTCCTGCTCAAGGTGGCTTACTATTAAAAACCACAAACATTAAAGCAGAAGCCATTAAAACAGAAGAAGGCCATTAAAAAGCTGATAATTAAAAGCCCACATAAAAAGATGTATTTCAGCCTCTGTATCTAAAAGGAAGTGTAAAGTAAGTGCCCGGCAAGCCTCAAAGGAAAAGGCGTTCCAAAGTACCTTGAGCTCCTTATGATGGATAGATAGATGCTCTCCCACTACACAAGAAATGGAATCTGGAAACTTCAATTGATCCAAAATGTGGTGGTCAAGTTACCATTAGGGGCTGGATATGTTATACAAACCGGACTCAGAGAAAGGGAAATTTTAAATTAAATATCTATGTATTTAAAAAGGGTTCCAGATAGGGATAATGCAAGACCTTTTGTAGCTTCTGTATACCAAGCTAGTCATAGCACAAAATAAAATTATGAAGGGAAAATGAGAGAGCGCGACTGTAAACACAAATAATTTTATTGTAGGCAAAATAGAATAAACAAATAAAATGTAAAGAACCTGCACTGGGCACCTGAGAACGAATTCCCTAAATAACAACACACATACACCAACAGGAGGGCACACAAAAAAGGTAGGAGGCAGGACATTGGGAAGTTTTAAGGAAGAGACATATGACCTGAAATCATGGGCTTGAGGCCTGGAGAAAACCAGGAACAAACACAGCTAAGGTCTAAGGAGTAGACTGAAGAGTCAGCTAAGCAAATAAAAAAAGCCTGCACAGTGCAGCAGAGATCCTCAGCAGGAAATAAGAATTCTTACCAGCAAGAGTTCTGGACCATGGGGTCCGTCTTTTATGGACAAAAGATCCCCAGGATAGGCAGGATATTGGCCATCCTGACTTTGGATTGGGTCAAGATGAAAAGTTTGAATCTCACTGGCTGTTTTAAAGTTAACGGCTGTCAAACTTTGATGAGGAAAAGTGGGAAAATACCTTGATTAGGTTATTGTGAGTCAAATCTGGATGGGTGAAACAACCAGATTAACATACAAAGTTTTAGTCCAGTGGCACATTTAAAACCAGGACAGTTTTATTCAAGATATAAGGTTTATTGGGTGTGCACACAAAAGCTTATACTTTGCATAAAACTCTATTGGTCTCAGGCCTTGAATTCAGCAGCTCACAGAAACACAGCTTCTGAACCTTTCTGAGGGTTCCCCCTTCTCTTTCCCACCTTGCCCACTGAATAGTAGGTGCAGCTGCATAACAATCCCTGGATGAGCTCCACCACCTATTTTTCTACAAACCGAACCCTGGTTGGGTTTATAGGTGCCACTGGACTAAAACTTGGTTTTGCTGCTTCAGATCAACACGGCTACCCACCCGAATCATACCTTAGTTAGGTTGAAGTGAGCCACATCTGCATTGACACAAATGTTTGGGTGAGTTAGCCCCTGAAACAGGATGAAGTTTAAATTAATGATCTCAATACCCTTCTTGATTGAGTTAAAAAAGGAAAAAGATGAACCAGGTGTTGGTTAATGTAAGAGCAAATTCCTTGGACTGAGCAGATGCTTCTACATATGCTAGGATATTCCAGTGCTGAAAAGTCTATTGTTATTGAGAATGAAATGAAGTCTTATTGAGAAGTTTTATCATTATTGAGAACCCTGAGATGGGCAGATTGCACTTAATCTTTCTTCTATCCTGAAAAGATGTCAAACTCTTGAGTATTTCCTCCAATACTGATCACTTTGATTGCCCCTTTCAGTACCTTTTCCAAACTCTACTACCATTTATTCCGAATGGCCTTCAGCCAAAGTACATAGATGCCCAATACCATTGAATGTATTGCATTAATTTTAGCACCAAAACTGTTGTTTTAAAATTGTATTAATAATCTTAAACTGTTTTAAACTGTTTTAACTATTTAATTGATAATAGATTATTGCAACTGTTTTACTATCTTATTGCTGATGTTGAAATGTTGTTAGCCGCCCTGAGCCTGCCTTGGTGGGGAGGGCGGGATATAAATACGAAAGATAAATAAATAAACTGTTTGTTTATTCCTGCTTTCTGCTTCCTTTTGTTCAACCAACTACAAAACCACATGTAGACCTGTCCTCTTATCTATCCTCTTATAAGTGTAGTAGTTGCCTTTAATAAGCAACTTCCAAATCTACTAGATCATATTTATCCACATGCTTGCTAACATTCTAAAAGAACAGAAAGGTGGAGAGACAAAATTCCCCTTTGTAGAGGCCATACTGATTCTTCTTCAGTAGGGCTTGTCACTCTGTATGTCAATAATTATGTCTCTATGTGGTCTGCGTGATGTGTTCACTGCATATTGTTAGGCAGCAAATTAGTGATACTAATCCCACTGAGGAATAAATGGTGAGTTCACATTACTAGTTTTCTCAAAATGTGAAAAGTTATTTTGCAGTCACGTCAAGGAGTCTAGTTTTGTCAAAGAGTAACGCATGTTGGATATCACATAACAGTAATGTGGATTACCACAAGAAGAGCTGACAGAGAACTCTTAAACATTCAGTGATATAAGAAGGAAGAAATTGTGGAAATTCAAACTAATACAATGACCCTTGACCAAATACTAGTGTGGAGAACAGAAAGCCACAAGAACATCATTGTTATAATATTTCTTTTGCAATTATTCATATGGTATTGTAGACATAATCTCATATGTAGGTTTATTTCAGAAGCACTGAGGGGAAAACTAATCACTAACAATTGCTAACCCCCCCCCCACTAAATTCTAGCCAATTAAGAGGAGCTTATAACTAAACAATCAAAGTAAATTTATGCTACAAGTATTCCTTAGACACAAAAAAGAAAAATATATTTATATAATGTATGTAAAACCTTAATCTAATATTGTCTTCTTATGCATAGTACACTATTTTTAATGCATAAACATTCCCTGAAGTCATCCATAGGAAACTGAACACAACCATTAATAAATCATAAGAAAACCTTAGAAAAAGGGGGAGACAGTAACAGAGGAAACCACGACAGCCGTACATACGGATATGGATTATGTCAGACAGAACTCATTTACTAAATTGGAAAAGGCTTTTCAAGCAGGGTAGATGGTGTTCTTGTTTTAGATTAAATGAACAAGAACAAGAACTAGATATCCATCCTAATAGCAAACTTACCAAGTTGTTTGTGGTCATGATGTTGAAGCATTTGGCAGGGTCACACAGACTTGGTTCAAAGTTCAAATTAAACTGCACAGTCTGTGGATGTGCTGGAAAAACAAGCAAGCTTGTAGAGCAGTGAGGTGAGTCAAGGACAGAATCTGAACTGACAGTAATTCTGTCAGCTGAGAGACAGCAGTACGGAGATGGAAGCTGACTCCCAGCCAGGATCCAGCAAGATCAAGCACTCTGGGGAAGCCCCTGAAATGGTGGGGTCTCCTCCAAGCAACAATCAAGGGAAAATGCACTCCCCAGGATGGGATGCAGATGTCTTATCTTGGGAAAGAACAGGAAAAAGAAATTCTGAGAAGACACTGATAAGCAATTGCTAGGAGTTGCAGCAGCAGATGCCAACACAGCTGGATGCAAAGATCACCTAAAAACGCAGACACTCCAAGATTTACCATCTCTAAAAAGGACTGTCACAACTTGCCAATTTTTATTTATTTATTTATTTTTGCAAAAGGCCTTTCTGCGCCTTTAATATACCAAGTTCTCTGACAGTGGCCCATTTCAGCTCCAAATATATACATTGGTCTGTGGTAGGGACACTGCAAATTTCAGATCAGATGTGATCTGATCACTTGGTCTGTTCAATTTGTGCCAAGCAACCAAAATCGCCCACTATACTGGTTTGTATCAGGTTTTCCCACCTCCTGACTCAAACTGGTTGGCAGCCATTAGTGGCACTTAAGGACTACTTTGCAAAAGGGTAGGATTTTAAAACTCAGCATTTATTGATGACCGATTCCTATGATCTGTGAGTGTGTAACAAGGATAGGTGTAACACTGCCAGGTCCTTCCAGGCCGGTTGGCAATGGGAGGGGCTTACCAAAAGCGACAACTCGGTGACATCACTTCTGGCATGTACTAGAAGGGATGCCATCAGAGATGCTCTGGTATCTGGGCAAAAACTCTACAGCAAAAATGGCTTCCGCTATAGTTTTTGCCCCAATACCAGAGCATCACCTCAATGTCTTGGACATGGCAATGTCAATTCCAATGCATGCTAGAAGTGACTTTGTCACATTGTGACAATGTAAGCTGGGCCTCCCTCCCTGTCCTGCTAAGTCCTCCTGCCAGCCAGCTGATCAGTGACAAGGGGCAGGGCTTAGCAGCATCTCCACCAGGGGGTCTAGCAACCTGAGATAGGAGGATAGTGAAACTCAATCAGGCTGTGTGAGAATACAGATGCACAGGGGTCATTTTGTTAAAAAAGAGGTGCCAGAGCTCATTTGCATATGCCACACACCCCTGGCATCACCAGAAGGTGTACTAAATTATATCAGCTCAGCATCTGCCTTAAAATGCTTCTTGGATTATAACTGTCATAATAAAACCTTATTCCCGTCATACTTTTTAAATGCACAAAAAGCCAGTTGAGCTGTTCTGCATGGTTGGTAAGGAATAGAGTGAAACAACCCGCTGAATACCCACAAACTAACGGACCTGTGACCAGGGTGTGACCCTAGTCTGTAGGAGCTATTACATATCTACTTTAACCTTGACCATCTTGCCTTCCAATATGGAGAGTTTTAACAGATATACTTTTGGTCCCATCCGACTCAATCCATAAAACATCTGACCTTCCCCCTTATACTTCTTAGAAGGTATATCCACTATCCCTTGCGATCTGCATTTACTAGAACTGTTGACCTACGGAGACGCAGCTGTAGGCTCTATCAGCGTTTTAGTATTCAAAGCTCACAATGTCTGTAAGAGGTGCCTTTGGGCTTTGTAAATGCCATTCAAACAATCAGAGTTTACATATACTGCAAACAGCATACAGATTTTCTGAAAATGTTTGAGAAAGAATCATTAAGAGATGAAAAAGAAAAAGGAAATGTTTGTCCATGCTTTGATTTCCATTACAATTGAATGGGGGGGGGGGAATGGCAGGGTGGGGGTGAGGTTTGCTTCTGAGATGTTTCACTGGAATATGAACATACAGGACAAGGCACAAGATGTCCTTTGATGGTTAAATGCCATTGTGGAATATCATACCAGTAATAAAAACAAAAATAAGTTCTGCAGCAACTTAATAAATGTACAGAAGTATAAACACTTGAAAGCTAGAGTCCCAAGATCTATTAGAGACTATGTGTAATTGTATGTTAACCAGGCAATGTATACAGATGTGCACACTCTCCATGAGCCATGGTGAATGGGAACAATGGCTGATTGTTATTTCATTAGTTATTCAACTCATATCCTCCAGTATACTCATGGCATAAAAAAGGGGGGGCAGGGGCGTTAACAATGTATATATTTCTCTTGAGAGAGAATCTGCTTCATACATCTGATGAAGTGGACCGTAGCCCAACATGCATCTATACTTAAATCCATTAGTCTAAGGTGGTACAAGACTCATTATTGCTTTTCTGTAAAAGACTATCACAGTCACCTCACTGGAACTTCTACCAGCTCTAACAGCTGACAAAGTACATTACAGCTTTGCAGCACAGCACGCAGTGAAGCTGACAAACCAGCAATGAACTCTTCCCAGACACAATGCTGGAGCTGCATACTGAGGTAAGCTTTATGAAAATAGCCCAGGAACTCCATACTAATCTTGAAAAGCAAGATATGTAGCAGCTTAAACACCTATTTCACTATGCAGTTTAGTGTATCATCTCTTGCGTCCAACATAGGCCAAAGTAACCCCCAATAGGAAACTTCGTGCAAGCAATACTGAATTTAACATGCTCAAAACCCTCAAGTGAATATCAGGATTTGTGTGAGTTAAAAATGTAATTGCTAGAGCACTTACATAAGCGGCTAGCCTCGAGCTAGCCTGATCCTGCTGTCACAACCATAGTTTGCTCTTGCCCATTACACAAAAAATGTAAGTTTGGACAGTTTCTATATAATTTCATTTATAGAGGGCATTTTGGTACACATACAGGAATATTTAATATATTAGTAGCAGTTACATTTTCCAACAGCCGGCTTGAGACTGAAGTCGGTGCTTTTAAATTTTTCTTGCATGATCACTTCTGATGATGTATACTTCATTGGCCCTCAATAGGCAGGACTATGGCCTTCACTGAAACCAAGGTGAAATTCAAAACACTGCAACTCTAGTAGGGTTGCCAATCCCCAGGTGGGGATGGGGGATCCCCCGGTTTGGAGGCCCTTCCCCTGTTTCAGGGTTATCAGAAAGCGAGGGGGGGGTGTCTGCTGGGTACTCCATGATTCCCTATGGAGACCGATTCCCATAGGGTATGATGGAGAATTGATCTGCAGGCATTTGGGGCTCGGGGGGGGGGCTGTTTTTTGAGGTAGAGACAACAACTTTTCAGCATAGCATCCAGTTCCTCTTCCAAAAATACCCTCCAAGTTTCAAGAGGATTGGACCAGGGGGTCCAAAGCTATGAGCCCCCAAAGAAGGTGTCCCTATCCTTCATTATTTCCAAATGGAGGGAAGGCATTTAAAAGGTGTGTGGCCCCTTTAAATACGATGGTCGGAACTCCCTTCGAAGCTTAATTATGCTTGCCACAACCTTGCTCCTGGCTCCACCCCCAAAGTCCCCAAATATTTCTTGAATTGGACCTGGCAACCCTAAACTCTAGCCTGGTACAAACAACAACCCCACGTGTTCACTGAACACACAGAGAGGAAGAGCAGGTGCAAGCATCCTGCCCTCACCCCCTGACTCTGCTTGATTGCCTGATTGTCTGCAGGGGGGAATGTATGGTGGAAGTGGTTGTGGGAACTCTGCCTCGCCATGATCAGCAATGTTCAGAAAGCAGCTGCTTTCTCCTCACAGTCACATCAGGCGAGGTCAGGACTGTTTCACTCATTCTCCTTCCTAGAACATTCAGTGAACACACAGGGCTGATGTGTGTATCAGGCTACAGTGAGAGTTAATAGTGCAGGGACAAAAGAATGTTTACAGCACTCCTGAATTCAGTTAGAATTCTCAGTTCATCACATTACATTCTCTGCAGAGAATTTTCCTCTTCCAATTATGCCCATGTCTTGACTATTAAATTACTACAAAAAGCCAAGAGTGGCAGATGAGGGTAGCGTACCACGGCTGAACAATACTGCATATGGGGGAGAGCTGATTGAAAGCACTGAGAAGCAGTGAAAGCATGAGGGTTATTCCATCAGCAGGTATACAGTTGCTGAGTGTAAAGACCTATGTGACACACAGCCTATTCAAGATACTGCCACAACATAAGGGATGGGGGTTTTTTTACCCATCTTCCCAAAGTGCCTCTCAAGTAGACAGATATTATACCATAGTAATTAATATAGCTTATTTCTAAGCATAGGGTTTTATTCAAGAAATTAATTCATAGAACAAATTTCAACTTAAAGTATACTACACCAAGAAAAATATTGCCTTTGATCCAGCAATATGCAAGCAGAAACATAAACAGCTCAGTTTCTGCTTGCAGAAGATCTTGTGCAACACTTTCCTCCTATCATCATCATCATCATCATCATCTATCATAATTCTCTTGTGAACATTCCATGCACTCCAGAAACCATTGGCTCATCACAGCTCAGTCAGAGTCTCTGGCCTCCCATTGGCTGACTCCCCTGCTCCTGCCTACTCAGGCTCTGGAATGCTGAACAAACTGCCAGAAGCAGTCTTACTTCCGAGACAGCCACATCTCTTAGCTCTTCTCTGTCAACTGGCTTCAGAAAGGGCTGAAGAGCTCCTGCAACCTCACAAAAGGCCCTATCAACAGCCCACACAGAGGGTCTCCCAGCACACACAGCCTCAGAAGGCCACTGCAATAGCCAGGGAGCCTGGCACCACCTCAGAGGGCATGGCTGTCCCACCTTTACTGTCTTTCACTCCCTCTCTCGCCCCAGGATGGTTGCCTGAGAAGAAGATAGGGAAGCTTCACAGGGTGGTTGTTCCGATCAAAGGGGGGAGAGAAATAAGGAGAATGAGGTCATCCCCCCCACACACACACACATACACTGTGAAGAAAGACTGTCATTTTCTTTAGAGGCTGCAAGGTTGCCTGCTCTAGGTCAGAAAATTCTAGATAACAGAGATCAGCTCCCCTTGAGGTGTGTGTGTGGGGGGGGGGGAATTAATGCCTTCACTTGTATGGGTCAGAAGACAGCAAGGCTGAGGGGGGCACTTTCCCAGAGGCCTTTAGTGGTACCTTTCCAGGTTGCTGGGAAATTCCTAAGGGATCACTACAGACCTCTGAAGGAAAAGCCTTTCCTCCTGGGGAACCACTGTTGCCAATCTCCAGGTGAGGGCTGGAGATCTCCCAGAATCACATTTGCTCTCCAGATGGCAGAGATCAGCTCCCCTTGAGGTGGGGGGGGGAGTGAATGCCTTCACTTGGGTGGGTGAGCCAGGCTGGGGGAGGGGCACTTGCCCAGAGACCTTTAGTGGTATCTTTCCAAGTTGGTGGGACATTTCTGGAGATTCTGTGGTGGAATTTGAGGAGGACAGAAAAATTAAGGCTTCAGAGTGGGATCTGCCAGACCCAGGTTCTTGCTGTGGCAGCTGACTGAGTGATTGTGGACCAGGCATAGACTTCCAGACTAACCTGCTTTGCAGGGTTGTTGTTCAGATGCTATTCACAGGGGGAGAAGAGAATGATGCAAACTGCTTCCTCCCCTGTGAAGAAAGACTGTCATTTTCCCATGTTGAAGCTGCAGGGGTGGGGGGATAAGGCAATGGAAAGCTGAAGTCAGAGGGGCAGATAAAAGAAAACAGATAGGGTTGCCAACCCCAGGTTAGGGGTGGGGCCTGGAGTGCCATTTACTTTTGAGGAGGCACTGGAGATCACTCAGATTTACAACTGTTCTCTACATGGCAGACATTAGCTCCCCTTGAGGTGTGCATGTGTGTGTGTGTGGGGGGGTCAATGCCTTCATTTGAATGGGTAGGGAGACAGCAAGGGTGATAGGCACTCACCGGGCGTTTTCGCACTGACCTTAATCAGAAGCGATGCCCCTCTTCACCACGCAGGATCGGCGCGGATTTCGCACTAATTGCTGCGGAGCACCCGGAAGAGCCGGAAAGTCCCGCAGCTTTTGCGGCGCAAACGGAAACCGCCAAAAACCAGTTTCCATTTGCGCCGCAAAAGCCGCGGGACTTTCCGGCTCTTCCGGGTGCTCCGCGGCAATTAGTGCAAAATCCGCGCCGATCCTGCGCGGTGAAGAGGGGCGTCGCTGCTGATTAAGGTCAGTGCGAAAACACCCACCCAGAGCCTCTTTCTAGAGCCCGTTGTATTTTTCTTCACAACGGGCGTTACTCCTAGAATCCAGAAATCAGCTGCACAGGTTCTTAAGAGGCTGCTATGGTTTTTGTCTTGTGTTTCTGCTTATGCAAGAGCTCCAGCCCAAGTGGAAATTTTCTGCTGGATCCAACCCATTTTGAGGAGAAGAACACAATCCTGACTCTAACTACTGACACTGTATATTTCATATTTATATACTTTCTGCTCCAGTTGCATTTGTATCCACCATACACACTTAGACATGCTGTTAACCAAGCCCTTACAAGTCATACTGTGTTTCCTTCACACTTCTCTTCATCTCTTACTTTTCACCCAACTACTCCAACCAAGTTCTCTAACATTCTAATAGACTCTAACCAACTTTAAACAGTCTTAAAATTTGTTCCCAGCTTGACCAATAACCAGCAAATGGTACAGTTAAAAAGGAGAAATGCAGCTGAGAGAATGAGTTGAGGAGGAGGAAGTTGGGACCGAAAGATGATTGGTCACTGCCTTCATGTTGTCACACAGACCATGAAGTCAGCAGCTAGCACTAACTACTTCTAGCCACTCAGCACCCACACACCTACCATGAAACTTACATTATAGACCCCATGCCCTGATGGCCACCTTGCAATGCTTATTAAAAATGCATTGATTCCCTCTTCCATCTGGTTAGATTTAGAGATGCCAGGTCCCCCTGTCCACTGGTGGGGGATGGGTGCAGGGTTGCCAGATCCAGGTTGGGAAAGTCCTGGAGATTTATGGATGGAGCTTGAGGAGGACAGGGACCTCAGTATGGCACAATGCCATAGTCACCAGTCTCCAAATTATCCATTTTCTCCAGTGAACTGATCTCTGTGGTCTGGAGATGAGCTGTTATTACAGGGGATCCCCAGGTCCCATCTGGAGGCTGGCATCTCTAGCTGTATCTCATGGTCTTACTTCTAAAGCTTCCATTTCAAAAGCTTCCATTTACAAACAGGCAATGAACACATTAAGTAATAAGTAATGCTGCTAGGTTCCATATTTCATGGGCATAAACAGAAATATTACATTGGGATCTCTTTTCAGTACTCCTGCAAGAGAACTGTTTGCTTAATTCACCCATTAACATCATTAAGATCTTAGGAGTGTTTGAATTTGGCTTAATTGTACTTGCACAGTACAATTAGGAATCATCACCTATGCTCATAAATTTAGGAATGACCTATGCTCATAAATTTTTATTAAATGAAACAGGGCTTTTTTTGTAGAAAAAGCTCAGCAGGAGCTCATTTGCACATTAGGCCACACCCCTGACACCAAGTCAGCTGGAACTGTGTTCCTGCTCAAAAAAAAAGTCCTGAATAAAACATTTGTATATTGCCTTTTCACTACAAGGCATCCTAGAAAGGCAAGGCCGGCTCACTCACTAGGCAAACTAGGCAGTTGCCTAGGGTGCCAGGAGAAGGGCCTAGTTTGCCTTTTTTCCCCATCGCCACTGCTCCTGCTGCGGCCACCAGCCTCCTCCCTCCCACCGCACTTCCCTCCCCGCAGCTCACCATGGTGAATACTGGGCCCTACTGGCTTCAAGGCAGCCACGCGTTTTTTTGAAGCCAGCGCTGGAGGAGGCTTCGCTCCTCCTCACTTCTGGTTCTAGAAAGGAGGGGGGATAAGCTGCCTCCCATGCTAGCTTCAAAAAATGTGTGGCTGCCTCGAAGCCGGTAGGGCCCAGCCTCATCGTGGCAAATGGGGGCATGTGCACACAGCGGAGGGAGGACGGGAGGCAGTGGTGGGGGCAGCACCAGGCATGAAGCCTGCCTGTGGCACCATGAGTCCTAGGGCCAACACTGGAAACAGGTCATTTATTATTTGCAGATAGGAAGCTGTTACATTTTTAAAGTCATTTTCAAGTAATTAATCTCCCCACTGCCCAGCTTAAGAACAGAAATACATATTATCTAGCCAGAACATGGATTTCCAAACAAATGTTTGCTGATGTAATGCCAGTGCAGGGGCTGCATTTGCTGGGGATTATCAATGGCTGCAAAATACAGGTATTTTGAACCCTACACCAGTGTCCCCTGCAGGCCACTTTCTTCCCAGGCAGACTTATTTGAGGGGGGGAGACAACTAAGACAATCTTGGCAGACTTAAACATCCTCTCCCACTCATCAATTCTCTACTGATACCCACATAAATGTTATGAAGGAAAGATGGGATGGGATGGGATAGGATAGGATAGGATACCCTATGTTTCATTGCAACATGGAAGTCTGACCTCACATATAATGGCAATAAAATAGGTATTGTTTTAAAGGGCTATTTTCCGAACAGCACAGACAATATGTTTGTCCAGTTGACTTCCCATACCCAACAATTAAGTTCACAAGCTCTATCTAGTCCAGAAAAAAGCACACATTTCAAAAGCTGGAGAAGAAAAATGGACCTGCTCTTGGACAAAGGGTTTAGCCTTAATAGGCCAGAAAAAAACAAATGCTTTTAGGATACAGGTTTAAAGCACATATACAAACACCTGTGACTGAAGAACAGTATTCAGGTTCTGGCATGAAATTGCATTTTACAGTATAACTTATAACTCTGAGTCATCATTTATTTAAACAACCCCCCCAAAAGTAAATGATTTTGTGGGGTAGATGGTCTGAAGAAAGTAAAGCATGTTCCCAACCCAATTTATCTCAGTGAGTTAGTAAAGGATGTGCTAAGATTATTCATCATTGAAATCTTTTCACTGAAAACTTTTTGTTGGTTCATGCTCCAAAGACTCCAGTGGGAAGGAGGTGTCAGAAAAGCAGAATACTACTAAGTATTGTAATAATAGTTCATTCACTCAATTTTTTTTACCTACCTTTACTTATAATCAATGCACCAAAGGCTCTTAGGTAAATGCCATGGGGGGGGGGAGGGAATAAAACAGGAATAAACAAGCATTTTTAACTTCCTTAGACATCAATGGTAGCAGACCTCATCATCCGTTAAAAGAAACATTTCATTTCATGTATCTTCTTGACAATTACACATTAATATTTTAAAATGCAGTGGCTGGAACTGCACTGCAATTTGATTTTTTTTTTAAATGTTAAAAGTACCAAAAGGAATCAATCAGCTCTCAGAAGTGCAGCACAACCTCAGAAATTAAATTGCTACACAAGGAGACATATGTGATTATTTATCCTAAATCCTTTATAAAAAGTAAAATCCTTTTATAGAATATCCTGCTGTGATAGAACATCTCCTATTATGTAATAAACATTCAGGATGAAAACATAGCAATTTGCTTCAGAACCCATGAGTTTTAAAAGCAGTGTATTGAACAAGAATTCCTACCCCCTACAAAAGATTAATATAACTGTTATCCACTTCCTTAAACTGATGCAATATATTGACAATACTCACTAAAATTTAGGTCTCTAAATTTCAGTCCCTTGACTGTATTAAAATAGAAATCTATCCTTGTTTATGTCCTAATCTTACAATGGAATATGCTTATCTGAGCCTCAGAAACTTTGTGGCACTCTTGTGAATGCTGCAGTAAGGGTTTTTAACAAGATAAATCATTTAAAAAAGCAGAATAAAGTATAAACAAAAGAAGCATTGGAGTAATAATGCACATTTCATTTATATTGCCAGTTTGAAGTTAGGTAATGGTTTCTTTCTTGTTACCTGAAAGAAAACTGTGCACTATTCTAAAGATGTCAGTAAAATTTTGCAGAGTTTTTAAAGCCATTTCCCAGATCACAGTTTAGAAATCATTCAATATATCACAAAAAATGGTTCAAATATACATTTAGCTTGGACAAAAACAAGTACGAAGTGAAATATCAGAAGCAGCTCTGCAGTCTCTTTCTAATCTGGTTGTATCAGAATAATAATAGTTTACCAAAGCACTATGCAGGTAGCGATTCTTCAGTTGCATCTGAATCAATAAATGTGCATGCTAGATCTGCACTGGGTGTTCCCTATCCACATGTACTCCATTCTTGCACTTAATCTTCACCTCAAGATCTCATTGACTGCACAGTGAATGTGAGTTGGCACAAGGAGCACACCATCACACCATATTACTTTGCCTTAAACAAAGAGGTATAGTTTGCAAAGCTCCCAGTTTGGTTGAGTTATTCAAAATCTGAATTATTCTTCAACAGACTGGCAGGTGAACAGGTATACTGGGACTTATACTGCCCATGAAACAGTTTCTAGTATTTAACAACATGCCCATAGTTAAAATCTATATGCAAATCTCATCCGTTCATTAAACTAATATGAAAAATTCTTTACACTATTCCAAACATATATGGAATGTTGCATAACCTTTGTAGAAGGTGACATGGGAAAGCAGCTACACAACTCTCAAAATACATTGACTGCACAACATACCTTCCATGACATACACCAGTGAACCCACATCTCCTTCTTTGATGATGCAACTGTCCTTGCCATATTCCACTGGATACATACAATCCACAATTTCTTGGATCTGTGACAGCTCCAGATTCTTCATGAAGTCATTGTCAAGAATAGCTTCCTTTATTAGATCCTTTGACCTAAGATGAGAAAGGAAAGATGTATCTTTATATCTGAATCAGTCGTCTTTCACAAATAGCTGTGGGGATATGCTAAACTGGAGGTAATTCAACTCTTTCACGAAAATAAAAATCATTTAAAGTAGAAACAAAAAAAGAAGATGAAGACGATATTGGATTTATATCCCACCCTCCACTCTGAATCTCAGAGTGGCTCACAATCTCCTTTATCTTCCTCCCTCACAACAGACATTCTTTGAGGCAGATGGGACTGAGAGAGTAACATAAATGTAACATCTGCATGTTTAGAACTGTTTAAAGTGATTCTGTTGTGTTTGGATCATGAGAAAAGAAAAGATTGGATTTATAACCCGCTCTTCACTCCCTGAAGGAATCTCAGAGAGGCTTACAATCTCCTTTTCCTTCCCCTCACCACAACAGACACCCTGTGAGTTAGGTGGAGATGAGAGAGCTCTGGCAGAACTGCTCTTGAACAGAACAGTTCTGTGAGTACTTGTGACTGACCAGCAGGTCATGTGGAGGAGTTCTTATCTGGTTCTCCCAGACAAAAGTCTGCACACTCAGGCCTTGGATTCAGTGGGAGCTCACAGGAGAGCAGTTCCTGAACCTTTCTGAGAGTTCCACCTTCTCCTTCCCACCTTGTCCATTGAATAGTAGGTGCAGCTGGATAACAATCCCTGAATGAGCTCCACCACCTTTTTCCCTACAAAACGACCCCTGTGCACACTTAACCACTACACCAAATTGGCTCTCAACAGTACAATTATTCCACATATTATCACAATCACTTGGCCTACCTGTGCCAATAAAAAACTGGAACAGAACATTAATAACCTGATGACTTGTTCATTGTTCTCCCATCATTGAAAGAGGAAATAGAAAACTTGTAACAGTATACTGAAAATTCCTTTTGTAGAATTATTGTGGCCCTAAATTCTATATATCACAGCATATAATATATTATTTACAAAGCAGTATTTTGTGTCTTTCTCGGGAAACTCATACCTAGTTCTTTTTCTCAACATCCTGTACCAGAAAAATCGCACTAAGTTACTTAAGTTTAAGGAGAAAAGGTTTTCTGGTTTCACTATCATAACTATGTATCTTTCTGTGTATTTATTAAAAATCATTAAAGTTTAACTACTTCACAATTATCAAGCATCCTCGTACCTGCATTTTTGTACAAAATATAATAGTACAGAATGGCCTTTTAGAAAGTCCCTGTAGTACAGTACTTCAACAATGCAGACAAAACAGTGTTGGTGTCTTACTGAGTTTTTTTTAATGAAGCATCACTGCAACACTTGAAGGATTATCTCCTACTCTGAGTCACTCTGGCACTAATGCTAAACACTGCTCCACTCATCATGATTTGCATATTGAATTTCCCCCAGAATGTCTATCAAATCTATCTCTATCCATTTGATAACACAGCAAACATCAAGACTACAGACACTAATTGTTTAAAAGCTTATTTAAGGGATTTGGTGCAAAGGAGCATCTGTGAATGCAAGCAAGCTAGAGATTAAAGAACATGTTTTTTAAATGGAACATATGAAAGATAAATGCCATTCTACATCCATGTATGCTTATGAAATTATTGTGCAACGTTTTAATGAAACAGACATCACAAATTGCTTTTAATCTTCATTTATATACTGAACCATTTAATCAGGATCCCAGGATAGCCTCAAACACAGCGATAAGTGCACGCATCTTCTGTTGCACAACTGGCCCTTGCAGCATTACAGGAAAAGCAAAATTCCTGTCTTTCCCTAGTTTTGCCAGCCAGCCAGCCCCTCTTGTGAAAGGCAAACAATCATTGTATTGGGCTTCAGTAAAAACCATGGGGATCCCCACTAGACCCACAAAATAATAAGAATGAACAGTCAGAAAATTGCTAAACATGATGCGACATGAACTATGCCCAATTTGTAAAGATCCTAAACAGAACAGAATTATTTCTGACATTTGTGAGTAGTCTGCAACCTTGTTTGAACATTTACTCTGGTACCTTGGAGTTTTATTTCATTTCCAGCAGCAGAAAGCACAGGTGGTGTGGGGGAATGGCGGCACAACAATGGGAATAGGGTTGCAAACAGGACAGGAGAAAAATATGTCCTGTTTCTTTAATAGAGAAAGTTTTAATGCTTGGGAAGTTTTTCATGGTATGGAAAGAAATAAAAGTGAGTGGTAATTAACCTCCCAACTGAAAGGAAAGGAAAGGTCCCCTGTGCAAGCACCAGTCCTTTCCGACTCTGGAAAGCCCCTGCTTTCTATTCCCTGCTCTTTTTCATGGGGAGCAGAAAGTAGGGGGCCATTTAATCCAAAGAGTTGAGTGCTGGGAACAGTTTTTCTTGAAGAACCACAAACTGCATCAAAATTTGTGAAAATTCACAGCAATTATTCAGTTCACAAACATTGCTTCATGAACCGTGAATTGGCCAAAATTTGTGACAAACTTTAGTTCATCAGCTGATTCTTACCCATCTCTAGTGAGACGCAGCTCCTGGGGCTTTGCCCTCCTGGCAACTTTCCAGACTGATGAGGGACAAACATAAAAGACTTAAGGCTTACAATCCTCTCTACTCTGCATGATAATGAAGGAGAGGAATGTCATTTTTGCTTTCTTTTGTATTTCCTAGCTTTTTTCATTCTTATGGAGACTAAAGGATTGCCACTTTATTATGGAAACAAGAGGATCGCCATATTTATTTTATTGGTTAGAATACTTCTGGAGATTTCCAGGAATTCCTGGAGGAGAAGAATTTCAGCTTCATATAATGTCATAGGATCCTCTCTCTACAGCAGACCTTTTCTCCAGGGGAAATGATCTCTGTAATGTAATGAGCAATTGTAATACTTGGAGAAATCTGGGTCTCACTCACCTGTGTTTTCCAGTGAAACCAATTAAAACAGCTACTGGATTGATTTTCTGGTATAACTAGCATTAATAACTAGCATTAATTACAGTACAGAATCAAGTTCTCGAGAAAATTGAACATAACCCCCAACTTCAGTTTTCTTTTTTTACCTCCTACTTTCCTACCAGAACTGCTATACACTATTACAAGCAGGGGTCATTTTGTTGACAAATAGGTGGTGGAGCTCATCCAGGGGTTGTTATGCAGCTGCACATACTGTTCAATGGACAAGAAGGTGGAACTCTCAGAAAGGTTCAGAAGCTGCGTTCTTGTGAGCTCTCACTGACTCTGAGGCCTAAGTAAAAGCATCTTGCATTAGCACTGGATCCTAATGTGTATCCACTCCAAGCCCAACAAGCACCAGACTTTCTTATTTCAAAAGTTAACAACTCTCCCCACCGCCACCCCAAGCAATTCAGATATGTGAAACTCACATATTCTACCACAGACAGTATACAAATTCTTGCTTCAGACAATGCACTGAAGTAGTGAAAAGGAACAAGATTTCTTTCCAAATTCACTGACACCATTATCTGAAAATGTAACATTCCCCTCCTTTGAACGAAGTATGCATTGTGAGAAACCTCAGTCTTCATTGGTGAAAGAATGTTTGCTTAGAAAGATTTTACACCCTTCCCATTTAAACTCCAGTTTGATACCTCAAACTCAGGGTTTCCAGAGCATCTTTATTTCAAGGCCAGGATACCAGGCTTTTTCTGTCTTCTACTTAAAGCAACTCACCCTTTGATTAGCTAAATTCAAGTCCAGTAGCACCTTAGAGATCAACAAGACTTTCAAGATATAAACATTTAAGAATCAAAGCTCCTTTCACTCACTCTATAATCATGCCAAAGGCCTCTCACCAAAAACTATCGCACCCTCAAGCCAGCATCTTCTCCCTTCATCTGCCACTTCTTGTCCTATTTGCCTTGCTCCAAGCAGATATGTATTTCTCATGAGGAGTAGCTTTTTGAGGAGGCTTCCCTTCTGCTCCCAGAAACAGCTGCAGATATTTCACCATTTGCTGCCTCCTCAGCTGAGCTGCTGCTTCTCATTTGGCTCTCTTTTATCTTTGGTCTCCCTCTTCTTTTCAAAAGTGATTTTAAACGTCTCCCAGCATAGTTGGCATAACAATTCAGGCCCAATTGTCATGATTTTCTTTTCATGTCATGAACATTGTGAGAGATTATAAGTTTCATGCCAGCCTAAACCTTTTTTCAAACCCCTATGGCAAAAATGGAAGTTTAAAAAAAAATCTGGTTTTGGTGGTGGTACAAGTCATTGTGTTTCACAACTATGAACATAACAGAAACCATGTTGTATCAAGCCAATAGTCCATGCAGTCCAACACTCTGTGTCACACAGTGGCCAAAAAAACAACAACAACCAGGTGCCATCAGGAGGTCCATCAGTGGGGCCAGGACATCAGAAACCCACACCCTGTTGCCCCTCCCAAACACCAAGTTAGTTCAACTACCAAAGTCTGTTTCAATTACCTTTCACAAGGTAAAATGTTTCTTTTTTTTTTTAAGATCCCTTTCCTTACATTAATAATTCACATCAGTTCTGTGGGATGTTATCAGGTAACCATGTAAATGGAGGGCCTGTACGTCTCTGAAGCTTCCCAATTCTTCCTTAGATCAATGTGAGGAAAGAACAACTCATCAATTATATCCCGCCTTTCTCCTCAGCAAGAATCAAAAGCAGCTTGCATCTCCTCCATTTTATCCTCACAACAGCCCTGTGTGGTTAGGCTAACAGTATGTGAAAGGCCAATAGTCCTCCCCCACTCAGCAAGTTCCCATGGCAACATGGGATATGAACCTGAGTCTCCTAGACTGTCACATCTGCACATTAATAAACAATGCCTTTATGGGAAAGTTTTTAAGTTATTTGGCTATGCCAAAAAGAAAGAAAAAAGTGCAACTAGAGTATAGTTTCATCTAGGAAACTGGTAAACATGGCTTACTCTGGTGTGGTAAACAGTCTTGAGCTGTGAACAGCATGGAGAAAAATGCTTTTCCCTTTTATCAGAGGATCAGTTTTATGAAAACAGACAGTTGAAGCTTTTCATGGCATAGAAGTAAATGCTGTCACCATATAAAATTGAATTAAAAATCATCTCATGATGAATCAACTCATGATGAATTAACTATATCAAAAGTAATTTCTTGACTGGATCTGCATACTCAAGTTCCAAGGGAAAAGCTTGCTTCTAGCAAAGTTACTTTACAGTTGGCAGCTCATCACTTTTGGATGTCTGGTGGTTAAAGGGTTATCTCACATTTTCATTTGCCTCAGGAATGCTGCTGCAAGCACACTCTCCATGATAAAGTTGGAGTCCAACAGCATCATTAAGACCAAAAAAGTTTTATTCAGGATGTGAGCTTTCATGTGCATGTGCATTTTGTCAAACAGGAACTGATTCCATCCTGTTTGACTAAGTGTGTGTGTGCACATGAAAGCTCACATCCTGAATAAAACTTTGTTGGTCTTAAAGGTGCTATTGGACTTTAACTTTGTCACATTGCTTCAGACCAACGCGGCTACCCACCTGGATCACTCTCCATGATAGTTCTTTACTCTGCAGCTATAATAACTTGAGTAATTAGCAGGACCGCCTCTCCCCATATGAGCCCCCAAGATTGCTGCGATCTGCCAACCAACATCTTTTGGCCACCCCTGGCTTGAAGGACATCTGTCTTGCCTTGCCAGGGCCTGGTGGAATCAGTTCCCTATGGAGATACGGGCCCAACCGGATTTGTTACCTTTCCGTAGGGCCCGTAAGATGCACCTGTTCTGCCAGGTGTTTGGTTGAGGCAAGTGGGTGTCCTTTTTCTCATTGCCTATACCATGTAAATAACTGGGGAAGGCAATAGCAAACTACCCCATAAAAGTCTGCCATAAAAACGTTGTGAAAGCAACATCACCCCAGAGTCGGAAACGACTGGTGCTTGCACAGGGGATTACCTTTACCTTTTTTTTATCCTCCCCCACAGTGATCCGTCATCTGAATTATTATATCTGGGCCACTGATTGATTATATTCCAACCTGCACTATTCCAACCTACACTTAATAGTGCTGCCACCTGCAAAGCTCCAGAACCAAGAACAGATTTCCCTGCTGCTTCACAATGATATCTTATGCACCAAACATTACCAGTGATTTATTTATCTAGTTAGAAATTGCATATGACTTTCTAAATAATGGCTTATGAAGTAAAAACAATACAAGAAAATAATAAAAACAGCATAAGAATTATCAATAACAAACAAGTCATAACAATTATTATAATACTGCCTTGAAGTATATTAAACTAATGTTGCTTTTTTACAATTCTGGAACAGGAGATTGCTGAATTACAATCTTCACATTCATTACAAAATTCAGGGCAATGGAACCCCTGCAATCTCCTGTTTCTGAAATGATGTTGCAGTAAAACAGATTGCTCAGCTTTGTGAATCTTGATTTCATATTTGTGTCTATACATCTTTTGGTATACCCAGGCCACAAGGCACTGGGCTCAACTGCTGGGCAATACTTTGTAGGGCTGAGCCACTGGGCTGGTCACTATTAGTACCAGTGCATGTAATGCTCTGTTTCTGTTCTGCAGTCCTTGCAGAAAACACACACCCCAGGGTTATTATTCAGTATGATTCTCAGATTTGAACTAAGGTTGGGGTGGGGGGGCTTTGGCACTGCCACAGTTGTTCTGCTGGGCACCTAGCACTGCTACACTCCTTGCAAACAAGCATCCTTACCACTGTTGACTTTCCACTGCAGAGATTCCCTAGAAGAATCTGATTGCCTGTGTTAGCAAGTTTTTCCCATCATAGGAGACAATGGGAAAGGGGGGCAACCACTCTGGGGTCCCATAGAATGGGAACCCCTCGTCCAATCTTTTTAAAACTTAGGGATTCTCTGAGAAAGGGAGACTCCTGCGGCTACACTGCAAATTTGGTGCCTCTCCCTCAACCCCCCTCCTTCCCAGTGTCAATTTTCCTACTATGGAGAAACTGACACCTTTTCCCTCTTCCATAGGAAAGCATAGGGAATGGGGGCACCCTCTTTGGGTGCCCACAAACCCCCAGATTCAATGTTTTTGAAACTTGGCGGTTCTCTGGGGGAGAGGCTCCTGCAGCTACATTGCAAATTAGGTGCCTCTCCCTCAAATCTCCTCCCCCCAGCTCCATACATTTTACCCTATGTTTTGCCATTGACTTTAATGGTCCATATATAATGGAGTATAATGGTATAATGGAGCAAAATAGCTGTCAAATAGATTTGGCAGTATTCGGGCTGCTGTATTTGGTAGCTGAATCAGATCAAAGAATACAGCTGAATCAGCTGTTATTTGGGGTTGTACCTTGTTTGGCTGAACCAAATGCATGCCCCTAATTGTTTTTATTATAATGGTATTGATTTTAAATGCTTGAATTTGTTGTACTCCACCCTGAGCCCGTTCATGGGGTAGGGTGGAATACAAATCAACTAAAATAATTAAAAGAATAATGGTCACCTCACCACCACTTCCTTGAGTTAGTTCCAGCAGAAAACATAGTGAAGGAAATACATATATATCAAAATTGGAGATTGATGGGCAACTGCATCCTTCTTAACTATGGAGTGCTGAGAGTTATTGACTGAGACTCCGCTATTACACTCCACCCATCTTCTCTCAAGCGTCGATGGAACAGTACAGTATTCTCTTCTTTGATGTAGTGTGATTGGCTATGAAGTGTACCTTCTCTGTCCCCAGGCCAGAGAAATACATTTCAAGCTACCATTCCAAATTATATCATATTGTACAATTAATTCCATTACAACCTACTATTCCAAATATGAAATAAAATAAAAAGGATGTATAGCCCTTCTGTGGGATAGGTGAGAATACAAACATAAGGATGGAATTATGTTAGTATATGTTGTGAGATAAGAAGCCACTATCCCTGTTTCGTCCTGGGGGTTCCATTGTTCTGAGTGTTGTACTAACTTGTAACTCAGCAATTTCCCTTTCTAGTCTGTTCCTGAAGTTCCTTTGCAATGGCAGCTACTTTGAAGTCACCCATTAAATGGCCTGGAAGTTTAAAGTGTTCTCCAACAGGTTTCTCAGTTTTGTTATTCTTAATGTTAGATTTGTATCCATTTATCCTTTGGTGTAGGGTTTGACCGATTTGCCCTATGTAGAGAACCAAAGGGCATTTAATGGCATATACTATGTTACAAAATGAGCAAGTGAATGAGCCTGAGATAGTGTAGTTGATATTAGATCCAGTAATAGCATTGTCTGGGTGTATGTGGCAGCAAAGATGGCATCTGGGTTTATTGCAAACTGTGGTACCAGTGTCCATGTTCAAATAAGATGTTGTATTATTGTGGATGAGGAGTTTAAGATTGAGGGACTGATTCTGCACGAGAAAAGGTCTGCCTCCCAGTGCTTTTGAAAGTGAACTGTCATTCAGTAGAGGTTGTAAATCATTGATGATGCACTGAACTGTTTTGCTGAGAGCTATATATGACTACTAGTGGTGCTGTGTTATAGTCTTTTGGGGGCCTGTATTCTAACAGGCTTTCTCTGGGAATTGTTCTGGCTTTGTTAAATCTGTTTCTTGACTTCATCAGATAAATACTTCCATTCCAAAAAGTTTTGTTGAGATCCCTCAGGTGAGAATCTCTGTAGGACTGGAGCAAATGCAGTTGTAGTGTAGAGCTGTAGACAGTAGATTGTTTGGTATATTTAGGACAGTAGCTGGATGCATGTGGATATGTGTGCTGATCAATAGGTTTTTGGTATAATGTGGTGTCTATGTGTTTGTCATGTATTTGTACAGGGGTGTCCAGCAAATGTATTTCTCGCATAGATTGGTTCATTGTCAGGTTGATTATGGGGTGAAAGCTGTTGAACTGGTGGAATTTGTCCAGGGCTTCTTTACCATAGGCCCAGACAATAATATCATCAATGTAAGAGAGGTTTGCTCCAAGCTGGCCATTAAGATGTTATCATATTGTGGTGCCCTGTAGGTTCCCAGGTTAATCTGCAGGTACAAGTTATTACCAAAGTTAAAGTAATTATGGGCGAGAACAAAATGGCAGAATTTGGTAGCAAGGTCAGCTGTGATCTTGTCAGAAATCATGTTTCTTATGGCTTGTAATCCATCTTTGTGGGGAATGTTGGTATAAAGAGATTCCACATTCATGGTGGTCAAAATAGTGTTCTCTGGGAGGTTATTCAAAAATTGTATTTTCCTCAGGAATTTTGTGGTGTCACACACATAACCAGGAGCATTAATGACAGGGTCTCAGAACAATGTCCATGTATCTAGATACCACCTCCCACGGTAAGAGTGCCTATGCCTGAGACAATGGGGCATCCTTGGGTGCCAGGACAGTTTGAATTGGGAACTGGTCTCTTATTTGTGCTTGACAAATTACTCAACATACTGACAAGTCTGTTTTAAGAACTATTTCACTGAAAGGAAATGTGGTTTTGATTTTGCTGTCTTGCTGAACTGTTATGAATAACTTAAAAATGGAAACTTTAGATGAAAAACAAATACTGGCAACATTCAGGTTTAGCTGACAAAAGTGGTGAAATACTAATTTAAAACAATACCTTGTCCAGGGCCCTGTTATTAAGATGGAGAATGGCAAAACAAAGTAAGAGTTTTATAGGAAAAGTGGCCAAAAAACTCCATTCAACTAAGCCAACAAGGGACCAGGGACAAGTACCACAAAGAAACTGTAGAAATGAGCAGTATTTTTATATGCCTCCTGCTAACATAAAACAGACTTCAAAATGATCCATTTTCAGAGTTTTGAATGACTCTGGTGGAACACCTGACAAATCCCAGATGTCTAAGATGGCAACAACTCTAACACTGCAAAGTTAAATAGAGTTAAACTCTTCTAAGCCTGTTAATTTTTATGACCTTTGAATGCTGTTAACTCGGTTTGGGATTGCACTGCAAATCTTTTAGGCCCCTTCTTTTGCTAACTCAGGATACAATCTCCTAATACAGGCAGCATCTTACTAGTAAGTTTTCCTATTAGCCAAAAACATAAATGTTAGATGAGTAGTTCCACAGAACATTGCATATTAAATGTTATTGCATATATTAGACTATCATTATCCTTGCAGAAATATGTCGATCAATTCTACTGCTTTGTAGAACTTCTTTCTAGTTGCTGCTACCTTTTCTTTTTTTTTGCATACAACCAGTTTGCGAATGCCAAGTGCTGCTAAAGGCCTCAGTGAAATTTCCACAAATCCTGCTCAAAATCCATAGCCACAAATTTCACATTTGAATGCTTAAAGACGATTCTAGTAATTGCCAATTACGAAGCTAGTATCCATTTGGCCTCCTCTTCAGCATTATGTATCAAATTATGTATCACAGAGAGAGACACTGGGAAAGGCCACCAAGAAGTACAAATTATCCATCTTGATTCATATAATTTCACCACTGAAAGCCAATGTAATGTAGTCAATCAAATGACAGACTAGGATCTGGGTTCAAATGCTCACTCAGACACAGAAGTTTGCTGAGTGACTCCGGGCCAGTCATATTCCCTCACCTTAACCTGCATCCTGTGGTGGAACTGGGTCTAAAAATACTGGTTGCCAGGAGACAAAGGAGGCCCACCCACAACTATAAGGCTGTCATTTAATTTTTATAAGAAATAAATAAAATTTTCAAAAAATACGTAAGTGGAAAAAAGGTACAATTAAAACTTTTGCAAAATAGATGTGTGTGTGTGTGTGTGTGTGTGTGTGTATATATATATATATATATATGTAATTGCAATGTACATATATTGTACATTTTACTGGCAGTATACAGTAGATACTAAATGTAAATACAGATTGCATTTTCTCCAGGGGAGCTGATCTCTGCCAGCTGGAGATCAGTTGTAAAAGCTGGAGATCCTCAGACCCCACCTGGAGGCTGGCAACCCTAAATACAATGTAAATTTTAGTTGCACTACAGTAATAATATTGGAAATTCTATTATATTTCCAAGCTACTAAAAGGACATTAACATTTTAAACATATTGTCTAAAGTTTAAGGGGGCCCTTCATCAGGGGCCTATTTGCCATCAGGCAAGTTGGCACCCTGGTCAGTCCACCACTGCCTGCATCACAGGTTCAGAGGAGGGGAGAATGATGTTATAACCTGCTTTGAGTCCCTTCCCCCTCCCAGGGGAAAACATACATACATCAAATCAGCAATTTGAAATTTGGCTGAAATCCAAATGGTGATAGCATTTTCACTTCAATGTCATCTCATGTTACTCAATTTATCCATCACTTCCTCAAACAAAAAGGTTACTGTTGACAGCTGTATGAAGCAGTTGGGGGGGGGGTTGTTTTGTTTTTGTTTTTTTGTCTTAGTCATACATGGTAGATTCCTGGTTTATAACCAAAGGATAATGCGCAGTTCCAGAATGGAAGCTATGACTAGTCTGTTGCAGAAAAAATATAGGAGTCATGTAAGGCATTAAGGACTGTGTTTTATTCTAGGGTAAGCTTTATTCCTGCAGTTTTGCTCCAGCATATCCTTGTGTGGACTATGAAAGCTTATGATTGAATAAAATTTAGTCATTAAGATGCTAGAAGACTCTATTTTTATCACACAGTTGTCATCTTGTAGAGGATACACCACAGAGAAAGTGACAACAATTTGCACCTTAGTATCATCACAAAACTTCCAGCACACATACACTGTGTTTCCCAGATACCTGCCAAGTAACACTGATTCATTCTCTCTAGAGTACTTAACAAAAAATACATGTTGTATAATTTAAATTACTTCAGATAACAGGCACTTAGATGAGGAACAAATGAGAAAATATCTGAACTTCATATCATGCGTTATTAACTACGAATTCATATTTACATTTGTATTTACAGACTTATAATACTCCATTTATCTATGACATAAAGTCTGAATCTTGCTTACATCACTCTTTGTCCACCCCACATGATGTATAAACAGATTTTAAGTTAACAGAGAACATAGAGTTATTGCCACCCAAGTCGGAATAAAGAGGCGGTCACAAAAGAGTTGGTAAAACTATGGACCACTTTATTAAATGAACACATAAACAGCAAGGGCAACCAGAACTGCGGCCAGGTCAGAGCCAGGGGTCTCAACAGACTGCTCCCCTGCCTTTAATGGGTGAGAGACCCGGCCCCCCAACTGGAGCTGTGTGTCACAGCTCCCGTCAAGCAGGCCCAGCAGGGAGGCACACACCAGAGGGCCCAGATACCAGATGCGCATCTCAGCAAAAGGCACCCATCTGATCGAGTCTCCAGGACAGTCTGCATTCACACACCTTGGGTCACCAATACCCAAAGGTTGATCCTGCCAGACCCCTAACTCCCCAAAATGGGGAGGCTAACCGGTCCTCCCCAGGCCGCATGGCACCATAAACCCAGTAAAACCTGCCCTCAATAAGTGACCGACCTAAAAAAGGCACCTTCTCATAGCCAATTCCACAATCCACTGATATTGCTATGCAGGGTAGGCAAAAAACATACCCCAGTCATAAGCTGGGGAGTAAAAAATTCCTACCTAGCCCCTCACTAAATGAGGTGACCAGCACTTGCCTACATAACAAAAAGGGTGGGCGGGAGGGCCAAGAGACGTCGAGGGACTGAAAGGAGGGGGTGGAGGCTTGTCAGAACCTGCTCAAGCCCCGCCCCCCGAAACACATGCCCAAACGGCGCACAACGTCTGTTCTCCCTCCAGGGCGGCAAAATGCTCCCTGGCAGCCGAGCCACGTTGCAGCCAGCTGCCGGAGATTCCATTGTGGCTCTCTGTTTCTGCAGATAAGCAACTGTGCTAAATTGCAAGTTTGTTGGAAATCGCCTTTAATCAACAAAAATTACTTTTCTAGTGATTTTTACCCCACCTTTCTCTGAAAGAACTCAGAGTGGTCTGCACAGTACTCCCTTTCCCCATTGTATTCTCACAACAACTCTATGAGGTAAGTTAGGTTGAGAGTATGTGACTGGCAGTTGTGATGACAACCCTCATCTACGGCTCCGAATCGTGGGTTTTATACCGCCATCACCTGCGACTCCTCGAGCGCTTTCATCAGCGCTGCCTTCGCACCATCCTCAACATCCACTGGAGTGACTTTGTGACCAACACTGAAGTCCTCAAGCGGGCGGAGGTTACCAGCATCGAGGCACTGCTGCTGAAGACGCAGCTGCGCTGGGCAGGGCATATTTCTAGGATGGAAAACCACCGCCTTCCCAAGATTGCCCTGTATGGTGAACTCTCCACCGGCCATCGAAATAGAGGGGCACCAAAGAAGAGGTACAAGGACTCCTTGAAGAAATCCCTTGGCACCTGTCGCATCAACCATCACCAGTGGTCTGACCTAGCCTCAGATCGCAAAGCATGGAGGCACACCATCCACCAGGCTGTCTCTTCCTTTGAGAACGCACGCATAGCTGGTCTTGAGGACAAAAGGAGATTGAGGAAGAATCGCACTGCTACAGCACCAACCCTAAATCAGACTTTTCCCTGCAGCCACTGTGGCCGGACCTGCCTGTCCCGCATTGGTCTTGTCAGCCACCAGCGAGCCTGCAGCAGACGTGGACTATTGCACCCTTCTTAAATCTTCGTTCGCGAAGCCAAGCCGAGAGAGATGTGACTGGCCCAAAGTCACTAAGTGAGCATCAGGCAATATAAGGAGACTGATCCTGGATCTCCCAGATTCTAATTAAAACATTATTCCAGACTGTCCTTTTAACAGTACACATGACTACAATCTTAATAGTCCCATTAAAACATGCTTTTGTAAATATTTGTTTAGCCACAGGTCTGTTTTGTCCCACTAATTTCAACAAAACAGTCTTTCATTTTCTCACAGGTCCCAAGGTACATGGAATTAGGATTAATCTTTGGAGCAAATTTTCCAGACTTCATCATTCTAAGAAGAATGGGGGGGGGGCGGGAAGGGGTATTTAAAAAGATTTACAGTTCTGTGACTTTAAATGTACATGTGGCTGCAGAATGTCAATAAATCAAATGCTTGCATATCATACCAACACTGGTGAGCTGCTTTTTAAAATAACCCTCCTGTTGGGGAACAAACACTAGGAATGGGCACAAACTGGGACACTGTGGGTTGTTTAGTTTCAAGGTTTGTGAGGTGCCCCATTCACAAACCAGGAAGTGTCATTAATTTTTAGCAACCTCGCAAAAAACTTTGGTTCATAAGGTTTGTGAGGCAGTAGAACAGACCCCCAGAATACTAAAGACATCAACTCGAGGGATCTTTGGCTGACTCCCCGAGACCTGCCCTACAGGTTTGGAGAGAACTGGATTAATGGGGTCTGAGTTGCAGCCCCCCCCTAAAAAAGAAGGTGTGCCAGAAAAGTACTTTCTAGGGAAATGACCACCTATCATTTCCCCAGAAAGCACTTTCCTGAGGCACTTTCTTTGATTGAGCAGAGACAGTCTGTCTGTGAATGTAAGTACTCACAAACTGATACGAACCTTCAAAAACAGCTTGAAAGTTACTGCCTCCCACTGTAGCCTGCAACGCTGCTCCAAATTCTGCCCCTTGGGAACAGGGAATCCCCAAAGTACCTGGTGGGAGTCTGAGGTCAGCTGGGAGGGAATAATTAAAAGCCCCCCTTCCCTGAATATTTTAGGAGAGATCTAAGGAATATTTTAGGAGAGATCCAACCCTTTGGTTCTGAAACAACGACTGCATTGTAGGACGTCACTGTAATGAAATCTACTATATATGTGACATTAGCTTTGCACCCAAAGAAGAAAAGGATCAAAATCATAGTGCCTGATTCTCTGTTGTTCAGCAATCAGAGGCATACACTGTAGGGGAGCTACATTATTTTGTGTATTCATTCATTTCCAGTCCATACATGGACAGAACTTGAAGCAAACAGAGAGCCAAGGCAGATACCATACCCTCATCTGGTTACACAAAAATCCCATAATCCATCACAGTTCAACTCTAAAACAGCTGATTAAGAGTAAACTGTCTTGAAGAGGATCTAGTCTCTGGTTTGCTTCAGCACATTTATACTTCTCAAATTCAGTTCACACTTTATGGTGATAAGGATGCTTGCTACATTTATAACAGCGTCTCTTGAAATTATGCACACAGTGAAAAGGGAGAATCTCCAAACTTTTGCGGGGGGAGGGAGAGACAATGTGGTAAGGTACTTAAGGAGCTAGTATTGTTCATGACTCCCTGGTATATGTTTATGGAACCGTTCAAAATGTCTGAAGAAGTGTGCCTCTCCTGAATTTCTGTGTCTCCTGCAGAAAGCATCTGAGGAAAATGCATTTTAAAAAACACACAAGACCTTCATATTTTCACAAAGGGATGGTGTGGTGTAGTGGCTGAACTAGGATTTGGAACAGCCAGGCTTAGATCCCACTTTGCCATAGAAGCTTGCTGAGTGACCTTAAATCAATCAGTCAGTCAGTCTCTCTCTTTCTCACTCTCTCTGACCAATTTCACACTAGGCTTGTTCCAGGTGAAGAGCCCTTTTGCTCCTGGTGCTTCTCTTGGTTTTTGCACAAGCTGCCCCGGAGCTGCAAGTTGGCACACCACTTTTCTGCAGCAAGTGAGATCCTCTTACGCCAACTCACAGCTCTGGGGCAGTTTGTGCGAAAACCGAGAGAAGTGCCAGGGGCAAAAGGGCTCTCCACCCGGAACAAGCCCTAGTGCGAAATCTCTCTCTCTCAGCATAGTGTACTTCACAGGGTTGTTGTGAGGATAAAATGGAAGAGAGGAGAACAATGTAGGCTGCTCTGGGTCCCTCTTGGGGGAATAGTGGGAGGTATGTTAAGTGCTCTGTGTGTGTGTGTGTGTTAAATGCTATCAAGTTGCTTCCAACTTATGGTGACCCTATAAATTAATGACCTCCAAAACATCCTATCATTCACAGCCTTTTTTGGGTCTTGCAAACTGAGGGCTGTGGTTTCCTTGATTAAGTCAATCCATCTCATGCTGATTCTTCCTCTTTACCTGCTTTTCCTAGCATCATTGTCTTTTCCAGTGGAGTATAAATGAATTAAAGAAAGAAATAAAATTTTGAAAGCAATAAGAACATATCTATGATAACAACAATGCTCAGTATCTGTTCCTGTATCTTTACTATCATAGCCAACAGCTGAACAAAAAGCATAACAAGAATCTAAATGTATTTAGATTTAAGGACCAAGCTTTGCTACTTAAACATGTTTATGGTGAAGCCAACTCCATTTGTTACATGGAACCCACACAGAATTGTAGTTATTACACAGGAGGATATTAAAAGACCCTCTTTGTGCTCTACTCATCTAGAAAGGTTTATTGCATCTAGCGATACTGAACACCACTGAGTGCTGTACAAGTTTATATTACAATAGAAGTTCAGACTGGTATAATTACCAGGTAATTTGCTGACAACCCAAGTGATTAAGTAGAGTTAATCTGCCACTAATACATATATTACATAAAGCACAATTACTGTTTATGGAACAATCTTTTGAAAACGTTTGGACAATGTGGATTTTAAATTGCCTGTAGGGTTAATAGCATCAGTCACGTATAATAAACATTATGACAAAAGTTAATTAGCATCTCTTTCAAAATCAATCACTAAGCACACACACAAAAAAGAGTAGGGATTAAAACTTCCGAAATGGATGAAAACACCTGATGAGTATATTATGTTCAGGACTTCAAACTCTGGCAGCTCAGAAAGCATTTATGGCATAGTGACATAAAAGAAAGCTCGTCTCTGAATTGGTTTTTATAGCCGAAACGCCATCAAGAACAATAACTGCTAGCACCAAAGTGCTTGACACCACTTCTGAAGGATAGAGCCATCGCTCATTTCCATATTAATTTATTTAAACTGATGCAAACTGCCTATTGCCTAGCACTGACATCAAATTACACAGTCTGCCTGCGTGAGGGAAAAAACCCACTAAAACATTTTTAACTCTTGTTAGGGTCCTCTTTTTTCTTCTACACATCACCAAATAAGACTTACATTCCTTTCCTCATTTATGCTACTTTTGCCCTAAAATGCTGACCCCCACCCCACCCCCTAAACCCCATACCCTGTACAGGAATTGAGAGAGCCAAGTCAGTTTTATTGCAACAAACAGTCATGTGGAAACATGACCAGCCTATTTTCTTTCTGTTCTGGCAGCTCCCAAAGTCAAAGGAATGCAGTATAAAGAACTCAGTGGCAACCTAACCTGTCAGCTCCTGTTGTATACTGGTTGGAGGTCCTTACAGAGTAAACCCATGCACAGTCAGGGCCGCATTATGACTTTCATGGGCCTTAGGCACTTTTGCCTTTGTAGGCCCCTCCCACCTTTAGAATATATTAAACATTATTTTTGATATAACTTTAAATACTTCAACTTTTTTCCATTTCAGGCAAAATTTAATAGATTTCTGTGGGCCCTAAAATTATATTCCTTTCTGTGAGAAAAAAAAATTAAAACTTTTTCTTTGACCCTAAAAGTTCATTTTCCCCCCCTAACAGTGTAATCCTAAACAGAGTTAGACACTTCTAAATTCATTGCAACAGAAAGGAAGAGAGTTTAAAAATGAATAGGGCATGGTTTCCAGTTCTGAAAAACACAAAATGCTCTACAGCTTACAATAGCACTACAGATAAGATTAGAATTTCAATATCCAATCCATATACAAAAGAACCTCCTCAGGAATGCTCCTCCATTAGCATGTCATGGCCTGGGAAGCTCCTAAAAGATAATGACTCAGCCCTACCCTACCTTCCTGAGTAGATATAAATTACCTGCCTACCATCGTCTTCTAATTTTGACCCAGGGAGAATTCCAGTTTTCTGGGTTATATCTCTGTGGATGCCAGACACAGCTGCCGGCGAAATGTCAGCTCTCACAATGCCAAGACCACAGCCATACAGCCCGGAAAATCTACAACTAGAGTGTAATTCTGTTTAGAACCTCACTGTTAGCAAGATACATCTAGTTTGCTAAGATGTCATTGGGAATTCACTATCAGAGCATGAAGGTGACAGTCAGATGTTCATCCCTTGCACTTGCTTCCATACATGGAGGTTCTATTTAGGTATAATGATTAATTGCTGTCAACGGATGGGTTTATCTAATCCTTTTTTTTAATGCTATATTGCAACAGGAGATGACTGGCCTGGGGATTCCAGTGCTCCTGGGGAGGGGAAGGTATGACGGTGGGACTAGGTGGAATTATAAGGGAAGGAGGCTGAGACATGACAGGGCTCGACCCCCTTCCAGCCTATGTCCCATCCCGACGGTGGCAGGTAGTAGGGCGAGAGTAGGGCCTCCATCACTGGTGTTATGCAATGCCAGGTCCACCAATAATAAGACTTCTACCCTTCGGGAGTTCCTGTCTGAACAGGATATGGACCTGGCATGCGTGACCGAGACCTGGGTGCGCGAGGGGGAGACTGTAGTTCTCTCCCAGTTGGCTCCCCCAGGATTCTCGGTCTTTCACCAGTCCCAGACTAGTGGGTGAGGGGGGAGGGGTGGCTATACTCATACGAGAGGTTTACTCCTTTCGGGCTCTCCCGCCCCCGGAGATCAAGGGCATTGAATGTGCCAGTTTGGCGTGGGACGTTGGGGAGGGGTTGGCGATTTGGCTGGTGTACCGACCACCTAACGCACCGGCCGATGCCTTACCATCCCTGATGGAGGCCGTAGCAGGCTGGGCATTGGAGTACCTAAGGCTTTTGATCCTGGGTGACTTCAATGTCCATGCCGATGACATGTCCTCTAGTCAGGCGACGGACCTAGTGTCATCCATGGTGATTCTAGGACTCTCCCAGTTTGTTACAACGCCTACCCACCAGGTGGGGCACATGTTAGACTTGATCTTCGCGGCGGAAATTTTAGTGGACGATATTACTGCTCAGACAGCGCCATGGTTGGACCACTATGCCCTTAAGGTTCGTGTGGATATTCCACTCCAAGCCCGTTTAGGCGGCGAGAGTATTTTAGCTCGCCCGCGGAGCCAGATGGACCCTGAACAGTTCCAGATGGCTCTACGGGATCCCTGGCCCTCTGGCAATTCCCTCGATGACCTGGTGGAGTCCTGGAATGATAGGCTCTCCAGGGCCATCGACGAGATTGCACCTAGACCTCCTCTGCGCCCTCGCCTAAAGCTAGCACCCTGGTATAACCAGGAGTTGCGGCAATTAAAGCGAGGACTCAGATGACTAGAGAGGCAATGGCGGTGTACTCAAGACGAAGCGACTAGAGCATCTTATAGAGAGTGTATAAAGTCCTATGAGATGGCAGTCAAAGCTGCAAAGAAAACATACTTCGCGGCTAGGATTGCGTCTGCAACTTCACGCCCGGCACAACTGTTTAACACAATTCGGACTCTTATAACGCTGCCACGGGGCAGCCCAAACGCTAGTCAATTGGAAATCGGCTGTGAGGCTTTTGCGAAATTTTTTGCAGATAAAGTAGCGTCGCTCCGCCACGACGCCCCTGCCATATTGGAGACAGTATGCGAACCCGAGGCTCCTTGCCTGTCTTCAGATTGTGTCCTGGGTGGTTTCAGCGCTCTCAGCCTGGAGGAAGTTGACAGGATCCTCTTGTCTGCACTCCCTACAACTTGCAATTCAGACCCTTGCCCCTCCTGGCTTATTAAATCCTGCCAGAGGGAGCTTAGGTATCCTGTACGGGATATCATAAATACATCCCTGATGGAAGGGCAATTTCCAACACCTCTTAAGGAGGCAGTGGTCCGCCCCCTCTTAAAAAAACCAACATTAGACCCGGCACACTATCGGCCAGTCTCGAATTTACCCTTCTTGGGTAAACTCATTGAGAGGGCAGTGGTGTTGCAACTACAGTTTCCTGGAGGATGCTTCCGTCCTCGACTCCCATCAGTCGGGCTTCTGCCCGGGTCATGGGACGGAGACAGTGCTGGTTGCCCTGGTAGATGATCTCCAGCGGCATCTGGACCGAGGCGGCTCGGCGGTACTGATGTTGTTAGAACTAGCGGCAGCATTCGATATGGTCGACCATCGGTTGCTGACCTGCCGTCTCGCCGACGTGGGGATTCAGGGGTTGGCTTTACAATGGCTTGCCTCTTTCCTCAAGGGTCGAGGACAAAGAGTGGCAATTGGGAGTGAACTGTCCCAGAGGTACCCGCTTGATTGCGAGGTCCCTCAGGGAGCAGTTCTTTCCTCGATGTTGTTTAACATCTACATGCGCTCTCTTGCCCAGATTGCCCGGAGATATGGGCTGGGTTGCCACCAGTACGCTGATGACACCCAGCTCTATCTGCTTATGGATGGCCGGCCTGCCTGTGTCCCAGAAAACCTGGACCTGGCATTGCAAGCCGTGTCTAGATGGCTCAGGCTGAGTGGGCTGAAACTAAACCCAGCGAAGACAAAGATCCTTTGCTTGGGTTGCCGTGGTCCCGGGAGGGAGATTCCCTTACCGGCCCTCGATGGTGTGCCTCTGACAGCGGTGCACAGGGTTAGGAGCCTGGGGGTGCTATTGGAGCCTACTCTAACTATGGAGGCCCAGACAGCAGCCACTGCCAAGTCCGCATTTTTTCATCTTAGGCGGGCAAGGCAGCTGGCCCCTTTCCTGGAGAACGGCGATCTGGCAACAGTGATCCATGCAATGGTCACCTCGAGACTGGACTACTGCAATGCCCTCTACATGGGGCTGCCCCTGTGCCGAACCCAGAAGTTGCAGCTAGTGCAGAATACCGCTGCCCGGCTGTTGTTAGGGCTCCCTAGACTGCATTCACTGCTGATAACATACCGAGTTCGGTACAAGGTGCTGGTTATGACCTTTAAAGCCCTTTATGGCCTGGGACCTACCTACCTTAGGGACCGTCTCTCCCCACATGTTCCCCAGAGAGTGCTGAGAACCTCCTTATAATCCCTGGGCCAAAGGAGGCCCGTCTGAAAGCGACCAGAGACAGGGCCTTTTCGATTGCAGCCCCCTGTTGGTGGAACCAGCTCCCGGAGGAGGTGAGGGCCCTGCGGAACCTTGAACAGTTCCGCAGGGCCTGTAAAACAGCCCTCTTCCAGTTGGCATACAATTAATTGATATCAGGATGCCTGAATATTTAAACTTGAACATCAGAATATTGAACACTGGAATACTTGAAGAATTGATTTAAGGGAAAGGTAGCATAGTGCATATTGATGTGAGTTTTATGCATTTTTATGTATTTCATGTATTTTATTGTATAATTATTAATGTATTTTAAACTGATCTTTGTTAGCTTTTTGTATTGTAAGCCGCCCTGAGCCCGCCTTGGTGGGGTAGGGCGGGATATAAATCGAACAAATAAATAAATAAACAGTAAATAAATAAACCGTTTGTGGCATATATAGTATCTATAGTGACTTTATTGTTACTCAACTGTTTTCACTAGTATTGCCAACAATCTGGTGGGGGAGAATGTCTTGCCTTTGTAATGAATGCTTAACCACTGTGTTAAATGTTCTTTTGTTCAAAGGAAGGGGGATTTTTTCACTGGCAATTCTACACAGCTCTGTTCCACCACCTGTCATTTAATATGTATGAGATCATTGGATGAGCTCATAGAGAGATAATAGAATTCAGCATCACCAATATCCTGGCACTGTACTCCCTCTCCTTATTTATCTCACCCACGAGACTCTCTAAACTGCATTGGTCTGTGCTGGGACCCTGATTTTTTTTTTATTTAAAACATTTACTTTGTCCTTGTGGAGAATCTTTCAACATAGATAAAATCTATAGAATAAAAATACATTAAAATATAAAAGCCAAAATTTTAAATCACAACTCAGGACTGCTAGTAAACATAACCAAATATGACTATCTTCAACTGCCTCCTAAAGACTGAAAGTGAGGGGGCTAGCCATGACTCCCTGGAAAGGTTGCTCCATCAACATGGAGGTGCCACCACAAAGGACATATTTTGTCAAAGATCAAAAACAACTCATTGATTTGGGCTCCGAAGTGGATTGGTAATAAATGAAATTGCTGTAATCTTAGAATCAAATGCTCCCAATAGCTGGCCTTGACCAGCAGTCCAGCCACAGCATTCTGTATTAACAGCAGCCTCTGAACACTTTTCAGGATAGCCCCAAGAACAGCACATTGCAATAGTCCAGTCTAGATGTAACTAAGGCATGGATCACAAAGAATGATTCCCCACTAGGCTTGTTCCAGCATCAGAGCTCTTTCCCCCCAACGCCTTCATTCGATTTCACACAAGTTGCCCTGCAGCTGTGACTTGTCTCACTTCTTTCTGATGGCAAACAGAAACTGGTTTTCAGAGCATCTTGCTTGCCATGGGAAAGAGGTGGGTCAAGTTGCTACAGCAGGGCAGCTTGTGCGAAATCGAATGGAAATGTCGGGGGGGGGGGCGGAGAGAGAACAACGCTGGAACAAGTCTATTGGGAATCGGTCTAAGACTAGATCTGAGTAACCCAGGATTGGATGCAGTTGACACATCAGCCAAAGGTGGGTGAAAACATTCTAAACAACCATAGCTGACCAGTGTTCTAAGCTGCAGACCTGGTTTTTGAATAGAACATCAACAGCATCTTTGAAATTAAATGGGAAAGAAAGGTATCATCTACATACTGGTGACACTGCACTTACACCAATGAGTTCTTAATCCACATTCTTTTGAAGAAAACAAATAAAGCAGGTGGGGGAATGGTAAAATTATAGTTAGCAGCACACTTACAGTCCCTTCCTCTGAACCATTTCCCCGATTCTGCTGAGTCAAGGCTTAGCTACATCTAGGACTGCCATACCTGGCAACTGGCAAGTAACATGGGAAGAAGGCACTGTTAGCAACTGTGTAGTCACTTCCAGGAAAAACCCATTAGTGATATCAATCCTGTCCAGGAATTATTGGAATTACTACCGTTGTGTCCTAGGCTCAAATGGGAGAACTGTTACTTTTGGAGGGAAGCCAAACAAGCCAGAGCTTGAACTCCACACCAGGGTTCCAGAGAAGGCCTAAGCGTGCCCAATCAGGGGAAGGATTGAAACATAAGTAGCCAATCAACATCCAGGCTCATACTGTACCCTGATAGGCCCTTAGGGCCCTGTAAATAGCCAATCCATGTAGATAGTTAAGGACCAATCAGAAGGGGGGAAGAATTGTATAAAGGAGCGGGAAGTTTGAACAGAGCTCAGTCTGTGTGTGTGTGTTCCTGAAGTAAAGCTTGCTGAAATCACTCTCCGACTCTGGTCTCTTACTGCGCCGATCCCAGTACATTACAACTACTGAGCTACATTCAAGTTCAGTAGCACCTTATAGACAAACAATATTTCCGGGGTATAAGCTTTCAAGTGTCAGATTTCCCTTTGTCAGATACTGCTTTCCAGCAATTGCTAGACAGGACTGCTATCACTTCCTGGTTTTTCCCCCCCTGGAATGTCACACAGTCACTAATGGCAATTTTTAAAAAATCCTCCTGCCGGCTGCTGGAGTGCCAAGTGAGCAACAACCAATGAGAATGGGAGATCTCACGCTCCCTGCGGTCAGCATCCTTAACTACATCCCTGAAGGCCTACAACAGAAAATTAGATACTCTGGCTATCCTGTAGACAGATGATACAATGCTATGTCAGACACAAATGAAGAAATGACAGCAAATATCCGCGAAGATGAAGGGGAAGAGGTTCATGCAGCTTGTAACTTCAGATTGTCCACAGCCCACTTGTGCCTTAAAACCCTCCAACAGGGCAACACACCTGCTGCCTTGGTTCTTGACAGTAGGGAAGGCTCTAGTGCTCCCCAGCTTATCGGTGCTGTGTTTAAAATGGGCACAGAAAGAGAACAATAAAAAAGCCAACTGGCAATATATTGTTATGAAGCTGTAATGAAAGTTATTACTGGCAGCTTTTGAACTGGCTCCCGCATCTATCCCATTAATAACTTTAAGATTTGCAGCACTAAGCCAATGACCATTTTTAGTTCTATGCCAGGAAAAGCGAAACTTGCTGATTTCTGCACATGAAACCGCTGATACAGGCTCAGGTTCTTCCTGTCCAGTTGGCAACTGGACAGGCAGTGAGTCCTCAAAAGAAACAATTCCTCGATTTCATAGCGTTTGGCATGTGTATTTGGAAATAAAGCAACATATGCATGCAGACCAGACTGTCCATCATTCCGTAAAACCACACTAGATAGAGCTAAACTCATTTGCTTGAGTATGCAAATAATTTATTTAATTATAGTTTTTCAGTAAAAACAATCACCAAAAGAAGGCAGCCTTCCAAAGTATCTGTGCAAATGTACATTAAATATAAGGCAAGGAATTAACAAGGCAAATTTGTAATTAACTCTTTTATAATAGTTTACACAATTTGAGAAGCTTCATGGATTATTTGGAAGAGGGAATATATAATGAAATTACATGGCTGGATATAGGATACAGAATATTGTCCCAGACTGGGGAAGCAGTACTTTGCAGTGGTCTAACAAACCAGAACATCAGAGTGGATTCCTTTTTTGTGAAATATGAGAAATGACGAAACTATTTGATCATAAAAAGCATCTGACAAGATTTAACTGGGAGGAAGAAGACGAAAAGTAACATTTTCTTGGGATACAGGAAGGAGGTTTCTGGTCTCTGGAAGGCTAATGGGTCTGACAGTGCAGGGGGGGACAACGGACTTATGACAGCTTTCCTATTGCCAGAGGAAGTCACAAATGAAACATCACTCTCCACTGCTTGGTTGTACAGAGATGTTTTATTTTTAGATTGACCACCCTAATTCCACTAGAATTGTATGCTAGTCATCTCCGCTGTAAAATTGTGAGCTATCTTTTAAAAAATCTGTTCCCAACTATTTAACTTCATTCAAAAACTCAAAGCCAGATCAGGCAGCAGATTTGAAGTGCAATTTAAGAACAGCAAATTTTGAATCAGCTGGACCCAAAACATGCGTACCTTGGAGCTTATTTCCCCCGCTTCGAACTCTGGACAAATTCCTTCAAGGTGGCAAAGGGAACAGGCTTCCTAGAGCAGCCACTATTCTGTAGAATTTTTTTTTTATATTGTCAAGTTCCAGCAGTATTGTTTCATTTGACTCAAGTGATGCCCATCCCTTCCAGGCAAACAAGTCCTGCACAAGTCCTAGAGCAGCCATTCAGGGTCCAGGACAGCTTGCAATGAAGGAAGCATATCCAGCACCAGCTTGAGGGCACTTCCCCAGAACTGGAGCCAGCCACATAATAGGATAGAGGGGGAAGCTAACTGGAGCAGGGACAGAGATATTTTAAACCTGAGAACAAGTATTTATCTGGTGATTTATATGGGTAACTTATCTCAAATTACATTAATGCTACATTTCCTGACCACAGAACACCCTTATTAATAGTATGAATTTATTTTCATTTCTTTTTCCCATTCCGCAGTGTCCCATATCACAATTCACAATAGTGAAACATGAACATTTATGACACTGTTTCATTAAAAAAAATATATTAAGAGCAAACTAAAAGTGACCATTACCATTTAATCATACAACTTAGGGGCATTTCAGGCTCCCTGTTTCGTATTTCACTGTGCATTATGGACATGCCTCTACAGAAATGTGGTCGAGAAGTGAAATGTTAATGTTGTCATTGTAATCCAAGATGCTTTATCTCAAAATGGGATTCACCTTTCAGGTCCTCAAAGTGCTAATGAATTTTTAAAATTCTCTTTCAGCTTCCTGCATCTTCTCAACAGGTAATAATTCTCAACTAGTTATGATGGAGATGGAATTAATTAAGTTATAAATAGGGGCAGTCCACACTTGATCATCCTGGTCCAGATTCACAGCCATCTACTATGTTCTTTTCTTCTTCTAATTAAAAGAGATGGTAACTGCCACTTATTCCCATGCGTGCCACAGAAAATGGAGCTCAGGGCCAGTGGGAAATCAGCTAAGAGACTACTTCTCTGGTTTGCTGGTTTCTCTTTCTGAGTATGCCCCAGAGGGTACTGGAGCCTGGAGGATCAACTGACTAAATTATCTCAAAAGATTTCTACCATCCTGGCTGGCGGTTTTCTTTCCCTTTTCTCTTTTTCTTCCTTTGATTGTATCTGAAAGGAAGCTGTAAAACTAGCTATATCCAGGCTGGCATCAGGGTTTAAATAATGAATGCTGATTTAAAAAAAAAAAAAAACTGGGAGGAAAGGAGCAAAATCCTGCACTCTTCATTTGTACAGTATAATCACCAAGAAATTACATAATTGTGTAAATTACACTTTATTCCAGCTGCTTTCATTGCAAAAGAACAAAATGAAGTTTAATTTTTTAATCAAATCACTACCCCTCAACTGAAAATTAGGGCTTTTCATAATCACATCTCTCTCTCTCTCTCCCCCTCTGTATATGTGTGTGTGTGTATATATGGGACAGAAAGAGACTTGTCTCTCTCTCTCTCTCTCTCTGTGTATACACACACAGACAGAGAGAGAGACAGACAAATGATGGCCTCACGAGACACATGGGGGAAATTCCATCCCCCCCACCCCATTGCTAAGCCCAGCAGAGCTCCAAACTCAAGTTTGCAAGTTTGCTAATAAACCTATTTGGGGTAAATGTGCCTCCATCTGTGGATTTAGATATCCAAAGATAGGGGGCATACTTGAGAAACAGATATTTGTGTGAACCTGAGAATCTGCACGTATTCCATTTTTGCATCCAGGGACCCGTTCCCTAAAAAAAAATCCAGTATTCAGCTTTTGTACATAATGTGGGAATGGTTCAGGTTTATAAAATGAACATGCAGAAAGGAAGGAGCTGGATCATAGCTCCAAACTGTGTCCCTGGATCCAGTCAGTGTAAGATCCTGAATACAGTATATATGTTTACATGTGCACATATGTAGAGCTCTCTTCACCTGTCAAGTCTGGCAGCAGAGGAAAGCCAAAATATATGAGACAGAAAGCCAAAATATATGAGACCTGTCATCAGATTTCCCACTCCTCCCTGCAACAAAAAAAAAATTACCAGCAATTATGAGTAGGGGCAACAATATTGTGGAGCAGGATAACCATTTACTCCAAGCTCCCTCACAATTTTTATTTAATCCACAACAGAAAACATATAGATCAAAAGGCACCAGTATGTCTCCCTGCCTGCCCTGTCCACCCATAGAGTAAACAGCAGGGGAGTTTTGATTATTAAAATCAGGCAAATGGCACATGGAAAAGGATTTACCCAGAACCGATTTTTTGGGGGGGGGGGGGGGGCAGAGAATACATGATGTCATGTCCCAGAACTTCTACCCTCTTGTCTAGTTTGGCCCAGCAAGTTGGAGATAGTATTTTACCTACTTGTACTCTACTCTTCCTCCATTGTAGATCTCACCCTTTTATCTCTCACGGAGTCTAATTTCCTAAGCAAAGCAAAACTTTGTCCCAAATAACTAAGCTAATTCTTATCTGCATAGCTCATTGCTTCCCTCTGATGTGGCTTCTTAGTTATACTAGACAGTTCCCCATGCATTGAGGAGATGAATATCTATGAGAATCTCTGATGTGGCCAGGAGGCTGCCTAAATAATCCAGCCACTTGGATGGGGGCCAATTATGTGAGTCTGTTACTAAATCAGAACTTCATAAAACCAGGAGAACATCTAAAGGGCATTAATGTCACCATCCATTGGAAAAATATAATGGAACTATGCTCAAGAATGAAAGAGGAAGGTTTTGTATTGCAACAACCCCCCTGGGGTATAATGGATCTTTT
The DNA here is from genome assembly GCF_032191835.1 of Heteronotia binoei. Taxonomy (NCBI): domain Eukaryota; kingdom Metazoa; phylum Chordata; class Lepidosauria; order Squamata; family Gekkonidae; genus Heteronotia; species Heteronotia binoei. The sequence continues at coordinate 35,559,798 of NC_083228.1, forward strand.
TGTACTTTCTGCATAGGCACATTGTTGTCACCCATGTATCTATGAAAGGATTCTCAGGCCAATTCCACACAAGAACTTTAATCCTGGTTCAGCCCTGTCCCCAAACTGATTTTCTACACTAGAATCACAGAATCATAAACTCATTGAGTTGGACCCAACTACGCTTTCTGATGACATGATGCATCACAATTTGCACCAGTGGTGGACCTCAAGCTAATCTTGTCCAGCATGTCTTGACCTCCCAGATGTCTCTTCCTTGTCTGTGAAGGTTCCTATTTCACTGAACCAGCAGAGACATTTACTATTAAAGCAACATATGAAACTGTGCACAAAAGGGGGGGGGGTGTTTGAAATGGGTGCTTGTTACTCTTTTTCCTGCCTCAAACTGAGTTTAACTTTCTATGTAACCCTTTTAATAAAGAGACTAATTACCCAACTGGGGGGGGGGGGGTAATGAGTTTATCCAGTCACTCTCCTCACACACACCCAAACACACACTTCATGCGGACTGTCCATTTTCATTTACTTTTTAAAATCATGGTACCTTAATTATTTAAAATGCACAATCAACTTTTTCAAAGTTAAAAAAAAATCATGGGAAATGTGGAAGTGACCTACAAAATCAACAAAGTCCAGGCAAACAGTATTCTCCATGGTTTGCTTCTATTGTAAAAAGGCAGGAAAAGGATGAACCAAATTCTCTTAAGACTGAACTTGAAAAGAAGGCGGTAAAGAAATGCCAGCTTTTATAATAGACAGCTGGATACATTTTGGGACAGTTGGGCATGTTGGGTTTAACAAACAGCTATGGAATGGATCCCATGTCTCCGTCACACTAACTCATTCCTCTAACAGACTTACTTCAACCAAGAAAGACTTCCTCCATCAGAGGAAGATTTTCTTAATGAGAAAAAGTCAGTCTTCAATGGAGGATGCTTTTCTCTGTTGAAGGAAGACTTAGTGAAACAGTGTCATCCAGGGCTTTTTTTGTAGAAAAAGACCAGCAGGAACTCATTTGCATATCAGGCCACACACCCTGATGTCACCATTGTTTCACACGGGCCTTTTTTGTAGAAAAAGACCAGCAGGAACTCATTTGCATATGAAGTCACATCTCCAGAAGCCAAGCCAGCCAGAACTATGTTCCTGTGTGTTTCTTCTCACAAAAAGCCCTGGTGTCATCAGATAAAGCATAACAGAAGGGAGGATTCAATCCTAGATCATTTTTAAAAAATAAACAGATGAGGAAAAAGAGATTTTAAAAAATAGCAAATGAAGATAACATTAATTTTGTCTACTGTCATGGTCCCATTTCTTCCTTCCTTCTTTCCAGTTAGAGAATGTTTTGTCGTGTGTGCTATACTAGCTGTTTGAATAGAGGAAAGGGAAAGGATAGAATAAACTCTGCAAACTGTAATGGATGCACTTTCTCAGGACAATTACCTGTCAGGTTTTTTACAGCTACATAAAGCCTTACATTGCAACACAATTCATGAAACATCAAAAAGACAAGAACCAGCTCTTCAGGCCAGCATCCTCTCCATTAGGTTGGTTTCACATTCTACAAACTTGGAAGGTAAAATCTAAGAAGAGAAGCCCATCAAAACAAAGGAACTAGGTACAACAATAGAATAATGTACTTTGGACAACAGTAAATTGTACTGGATATTCTCCCAGCACGAAATATTTCACTGCTGTCTGCACACAAAGTAAAAAAAAAGAAGAAGTTTTAAAGATGACCATAGTTTTAGCAAACTTTTGAAATGTCATTCTCCATTTAAGAAGAGCAATTTAGCACTTTTCCTTTGGAAGGGAATGTAACAAATGTAACTGAGAGCCAGGAGGTCTTCAAGTTAGATGGTTTAGCACAAAAACTCATAATGAATAACTTAAATGACAATGTAAATTACCCTATTGTGGAATCACTATGCTGACTAAGAGTCTGACATATTGTGGGAAATACCAAATTTAGGCCTTCCAAAGGAGAGTTCCACAGAAAGAAGACAGCTGAGTGACACTGAAAAGTTCTGCAGCTTCTGCACTGTATTTTTATTTCTTTATTTTAGGGAATGCGAAAGTTATCTCACTTGAAGACCTCCTGGTGCTCAGTTACATTTGTTACATTCCCTTCCAAATGAAAAGTGCCAAATTGCTCTTCTTAAATGCTCCTGGCTCCACCCCCAAAGTCCCCAGATATTTTCTGAGTTAGACTTGGCAACCCTAATCCTCAGAAACATTAATACAAAATCTGCAAAAATTCCAATACAAAAATACAAAATTTCAAAAAATACTTCAAGAAAACTACCATGTCAGTTTTTCAAACAATATTGGTATTTGAAATCTAAACATCCTCATAAAAAAGCAGGAAAAACAAACCGGCCCATAAAAGAAGCCAGTAGCCACGCTACTCCGCAACTCTGGAGAAATATTCAGGAGAATATTTCCCCTTAAAACATTGCCAGCCACAAATCACTAATTCAAACTGCCCAACTATGTGGAAAATGTGGGGAACTCTTACCACTAGTTTTTACCATGCTTATTGTGCCATATGGCCTAAGCAGAGTTACATCCTTCTACATCCATTGAAGTTATGGGCTGTTGCCCTGTATTTGCGGAGAGTTTTCACATAATGTTATTCTGGCTAACGAGGCTCTTGGGGCTTTCTTTTTTAAACCAGAATGAGGGAAAACTTTATTTGCTTCATCCTAAAGGAGGAAGCACCAACTTTTTGTAAGGTTGCCAGCTCTAGATTGGGAAATTCCTAGAGATTTGGCAGGTGGAGCCTGGGGAGGGTGGAGCTTGGGGAGGGGAGGTATAATACTACAGAGTCCACCTTCCAAAGCAGCCATTTTCTCCAGGGAAAACAATCTCTGTAACCTGCGATGCAGTTGTAATTCCAAGAGATCTCTAACCATCACCTGGAGGTTGGCAGCCCTAGCTGTTGACAGTGTGCTCATGTGCTTTCAGCCAATCCAAGGGGGGATGGAGTTTAGCACTACCTTCAAAATGGCATCAGTCAACTCTGATCTGACACTGCCCCCCATCCCTTAATAGAGCTTTAAAACAGCCCAGACAAGCCTCAGCTGTTGATGGCAGGAGGATTTCCAGTCTGCAGGGAGATCAGGCAAGATGGAGCAGGAAAGGGGTGGGAAGGAATGGTGCTAGCAGCAGTTAGCTCAAGGACAGCACCATCCCCACATACCTCCCTACGTCTTGCTACTGCTTCTGCAATGGAGATGGCTTTTCATATCCCCTGTGTGAAATCAGCTTCAGCTTAAGATGGCACTGTTATGAATGAGTGGCAGGAAGAAGCAACACCACAATCTCAAGAGCACAGATCACCAAGCAATGATAAAGTAATTGAATTACCTGTACTGACTCTTTGATATGCTAAAATGTAAGGCATTCCTTTGTGAACAAATACCCTTATTAGTGCTTTGTGGGGATTTTTAGTTTGTCTACAGTTCTTCCAAAACAACCCTGACACAAATCTGTTAACAAATATTTAAGTTAAGTCTGGGCCCTGAAGAGGAAGTATGAATGTCACAGGAGGAACAAGAGCTTGTAGAGAAGATTTCTTAAAGAACCCTGGCTGCATGGTTTCAAATAATTAGCTAAATTATACACTGTTTTGGCTAAGACTAGCAGCTGTTTCTTCTTGAATGAGTATGGTGTGACAGTGATTTCTTTATAACACTCTTTTATTCTTGCTAGCTGTGATTACTCAGGGAGAAAAAGACACAGTTACCTTACTTTCAGAGCTCTAGAGTCCTGCACTCTTGCTTAATAATACAGTATTGTATACAATTAATTGCTTGGCCGTTTTAGGTAAGTATTTTTAAAGCAATCCATCACAGTCAGCAAGAGCTGAATTTCTATTACATGTGGCAAATATATGTGTAAGTATCCAAACATTAAAAAAAAAAATCAGGGTACTTCATAAGCATTTAGGACAGCACTTCTGAAGCTGAGCTTCCAATATTTCCAGTGGGAGCAGTTTATTCACTGTACTTACACCTATCTGAACTCCAACAAGGTAGCTCCAACAGTAAAAGAAAATTAACGTTTTCATTATATGAAATATGGGAGGCTGCTAAGGATGTCAGCCATCAGATGGGACCTGGGGATCCCCGGGAATGACGGCTCATCTCCAGACTACAGAGATCAGTTCCCCTAGAGAAAATGGATGCTTTGGAGGTTGAAATCTATGGCATTGTACTTTAATGAGCTCCCTGTCTTCCCCAAGCGCCATCCTCATATTTCTAGTACAAGGATGGCCAAACTTGCTTAAGAGCTGCATAGAATAAACATCATATGTTTGAAAGCCACAACACAAGGAAGGAAGGAAGGAAGGAAGGAAGGAAGGAAGGAAGGAAGGAAGGAAGGAAGGAAGGAAGGAAGGAAGGAAATAGATAGTGGGAAAGAAAGCAACTTTAAGTGCATTCTCCAAGCCACCAGCTGGCTTGGCTTGAAGAAGTGATTAAAGAGACAAATGCCTTCTCCAGGCCAGCCAACTGCCACATATTAGGCGGTGGAGGCTTTGGGAGCCACACAATATGTGTGCAAGAGCCACATGTGGCTCCCGAGCTGCAGTTTGGCCGCCCCTGTTCTAGGAAATTACCAACCTGGATTTGGCAACCCTACCCCCACAACCTCCACCGGGGCCAAGGCAGACCTGGCAACCCTAGAGGCTCAGGCTAGCCCCGATCTTATCAGATCTTGAAAGCTAAGCAGCTTCGGTTCTGGTTAGTACTTGGATGGAAGGCCACGAAAGAAGTGCAGGGTTGTTAGTACTTGGATGGAAGGCCACGAAAGAAGTGCAGCAGTTTCAAACTATCTCTAAATGCCTTAAACCCTATGGATTTGCCATAAATTGGCCATGAGCTGATGGCACTTTCCATCACAGGCTTTCAAAACTGTTTCATTCGCTAATTTCTACCTGGCAGGATCCGTGCCAAACCCAACTCCCCTCCTCTATTCCCAGCATTCAATAAACCTCTTTTGCATAGTTCTGCTTCCTCCATTTATGAAATAATATGGACAAAGGGCAACGGAGGGGGGGGATAGCCAAGGTCAGCTATGGCCGGCACTCATCTGCTCCAATTTATTTTAGGTTACATTTATGTCCAGCATTTGGTGGACATCTTATTTTATATTTTTGTCCTTTCTCCCTATCACATTCTCATCATGGCAGAAGCATTGGTAAAAACAGTTATATTAGTATATTAACCTTAATTTATGGAACAAATATCCTAGCCATTCTTTAGAAATGGATTGGATTAGAACTGAACACAAGATTTCAAACTCAGTGTTGCTATTTCCTGCAAATGTTGATTCCTTGATCTAACTATTTTTTTGAGTTCTATCCATTCCCTGCATAGACTGTGACATGATAAAGTGACTGTACCCTCTGTGGAATGTAGGAATCCTAAAGTTTTGCTGCCTCACTGAGGCTAAAAAAGAGTGAGATTAAGACCCACCTTGGATAGCCCAAATACATAGCCGGTAGAAGTTCCCAAATCGTCCTAGCATGTTATAGAACAGTCAGTAACATAAATTAGCCATTGCTTATATACCACAATGTGTCATAGTTTAATACTTATTATAAATTGTCCCATTTGTTTTACAAATAATCTAGCCAATAGCACTTTGATCATTCACAGCAAATAGCGTAGCAGAATTTAACAATGCCGACTTTGGGTTTCATTGCCACAGACTATTTCTCAAAGATATTATAGTCGGTGGATTTCCTTGGAGTACAGCACTAACTAGAAGGATTTAAAATAGACTTGTTTTAGGAAGAAGAACAAAATATTTGTATAAACCATACACGGGATATGACTAATTGATACATGCGGAATTTAGCAGCGCTTTTTAGGAGATGCTGCAATAGTTTTCTCCGACTGCACACTGCTCTTTGCTATGTCTAATGATTCAAAAGACCCATAAATCTCCCTTTTTCGTCTCCTGACTAATTTCAACTTCAGAAGACCATCATAAAGGTGGCCGTCAGCTTTGATGAGGGACAGCTAGATTGTTCTTGGTCCTGGATAACAGATGTTTTGAGATTTGAGAGGCATTTACCAGGGTGGCTGATGGGGAAGATAATGATACTTGTAAAAGCAGAAGGTACAGCAGCTGTTCTTCCTTAGTAGGAACAGGGATCTGGCAGTATGAGAATCAATGCTAGCTGTCCCCTTGTGCCTGATAACTAACAAGCAATGGTGGCACACAAAAGAAAGCCGGGCTTTATGACTGCTGGTTGAAATATTGTGGCATTCAGACCTGCCACATTCCTCCAACTAAATTCCCACTCACCCCTCATGCAAACAGACTGATAAATCCATCATGAGAAAAGAGAATAGTGGTAAGAAATCTCTACTTTCCTGGGGATTTTGAAGCTAAAAAGATTGCATGGTTACACAGCAGAACAAAATCGATATAAGAAAGTGCTAGGCATTTACAGTTTCTCCCCTTAAAATGTTACAGTTCTGCCAGCATTATACCTGGGTAGGAAATGCATGTCAAAGGCAGCCTCTGGCAGGGGAAACACTCACACATCTTAAACTACTATTATGCAGAGGGTTCATGAATGACTCCACGTGTCTTTTTTGTCTTTCCAGTATAGCTTCCAAAAAAGAAACTCCTGCATGCTCTAGGGGTGCCGACTAGGGATGTGCATTTGGTTCAGCCGAATCAAAGAAGCCGCCAAATCACCCCTGATTCGGAAGTATATGGCACCTTATACTTCCGAATCCAATTGGGACCCATTATACGGGACCTATATACGGCTCCCCGTATACTTCCAAATATATATTCGGAAGTCCGTGGAAAAGGTGGGAAAGGAGCTTCTGCAGCCTCAGGGGAACTACTTTCCTTTCCTGCCTTTGGAAGCCTTTTCCTGCCACTCCCATAGCCTCCCTGGGATCAGTGAGGGAGGGGGAAAGGAGCCCCAGCAGTCAATCCAAAGCATGCATTTGCAAAATGCATTGCAAATACATGCCTTGCAGGGCTGTTGTGTAGCTGATGGCTGGGCTAATCCCCCAGCCATCAGCAACATTGTTGTTCTTTTGTTTACTTGGGTATCCAAGTAAACAGTGTTCTCTGGCCGATCACAGAGCAGTGCTATTTTTTGAAACTGCTCTGGTCCAGTCTCCGAAAAGAGGGAATCATGCTCTGCTTCAGTACATCACAGTACATGTTGGCATTCATGGTTCCTTCAATGAATTGTTGCTCCCCAGGGCCAGCAGCACTCATGCTGCTGGCACTGGGGAGCTACAGTTCATTGAGGGAAGCATGGATTGAGAGAACCATGAATGCCAACATGTACTGTGACATACTGAAGCAGAGCATGATCCCCTCCCTTTGGAGACTGAGCTGCAGGGCAGTATTCCAACATGATAACGACCCCAAACACACCTCCAAAACGACCACTGCCTTGCTAAAGAAGCTGAGGGTTAAGGTGATGGACTGGCCAAGCATGTCTCCAGACCTAAACCCTATTGAGCATCTGTGGGGTATCCTGAACGGAAGGTGGAGGTGCCCAAGGTCTCTAACATCCACCAACTATGTGACGTCATCATGGAGGAGTGGAAGAGGACTCCAGTGGCACCTGTGAAGCTCTGGTGAACTCTATGCCCAAGAGGATTAAGGCAGTGCTGGAAAATAATGGTGGCCACACAAAATATCGACACTTTGGGCCCCATTTGGACATTATTACTTAGGGGTGTACTCACTTTTGTTGCAGCAGTTTAGACGTTAATGGCTGTGTGTTGCGTAATTTTGAGGGGAGAGCACATTTACATTGTTATAGAAGCTGTAGACTCACTACTTTGCATTGTAGCCAAGTGTCATTGCTTCAGTGTTGTCACATGAAAAGATATACTTAAATATTTACAAAATGTGAGGGAGTGTACTCACTTCTGTGACATACTGTGTATAGATAGATAGATAGATAGATAGATAGATAGATAGATAGATAGATAGATAGATAGATAGATAGATAGATAGATAGATAGATAGATAGACAGACAGACAGACAGACAGACAGACAGAGATAGATAGATAGATAGATAGATAGATAGATAGATAGATAGATAGATAGATAGATAGATAGATAGATAGACAGACAGACAGACAGACAGACAGAGATAGATAGATAGATAGATAGATAGATAGATAGATAGATAGATAGATAGATAGATAGATAGATAGATAGATAGATAGATATAGATACACACAATATATATATATTATATATATATAACAGCTTGCATCAATCATGATTGACAAAACCTGGCCACTCACAGGCAGAGGTTTCCACTTATTTAAGGGATTCCCCCATCATTCGGGGGGAGGAGTGTCATTTGGCAAATTAAACCGAAAGAACAATAAGTTTTAAAACCTCCCACTGAAAATGTCCCATGGAATGTTATGACAGGTTTACAGTAGTGAAAAGAAATTATGCTGGAACATGAGGAATAACAGGAAGCTCCTGAGAACTTACAGAATTCTGTGACAGGAAACTTGGAAGGAGGGATCCAAATAACCTCCACCCCACCCCCAAAAGCTTGCATGCTTCTATTCTGTAATTCAACGCGGGGATTCAGGGGTTGACCTTACAGTGGCTTTCCTCTTTCCTGGAAGGTCGGGGACAAAGGGTCGCAGTTGGGGGGGAGCTATCCCGGAGGTGCACACTCGATTGTGGTGTGCCCTAAGGGGCGGTTCTCTCCCCGATGTTATTTAACATCTATATGCGGCTGCCCAGATTGCCCGAAGGTACGGGCTGGGATGTCACCAGTAAGCTGATGACACCCAGCTCTATCTACTGATGGATGGCCAGCCGGTCTGCGCCCCGGAAAATCTAGATCAGGCATTACATGCCGTGGCTGAGTGGCTCAGACTGAGTGGGCTGAAGCTTAATCCTGCAAAGACAGATGTCCTTTGCCTGGGTCGCCGCAGCCTGGGAGGGGGAATCCCCCTACCAGCCTTTGATGGTGCGCCGCTGATAGCGGCGGACAGAGTCAGGAGCTTGGGGGTGCTATTGGAGCATTCCTTAAAGATGGAGGCTCAGATAGCAGCCGCTGCCAAGTCCGCATTCTTTCATCTTAGGCGGGCAAGACAGTTGGCCCCCTTCCTGGAGCGCGACGACCTAGCAACAGTGATCCATGCCACGGTCACCTCGAGGTTGGACTACTGTAATGCCCTCTACATGGGGCTGCCCTTGTCCCGAACCCGGAAATTGCAGCTGGTGCAGAATGCCGCGGCCTGGCTGTTACTGGGTCTCCCAAAGTGGGGACACATTCAGCCGGGTCTTCGGACCCTGCACTGGCTTCCAGTGATATACCGAGTCCGGTACAAGGTGATGGTTATTACCTTTAAAGCCCTATATGGCTTGGGACCTGTCTACCTCAAGGACCGTCTCTCCCCACACGTTCCCCAGAGAGTACTGAGGTCGGGAACACAAAATCTCCTTACTATCCCTGGGCCAAAAGAAGCCCACTTGAAAGCCACCAGAGAAAGGGCCTTCTCTGTTATGGCCCCTACATGGTGGAATCAGCTGCCGGAGGAGGTGAGGGCCCTGCGGGACCTTGTTCAGTTCCGCAGGGCCTGTAAGACGACCCTCTTCCGGCTAGCTTATACCTAGCTTGAGAATTTAATGCAACTTGCCAGTTTTCCTCTTTTATATTTAGAATATTTATTAATTTTTAAGGTTTTATCTGTTTAAATGTTTAATTCTTTCATATTTAAATATTGTTTAATTTTTATTTACTGTTGGAAGCCGCCCTGAGCCACTTGTGGGAAGGGCGGGATATAAATTCTAAATAAATAAATAAATAACTGCTTGTCAAAGGAATATCAATAGAACTTATATACAACTTTACGATGATTGGCAAAAGTGGGCTGGAAAACCCCATCATGGCAGCTATGTTCCACTTGCCTGTTCCTTACCATTCCACAGTAGCCCACTCATGCTGAGTGATAACAATCAGAGCTAGTGCTCAATAGGGTTGCCAGGTCTCCCCTGTTCACCAATGGGGGATGGGGTGCTGCCAGATCCAGGTTGGGAAACTCCTGGAGATTTAGGGGTGAGCCGGGGGAGGACAGAGAACTCAGTGGGATACAATGCCAAAACCTCCAAAGCATCCATTTCCTTGAGGGAACTGATCTTTGCAGTCTAGAGATGAGTTATAATTCTGGGTGATCCCCAGGTGACACCCCTAGCTCAGGCAGAATAATGGACGGGGAGAGATTGCTGGCTGACTGGTATTACCACTTGCAAGTGTACAAAGAACAAGACCATTTAGAGCACTGCCTTACCATATAGTATATTCAGGAGCAGTCGCTACTTGACATAACTGTCTTTAATTAGTGTTCCCCTCCCACACACCCCAGAAAATAGTATAGTACCTTTTCTTCATTTTCTCCCTCAGCCTTCTCCACAACTACCCATCCCATTTGGAAAGAACAGCAGAAGCATTCAATGAGTTGGTGGCCAACTCCCCTTCCCACTGATACTGACAACAGAATTATTTAAGTGCTCCCATTAACCCCGGAAGATTTCTTCACATGCTTAGATCTCAATGATTAATTATTTGTAACAGCAGCACTCATCCTTGAAGAGCTGGAGTGTCATTTTCTTATGAGAGGGAGGTGCAGAAAGACCTCAGAAAAATCACAGCATGACTTTCAGTCAATGCACTGTTTGTATCATGATGTTTTGTCAATATAACTCAATGTCAGCGAGAACTGGGACACTGGGACAAAACAGACTGTTAAGGCTCGTTGTAGCTTGTCTGCTAGAGTGACTTTGTTAAACAGAAGCAGTGATACTGAAGGTGTGACTGATTTACACATCTTTTTTTTTAAATTTGTGCTTACATAACTTTAAAGAAGAAACTCATGCATGATGAAAACCATGAACAGCACCCACATATGGAACACAAAACCCTTATTGCAGGAGAAGAGCACAGATTATCCCTTCACATATTGTACTAAAAGCATGAGAAGTGGATGTACTGTTTGTTCTCCCACAACTTCTGCTGATCTCCTCAAGAATGGAAGATCTCTTTGTTTGGCTAAGCTGTTCCATGCCTCAAGCTGAGCTGTTCCATGCCTCAAGCTGTATAGGGTTCATGCTGGTCTAACTCACTGTGAGTAACAAAATGGCGTCCTCTGGATGTTTGACTGAAGCATGGAAAACAGGCATCCTCTCTCTTACCTTCTCACTTTTGCACTAAGGACAGTTTAATTGGAATGCTAAAAACATTGGGAAAGAAAAGAAGATGTCAGGCTTGCATTGTAAGCTGTCAGACCTTTGGAATGGGAGCTGTTTTCAACAGAGCTGTTTTCAGCAGGAAGTTTAGTATACATTTACCTACATTTAAATGAATATAGTTACCAAGAAAAAAAATTAGCTGGTGTGTAAAATGCACTGTGTTAGAGATGCTTGAGCTCTAGGGTCACCAGTTGGGACTTGAGAATTACAATAATTTTCACAGGCCTACCTCCTTGGAAATAAATTATTACAGGAAAGACAACCTTTTCTGGGATGGCATTGTGGCTCTGGAATTCTCTCAGCAGGGGGATTTGCCTGATACCATCATTATTATCAATTAAACATGAGGCAATTAGGATTGCCAAATCCCCAAAATTAACCTTGGCTTCTGTGGGGTAAAAGCCTAGTGATATAGAAGAATGACATCTGAAGGTGTCACAATAGGAATACAAAGGAAGGAATTGAATCACATGGAAGGAATTGAATCACACGTGAATGTGATACCTCCAAGGCAGCCATTTTCTCCATGGGAATTGATTTCTTTCTTCTGGAAAGCAGTTATAATTCTGGGAGATCTCCAGGCTGCACCTGGAGGATGGCAACTCTACCACAGTGGCAAGAACTTCCCCACCCAGGGAAGGTCACACAGCTAGCTCACCAGCTGATGCTGTGTATCACTGAAATTCTATGCAGGCTTACTCAGAAGTAAATCCCACTGTATTCTTTGGGATTTACCTCCAAGGCAGCCATTTTCTCCATGGGAATTGATTTCTTTCTTCTGGAAAGCAGTTATAATTCTGGGAGATCTCCAGGCTGCACCTGGAGGATGGCAACTCTACCACAGTGGCAAGAACTTCCCCACCCAGGGAAGGGAGAAGTGTTTCGCATTCTACTCTTAGCCCTTTCATGGGCACTTCATTTCAAAAAGCAGAAAATAAATATTTTAATTAATAAATGCATCACATCCATCTATTGAAACCATTTTTAGCCAGATTACCAAACTTTGATTTACAGCATACCATAGTAGAACAGCTAGAATATGGACTTAATGCCACCTGAAACTATACAGAATCAATTTCATCTCATCTATCCAATAAATAACAGTGTCCATTTTCATGAAACTAATTTTCATTTACATTAGGCCCAGAAAAACACAAATCAATTTCTTTTCTCCCTGGTGGATTTTATACCCAATTCACATCTGATAGTTTTAGCAGTAATAAGTACTGGCAGAATCAAAGGACCATTATTGTGAGGTGATAGGGATGAGACAAAGATTTAAACCCAGAGCTCTGTGTCTGCAATTAATTTTTCTAAACTATTATCAGAATTACTCTCCATGGTTGCCAGGCTGCAGAAAGCAATACAGTTTGTGCGCTCAAAGACTAATTCCTTTTGAGGCATATGGGGAGGGGGGTGTACAGTTTTGACTTTTGTGTGTGTTGGTCTAAGTTTGCATGCTTGCTATTTTAAAACCAGTAGGATGCGAACAACTCATAAAATTACAAGTCATTTTTGCCACCCAAATTATCATAATCTCCATATAAACAAGATAAACACACATTACGGTCCCTCTACACCTAGATTTTCACTGATGCAACCAAACATTTGAACTACCCAGATGTCTTAATTGTGAACGCTGCTTCTTTCATACCATTTGTTCAACATACCTAATAGACTGGCTCTTTCCTTATGGTGATGGTTGTTTTTAAAGGCTAAAAGTGATTGCAATAGGAGAGGGGGATAATCTGGATCAGGGCCATAGTTCTGGGTGAGGTGGGTTTGACACCACTTTCAGTTGATTTTACATGTCACCCTCAGGGGGGATATGTAGGTCTTATACAAGTATCTGTATGTTTGTTTGTTTTCTCCATGAGAAAATAACTACACACTACAAAGGCTGAGAAGCAAAAGGAAGTAACTGCTCTGGAGTAGAAGGGAACAAGTTGCATTGGGGAAAAGCTCAGCCTTTGAGTGCTGCAGCCCCAGTCCAAATCCTATTCTCAACTGTTTTTAAAATACGGTGCACAGTTTTCTGAATGACATTAATTTAGGCCATAAGAATACCTTTTGGACTGAGATGCCTTCATTTGTGAGTGTTGTTAATGAAGAGAAAAGAAGAGAAAGACTCTTTTAAACCCAAATATATATATTGTGGCTGATGTACACTCAAATGACAGGATCAGGAAATGCAAAAAAAAAGTTCCTCTAGAGAAAATGAACTGATAAATAAAGTATATCTTCTTTAAAATATTGCATCAGGATCTCCAGAACAGGCAGCTTATGTTGGCTGCTCCGTTAAATTGGAACTAGGGGTGTGCAAAAAAAAAATCTGGTATAATTCGGATTTGGGGTTATTCAGGGAAGATATATGGAAGGGCTGAATATCCCTAAATACCCACAAACAATGACCTTGTCCTGCTGGGAAAGTTCTATAGCTGTCATCTGTTGAGCTGCACCTGAGGAAGCTCAGTCAGTGTTAAATACTTCCCCACAGGCATTTGTTCATGCCCCATCTCTGCTGCTTGGCACTAGTGCATTCAATGCACTGGTTCTGTGCTGCAGTTACTGCAGAAAGCCCCCACTCCAATTTGTGAATCAGATCAATTCTCTAATTTGAACTAAGGTCCTGTGTATTGCACTGCCACTGCTACAGTGGCACTTGCGCAGCTTGGCACATAACACCATTATGCTCCTTGCAAGCAAACACCCTCATCACAGTTGACTTTCCACTGCGGAGATTCTCTAGGAGAATCTGACTGTTGCCTGGGGTAGTTTTTCCACAACAGGGAGCAATGACCTCCTTTGGGTGCCCCTAGGATAGGAACCCCTGATCCATTATTTCTGGAACATGGGGTTTCTGGTGGGGAGAGGCACCTGAAGCAGCCCTGCAATTTTGGTGCCTCTCCCTTGAACCCCTGCCCCCGCCCCGAGTCACTTTTCCCACTCTAATTAGAATGGGAACAGTGACCATAGGAGAAAAGGGACAAATTTGGGTGCCCCTAGAACTGAGCTCCTTGTTTCTTTCCTTGGGGTTCTGTGGAGGAGAACCTCCCTCCCTCAAGCCCCATGCCCCCCAGCTGCCATTCATTTTACCCGATTTTGTCATTGACGTCAATGGCCCCTAGGGAATAATGGTGAGATGGAGGTACCCTCTTTGGGTGCCCCTAGAATTGGACCTCCTGATACAAACTTTTTGAAACTTGGGCATTCTGTTGGGGGGAGGCTCCTGCAGCTACCCTGTAAATTTTGGACCTCTACCTCAAACCTGCTGCCCCCCAGCTGCCACTCATTATATCCTATTTTGCCACTGACTTAAATGGCCCAAAGGGTATAATGGAGCCCAATACCACCAAATCAGTATTCAGCCAGCTGTATTCAGCCCAAAAATAACATTAGAGAATCTGGGGGGAAAGAGAGAACCTGATTTGGCTTTATTCAGGGCAAAATACTGCTGAATCGGCTATTTTTTCAGGGGGTTATTTGGTTCAACAAAACCAAATGCACACTCCTAGTTGGAACTATGCAAAACTCACCAAAGTTCTATACCTAGGCTTGTCAGGTCTGAATTGGAAAATACCTGGATACTTTTGGGGTGGAGCCAGGAGAGGGCAGCATTTGGAGAAGGGGGGGGGCTCAGCATGGTACAATGCCATAGAGTCCGCCCTTCAAAACAGCCATTTTCTCCAGGAGATGATCTCTACCAGCTGGAGATCAGTTATAAAAGCAGGAGATCTCCAGGCCCCACCTGGAGGCTGGCAACCATATTATACCAGAGCAGATTTATGTAAGATTTTGTTATTGGGGCTACTGTTTAGTGTGCTGTTTTATTTGTTGTTATAGAGACAGAGACAGTACAGAAAACTGCAATTAAAATTATCCAAGATTGCAAGATCTTTTCTAAAAATACAAGACAATGAAGTTAGGTTCAATTAAGAAAGGAGACACAATATAAGAAGGCAGGAATACTGGCAGATTGCTTGTCATAGTAGAATGATAATAAATTACAAGAAATACTTTTTCACACATGGCTTCACTTATAAGATTCATTGTCCTGACATGAGAAAAGTGGTTCTTAGGGAAAAAAATTAAAAACCTATGGCTTCTTGCTATAACAGATAAAGAAGTAAAGATGTCTATATTCACACTTAGTATATGCTGGATACAGACAAGAAATGGCTGTTGCCATCATACCCTACGTTGTGAACTTTCAGAAGTACTTGTCTGCCTGTGTCTGGAAACAGAATGCTGGACCAGATGGTCTGATCCTGTATGACAATTTGTACGATTACCTGTTTCTTCCATTTTAATTGACCATATTAGTGCTGAACTGCACATTACATAATCAAACACACAAATGTTCTTAATGAAAAGAAGCAGCGTGGAGGCAGAGTTGAGCTGGGGCCACAGTATAGAGGAAAGTGGTTTAACAATCTGCTACCTCCTGCTGGGGTGGGGAGAACTGCCGGTACACTAAGGTGGCAATCAAAGCCGGGACCACGGAGGCTACCGTGAAAGAAAACACCTCAAAGCCTCTCTGTGTAACAAAAATCAAATAATACTCCTTGGCAGGTACTGGGGGAGGGACTTCAGGTACAATAAGTCTATGGGACTTTCTATCAAGAAAACATTACAGGGGAAGTGGTTATGTCCTCCCTCCCTCACCTAATTTACTAGTTCTAATTGTCTGTCCCTGAGGACTTTCTAACATTAAAAACATGTTGGAGGATGCATGCATCCATGAAACAGGCATTTGGATCAGTGTGTGTGTGTGTGTGTGAGAAGTTCTGTCAAATCATTTCCAATTTATGGCGACCCTAACAACATGTCCTGTTGTTAACAGCCTTGTTTAGGACTATCAAATAGAGGGCTGTGGCTTCCTTGACTGATTCAATCCATCTCATGTTGAGTCTTCCTCTTTTCCTTCTGCCTTCAACTTTTCCTAGTATTATTCTCTTTTCCAGTGACTCTTGACTTCTCATAATATGTCCGATGTAGCAGAATCTTGAGAGTCCCTTGGACTTCAGGAAGATCAAATCAGTCAGTCCTAAGGGAAATCAACCCTGACTGTTCCCTGGAAGGTCAGATGCTGAAGCTGAAGCTCAAATACTTTGGCCACCAAATGAGCACTCACTGGAGAAGATCCTGATGCTGGGAAAGACAAGAAGGCAAAAGAAGAAGGGGATGGCAAAAGATGAGATGGCTGGACAGCATTACTGATGTAACTAACACAAATCTGAGCAGACTTTGGAAGATGGTGGAAGACAGGAGGGCCTAGCATGACTTGGTCTATGGGGTCGCAAAGAGTCAGACTCGACTGTGCGACTGAACAACAACAACAAAAAGAACAGCCTCAGTGTGGTCATTTTAGCTTCTAGGGAGAGTTCAGGCTTGATTTTATCTAGAACTCATTTATTTGTCTCTTTGGCAATCCATGGTATATGCGAACCTCTCTTCCAACACCACATTTCAATGAATTAATGTCCTTTCAGCTTTCTTCATTGTCCAACTTTCATAACCTATACATAGTGATGGGAAATACCATAGTATGAATCATCTTGATCTTGGTGGTCAAAGACACATCCTAAAGGATCTTTTCTATCTGTCCTTCCTGCTCTTAATTTCCTTCTGATTTCTTGGTTGCAGTCTCCCTTTTGATTGATGATGGAGCCAAGGAATAGTTAGTGAGTTTATTCAATTTATATCCCACTCTCCCTGCCAAAGTGGGCTCAGGGTGGCTCACAATTCATAGTAATAAAGCACATCAATATAAAAGCATTAGACTAAAAATAACACTTAGGTGCCATTACAAAGCAAATAAATAAGTAGGCAGCATTCAAATAATCTTAACGGGCACAATTCATATCTAGTGGTCTCAGCAATGGCAGAGCAGGTTTGGTGGTGCAATCATTTCATCTGGTTCCACAGTTAACAATCAAACACAAGATGAAGCAGAAAATCTTGAGCAATTTTAGTTTCTCCATTGTCAACTTTAAAGTTGTATATTCTGCAGTAGCCATTACTTTTGTCTTCTTGATGTTTAACTGTAATCTCTATGGAGGACTGGCCCTAGACTATCTGGCACCCTAGGCAAGGCAAACTTCTAGTGCAACTCCCCCCCCCCCCATTGATAAACAATTTTCAAAAACAGATGAATTGTGGGGGAAATGAAAAGCGCAATTCAGTGCCCCCAGAAGGCTGGTGCCCTAGGCAATTGCCTAGTTTGCCTAGTGGCAGGGCTGGTCTTGGCTCTTTGGTACTTTCTGCTCTAACCTTCATCAGTAGTCGTTTCAAGTCTTCACTGTTTTCTGCCAGTAACGTGGTGCCATCTGCATATCTCAAACTGCTAATGTTTCTTCTGCCACCTTCCTTCTGCCATTTTCACTTCACATTCATCTACATCTAATCAAACTTTCCTTATGTTTCACTGTGGTCGTTTTCGCACTCACCTCCAGCCGGCGCGACCCCCCTCTTCACCGCGCAGGATCTGTGCGGATTTTGCACTAAATGCCGCGGAGCAGCCTTTTGCGCCAGAAACTCCCGGCGCAAAAGCCACTCAAACGTAAATCGCCAAAAAGCAGTTTGGCGTTTGCACGGCTTTTGCGATGGGAGTTTCCGGCACAAAAGGCTGCTCCGCGGCATTTAGTGTGAAATTCGCGCAGATCCTGCGCGGTGAAGAGGGGGGTCGCGCCGGCTGGAGGTGAGTGCGAAAACGACCTCTGTATACAGACTGAACAGATAGGGAGATAAAATACATCCTTGTCTGGCATCCCTGCAGGATCAGCTTTAGTTCTACAAGACCTGTCAAATGGAGATGTTCTCCTGGGCAATGGGTGTCTCATCATTCTGGCCTCCCATGCTTCACGCACCCCCCCTTCCGATTTAGTTTATTCAGCAACTGTAGAGGGTGTTGGCCCACTGCCCTTTTTAAAACTTGGACATTTTATAGACCTATGAACCATCTTGGCATATTAAATTATGTTAAATTATTGAATTGTTGAATGTTTTTATTGTTTTATCTGTAACTTTAATTTGTTGTGAACCACCCTGAGCCTTGCATGCACAGAAGAGTGGGATGAAAAATAAAAATCCAAACAATAAATAAATAAATTAAGCTTTGCCAATCGGGAATCATTCTGTTTCTCCATATTCTGTCCCAAAAGTAGTCTCTTCTCCAGAGTACAAGTTGTAAATCAAAACAATCAGATGTTGTGGCACATTAATTTCTTTTAAAGCGAACCATAGTTTTTCATGATCCACACAACTTTGCTGTAATCTATTAAACACAAGCTGATTTTCTTCTTAAATTCTTTCGTATGCTCCAGTAACCAACATAATGTTTCAATATGTTCTCTAGTGCCTCTTCCTTTACTGAATCTAGCTTGCACATCTGGCAGTTCTCATTCCAGATATACCAACAGTCTTTGTTGTAAGATTTTGAGTATCAGAGTATCACTTCACTCACACAAGAAATTAATGCAGTGGTCTAGATAATTGCTACAATCTTTGACACCCGTTTTTTGAATCAGAATGTAGACTGGGCATTTCCATTCTGTGGGCTGTTGTTTTGTTTTCTATATTTGTTGGCATATTCTTGTTAAGATTTTGATGGACTGAATTTCTTGTTACGCCCTACCTAGAAGGTGCCGCCATCCTTCATTGTTCCAATGGAAGGGGGGGACAGCAAAAAAGCAAGGGCAACAGAAACCCAGCAGAACAGAATCTCTGCAGTAGAAACTGAAGGGGGGACATTTTTGCAAGTCCAGCAGAAACAGTGGCAGTGCAAACCCAATAAGACCAAGGTCAAACCAAAGAATCTCCACAGTAAAAACCGAAGGTGGTCGTGGGGGGGCATTTTTGCAAGCCCGGCAGAAACAGTGCAATATACAGAGTGCCCAGCAGTACCAGTGCAATCAAAGAGATGCAATCCCAGCTAGACACACAAACACACTCCAAGGAGGGGGGATTTTGCAAGCTCTGTGCAAGAAAATAGGATAGGAACCCAAACCAGCAAAGGAAGTGGGGGGGGGGACCTCTTGAAATTGATAAAAGCAGCCAGGAAGCCAACGGAAACCCAATACACAGAGAAAAAGAAAGCAGTCCAAGGCTGGAGAATTCTGTCCACCTTGTTTCTTTGAACTTCTCCACTGTTGCCTTGGAGTTTTGTGAACAGTTTATTTCAGCAGTGACAGTCTGTCTGAAAATGTATCCATCTATGAATCCCACAAACTCCTACAGACAGCTCTCCAAAGTTCATGGACTGTTCATGCCAAGAACCCTTCCCCAAACATTGCTTTGCAAACCATGAACTGGTCAAAATTTGTGATGAACTTTACTTCATGAGCCAGTTTATGGCTATCCCTAGAGACTTTCTTGCTTCATTTCATGTTCCTACCCCAAATTTTGCAACAATTTTTAATTCTACTTTATTTCTCACTTTTGTGTTCCAGTGGTGTATGATTATCAGCACATCTTGTCTAGGTGTATGATCAATTTCTTCCTGGACACTTGCATAAAGGCTTTCAGTTTCTTCATCATCAGCATCTGTAGTTGGGGCATAAACTTAAATGATAGCTATGTTGATAGGCTTCCCGTGAAGTCTGATGGATCTAAATCAGTCAGACTTTGCATTATAGGCCCTAATTGCTTGTGCTATATCTTGTCTTCACTGTTAGAGCAATGCCATTTATTCTGTTTGTCATTTTCCAAGTAAAACATTTCATAATTTCTAACAGAAAATGTCCTAATTCAGTCCACTTTCGCTCTCTCACTCCAAAGATTACAATGATTAAAAGTTCCACTTCTCATTTTATGTTTTTTTTAGTTTACCTTGATTCATACTTCTCACATTCCATGTTCTTATTACATGTGTTGGACTTTCCTTTAGCACCCAATCACATCAACAACTAAACATCATTTCAGCTTCAATCCAGTTGTGTCATTAAGAATAATTCTACTAATACTTGTCTTCTGCTTTTCCCAGTAGCTGAATACCATCCAACCTAGGAGTCCTGTCTTCTAGCACTATATCTTTTTTTGCTTTGGATTGCCTCATCATAGGGTTTTCAAAGTATGAGATGATCAGATGTGGTTTACATGTCAGCATCATTGTCTATGATAGATCCTCCACCAGCGTCACCTTTCATCACTACTACTGCTCAGTAGGTACCCGTCAAGGATTCCTCCACTCCATCACCATTGCAACTGTCCATTCTACCTTGACTGACTGCTAGGAATTTAGCCTCTTGAGAGAGTCTAACTCCTTATGGAACTGCTCTCAGCTTCAATGACACACACAACCGCCCATCACAAGTTTAAAGTGCAATCATTACATGTGCCACTTTTATGAGTTTGCTATACACAGTAGTTTGTTGGGATCAGACAAAGATTAATAATCCACATATGGTTGGGAAAATGTATGCTGTTAACTCTTTTATGGATTTCAACATCTTTTGCAAACTGACTACTTCATCATTCTCAGGTGTTTGTTTGTTTTTTGTAGTAGGAATGCCTATGCATATTAGATCACGCCCCCCCCCCCCCCAATGTAGCCAAATTCAAGAGTTTACAGGGATCTTAGTACCAGGCCTACTGAAAAGCTCCATCAGGGGTGTGTGGCCTAATATGCAAAGGAGCTCCTGCAATAAAAAAGCCCTTGTCTTTGTCAGTAATTCAGTCTTACTCAGTTTAACCAAAAAAAGCAATTCAGCTTAACACTCCAGTCATAAAATTTGATCTCTTCTGGAATCACAGGCCATGTTACTGGGGAATTGCAGGTAAATATGTTGATTGGCCCCAGTCCCTGGAAAGTTCTCTTGTTCAAGCCACAGTTAAATAAATGTGAGCTGCACGTTCAATAAGGCTTGCTGAAGAATGTGCCACCTCATACACTGCCTAAGTCTTAATGGCACACGAGCTCATACAAATTGCTTGAACCTGCAATCTGCCTTTTCCCCTGTGCTCCCTCCTTCTTAACATAAACATTCTTTCTGTTTCAAAACCATGACTTCCATTGTCTGCTAGTATTATTTAATACCAGGCAGCAGTGATAAAAGTTTTGGTATATATTCTCATGCACTAGTTTCCTAGGAAACGAGCAATCGCATGACAAAAAAAAAAAAAATCTTGTGCTTGCTTTTGCACCACAAGAACTCTGTTATCTCCATTCTGGAAATTCCATAACAATGAAGTTACATGTCTACATATTCTATCGTTAGCACTTTTATAGTTAAAGGGAAATGAAGGACACATCTGCACCTGCAGTGTTCTAAAGGGGCAGAGAAATGGCATGGTATCTAGGAGAAGTACAACTTCTTCCATGATTCCTTCCAAGACATGAATCACTGAGTACAGTTCTAGCCAAATTGAAAATCCTGCTGTGAACTGAGAGTCTTAGGATTTCCTAGTATGCGCAGCTTGTGTTCTTTTGTTATGAGGCCCTACTACTACTTAATCATACTAGCGGTTTTGATATTCTCTGCAAACAACCAGCAGCCAGTATTGTGTTGTCAGTTTCTTCACCCCCAGTCAGACAATGCCTTATAAGGATGCACAGGTATGTTGTTCACAGCTTAGTAACCACCAGGGCCGGCCCTAGACTGTCTGGCACCCTAGGCAAGGCTAACTTCTGGCACACACACCCTGCACTGATAACATCACTGAGTTACATGGGTGGGGGCACCCAATTTGGTGCCCCCAGAAGGCCAGCACCCTAGGCAAGCACCTAGGACCAGGTAGGACCAGCCCTGGTAACCACCTCAGATGTCCCACCTTACCTCTTCCTTACACACAGAAACATCTCAAGTTAGGGGTGAGGGCTTGCCTCCCTCTTGCTAGGGCACAGTCGTGTAGACAGTGGAAGACTCCACCTGCTTTCTCCCACTGTGAGTCCTGTGCTGAAGAGAAATGAGTTGAATCAGGAGCAGCAAACCCCAATCAAACAGAGGCACAAGTTGTGACATCATCCACACGTTTATTGAACAGTGTCAGGCACAGAGCTATTCTAGACAAACAGGTGAAAGAAAGTCTTTTGTCCCAACAGGGTTCAAGTGCCTCCACAAGCTACACGGACAAGACTGCAGGTAGAGCTGACTCTGTCACTGCATGTCCACAAGAGGGACAGCTGCACTTCAGACAACTGTCTCATAAGCAGCTCACAACAGTGCAGGAGCAGTCCAGAACAAGAGAGTTGGCAGCAGAACGACTAGATGCACACTGGTCACTGCAGCTGTTGGTTGAATTGAAAGCTCAGCAGATGGCTGGCACTGCACTGTGAGTGGAGTCCATCCCAGCCTCTGTAACTGTTGGATGGCTGCCTGCAAAAAGTCAAAAGGACAGAAATGAGTAATGAATTGCAGTACCAATAAACAACAAGTAGGTCCCAAAGCTATACACATGCTGATCTTGCAGCTACCCCTCCTCCATCTGGGGTTCCCATATGGTAAGATGCACTTCTTAGGAGACACTGAGCCAATACATACCCATCCCTTGTAGGGAGTTGCACTGGAACTGCATTTGAAGATTCTGTTGGGGTTGCTCCATGGTGCTCTGATCCTGCAATACAATAGGAAACATAAGTGTGTGGCCAATGGTAGCCAATTTGGATTTGGGTAGTTTGTATTCACCCAGAACTGTGGTTGTGGTCCCTGTGTCTTCTAAGGGTTTACACAGCATGCCATCACACTAACGGTGAATGATATACTGTCTACAAATGTGAAAAGGGAACCCTTCATTTTGTACTGTGCATAGTTACTGCTATCTACCGCTGTAAGGGTAGTTGAGTAAGTACAGTATAGATATACGGTTTCTCCATTTGCTAGAGTCACAGCTTGAGGCAGGGTGTTCCTTGCTTACCTGTGTAGGGTGCTTTGATCCACTTGGAGGAGCAGAGACTCTTGTTTGGTGTTCGTGTCCTGAGGTGGAGGACCCGTAAGGGTTCTGAGCAGAGCAGTGTTAGAAATAACTACAACAGTTTTGCTGTCTTCCCTGGATCTATACACACAGTGCTACCATTAACTAAGTCCTCTTGCCCCACCCACCCACGTGTGTAGTGTATCTGACTTGTATACCTTCGTACTGCATGCCCTCTTATCTGAGATACAGCGGTCCTGGCTGGGGTTTATATAGGGGTTGGCAGAACTGTGGCTACAGGCATTAATGGTATCTTAAGCTGCACCACAACGACAGGGTGGGAGACTGTGACTCACCTTATGCACTCACTTTACGCCGCTGTCACGTTCCTCTTCTCAGCACAGCATCCTTTGGATTTCCCACTATCTACTCTGGGGCTGCAGCAGACATCATGGTTTTCGCATGGCAAATGGAAACTGGTTTTTAGCGATTTCCGTTTGCTGCACAAAAACCGCGATGTTTGCTGCAGCCCTGGATAGTGGGAAATCCAAAGGATGCCACGCTGTGAAGAGGAACATGACAGTGGCAAAAGGTGAGTATGACAAGTGTCTGTAACTTCTATGGGAACTTTGCGAATTGTACCACGTTTGTTGCTGATGTAACATGACAACAGTGCTGGGGATGGGAAGCAGCTTGGAGAAGTTTAGGATGTTGACTAAAGCCCGGTCCTTTCCTGACATGCTCGATACTGCCCAATTTTACATGGGGGCCTAGTTACACCAGCACAGACGCAGCATGGTGTCAGTGTGTTTTTGTGCTAGCATATCTCCAGGGATGCTCACACAGCTTTGGTTTACAATAGTTTGGGCTTAGCCAGTATTCTAAGCTATTCAGAGCCCAGGCTTAGAACTGCTCCCTTTCTCATCTGTTTAAGATGATCATAAGCTTTGTTGGGTTTTCTGGACTGATCTGCTCTTGGTGCTTTCACAGAAACATTTCAGCATATGCTCAGTTATGCCAAGGGCAGCCTCTATTCTCTAGTACCTTTTCCTATTAAGTTACAGTTCTTTTGTTCTTTTTTTTTTTTTACTGATTTTGCTCCTGCAAAACCATTTCATCCCATCTCCCTTGTCATTCTTCAGCTTCAGAACCCTTCCCAGGATCTCAACCAGGGAGCGGATGTATCTTCTCTAGCATCAATGCATGTCATGAACACCATGGAGCGCACAAGTCTGCCAAATTCAACACCCTGCAGCTGCTGAAGTCTATTTTGAACTCTTGATAACATATTGTAGGACAATTATGTTTTTTTCTGGTATATCTTTAACCCCCTGAATAAACACCCCCTAGGTTCTCAGTTGGTGAAAGACAGGCAATTGCAGAGGAAATGAATATAGCATTCGGAAGGCAGAGTAAAGCCTTTAGCAATGTGTAATAGTTGAGGGGGAGAGTCACCAGTGCAGTGACCCTTGGTGTCTTATAACATATCATTATTTTCATCTGTGAAACCTTGGAGGGTATGATTTGAGCACAGAAGGATCTGCATCAGAGCGCTTTTTTGAACCAAATGACCTTTGTAAGGTACACGCTGGCCTAACATTTCTGTAAGAACGATCATGAAAAATGGCACACTATTCTCCCCCCCCCTTCTGTTCCAGCTTGTGTGATGGCAATGGACTCTCACGGAAAAGCCTACAACAAATCAACCATGCATTTGCTCTGAGGGACAGGCCGAAGGCTGCTGGATTTACTTCTAAATACCGAGTGAGTTGAAATGGCATTGTTCGTAGGATGAATTTATTTTGAAGAGTCTCGGAAAACAACGGAATGTAAAAAAAAAAAAAAAAAACTTCATCAGGCACATACTCTTAGGTTGCCAACCTCCATGTGGAATCTGGCGCTCTGGAGTCTGGAATTATAATGAATTTCCAGAGTACAGAGATCCCCTAGAATAGCAGCCAAAAAGGGCGTGTGGCAGCCGAAAAGGGCGTGTGGCTTCTCCCTCCCCGGCACTTCCTGGATGGGAAGTGCCAGGGAGGGAAGAGTCAAGCACCCTTTTCAGTCGTGGTCTGTTTGAGCTGCTGCCGGCTTGGCTTGGCATGGAATGAGCTCTGCGCCGATTTCCAAGCAATCGGGCAATGGGGGGGGGTGAAGGGCTTTGTGCAGCATGAAACTGACCTGCCTGAGGTGGGGAAGGGAGGGAGAAGGAGGCAAGGAGGTGCAGAGGCATGCAACCTGGGGGAGTGAGGCACAATATGGGGGAAGGCAGGGGGGAGGGGCAGCCAGGGAACTGGAGGTCCCGCAGACCAGTGTTGAGGGTGACCCGGTGCCAAGTCGCAACCCTGCCTTTGGGAAATGCCACGCTAGAACAAATGGGAGTTTTGGTGTGTATGTGTGTTGCTATGGCATCTCCACTGAGCTCCTTTAATCCACCCAAATCTCCAGGATTTCCCTGAACCAGAGCTGGCAAAGTAGGCATCCTCCACATTTTAAAAAAAAAAATAATACAATGTACACTCTTAGCACAGTATATGGACAATAACAGGCAGGTTTTTGATAGCAGGAGGACACAGAATAGGGTTGTAGTTCTATTGCATTAATTAAGGTCTCTTAAAATTTTTACACAGTTTCATTGCATTTGTTGTATGTATTTATATTATTATAATTAAAAAATGTATTCCACCTTCATTCTCAGTGAGAAAAGTGAACTATAAATAGAATAAATAAATGTAAACAAACACTCCCACCCTATTTATGAATATCTAACAGGTGTTTAGGAGCCCTGTGACATAGAGTGCAAGCCAAGCTCTGTTCATGACCTGTGTCTGATCCCAGCAGAAGCTGGGTTCAGGTAGCCACCTCAAAGATGACTCAGCCTTCCATGCTTCTGAGGTCAGTAAAATGAGTACCCAGCTTGCAGTGTAGATGACTGGAGAAGGCAATGGCAAACCACCCCATAAAAAGTCTGCCAAGAAAACGTCATGATGTGATGTTACCTCATAGGTCAGTAATGATTCGGTACTTGAACCTTTTTAAAAGGTGTTTGGCTTGCTTGGTTACAAGCTGCAGTGCAGGGAAAATGTTGTCTGATCAGCAACCAGAAACAAATATGAGAAACAACTTACCTTGGTCCTTAAATGCCCCTGCATCTCTGAACTACACAGCAGTAATATTCATACAGCATCATAGCAGAATGTTTACAGAAACCTGTAAATAATATACTATAGCATGAGGACTTTATATACATTAACAAATACCAGAAGCCTTTGTTTCCAAGGTAGTTGAAGTTTGCTGACGTTAATGAATATTACTGTTTAATCAAGAATTAACAGGTTTCTCTCATGTGGGCATGCAAATTGTATTTGTTAACAAAGATAACAGACAATTCTTTTTAAATTACATCACTTTCCCAGTGAGGTTACTCTGTGTATGCTAATGGCAAAGAATGATCAAGACATATTAGAGGTGATCCCTTTCTTTTCCTAGTGTATTAACTGGACAAATGCCAAGACATATTAGTTTACTACTACTTTTGTATAACAAAATATTTCAGTTCTCTGTGCTGTCGGAACTGTTTGGTAATATATGAAATCACTGCCATGACTTGAAATGCACCCGGTGAGGTTGCCAACTGATTGGGAAACAAAATTGATTTAGGGGCTCCTATTTTCTCCCTCCCCTGACATTATGTTATGGGAAAGCCCGTTTTCCAGCTCTTGTTCATTTTTTTTCCCTGCTGCCATCACTTTATTCTTTTAAATTGGGCTTCTGTGCTTCTGCACTGTGCCATTATTTTCGCTGCCCAAGAGCTCACAGGCACCAGGCCAACCCAGCAGCCACCTCTTTTGTTCCAACCTGCCTGAAGGTAAACTATAGCAGTGAAGGAATGTGCTAAATCCTCTTTCAACCTAGCAAGTGCATGACAGGAAAAGCAGTCGGAGCACAGCCACATTTGTCTTCTATGGGTGGGTGAGACAGAGAGATAACTGTGGAAATCTGGACTATGCTCCCATTATGGGATGAGTCATAGCTATGTGTGATAAGGAGAAACAGAAATAAATGTCGCATTCCCTACATGCTTCATTCTGCAGTACTCTCAACAAGTAATTTGCTTGACACGTCTGTGGCTTGGCTCGCTTTCTTGAGTGAAATATCCTGTTTGTATTTTACACTCTGTGCCACAAATTGACTGGTTTCCTTGGGATTAATTTCACCTCTGTGTTTCCCAGCTATAAAATAATTACATATTTTAGAGCATCTTCCAAATGTTTAATTCTACAACATTATGCTGTAGAATTGCATTACATATGTGACTTGATGTACAGTCTCTGTCTGGACTCATCTGTTTGAATTATCTTATCTACACATTCTTTTAGTTCTTGCTTTGTGCTTTGTAGATCTGTGTTGGGTTGTCCATTGGTGAGGGACTTGAAACAACCATGTACCTGATACAAACAGGTTTCCATAGGTATCACCTCTTACACCTGAGTTCCTCCCTTTTATGGCTACCACCCCACTTTACCACTAGCTCTACCCTCCCTCCTAGTAGTATGCCA
Source organism: Heteronotia binoei (assembly GCF_032191835.1). Lineage (NCBI taxonomy): Eukaryota > Metazoa > Chordata > Lepidosauria > Squamata > Gekkonidae > Heteronotia > Heteronotia binoei. The sequence goes on from NC_083228.1 coordinate 35,587,482, forward strand.
AGTTCCACCTCAGATTCTGAACGAACACTATGACCACTGATATCAATTATATCTTTCCACTCAGAATTATGCTCCCCACAGGCCCACATGAAAACAAAACAAGTCTAATAGCAAATAGCACTTGATGACCTTTTCTTAATTGGGTTAAACTGCCAGTGTTTTCTCCTTCAATTAAAAGAATTTTAATACTTTGTGCGTATGTGGCTTAAGATACTTGCATAGTCTTATGGTAATGCAATGAAATTATTTGGCTATAGCTTCAATGTTTTCAGAATTAGAAAGGCAGTGGCTTACATTTCATAATCTCTGTGCTTGTAAATGATAAACAAAAAGCTTTTGGGTAGCATTCGAAAAGGGTTGACTGTTTCATGCACTTATAAACTAGACACATGGTAATATTAATCAACTCTATTAAGCATTTGCGATCAGTTAAATCTATTTTGCTGCCTAAGACCATGAAACAGCAGTCAGAATTCAAAGAAGCCATTTCAAAGACTCATTTTGAAGTGTAAGATGGCAGGATTCCGGCACACAAACATTGTTTCATATAGTAAACTAGTACTTTAGAGAGAAAGGTATAAAGTAATTCTTCACACTGTGTAGAAAGCACTTCAGTGGAAGAAAATGTGGGTAACTTTCATATAGGTGTGTTACTTCCCCCCCCCCCCTTTTAATAGAAAATGTTTTTCCTGTAACACCTCTAAATCTTGTACATTCTTTTTTGGCTAGCTATAAAAACAAGTCATTTCCTAGATGTTGGTTACTGTGAAAGGCTGACAAACTGGCCATGTTATCATTCATTGTTATTTGGAGGCACAACAATTTGGATTTTTCATCTCAAGCACAATATTTGGTGCCATTCTATTTACAAACATATATGTTAAATATAATTCTTGCTGACGTAAGTGACATGGTAGACTAATTTCCTTCCTACAAAATAACTTCCTGGATGGTATTACCCAGGAAACCCTGGCATTTTGAACTCCTAGCCCAGAACCAAGTCAAAACTTGGCTAAAGAATTAAAAGCTCGGAGGTTACAACTGAGAAAAAGAAGGTTTCCAGCTGTAAAAGAGGCATGCAGACCGAGAAGAATATTTGCCAAGTTGCAGTTAAAACCAGACAGAGCCACTTACCAGAAAACCCTTTGGGAAAGTGTCTGGGAGGGAGAGATAAGTTAAGCAATTTGTGGCCAGAGTCCAGAAGTTCATTATTTGGGGTCTCTATGCATGAATGTCTGAAAAATTGGGGAACAGCTCATGCAAAGTAATAATCAGAACGGAAACTGCTGCTTGAAGCAACATGTACAGATAGCCAGGAGGAAGATGGAATAGAAGCTCTTAGAAATTTATAGATCTTGCTCAAGCCCTTCTTTCATGAGTACGCATAAAAGTAACCTTGTCTTTAACTAACGCAGCCAGAAGATGTGAGGAAGAGATAGTGGAAAGAAGATGGCAGAACTGATCTTTTGACCTGCTCAATGAAAACAACAGAAATGTTTACTTTTAAATTTGGACCATTTGGCCAATGGAAGTTTGGAGTATTCTAGGGTAGAAGACACACAAAGCAGTACCGTCCCAAACAATCAAGTGCCTTTCAAGGACACGTTTCTACATTGTCCACCACATCAAGAGGAAAGCTAGGCATAACTTTGGGGGTTTGCTTCCTTTTTGCCATCCCTGAGAAGACAAGACATTTCTGTATGACTTAAGTGAAAAGCTGGTTGCTTTCATGTGCTACTGCTGATGCCTGTGACTGAGATAAATATAATGAGCTTTGAACAACCTGAGTACATTGTGACTCTGGGCCAAACTAGACATGGTGGTGGGGTCCATCTGTATGTATCCATCTGAATGAAGATAGTCTATATATTTTAACAAAAATGAAGTATCTGGATCAGGGGAGACAAATCCTGTCTTCTCTACTGCCTTACTTTGCTCCATACTGTTGCTTTCACCTCTGTTGCTTTCACCTATCTCTAAGGCTGGAGGTGAACTGAACCATAAAAATTGTGTCAAAAGCCAATGAGTATTATGGAAAGCTAAGGCAGGAGAAGAGGCAGGTGCTAGGTTGCCTTACCTGCCACCTCACCAGTCTACTCCCTTTTGTTAAAAATTAGATTCCCGTTTCCCCACCACCACCACAGATGTGAACAGGGGACATGTTACAAATTCATACAGATTCACACTCCCAATTGTGTCTAGTTCAGCCCTGGATGTCAAGATCCAAAGAGGCTAAACATGTTCATCTTTGGATCTGAATTTTCCAGCAAGCCAAGTGAGATTACGAGTCAGAAAGTTCCCTGCCCACTGATTACCTTTGAGCTGGTAAGGCTATGAAAACTTCCACGAGACACTGCAGCTCTGCCTGCCTGGCTCCAAACTCTCTGAGGACTATCTTTATAGTGCCTACCCAAGTATGGGATCATTCCCTTAAGCCCCGAATTCATGGATGTGTGCCATTTTACTGGCACTGGGCTTCCTGCTGGAATGCTGCTCACAGCCCTGTTCTCTGACACTCAGAATCTGGCTGCCTTCCCAACTTTGGATTTGCAATAAGATAAAAGCTTAGGAAGACATAAAATAGGTCAATTTTCCTTCCCCCCCCCCCGCCCCCGAATTATTGTCTGTAAATTATACTCCATTTTCCAGTAAACTGTGTGTCTGTGTGCACGCACACATACACAGAGCTCCCACCCCCTACATACAATTATAGATATGCATGCTTGAACAACTAGGTCAGGGCCTGTATTCCTAGTGACTAATGGCATTGACCTCTGAGGGAGAGTTGGATAGGAATCCAATATAGAACACATATCCATTAGCTCTGTATTCTATTTAACATAAAATATGTATTCCCAGCATAGTTTGTGATTTCCACAGGGACACACTGTTCACTTTCCAAAATGCATACAGCCGTTGTCCGTCAGAAAAGAAAACATTCTTTTTTAAAAATCATAGATCTTTTCCCATAGTAAAAACGGGGGGGGGGGGGGGGGAGAGAGAGAGAGTCCTTATAAAGTGTTGCATTTTTTAAAGGAAGCAAACTCAGAGCAGTCAGTTTAAAAATAATTTTCTGAAGAACAAATGGCAATGACAAGAGTTCAGCCCAGGCCAGGTTAAAAGAGTAATCCATTCACAGGCGCTTTTTAATGGTCATTTCATTTTACAGGTTTGTGGCACGAACACTGTTTTCCATATTTTAAAATAAACAGCTTCAGCATCTGAATTGTTTACAGAACCTAAGGGTTGGTTTTTTTCACTGACATGATGAGGGGGGGGGGTTATTATTAATGTGCTCTTTAAAAACAAAGTTCACATCTGGGGTAAGATTTGACAACAACTTTTCATGATCAAGTCAACTTTTATTCATAATTGTACTGAACACTGGACAGCTAGGTTAAGGATGAAACAGTAGAAGACCAATGAATAATAGACGTTACAAGGACCTTCCTACTCATTTTCTGAATAAAGGAAACTTGAAAGCTCTCTGAGCATTTGTGGCAGTAAGAGCCATCATGTAAACAGCAAGATGTTGCCTCGGGGTAATTTTCCCTAATTTGTATAATCCCTCTCTCTGAAAGCCAGAAGGAATTCTGCAAGCAGCACTTTAGTGCCTTGTACCTGCCTAGACCAGTCAGTATCAGGAAGAACCATGCAGTCCTATTGCCAGACAAGACAACGGGGGTAAGGAGTTAAGGGAACAGGGGAACACTTTGGCTACAGTGAGCTTTAATTGCTATTATGAGTGATCTTTAGTGTCCCAGCTTGGCGTTCATAGTGACAGGATGGCAAATCCACAAGCTGATTAGGGTACAGGCAGCAAACTGGGGAAAGCTGATGAAATGCAAGGTGTTTTGGCTTACAATTCCAAAATTGACAGTATTTGAGCAGAAGGCCAGTAGGAGTTAAAAGCATTCCCATGTACATGTGTCTGGAATAGACCACCTCTCCCTGTATGAACATGTATGCCAACTCCACTCTCTGTTCCAGTCTCTACTATCTCCTTGCTAGGGTCGCCATCTGCCTGGAGACTCTCTCTCATATATATCTATATCTATATCTATATATAGATATAGATATATGAAATTCAGTTTTTAACAGCTTAAAAACCTCAGGGTTTTTGTTTAGGGTTATGTTTAATTTTAATTGTTAGGGTTATGTTTAATTTTAATTGTTAAATTTAAAGTTTTATTATTTATGTTAATGTGTAAGTTGTTGTTAGCCGCCCTGAGCCGCCTAGGCGGGGGGGGCGGGATAGAAATAAAAGTTATTATTATTATTATTATATTATTATTAAAAAGAAACTAGTGCCATTACAAAATATAGTGCCTGCAAAGAGATGGATGAATGAGTGAATAGGCGGGGGGCTGTTAGAGTGAAAGTAAACTGGACTGGCACATTGAGGAGTACAAATGCCGGCAATGGCATGGCGAAGGAGTGTTTTTGTGTGTTTAATTTATGCTTGTCTTCTCTCACTCACACAATTGTGAAGGGCTGAGGAACTGTGTTCTTATTACTTCAGTAGCTTTTAGTGAAACCTTTAGTACCTGTTCTGGGGGCTCATAGGCTTCTTCTTATGGTTATAAATCTAGAAAATGCTAACTACTTTATACTAACAAAAAAAAAATCTCTTAAAAACAAGTTTGATACATAAAGTTTTACAGGATTAAGATATGGTCCCACACACAACAGTATTTAGGCCAGCTGTGATGAGGCAATGAAAATAGGGTTGTCAATCCCCAATTGGGGACAGAAGATCCCCTATTTTGGAGGCCCTCCCCCTGCTTTAGGGGTATCAGAAAGTGGAGGGGTGGATGTCCACTGGGCACTCCATCATACCTAATGGAGACCAGTTCCCATAGGGTATAATGGAGAATTAAACTGTGGGTATCTGGAGCTCGGAGAGGGAAGCTGTTTTTGAGGTAAGAGGCACTAAATTTTCAGCATAGCACCTTGTGCCTCTCCTCAACCCCCCCCCCTTCCAAATTTCAAAAATATTGCACCAAGGGGTCAAATTCTATGAGTCCCAAAAGAAGGTGCTCCCATCCTCCATTATTTCCTATGGAAGAAAGGCATTTAAAAGGAACATGGTGGCCAGAACTCCAGAGTTCAATGAAGCTTATCACAACTTTGCTCCTGGCTCCACCCCCAAAGTCCCCATATTTTTCCTGAGTCAGACCGGGCAACCCTAAATGAAAAAGTAACATTTGGTTGATCTAAATGTCATCAAATTATTTGTTAAAAATTGGGATTTGAATGGACTTGAATGGAGATATTAATACTACAAATATTTAGTTTCTTGCCAATTCGCTCTAGAAGACAAAATGTATATAGGACTATGAATAATACTTTTTTGTTGTTATTGTTGTGAATGTTGAATTGTTGTTTATTTGTTAACTTTGTTTTGGTGTTTATTGTTGTTGTTGTTTTTTCTTTTTGTTGTTGTGTAATGTTATAATAAAATGTTAAAACTTAAAAAAAAATTATTTGTTAAGAGTTTCACTTAACTTAGGTAGTAGTAAGACTACATAAATATTTCCTTATGTTCAAGGAAATGCTTATGTTCAGCCCTCATTGCTAAAATACAAACACTGTGGGGGGAGGGGCATAGCAGATCTACTCAGAGGTAAGTTCTGTTTTATTCAAAGGGGCTTACGCCCAGGAAAGTATTCTCAGGAGGTACAGCCTATATTTACTTGAAACTTGGGATGTATATTCATTATATAACAGTCAAGGGCTCTCTTCATTTAAAAAAATCCTAGGAATCATAGTTTGGCCAAGATGTTGAGAATTTTCTGCTAGAAACACTTACTCCACCCCTCAAAACTACAAATCCCAGGATTCCTTTGGGGTAGAGAATGACAACTGAGCCAGTTTAAATATAAATATGCTTGAAATCAGACTTTCAATAGCTTCAATTCATTGTGAGAATATTCCTAAGGAAAACTAAAAATATCTAACTCCTTTTAATGAACTTTTTTTAATGCCTTGCTTCCTCAGTTTCAAATGCAAATTCCTCAAACAGGAAAACGTTTCTACCAGAAATGGCCTATATGTAGGTTTCTCTAATCACAAAGTTTGGATAGAATAGAAAATGTAGAAGCCAATTATTATTTATGGGCTATGATTCCTTCCTTGTATTCCTTTCACTGGATACGAACCCAACAGAAGAGAGTATTGATTGTTCAACTGCAGTTCCTAGTGGAGTGTCAACTGGAGTATTTAAGTGCCATAAGCAGATTTATGACATTATAATGTATTCATAATGGAAGCGTTTATTTTATTTATCTCTGTATTGAATGCCCCAATTCTGCTAGTCATTTTTATTATGCCTAATATGTTTTTGTGTGATGCTATAGGTCTAGAGAATGCATTTTCATATTTTTAAACCACAAATTAAAATAATACCTTGTCAGCCACACTGATTAGATGAAGCCTATTTTTCATCAAAAGATATGTGCAATTCAATTAAACATTCATCTGGCATATAAAGCATTTCATTTTGCCAATCTTTGCCCAAGGTATAATGATGAAATTACATATTTAAATGGGCCATATCAGCAACAATTAGTACCGTTTATCCACTTATCAAAAAGTTTATTGCTATAGAAAGAGAGGGAAACTATTACTTCCTAAATTGAGAACTTTGAAGATCTATACGCAGATGGTATGCTTGCACTGAAAGGAGTAAAGTTGAGGAAAACTGCTATAAATTACAGTACTCAATCTGGTGTGATTTAATACTATCCAAAGGTCTTGGCCTGATAATTAATCAATATCTCAACCTGGTTTATTAGAATTTCTGCATCCCCATGACTCGCAACAAGTAAGGGACACAGAAGTAGTGAAATTGTATTTTGTTACAGATTTAACAGGAGCCCTGTGGCGCAAAGTGGTAAGCTGCAGTACTGCAGTCCAAACTCTGCTCACGACCTGAGTTCAATCTCGGCAGAAGCTGGGTTCAGGTAGCCAGCTCATGGTTGACTCAGCCTTCCATCCTTCCAAGGTCAGTCAAATGAGCACCCAGCTTGTGGGATGTAAAGTGTAAACGACCGGGGAAGGCAATGGCAAACCACCCTGTAAAAAGTCTGCCATGAAAACATGAAAGCAATGTCACCCCAGAGTCGGAAACGACTGGTGCTTGCGCAGGGGACTACCTTTACCTTTACAGAGTTAACAGTAGATTTGCCAACTTTGGGTTAAGAAATTCCTGGAGATTTGGGGTCAAGCCTTGGGAGAGAAGAGGATCTTCAGTGGGATAGAGTCTGAAGCAGCCATTTTCTCCAGGAGAACTGGTTTTTGCTGTCCGGGAATCACATGTAATTCTTTGAAACTTCCAGGCCCCACCAGAAGACTAAAAAATATTTAAGGATTATAGCATGAAAAGACCAAACAGAACAAGCACACTGTTAGCTGTAATAGCACACAAATGAAGAACAATTTTCGTTAATGAAGATGTTGGATTTATATCCCGCCCTCCACTCCGAAGAGTCTCAGAGTGGCTCACAATCTCCTTTACCTTCCTCCCCCACAACAGACACCCTGTGAGGTGGGTGGGGCTGGAGAGGGCTCTCACAGCAGCTGCCCTTTCAAGGACAACCTCTGCCAGAGCTATGGCTGACCCAAGGCCATGCTAGCAGGTGCAAGTGGAGGAGTGGGGAATCAAACCCGGTTCTCCCAGATAAGAGTCCGCACACTTAACCACTACACCAAACTGGCTGTCAATGATGACAGAATCTTTTTATATTTTTACACAATGTTATTGCCTCTCTCAACATGGAGCATTAAAGCAACAGGCAGAGTACATAAAGTCCAATAAACAAAGAAATTAATTCACAAAGTCGATTATAAGTTCACATTCATTAGTTCTCAAATGGAAACCATCATGTCCACGAGAAGTCCAATATGAAGTCCTAGTCCACACGAGGATTCTACAGACTAGGACTTCATATTGGACTTCTCATGGACTTGATGGTTTCCATTTGAGAATTAATGAGTGTGAAGTCATAACGGACTTTGTGTATTAATTTCTTTGTTTATTGGACTTTATCTACTCTGCCTGTTGCTTTAATGCTCCATGTTAAGAGGCAATACTATTGTGTAAAAATATAACAAGAATCTGTCATCATTGACATGAATGAAAATTGTTCTTCATTTGTGTGCTACCCACCCGGAGGCTGGCAACTTTACCTAAAATGAGTTGTTACAGTCCAAGTCCACTGAAGCTAATAGGCTTTGATTGGAGTAACTATGCATCGAATTGTACTATAAATGTCCTTTAAGATATCTTTAGAGTCTTAATATGCTTTAGCAGCCGCTGGTCATAATAAAAATGCTCCTTTTAAGAACAACACAAGTGACTTGGATGAACTTCACTATTGTCAGAACAAATATGTAGTGTATGATGGTGCTATTTGCAGCTGCAACAGAAAAGAGACTGGGTATAACTTTGTACATTCAAAGGTTGTTTCCTGCCATCAAGGAACTGCTGAGAATATATTGCTCCATGAGACTATCCACGGTAGGAAAGCTGTGTGTGTGTTCAAAAGCGTTTGCAACATTTTGTTTTTAAATACTTGGTCCAGTTTCAAAAACAGCAACGGTAATTTGCTTAGACGATATCTTTGATAAGTAGCTATAAGAGTTCCCCCAGCTCTAAGAATTTTGGCTCACAAAGCAAAACAGTAACACAGAGAAAAAGAGAGAGAGAGTTCTTTGGGTTACCAACCTCCAGGTAATGGCTGGAGATCCCCTGGAATTACATTGGATCTCCAGACGAAAGAGATTAGTTCCCTTAGAGAAAGCGGCTACTTTGGAAGGTGGACTCTCTGACATTATACACCCACTAAAGTCCCTCCCATCCCCCAAACCCATGCTCCTCAGTTTGCACCCCAAAAAAACTCCAGGTATTTCCCAGCCCATAGCTGGCAACCCTAATCCACCAGTTTTGCATAGTCCACCAGCTATTGAGCCCATCAGTTGTTTAATAAACCTTCCGCTTAAACTGCTGGTTTAGGACTTTTTCATGGACTTGTTCATCTTGGGGGATTATAAATTGTGCAGGCTTGTTGGTGTACCACAGGGAGTGAGAAAAAGACAGACATCCCAGGCAGCCAAGGTGGATGACTGGAGCAGAAGCACAATATCCAGGTCCCCAGGCCTCAGATTCAGGAGGAACTCAGAGGAGTGCAGCTCCTGAACCTTTCTGAGGGTTCCCCCTCTTCCTCCCCACCTACCTTGTCTATCGAATAGTAGGTGAAGCTACATAACAATCCCTGGATTAGGAGAGCAGGCAGCCAGCCAGCCAGCCGGCCACCAGGGGCTTTGCCACACCCCCAGCAGCCCTCATTAACCCCTGGAGAAGCCCACACTACCCTTTCTCCACTTCTTATGTGATTTTGGGCAGTGGGTGGCTTGCTGGCCTTTGACTGGGAGGGGGCAGCCCAGGAGAGCGAGGCCTGCTTGGGCTGACAGGATCTCTAGCCAGCCCAAGCACGCCTCACTCGCCCAGGGCTCTTCTTTCTTGCTTCAGGTTGCTTTTGGCTGGGGAGGGTATATGCTAATGAGCTCTGCCACCTATTTTTCTACAAAACAACCCTAAAATATGCAGTCCTCATATGCAAACAACAACAAAAACCATTAGTTATTATTTTAAAAAACACTTTTGTCACCGAACCAGCAGGCAAAATGGCTCTCTCCTGCTTTGGGAAAAGGAGATACAAGAGATATCAACTGTTTTAGGACTAGGGTTGGGATTGATGGGAAGTAGGGATTCCAGTCCCCAGGTGGGGATGGAAGATCCCCCAATTTTGAGGGCTCCTGCCTGCCACTGGCCAGATAGCTGGCGGGGAAGCCTTGCACCCAACAGCAGCCACCAGTGGCCACCCTTCTCCCTCTGCCTCCCCTCCTGTGAGATTTAAAGGGTCCTTCAGTTGATCAGAGGGAGCACAATCCCTGGTAGTACATGGGTGTCAGCTCAGCTGCAAGATCTGCCTCCCCTGTTACAGCATTTGGATCACTTATGGAAATCTGTCATAATTGCTAGAAAATGTTTCAGCTTCTGTGCCTTGGGATCTGATGCTGCCCAAGCTCCAGCAGAATAAACCATAATAGAAGCGTGTTGGTTACATATCTCTTAAAACCTAATCTCAAAATGAAGCAAAGGTTCTTTCCCTTGGTTTTAACACAGAAGAACAATGTGATAAGTCGCCTATGTTTGTGGGGCTTTGGTGGTAATACAAACCAGAAGCATTTTTAAAAAGGAGGAGCCAATAAAATGCCATTTTCTAATCCATTCCAATCTCATTGCTTTGTTTTGCCTGGTTGATCGGGGCTTTTGGCAACACCCTGCTAGTTCAGTGACTTCCACAAAAAGCCAGACGCTTGCAGGGGAGGGGGGGAATGAGTGAGCTTATTTTAAAAAGTCCTGTTACTCTGTCACTGCTAGTGCAGTCTGTTTAAAATTGAGACCCAGCACTGATCTCGAGCTATTTGCCTTAAAAGGGCAAAATATCTGTAGAAATGAACTTCAGCGAGTCAGAAAGACAGGAAGAAAGTAGAGACACAGAAAAGAGGATGTATTAAAAGGTCTACAATAACTATTGCAAATGTCTTAGCACTGCACAGCCAGCTTCCCAGAAATGCTAAAATATTTTGTGCAATATGGATTAGCCACAGACTGATACAAGGAAAAAGTATTAATTGGAGAGCACCAATGAGCACAAAGCTTTACACTTACATTGTTTGGAGAGCACAACGCTTTACATCGTTTTATGTGCACTACCTCATGAGAAAGAAAGTATATGTATCTGAGCTGACTTAAATTAGGGCAGGTTCACACATGCACTTGCATTACTTAAATACAGGGCCAGCCCTATACTGTCTGGCACCCTAGGAAAGGCCAACTTCTGGCACCCCTCTCTCCACACTGATAATGTCACTGAGTCACATGGGGGCACGTCCAGAAAGCAGGCACCTTAGGCAATCGGCTAGTTCGCCGAGTGGCAGGGCAAGCCTCGCTTAAATATTGAATGATGGCTAAAATGTGCAAATGGAACCTTACCAGTTTAACCACACAGATAGTACTGCCATATCATCTAATGTCACCTTCTACGCAATGCTTTTACAAATTCTATTCATCAACGAGTCCTCAAATGTCCACGCATGTAGAAACAACTCTAAGGCTAGCAGAGTACTACAGATACCTATGCTTAGTAAGGAGCACCCTCCACTCACCACTAGGGTGGCCAGCCTCCAGACGATGGTTGGAGATTTCCCACTATTACCACTGATCTCCAGGCAACAAAGATCAGTTCACCTGGGGGAAATGTATGCTTTGGAACATGGAATCTATGGCATTGAAGGCCCACCCTCCTCAGGCTCCACCCCCACCCCCCCAAATAAAAATCTCCAGGTATTTCCCTACCCAGAGCTGGCAATCCTATTATACACACTTTGGCTGTTGGTATAGTAAGTGCATATCAAATACTATACTGAGTTTTTAGATTAAAGAGCTGTCTCTCTCTCTTCTGTTTCATTAGGAGATTGGCCAAAACAGCCTAAGCTCTGCCACTGTGAAATTCTATGCTAGCACATCTTGAAGATATGCTGCTGTCAGTGTTCCCTCTAAGCTGAGTTTGTGTGAGCTAGCTTACAACTTTTAAGCCTCTGGCTCACACATTTTTGTCTTAGGTCAGGAAAAATGGCTCCAGAGCAAACTAGTTTATGCAGTAGCTCACAACTTTCATGCCAGTAGCTCAAAAAGTAGAATTTTTGCTCACAAGACTCCACATCATAGAGGGAACTTTGGCTGGTGTTATCTAGCAGCATTGAGCCACACTGTGGCTGAGCTACCGTAACTCAGGCTCTGGCATAGTAACAGGCAGCATGAGTGACACCCCAACGGACAAGCAGGATTTAGTTGCCATCCTAAACCTTCCCAGCTTCAGTCATGCCCCTCCCCTCCCCCCAGCAGTGTAACATTATTCCAGCAAGGCCCTGGTGTACCTTTTAAAAGCACCACACAACACAAACAGAAGCAGAAGCCCACTGCCTCCAAGTCCCAGCAGAGCTTAGGAGGCGAAGTGTGCCACCAGGTGCAGCCTCTCTGAACACTACAGAACTCCAGCCAGCATGTCTGTAGCTCAGAAGTAGAACACGTGGCCTGTAGCTCTGTCTTCCTGTCCCCACATTCAGAATGCATATGGGGGAGAGCAAAGGGCACTTTGCACAGAAAGCGAGCACATTGCATCAATAGCCAAGCTGGAAAACAAAATTGTTCGGGCACATCATTGACACTGCTCCACTCAGCATAGAGTGCCACTCAGATTCCATCAGCTACTCCATCATGGGACACAACCACCAAAGGGGAGCCTCCATTTCTTCAAATGGGGGGGGGCACAAAGACAAAGCACCCTACCCAGCAAGGGAGAGAGAGCCCCGGTCCCAAGCTGCGACTCCCGCAACAGTTTCTACCTGCCCCCTCATTTCCACTGTATTGCTCCAATAACTCTCCCTGCCTCAGCCATTGCTAGCAGTAAGTATATATGTTGCAGGAAGGGACTACCAGCAGTGTGCTCTCATCATGAAGTCATGCTGGTATAACCCTCCCCCACAAACACACACAAGTAGAAGGCACAGGAGGCAAAGCCACAGACCTGGGTGGATGATAAGCTCTCTGCTTTGAACACTGTTACTGTCAGTCACACACACTGTCAGCGTCTATCACCTTGCAGAATCAAAGCTCAATGGAGCAGCCCCAGCAGATGGCGCAGAGACACTGTTCCAACGCAGTCTTTCACAAGCCATGGATAAGTACTGGCTCAATGGGTACACTATGTCCCACAAGAGGTACCTCTTATAATATGGGAACCTTCAAGGGAAAGGTTAGATTCAAGTCCCATAGTACCTTAGCTTAGACCAACAAGATTTGGAGGGTATAAGCTTTTGAGATCAGACAAAGGGAGCATTGACTCTCAAAATCTGACGCCCCCAAATTGCATTGGTCTTTAAGGTGCTACGGGACTCGAATTTAGCAATTCGCTGCAGACTAATATGGCTACCCTCTGAAACTGTCCTCAAGGGAAAGGGAGGCTGGAGGAACTGCCATGTGCAGAGTTTCCGTGCTTGCCATGACCATGCAACAGAATTAATGACTGTACTTGTGTCTCATTTGATTTTTGCAAGCAGCAAGGGTAGAGGCCGGGATGAACCCTGTCTGTAGCACAGTGCCGATCTCCTGCTGAGCCTGCATCACAACCAAAGACTGCAGTGAACAGTGTGCATGCAACTTCTCTGCTGGGGGATTGGAAATGGTCTTGTTCTAGACTGGCTCTCACAACAGTTGAAGATGCTGAACAGACCACTATTGAACCACGTCATTGTCCCCTTCACGGACATGCAGTCATGCGGAAAGCTCTGCCTGTTACTCTGAGGTCTGTCAGTGCAGTTTTCAAAAGCACAGGAACCTGGGAAGTTGACAGCCCGACCAATTTCCCACCAGCCTTACGCCACTTTCACTCTCCTCTTCTCTGCAGGGCTTCTGTTGGATTTCACACTATCTGCCCTGGGGCTGCAACTTACGCCGCCTTTTTCGCACAGCAAACAAGATCTTCTAAAAACCAGTTTCTGTTTGCCGTGCGAAAAAGGAGAAGCTAGTTGCAGCCCTGGGGCAGATAGTGTGAAATCCGACAGAAGCCCCACAGAGAAGAAGAGCGTGAGAGAGACATAAGGCTAGTGGGAAATCGGTCCTCCTTTCACCTGCCTTGCTTTCACACCTCCACACATGATGCTATTCAATCAATGTGTAGTCTACATCAGTTATACTGGGCTTGGATAGATAGGGATTGATTTGCCCTGCTAACCTCAGTTGTGTTCATCGTGGGACACACATTTGCGGCAGGGGAGGGAGGCATCCAGTGTTTACATGTTTGTGCATGGGGGAGGGACAGGATCCTATGATTTAAAAAACAACAACAACCCCGTGATTGCCATTCAGCCTATATGACAGAGGGTGGAGGGATGAGGAGGGAGCACAAAGACTGCTGGGATGAATGGTAGTGGGAACAAACCCCCAGGCTGCAGCTGAGCAATGCTACACAGGGGCTCACCAGCTAAAATGATTTGTGTGAGAGACTTCCAATCAGCATGGATGGCCGATCCTAGAAGATTATGTTCAATGTTGGGAAAAAATCAGACTTTCTCCAGGGCTATCTGGTAGCAATACCTATGAGATGTTCAACTCAAGGACCTTGGATATGCCATGCCTATGCTCTTCCAATGCACTATGCCTTTCTTTACATCGTATATACAGTTCATATCAATGCCAGGGCTACTGGGGGTATCCTAATGTTCTACGGTATGCCTCATTCTTGTGAACCCAGTGGTGTGTGTGATTAGAGGACTGCTCCCAAGTACATAAAGTGTAGGTTCTAGTCCAGCCTGTTCCTTTGTTTTGCTGCTGCCTGGCCTGTTTTTGGCCAAGTGTGGCCTTAATCTGCCTTAATCTCCCTGGTTAGGATTTGAACCCATGGCCCCTTTTTTCTCTTTCCCCAGTGAGCTGGTGAGGGGATGACAAGAAGTCCTCCTATGCATATGTGGTTGTGTGTTGCCGCCCTATTGTCTGCATTAAGAACATAAGAGAAGCCATGTTGGATCAGGCCAATAGCCCATCCAATCCAACACTCTGTGTCACACAGTGGCCAAAAAACCCCAAGTGCCAATAGGAGGTCCACCAGTGGGGCCAGGACATTTAGAAGCCCTCACACTGTGCCCTCCCCCAAACACCAAGAATACAGAGCATCACTGCCCAGACAGAGAGTTCCAACAATACTCTGTGGCTAATAGCCACTGATGGACCTTTGCTCCATATGGTTATCCAATCCCCTCTTGAAGCTGTCTGTGCTTGTAGCTGCCACCACCTCCTGTGGCAGTGAATTCCATGTGTTAATCACCCTTTGGGTGAAGAAGTACTTCCTTTTATCAGTTCTAACCCGATTGCTCAGCAATTTCATTGACTGCCCGCTAGTTCTCGTATTGTGAGGAAGGGAGAAAAGTACTTCTTTCTCCACCTTCTCTGTCCCATGCATAATCTTGTAAACCTCTATCATTTCACCCTCAGTTGTCTATCCAAGCTAAAGAGCCCCAAGCGTTTTAACCTTTCTTCATAGGGAAAGTGTTCCAACCCTTTAATCATTCTAGTTGCTCTTTTCTGCACTTTTTCCAATGCTACATTCCTCTAACTTGGCAAACAAGTGGTGCTTCTTAATCCTCATCTAACCCAAGACCTGAACTCTTGTGCAGCAGGGGTTTTGAGCATTCATTCAGGCCCAAGGGAGGTCTTGGGTATGCCTCTATGAGCTGTGAGGCCTGTAGGTGCTGCGGCATTATATCTTGCTCTATGTGGGCAGGGTTGCAGGAAGGAGCTTGATCCCAGATCTGTGGAATTCCTTGGCATGTGCTTGTTTCGAGGCATTGACTGGTCCCAATGCAGTCCTCCTTATGGCAGAAGGGTACTGTGTTTCCCTTTACTTCCACCCTTGTTGTTCTGCATGAGGGGAGGGCAGAGCAGGTTGACCCTCATGGCTACATCACTGTGTGCTGAGTAGCTGCTTCCCAGTATTGCTATCACAGGGGTATTATTGGAACACTGTGCTTCAATCAACAAGTATCAGTAGGTGCGATACCTATAGTCCCTGGTGCAATTCCTATGTTCTCTGTACCTTAGTGAGGGGCTTTTATTTCACATATATTTCCTTTGCTGAGTGAGCCTAGGATACCAAGTAGCAGCAACACTGGCACAGGAGTCTCAAGATGGGACTCCCTGGGAAAGTCTCCAACTCCTTAACAGACTCTCTTTGTGCCCAACAACATATATAAACCAAAGTCAAACATCTACAACAGCGTGGTAAGAAGCTACTCAAAGAAAAATCCAAAGGCAAGTAGCCACCCTAGAACCTGTTGCATCACCTAGCTACCTTTCTTAATAATACTGGGATGTTTGTTTGCCCTGGCAGATGTCACCGGACACATCCACATAGGCTAAGGACACAAATATTTATTAATTTGGCACTGGGAACAGCTGATTTATATCACTGAAGTCCTCCACCGCCCCTACCTGGCATGAGTTTAGCACATGTTGGAATGGAACTAACTGCCAACAGGTATGTTAAATTGGTCTCTTAAATGTTAAATGTTGAAGCTGAAGCTCAAATACTTTGGCCACCAAATGAGAAGGGAGCACTCATTGGAGAAGACCTTGATGCTGGGAAAGACAGAAGGCAAAAAAAGAAGGGGATGGCAAAAGATGAGATGGTTGGACAGTGTTACTAATGTAACAAACATGAATTTGAGCGGACTTCAGAGGGTGATGGAAGACAGGAGGGCCTGGCATGACTTGGTCCATGGGATCACAAAGAGTCAGACTCAGCTGTGTGACTGAACAACAACAACTTAAATGTTAACTTTGCTGGATGTTTTTATGCAAATGTTTTATTGTATATTATGATGTGAGCTACTCTGAGCTAACTTGCAGGGTAAGGTGGGATACATGTTCCAATAAATAAATAAATAATACATGGTACAGTCTCACCAGGGGCATTCCTGGGTCAGGTAGAGAGGCATGTTCAGATGTTCTGCAACTGGACTTGATTCAGAATGGGAATGAAGCTGAAAGAAGGGAGAGGCTTAGACTTTCCTCCCCTACTTCCCTCCCCGGGGCACTATTTGCCCCACTGTGGATATGTAGCATATAGCTTATCAGTACTCATGTTGTTCCCTAACATGGTAAACAGTATCCCCTGGGACCATTTCAATTTAGAAAAACAGTACAGACGTGAAGAAGGTCTAAACCCCCTTGCTTGATACACCATGGTTCTGACTCAAAGCAGGCCCCGATATGCCTCAGAGGCATGAACCACCAAGAACACACCTCTCTACCCAACTTATGGATGTCACCAGGAAAATGTAATGTGCTATTTGGCCAGTTTCACAAAGAGGGGGAAAATCTGTCTGGTTTGTAACTTTTCAGACTTTAGGTGGGGATTTTCATAATTAGCAGTAAAATCCTAAGAAGAATTGCACCCTTCTAAGTCCACTGAAATAATGGATTTAAACTGGTGTAACTCTTCTTAGTACTACCCTGTAAATATCCTCCTATCCCCCCCTCCATATAGCAAATCCTATATCAGACAGCATGTCAGCCTAAGATTAGTATCTCCCAGGCATCCAGGTTTCCAGGTCAAGGGAGGGGCATTTAATCCTGCATGCCTCACCTATAGTCAGAAGTGGCATCAGAAAACAGGTGTACCACTTTAATGAGAACTAGGCCATACAGGGAGATAAGTTGAAAACATTTCTGATGCATTTCCAAATCCTGCATGAAAATGTTGGCACTGTGCACACACAGTCTTTTCCGTTCCTGGCAACCTACATATCAGAGCATGAAGAAGAACTGTTAACACCAGCCACATAATGTGCAGAACCAGCTTTAGATATCCAGATCCTGGTGGGGCAAGGGAACACCCTATCCTGTGTAGGAGTCTTCCCATGTGCTCCTTGTGTTTTCAATGTTAGCAGATTAGCATTAATAATCGGTACCATGGAAGGCTGCCACGCAGACCTGCCATTAGCGATCTGTCCTGCCCATATATTATAAAAACGTTTCCATTTAAGAAGTCATAGCAAGAAAGCAGATTTTTATGTAATTCTGTTTGACTTCACACAGTGTGTACAAGAACTGATAAACTATAAGAGCCATGGGAATGGGGGGGGGGGAGTGCTCTAACCTTCCGTGTCTGTGGCTTTCCTCCCTGTTGCCTCCCAGGGGCTGTTGTCACACCTGAGCTCTGATACTGTTTATGGTCAGCTGGCAGAAAAGTTGACAGACAGCAGTGAATAAAGAAAAGACCCAGCCTGCCTCCCCACCACTATGCAACACTTTGGCTCTTTAAATATCACTCTTACCCCTGCTTACAGGTGTATGCACAGAGAGGTGTTTAAAGATATACTCTGCCACCATTATTGTGTGTGGTTTGGACCCCAGAGAGAAAAGTCAGAGAAAGAAGACAAGTCCTAAGAGGCGAGTCACCTCCTTACTCTGCCTGTCAGACACCAAGCAGTTTAGATATCCGGAATGTAGCTGAGCCTCCCTCCAAGTGGATGCTAAGAAAAGAGCAGGAGGAAGGGATGAAGCAGCAGCGACAGATTCTGTAACTGTCTCTCCTTGAGAATCTTTGATGTTGCCTGAGCCCAGGAAGGGGGGGGATATCACTGTAAGCTGAACATCCCCCCCCCCCCCCCGGCACTTCGGGTACCAGGACGCGTCTTGCCCCAAAGCTCCAGTCCTGCTCTCTCATTGGCACAGGCAAGACAGTGGAAGAAAAAAAAGAGAGATGGCAAAAAGACCAGCAGCCAAGCATTTTAGCCTGTGGTTGCTAGGATACTGTGGAGACCCTCCACTGCTAAGCAGACAAGGGAGAAATAATTTTAAAAAAACATACCCAAGCCTTATAGGCAAACAACAGTAACAATAGAAAAATGCCATTTCCTTCTGTCCATCTCTGCCCAGGAAAGATGCCAGTCTCCAATGAAATAACATGCACTACAAACCTGGAAACGGATACTCAATAAACGGGGGGGGGGGGGGAGAGATTATTCACATTCCAGCGGCAGCAGAGACTGGCCCTTTAGTTAAGGGTCTGTCAGTTTGCAATTTGAAAGCCAATTTTCTAGGACACAGATCTCAACTACCCCTTTTAAACCATCCCCTGAGCATATGGAGGTTATCTTATCGATGTCCTAAATGTTTCATTGGCAATGAACAACGGAAAAGAAGGGGGGGGAACAGTTTCGATTATTCTTTTTCTTTTAGAAGTAGTTATGAATACAAATCTGCAGAATTACAGCAAAGTGACATTCTGTGTAAGACTGCAGGGAAACTTAGCCTGAGAAACATCCCTCTGATTTTGGGAGTGAATAAGAGCACAACAGGCTGTTTGCATTAGGACAAGTTTTGTATTTTCATTTAATCTACACGGTTCCAACAGTCATTCAAATTAACAGGAAAAGATAACATCAGATATCGAACAACTGCTGTTCTTTCATGGTTATCATAGCACACTCCTTCATGCAAGAGACTAAGACCTTTGCAGGAAAAAAAATCATAGTCCCACAAACTATGTCTCTGCTGTTGCTACAAACAGTACTATGGCACTTAAACAGTAACAGGCAGCACTGATAGTGCAATCCTTTGCCTAAATCAATTGATTTGCTGGGCTCAGACTGGTGTAACTCTGTACTGGATTGCACTGCTAGTGTTACATAAGCTTTCATGTGCCACAGCCCCACTTCATGAGATGTGTCAGGATGCATCTGACAAAGGGGGTTCTGGCTCATTAAAGCTTACGCAACAAGGCATTTTGTGTCTTTAAGTGCCACAAGAGTCTTGTTTTGGCTGTGACAGCCGAAAACAGCTACCATGGAAATTGTATTCTGAAAACTTTGTGAAGTTTGATAGCTAGCCATTCCTAAAAGCTTGCTCTCTCTCTCAATACAGAAGATCCTTCCACTGTACTAACTCCTACACTGTCCTGTTCTTACATTGTTCAAAAAGTGCCTTTTTTTAAAAAAAGTGTCTTTTGTGAATGAATTCCTTAAATGGAAAGGTATTGGCAAAGCAACATGTTTTGAAGTGACTAAACAAGCTACAGTCATCCTTTGTACAAGGCAGTGAAATAAATCTCGCATTACATCTTACAAAGCAGAGTATGAATCTTTAGTGTAATACTGTACAGAATGGAAGTCTACTCTTGTGATTAAGTTATATATTGTACATTCTGTTATAGTTCCATCCTTCTACGATGTTTCCTTTTTCTAAAGAAACCTACCATGTAATGTTCCCTCTGAGCTGAGTTAGGGTGAGCTAGCTCAGTTTTTTAGCCTCCAGCTCATACATTTTTGTCTTAGCTCAGGAAAAATGGCCCCAGAGCAAATTAATTTATGCAGGAGCTCACAACTTTAATGCCAGTAGCTCACAAAGTAGACTTTTTGCTCACAAGACTCCGCAGCTTAAAGCATTACTACAATGTATAGATTACAACCCCTTTACCTGGCATTAGCTATCCTGAGATGCTATGTATGGCCAGGTCAACCATTCAGGCAGTCCAGACAGCAATTTGAGGTGGCCCATTTCAAGCCTTGCCTGCCAGGCTTGAAGCAGAGAGCAAGCCCATGTTCGCACACTGTTTCTGTTTCAGCATGCTTCTCATGTCACTTCTCCACATCATCCAAATTAGAACTTTCTGTGGCAAGATGAATAATATACTGTTGGGTTGGCAGCCTAAACAGAAATGGGGGTGTATCCAAAGCAGGAGGTGCTGGCATACCATCTCACTTTGTGCAAGTGTGCCCTTGTCTAGCTCCTATTACAACCCCACTTATGGTAGCAAAAGCTCTTGAGCCAATCCACATCCTAGCTGCCTGACCAATTTGTCAGTGCTCCTGACAATGCATTATGTCTTTTCTGTGTATCAGGAAATCAACAAAGCACACAGAATAAGCTATAATGGTAAATTGGAGAGGCAAAGGCAAGTGATAGCTGTTAATGGCTGCATATTTGTGTGATAGGATTTGTATGCTGTGATTTAGACCATTGCACTCAATGGGACTAACTTCTGTATCAACATAGTTACGATTGAACCACAAACGTCATCTTTTTTATGAGGGGGGAAAGAATACTCGAGAGTCCACAATCTTGTTAAACAGATTTCCATTTTATATGCCTAAGAGAAACTGATGAAAGAAGTCAAATGCCATTTCCAAACATTTAAGTTAGTGTCAGAAGAGTTTGCTTTACCTACTGATTATAGTGGAAAATAAACCTGAGCCTCTTTATGCGGCTGGTCAACGCAGCTGCAAACAAGTATACCCATGGATGCCTGTTCCAATGGGGGAAAGCTTTCAGATTGTCAAGAATGGAAAAGTGTCATATTCCCTGCCAAACAGGAGTGCTCTATCCCATGGGGAAGTGGTAGCTACCCCTTCACAATCCGGATCACTAACTCTTTACAGTTCAAGTTAGTCAGGAGAAAGTCTGAATTCATTTACCAGCTAGGAGGAGAAACCTGTTATTAATAAACATCAGACAGTTGGGTATCAAATGGGTTCTTTTCTCCTTACAGCTGATTGACCACCTAGCAGGGGAAAGAGCCATCCCTAAAAGCAAAGATTCCAAATGTTAACTCTCAAAGATACAAGTTTTGATGTCTACACACGTTTCAAGTGCACTCTATTAAGTCAAATGGCTAAACAGTATATTGGCGGGGCAGGACAGCTAACTCTAATAGGGAAAGCCACATAATCCCCACAGACATCAATACTCAGATTATCCTCTAGAAGATCTCTCCCATCTATACATGTTTTCCGTGCACGGTGTGTTCATTTTGAATGTTGCATTTAAAAACGTTAAAAGCGGACCAATATCTGCAAAGATATCTGTGTTAACAGCCGTTGGGTGCTAAAAATAAATAAAACCATGTGGTGCATTTTGACATGAGCCATGATGTGGGGGGGAGCAGCAAAAAGAAATCTGGCAAGCTTTTCCATGATTACCACACCAAATGCATGAAGATTTATAAGGCGGTCATGAAAGGAAATGAAGTGCTGAGCAAAGGATGCTATATTTCTTCTTCATGGGGTTAGCTTTCTCCATTAAAAACTTGTGACAGCAAGTGTGAAACAAGAACCGATTATTTTACCCCCAAATTTATTTAAAAGCTTCAGAGGAAGATTTATTATGACTGTCCTTTCAATATGTCCTTTCTGGGCAGGCAGGTCAGCTCTATGGGAAAAAGCCCTGAGGGCATGGGGGTTTTCTCCCCCTTTGAAGACCTTCAAAACCACAGAGAGGAAAGAGATCAGGAAAGCCAGGGCAAGCCTCCAACTAAGTATCCCATGGGATTCATGAGCTCTATTCTGGCTCAGTATTTTTGTCACAACAGGTATTCCCTGATTCTCTCTGCTCAGAATGTCAGAAACCAAAAAGATCCCAGCACTGAGTGTCCATCCACTCACCAGCTCCTTCCTGTTTATCATTCCACATGTTGCTGTCCATAATGCATCTGACAAGATTTTGTTTTACAAGAGGTATATTACTTCTTTTTCTTTCCCAACACATGGTTACAACCTGTCTCTCATTTTCGCTGTTTGTTTGTTGCCTGATCATTTTATCTCTCTGAAGCAAATCCATAAATCCAACAGGATGCCAGAAAACTATCAACTAACACAGGGAAACAGAGTTTACAAGCTTTTCCCTTATTCAAACCTGAGTGGGAAAGGTCACAATCATCAACAGGAAAGTGCAATGCCTGTGAGTTTCAGTGTTCGTAATGTACTTAATGCTTTTCTCCCATTTCACCGTCTCTGGGGAAGTGTGTGTGTGTAACACACAAAAGCTTATACCTTGAATAAAACTTTGTTGGTCTTAAAGGTGCCACTGGACTCTTACTTTATTCTGTTGCTTCAGACCAACACAGCTACCCACGTGGATCTATCTTAATATAACTGTGCAATGGAATGTAAGTTGGAACATTCGTTTCAACAGAAATGTTCCCTTTTTCTGTATTCTCAAGTCCAACATAATACTGAAGTGAGAAGAAAATCTTTGCTTTTGCTAACTGTGAGGCTTTACAATTCAGTCATTTTGCACGTTGGTACATTAAACGCAATCCTTGTCCCACTCTGTTTTAAAATCTCAGCACAGGATGACTCACACGACCAAAAACACCCCTCTTAGAGTATAGCCACCTCAATGTGGTAACCAGGTGGCATATTGTTTGATTCTACCTTTGTGGATTCAGGGAGCTTTTCAATACAAGTTAAGGCAAACTAAAAAACTCCCCCCAGACTGCTTGCTGCGCCACAATCTGCCCACGGAACAGTGATCAGACAACCGGTTGACTCCAGCATCTGATGAATTCCCTTAAAGTTGCCACACTCAGAGAGCTGATTGTTGTTGTTGTTGCAAATCAATCCTAAACTTGTATGCCTAACAGGTGTCCAGGCTATGAGCCATAAGAGTGAAGGGACATTATCACATAATGTAAAAGGACAAGAAGAGCTGGGCCAAAGAGGCACCTAGACTAGCATTCTTTTCCCAATTGCAACCAGCTAGGATGTTTCCATGAGGCTTCCAGGAAGACCACAGTAACCTAATGCTGAAATTCCAAGATTATTTCTCATACATTGTTTGGTACCACACACAGTCAGGGTGGCTTCATTCAATTCAGTCCTTTGTCTGGAATGGTAATACTCATCAGGGGGTGGGGTGATATAGTTAGTTGTTGAGTGATTGACTTATCTGAAGGAGAAACATACAATCTTGTATAGATATTCTTGAACACGTTTACCCTATTAAAAGATTAATACGTCTCCTCAAAACTGCAGTTTATGTTGCATCAAGTTTCCGTTAGACCAGGGAAACAAATGTTTTCATGCTCCATATGAACATATGAAACTGCCTTATACTGAATCAGACCCTTGGTCCATCAAAGTCAGTATTGTCTACTCAGACTGGCAGTGGCTCTCCAGAGTCTCAAGCTGAGGTTTTTCACACCTATTACCTGGACCCTTTTTAGTTGAAGATGCTGGGGATTGAAACTGGGACCTTCTGCTTACCAAGCAGATGCTCTACCACTGAGCCACCGTCCCTCCAGTAAGAAGCTGAAGCTACATGACAAATCTTGAAAGCACCTCGTATTTCTTTATATATGGGTATTAACTGCAGTTTCCTAGGAGTATATTATTTCTGCTACAATCCTAAAATGCGCTTACTTGGGAATAAGCCCTACTGAGAATAGTGGAACTTGAGTTCCGTTTACTGTATTATACAGGACTTTGCTGCATGATATCTTTTCAGAATAACTACATCCACAACATCTGGCCACCATCATGACCCATTGCCTGCTTCTTTGGAAGCACTGCTTCACAACTGGCTAAGCTGTTATGGTGTACATACACCATCATACAATGTCAGCTGGAGACACCATGTAAATCCTAGCTTTGGCTTTTCTGAAAACCAAGCAGCTGCCCCCCCCCCCCATGGGCTTTAGAAGCTGTGAAGCAAGCAAGCCTTCTCCAAGAGAGGTGTGAGAAAGATAAAATACTGATGAGAGGAAAGGAGGAGAAGGAAATCCTGCAAGGGAGATGCTGTGCCACAGGTGAGCCTAAATTATGTGCAGGACAAACCTGCACACTTACATGGACAGAGAACTAGTGCCAGCATAAAGCAAAAGTGTCTTTCCTAGTGCCTCGCCTGTATATCAGTGGTAGAAACAATGTGAAGGACAGAAAAAGACAGGGACCTTGGAGCCGTCCACACTCTTCAAGGGATTTTGCAGTTTGCTGCATAGAAAGGATTTCACAGCACCTGTTTTCTTCTAATGCTACTGTTTAGTTCTAAAACCTGCAATGCAATAAGAAAGAAGTGCAGGGCATGTGCCAAGTGCCTTTTCTTCACCCTGCTTCTGGAGTCCAGAAGGGAGTTGAACTCTGGCACTTTAGATCTTGTGCTCTGGTCTGCAGCAGCCGTGGTCTTCTGCTGCTGTGTTATAGCCTCACAAACAAAGAGACTCACATGGAATAACAGACAAACCACGGGATAAAAGAGCCAAGGCTTCCAAAGCCTTCTACTAGCCTGGGCAGGAGGGAAAAGAAAAACATTTGAGGGTGAGAGATCAAGGGAAAGCTCCCCTAAATAGAAGAAGAAACTTCTGTCCACTGAGGCAGAGAAAAGCAAAGCCCCATGTGCAGATTTTTTTTTTTTGGCAGGGCACTGAAGTAGATATAGAAATCTTGCCAGCCCTTCTGTTCTCCCTAGGAAATGGAGTAAGAAAGTGGCAGAGGAGTGGGGAAGCTGCAACTCACATTCTTAACATCTGCCTTATGTTAGCGCCAAACCATCAGCTTCAAGACACCTTTGCAGGAAAAGGTGAAAGCAGTTTTACGGAAAGCTGCGCACTGGTCGATCTCTACCACAGGTAAAGAGCCCCAAGATCACCTTTTCGACTGTCATGTCACACGATGAAAGGGACTACCAAAAATAATTTTTCCTGCCTGGCTGCCAAAGGAAATCAGAGCCTGGGGGAAACACCTTTAAGCCCCCCCCTCCCAAGAAAAGGGGGGGAGCCTCCCTCTCTTTAAGTAAAGAAAGACCTGGCAGATGGAATGAGTACACTTTTTTTACCCTGGTGTCAATGCATCCATATAGTTCAACCATCACTCCCCAGTTAAATTCAGGGCAGGAGCCAGAACAAAAACAAAAGAACCCCAAACAGACAGAAACGCACACCACACGGAAGAAACAGTCTAAAAATACTGTGGTAATGTGAAGGGGGTGGGGAGGAGAGAAGGGGATAAAATTAGACAGAATGAGCTCCCCCCTCGCAATGTTAGCACTCTAGGAACTCTGCTTTTCTGGGCGGGGGGGGGGGGGGTGCGTTGACATCTGGCAAAGACGCATTGGAATGCTGGATGTGTGCAGCTTTGGAAATGTGGGCAGCCCAAGCCAGAGAAGAGGGGCTGGGGGCCGGGGAGGACGGGGGAGGGGGGAAATGTCTGCAGATGAGCGGGGAAGCGGTGGCAAGCAGAAGGCGAGCGGGCGGCGCAGGGGGATCCACAGGCTAGCGGGGAGGGGAGAGAGAGCGCGAGGCAAGGAGGAGGTCGGGGGGGGGGGCGCCAGCGAGAGGAGGGAGGGAGAGAGAGAGAGAGACAGCCAGACAGGGACGCCACACGGACACAACGCTTAACCCCTGGCTTACTGTGGGCTCTTGGGGTAGAAAGGCAGGGTGACATGGCTGAGGTCCTGGATGTCAAAAGCGGTGGGCTCGGCCGAGATGGCCTGCCGCTTGGTCCGCTGCTCCCCTTGCAAGGTGCCCGAGCCCGGCTGGTGCTGCGCCTGCTGGGTGGCGGGCCGGATCACCGAGCGGTACTTGTCGAGCTCGTTCTGCAGCTTCTGGATGAGCTCGTCCTTCTGGTCGAGCTCGAGCTCCAGCTCGTCGATGAGCGCGTCCCGCTGCCTCAGCTCCTCGATCTTCTCCTGCAGGGCGTACTGCAAGTCCCGCAGCGTCCCCATCCTCGAGCGCCGCCGCCGCCTCCACCGCCTCCCGGGGGCTCCTGCCCGCGCCCCCCGCGCCGCTTGGGGCAACTTCCCTCCCCGCCCGCCCCGCGAGGGAGCCGCCGCCGCCGCTCGTCCCACTTCAAGCCAACTTTGCCAATTGCGCCGCCGATCGACCTCCCGCCGCCGCCCGCAGATCCCGTTAGCCCTTTGGCGCACGCCTCCTCCAGCCTGGCTCGCCCGAGGTCGCTCGGCGGCTGGGGCTCTGCGCGGCGCGCTCAGGCGACGAGGCTGGCCCGAAGGAGCCTGGCGATCATCCCGACGGGGGCCCCATCGGCACCCACTCCTTCGACGGCGGGGTCCTCCTCAGCGCCGAGCCCGAGCTGCCTGCGTCAAGCTAGACTGGAGAGAGCGACACACGGAGAGAGAGAGAGAGAGCGAGCGAGCGAGGAGAAGGAGAAGACCGAGGGAGGGAGGGAGGGGAGGCAGGCAGGCAGGCAAGAGAGCGAGCGAGCGAGCAAGGGGCGTCTGCGGCATGCCGTAGCACATGCACTTCCCCGCTGTCACTCTTCCGAGGGCTACTACTCCGCTCAACCCCAACAGCCAGCGGCTCTCCCCCCCCCCGCCCCCCCACACGCACAACCACCCCACGCGCTCACACACGCGCACAGGGGGGGGGGGGCTTTCTCCCCTTCCGCGCACTTCTTGCCGGAATGCTGCCGCGCCACGTTCTGCAAAAGCCTCTTATGCGCAGCCTTCTTGGGACGCGCTTCGTTTGCGGGGAGGCGAGAGGCGCGCCGTTGAGACACGCGTTGCCCGCCCTCCTCCCCACAGGTCCACAGCGGGAAAGGTCGCAGCTAGACCTTTCTCAGCCTGCCCCGCGCAACCCCCAGGGCATCCTCAGGTTGGGGGCAAGGAAAGGATGCCTTCTTTCGAAAACGAGAGGGGCAGGAAGGCTAGGACTCCGGGGACCCTCCTTCCAGATGTGTGCGGGGTAAGGGGCTGGTCAGGGTTGGGGCAAAGTACTCCACCCACAGATACTCTGTGCATTGCCCGGGGGGGAAGGGGGGGTGGAACACACCCACCCACACACAACCCCTGGTGTTTATTTTCAATCCAGTTTAAACCTTCTCTCCTGAACAAATTCAGCAGAGGTGGCAGCAGCTTTGACAGACTTTCCTCAGCCTGCCCAATGCAACCTTCAGAATTAGCTGAAACTTCATCTGCAGCGAACAGGCGCATTAACAGTTATAGAGACGCACTTGCGCAATTTAAAATATTCATTCTAATGCCATTACCAGGCCATTTCAACACGCCTAAAGCAACCTCTGGGGTTTTCTGTCTGTGCTTCCAGCTACCTGAAGTTTCATTTTGGAAGGCTTGGGGACATAGAAAATAATTAGTTTTTAGCCATCCACTTTTCTCCGAAGAGGCATGAGGTTTGTCCCACTCTATTACAGTGAGAGTAGTTAATGTAAGCACCCCCTGTGTCATTAAAACTGCAAGAAATAAGACAGTTATCTGAGAAAGCAATTGGCTGACCAGAGGGGGAGAAGCATTTGCATTTTAAATGGTTTTTGAAAGGAACCCTAAAAGGAATCTTGATCAACCCACTGAAAAAGCCTGACTACCAGTTTTGTTCTCATTTTTTTTCCCCCTTGCTTTGGGAGTGGGAGACACAGACATGAACGAATAATCTACCTGGATAGTGCTGGGTTTTGGCCTCGGTCCCTCAAACTGTAGGATCCAAGAACAGGTGCAGCCAATCACTCTGCACCAAAATCCAAACTAAATTAGGCCCAAGGCTCTCCTCCCCAGCAATTGATGTGTGACTTTAGATTAGGCACCTGGATCCTACTCCGTCTAGCCAATATTCTGTTCCCAATCCACAGTTCCAAATTGGATATCAGGAAGCAAAACACTGTTGTAAGAAACTCGCTGCAAGGAAATAACAAGTGAAGGGGGAGGGTGCGGCGCTGCGTCTTTCAAACAGGTGCTGTAAAATATACATGGCACAGAATGTGAATGCATCTTTCAGATCTTGCTGGGCTATTCCAGCCTTGTGCATTCGTGCGCAAATTCAAAACCACAACAGGACAGCTTGATCCTGCCAGATCCAGACAAGAATTTGCCAAACGGTACCGCACGGCTTGAAAGATGGAGCTGCTCTTAAATAGGTTCAAACACAAGCAAGCTCAGGTAGGGGGAAACAGAGCTGGTGCTGATCTTATTAGAACAGTGGTCCTCGGGATGGAGGGGCTGGTTCACACATCTGTTATTAGAGAATGCATCACTAGAGACTAAACTTTCCAATCTCTTCACAAAGCTTTTCAAATGCATTTGGTTCACCCATTCAGCTGCCTGCGGACTAGTAATCAAGTGAGGAACATCATGTAAGAAGCCAGTTTCAAGCCAGGGCTTTTTCTTAAGGGTGCTGGCAAGAGAGTTGGTCAACAGTAGACATCCAAATAGATGCTGTTGCTGAGGGCCAAGCATAGGTTTCGCCAGCTGTCCACTTTGTTATTTTTCCATTGATTCTTCCATTTTAACCCACCTCAACTCAGGTAGATTAAATATGACCTAGATAATAAACATACGCGCTTACAGTAACCGTATGTCCAAGTTGCCAGATATTGTGAACAAGTAATAGGAAATGGTCTTTTTCATAAGGAGGCAGAGGGAGTTTGCCAGCAATAGCCGTCATTGGCATCATCATTCATGTGAGCTTCCTAGTGGCATCGAGCTAGTTGCTGCTGGAGACCGTGCTGGACACAATTCTCCTTTGTACTGCAATTGTTGGATTCTAAGAGGCGAGCCTTTTCCCTGCCAGTCTCTCTTAAGCCAGTCTTTGCGTGTGTCTGAATTGACTGCTGTGGTAGAGTGATGATGGCTGCCTATGTCACCAAGACTCCAGACTGCAGACAGCTGTGTCACAGTGGACAGATGCGATGCACTTTTTGATGATGAGTTTTGAGTAAGGGTGATGAATGGTAAAAAGAAAAGCCCTTCCTGAAGACATGAGACAGTTCGACATAGGTGAGTTGGCTGGTTTGCTCCTAGGTTTTTAAGGAACGGAAGCACAAAGAGACACAGTGCTTTCTCTATAGAGGCATATTCATGCAAAAAACGTTAACTGTGAATGATAAACTAATCCAAAAGGATGGATAGTGCCAATGTCTCCTATTCATTGATCTTTCTGACCTGTAATCCATGCTTATTTTGAATCCTAGGGAGCCGAATGGAGAGCTATGAAAATTCACAGAAATTACTTGACTCTCGGGATGAAACTGCATGTAGTAGTACATGTCCTTCCCTAGCCTAGGGAGAGCCAGTGTGGGGTAGTAGTTAAGAGTTGCAGGCTCTAATTTGGAGAACCAAGTTTGATTCCACACTCCTCCACATGAAGCCTGCTGTGTGACCTTGGGCCAGTCACCGTTCTCTCAGGACTCTCTCAGCCCCAACTACTGGCCAAGGTGCCTATTGTGGGAAAAGGGAAGGAAAGTGATTGTAAGCTTCTTTGAGACTCTTAGGGTAGAGGGGGGGGGAGGTAAAGGTAGTCCCCTGTGCAAGCACTATTTGTTTCCGACTCTGGGGTGATGTCACACCACGAGGTTTTCATTAAAGACTTTTTACGGGGTGGTTTGCCATTGCCTTCCTCTTGACCCCCAGCAAACTGGGTACTCATTTTACCAACCTCAGAAGGATGGAAGGCTGAGTTAACCTTGAGCCAGCTACCTGAACCCAGCTTCCACAGGGATCAAACTCAGGTCATTAGCAGAGTGTGGACTGCAGTACTACAGCTTACCACTCTGCACCACGGGGCTCCTAAAAGGGTAGAGAAAAGAAGGGTATAAAAAAACCTATTATTCTAACCATTTACCTTCTTAAAATCACTCTCTAACAGATGTTATCCCTCAAAAGGAAAAGGGTATAGGTAACTGTTCTTTCCCTGTGGAGCAAAGTACCTGAAGGTGCAAATTTTAGCAAGAAAATGGAAGGTGGGAAGAGCACATTGTTTCCCTCTCCTCCCAGCAAGAGCTAAGTGGGGAGAACAAGAGAGGGATCAATGGAAGGGTGATATGCAGAAACCTTCATTCCTGTCAGTTGCCCAGAATACTAATGACCTCATCACCTATGTAAGTGAAACAATGAAGTCCTCCTCTCTCTCCAACCATGAATGTGAGCACTATTTTGATAGATTCCAAGTACTGTCTAGCAGGAATGTTTCAGTGATGGGAAACTCCTACTGTACTTTTAACATTTGTGCTATGAGCTGTGGAAAGCTTGTTAACTTACTAATGTCTACATGAAATAACTAAGGCTGGGCATTCAGAGTGAGACACCATCAATATGGTGATACCTAGCTACATTTCTCCTTTACCTCGGACCTGTGAAGTATAGAAACCATAAACAGGTGCTTGGAGCCCAGTTTCAATTGGATGAGGGCTAGTGTAATTTCACTATATTTTACTTTGTGAGCCAGCCTCAAGCAGGTCTCTGGGAAAGGAGTATATAAGTGTTCTAAATTAATAGAGAGTAAATTGAGATTCATACCAGACCTCCTGACTGTGGTCTCAGGATTCATTTAGATTAGAAGACATATGCCATACTGCAATTCAAAGTGCTAGTATTGACTAGGAAAAGGAAAGGTCCCCTGTGCAAGCACCAGTCGTTTCCGACTCTGGGGTGATGTTGCTTTCACAACATTTTCACGGCAGACTTTTTTACGAGGTGGTTTGCCATTGCCTTCCCCAGTCTTTTACACTCCCCCCCCCCCAGCAAGTTAGGTACTCATTTTACCGACCTTGGAAGGATGGAAAGCTGAGTCAACCTTGGGCCGGCTACTTTAATCCAGCTTCCGCCGGAATCGAACTCAGGTCGTGAGTAAAGAGTTCAGATCACAGTACTGCAGTGCTGCTACTTTACCACTCTGCGCCACGGGGACTCTTTAGTATTGACTAACAAAGTCCTAAAATGGTGCTATACAAGGATGCAACTTCTTCCATGTCAGCCTAGCCATTGATATGCATATCAACAAGTCTCTGACAGAAGTGAGATAAGTAATAAACTTATCACAGGGCTATTTCAGTAATGACATCCAGAGTAATTAATGTTTGTGGTTTTAATTAATTCTATTTTGCTTTTAAATTTCCTTTTGAATGGTTATAATTGTTGAATTAACTGTTAGTCTGCCTGAATATTACAGTGGCAAGTACGTTCTATTAATCCATTGGGACTATTATGAACAGAGCCATGCAGCACCTGTTAAAGAAATATTTGAAGCACTGGGAAGCTGCATCCGGGTCTTAACCTGCACCACTGTTATGACTGCACTTTTAAAAGCTTAGAAGTCTATACAAACAGCTGAAAGACTGAAAACTGTTAATTCTTCACAAAGCCAGAGAGTCTTGAGTGACAGGTTGTTCCAAGCAATCTGACAGGTTAGCATCCGCTGAGCAGAGCAAGATTGGATTGAACTGGATGCTAGGGAGAATTCAGTCTGATTGCAGCCCTAGCTGAGAAGAGTTGAGTATTGTCATTTTCTGAATTCAGCCTTGATTAACAGCAGTTTGACATAACAGGAGAACTGGGGGAAAGTCAGCAAGAAAGTATGGCAAGTAGGTGAAGACTCCTCTTTGGACCAAGGAAAGGGGATAGATATTCTAAAGAGAGAATAATTTTTTTCGAACAGGGAGCTAGCTCTGAAGAGTGCAGAGATCCCTGATCTAGTGTGGTTAGAAACTGCCTTTAGAGACCTTAAAAACTCAAGACAAGTACTGGTGTATCAAGAGAAGGGGTTTGGGTACTGGAAAGTGTGTACCAGACTTCTAGAAATCAAAGGTTTCAGTGAATACTCAAAGAAAATGTACAGGAG
Source organism: Heteronotia binoei (assembly GCF_032191835.1). Classification (NCBI taxonomy): domain Eukaryota; kingdom Metazoa; phylum Chordata; class Lepidosauria; order Squamata; family Gekkonidae; genus Heteronotia; species Heteronotia binoei. The sequence continues at coordinate 35,619,464 of NC_083228.1, forward strand.
TCTTTGGGGAAACAGTGGAACAAAAGCCTCTTAAGATAAAGATTAAAGTATTATTTATTTATTTATTTATTTTGGTAAATGTATATTCCGCCCTTTCCCAAGTGGATTCAGGGCGGATTACAGTCTGTAGTAACTGCAAATAACTTAAGAAACTCATTAGCCTGAAACATTAGAACTAAAGTACTGATTTGACCTCAGCGTTCTCTATATTGAGTTACCTCAGAAATTTTCAGCCCCGATTTCACCTGACATTTCTCCTCTTTGTTGAATAAAATATTTTGTTAATTTGGTATTTCAAAATGCCTTGAGTGCCATTCAAGTTATTTAAGTTAAAAGGGGCTCCTGATCCTTTCCTCAGGTTCCTGGGCTGAGCTGCCAGCCAAAATATCATATTGTGAAAGGATGGGACAGCCAGAGTTCTTCAGCAAAGGAAACACATTACTACAGCAGCTAAGTCAGTAAAAGGAAACAGAAGCAAAGGGAAGATTTTGCCTCTGATGGAGGGAAGTGGACAGGGGGTGCCATAGGAATGCCAGGCTATGTAGTTGCCTTCCAAGGGGGCTGCATGGTCTGGAGCAGGAGTGAGTCCTGCAACAATGCAGGTTCAGCTTGCTGGGCTTGGCAATCAGGTGTCATGGGTGTGAGGTTTTCAGGCAGCTCCTGGCCTTGCCTGCCTGCCTCTCCTCAATATAAGCAAGCTGCCTCTGGGAATTCATTCCCTGTTCCATGTGTTGCCCCTCCCCCCATCCCTGCATTTGGGTTGTTACAGATTTGGTTTTACTTTATATCATTAAAATCTTTGGGCAATCAGGATAAATCCTTTGGCTAAGGAAGCGATGCATGTGTACCCACATCCTGCAGTTTCTGGGAATTCCCTTAAGGGGTCTTGGGGTGGAGCCAATTCAATGGCATACACAGCTTGGAGACTGTCAGAGGGGCTGTCACTACAAGGTGGCAAGGGAATGACACAGCGGCTGGCACCCATGTGACTCCTGGGGTTTGCCACTCCTTGGTTGCTCCTCCAGTGGGGGGGGGGGGAGTTAATCAGATGGCGGATGGGTCACCCAATTCTGAATCTGTCCCCATGCTGAACCAATGCTCCTGTTGGGTAATCAATAAAGTTGTGGCCTTTTTATTTCTCCAAATCACTTGTTGCATTGTAGTATCTTTCCTTGCCTGCAAGCCTCTCTTGCTCTCATTGTCCACAATGTTCTGAAGCCATATTTTGAAGCCCATTAGTCACTTTGTAGCTGCACAATGACATAACAATACTAGTCAATGCAAGCTTTTGTTAACAGGAAAGCCTCCAAATGATTAAAAAAAACCATTTTTCCTCAAACATTTATGACATGAGGTTCACTTAACTTGCCTTCAAGCTCAGGAAGTGTTCTGTGGTCTCATCTGCACAGTTTCTCAGCACATGTGGTATTGTGATAGGTAATATTTTTTCATGGGCACTCATGTGGAGAAAAAAACATTTTCTCAAATTCAGCAGTGAATGCTTGATAATCTTGTTTCATGATCATTTAGAATTCTTTGAAGGCGTCAACAAGCATACAGATAGCAGTGATCTGGTGAATACTGGACTTCCAAAACAGGTTGACAAAGTCTTCTAAGGTAGATTCAGTAGACATAGGATAAGAGCATGCATGTTCTGATATTTAGTTAAAAGCAAGCACTTAAAGGCAGGAATAAAGTTGTCACAACCCATGATCCAGGCTTTTCTCTTGTTATCTTATTTTATACCTCTTTGCCAATAACAAGTCCCTCAGTCTGGAGATTTGTGACTCACCTCACCACCCACATCTTCCTGTTATCTTACTAAACTAGGTCCACCATTAACTTTAGATGTGTGAGGTAAAGTGGATTTTTTAAAAGTACATGCTCTATGGGAGCAAACACCCTGACTCAACTTTGCAGCACAAAGAGAGAAGAGTTCGTTGCTGTGAGAGCTGAAGCTGAGTTTTCCCAGGGCACCTGCTTTGGGGGGCTATAACTTGGACATTCCAAATCAAATCATTTGATTGCCTCTTGTGGATCAAAAACTGGCTGAGTAATAGGAAGCAGAGAGTGAGTATAAATGGGCAGTCTTCGCAATGGAGGACGGTAAGCAATGGGGTGCCGCAGGGCTCGGTACTGGGTCCCATGCTCTTTAACTTGTTCATAAATGATTTAGAGTTGGGAGTGAGCAGTGAAGTGGCCAAGTTTGCGGATGACACTAAATTGTTCAGGGTAGTGAGAACCAGAGAGGATTGTGAGGAACTCCAAAGGGACCTGTTGAGGCTGGGTGAGTGGGCGTCAACGTGGCAGATGCAGTTCAGTGTGGCCAAGTGCAAAGTAATGCACATTGGGGCCAAGAATCCCAGCTACAAATATAAGTTGATGGGGTGTAAACTGGCAGAGACTGACCAAGAGAAAGATCTTGGGGTCGTGGTAGATAACTCACTGAAAATGTCAAGACAGTGTGTGTTTGCAATAAAAAAGGCCAACGTCATGCTGGGAATTATTAGGAAGGGAATAGAAAACAAATCAGCCAGTATCATAATGCCCCTGTATAAATCGATGGTGCAGTCTCATTTGGAGTACTGTGTGCAGTTCTGGTCGCCACACCTCAAAAAGGATATTATAGCATTGGAGAAAGTCCAGAAAAGGGCAACCAGAATGATTAAAGGGCTGGAACACTTTCCCTATGAAGAAAGGTTGAAACGCTTGGGACTCTTTAGCTTGGAGAAATGTCGACTGCGGGGTGACATGATAGAGGTTTACAAGATAATGCATGGGATTGAGAAAGTAGAGAAAGAGGTACTTTTCTCCCTTTCTCACAATACAAGAACTCATGGGCATTCAATGAAATTGCTGAGCAGACAGGTTAAAATGGATAAAAGGAAGTACTTCTTCACCCAAAGGGTGATTAACATGTGGAATTCACTGCCACAGGAGGTGGTGGCGGCCACAAGCATGGCCACCTTCAAGAGGGGTTTAGATAAAAATATGGAGCAGAGGTCCATCAGTGGCTATTAGCCACAGTGTGTGTGTGTATATATAAAAAAAAAAATTTGGCCACTGTGTGACACAGAGTGTTGGACTGGATGGGCCATTGGCCTGATCCAACATGGCTTCTCTTATGTTCTTATGTTCATAGGATTCCTTAATCCTGTACTAGAGAGCATATCAGCTACAAATCAAGACCTCTTTTCTATGGGGCCTACAGAGTATATAAAGAGTTATATAAGATTGAGAATACACAGAAGGCACATGTGTAACAAAACACATAGTTTTATTTATTTCGTAAATGTGACCTATAATGCCTTCCCACTTCAGTCTGACAGCTGACACAGTTATCAGTGCTGCTGGTCTATATTAAATGGCTTCAATAGGCATGGGCATGAACCTGGAAAAGGGTGGTTCATGCTGGTTCATGGTTCATTTGATTGCCTGAACCACTGGTTCATGTTGCTTCGTTTGATTTCCCAGACTGGTTCATGGTTTGTTTTGTTCAGGACATGTAGAACAGCCCTCTTACAAATTAGAAAAACCAAACTCAGTAGGGGTCTTCAGCAGGCTCTCCTCCACCCACCGTCCAAATTTGTCAATGATTTGATTTGGAATGTCCAAGTTATAGCCCCCCAAAGCAGGTGCCCTGGGAAAACTCAGCTTCAGCTCTCACAGCAACGAATTCTTCTCTCTTTGTGCTGCAAAGTTGAGTCAGGGTATTTGCTCCCATAGAGCAGAATGGGAGCTCCATTATTGACTCCCAACGCTGCCAATCAAGCTATGGACAACTGCTATGGGTATTTCTAGGGCTCCCAGAAGTCCACCCTCAGTGTTGCCTAGGAATTGATGATGATGATATTGATTTATATCCCACCCTCCATTCTGAATCTCAGAGTCTCAGAGTGGCTCACAATCTCCTTTATCTTCCTTCCCCACAACAGACACCATGTAATGTGGGTAGGGCTGAGAGGACTCTCACAACAGCTGCCTTTTCAAGGACAACCTCTGCCAGAGCTATGGCTGACCCAAGGCCATCCCAGCAGGTGCAAGTGGAGGAGTGGGGAATCAAACCTGGTTCTTTCAGATAAGAGTCCGCACACTTAACCACTATACCAAACTGGCTCTCCAATTGATTGAATTGGTGCCAGGCTGTCTGGAAAAATGAAATACAAAAATGAACCACCAAGGGGAAAAGTTCATTTTCTGGTTCAGGCATGGCACAACCAAAAAAATTCAAAGTGAACTATGAACAGGCCCGGTTCATGCTTGAACCGCTGCTCATTTTCAGTTTATGCCCACCCCTAGGTTTCAATGCTGGTTCTTCCAGCATGTCAAATTTAATGACAATAGCTAGAAAGCTTTTACAATTCACTGTTTTTAATTGAGGAACAACACTCAAACCCTACTTGTCTAAATTCATACATTCTGATCCCTACTGGACTCTGCCTAATCCAGGATACCTGCTATCTCTTTTCTCCTCCAAAACTCAAATCTTCCATTTGTCTGTTGGTTGTTGACAGTTAACCTACCATCAGGTTTCTTTGTTCTTTCATTCAATCTGTTTGAATACACTTGAAGCTGCTTTTATACTGAATCAGACTGTTGGTACATCAAGGTCAATATTATCTACTCAGATTGGCAGTGGCTCTCCAGGATCTCAGGCAGAGGTCTTTCACATCACCTACTGCCTGGTCTTTTGATCCAACTGATCCATTCTGAATGGGAAGAAAAGATGGTAGAATCTTCTCCTGCCCGTAGCAATGGACAGTGTTCAAAATAGACAGAAGTAAGGAATAGAATTCTCCCAAGATTTTGGAGCTAGGAGTCAGGGATGCAGATAGTTTCAGAGGGTAGCCTTGGTGGTCTGCCGTAGAATAGCTAGATTTGAGTCCAGTAGCTCCTTTAGGAGTATAAGCTATCAAGAGCCAAAACTCACTTCTTCAGATATGATGATTATCTCTGATTAAGGGAGCTTTGGCTGTCAAAAGATTATGCCTCAAAAATGTTGTCAGTCTCTAAGGTGCTACTGGACTCAGATCTAGGGATGCCAATCTGATAGCCAAGTTTTCAAATGTCTTCAAATTAATGAGGATGATAAGGTTCTCAACAGAGTATGGAAAATTATGGAAGAATTGCTACAAACTAGTGTAGCAGAAAATGAAGTTCAAGTACAAAGTGATACACTTTGGAACACAAATCCAGAATTCATATGCAGGCTGGAAGAGTCTTGAATAGACTTCAGGAACTCAGGAAAAAGGTCTTGGGGATTGTAATAGAAAACTCACAGAAGATATCATCTGTGCATTATCACTGCATGCTAAATGGAAATTTGGGGTTAGAAATGGGAACTCAAACAAAAATATTATACTGCTAACATCACAAGTCTGAAAGAAGGTGAACAACAAAACATTAAGACAACGAACCAGGATGAAGTCAATGCTTTCGGTGTCCAGTTTGATGAGATTTAAATTGCAGCTGTACGAAAAGGTGATTCCTCAGTCATTTTCTTGCAGTCCAACCTTTTAGCTTAGTTAGTGGTAACTAAAGAATCTGAGAAAGATTGGGGCCATGCAGTTATGGATGCCTGGCAACCAGGACAGGTGCAAATTGTTTGCCTTATCTTGCATTAGTCACTGAAAGCAGCAATGCAGGTCAGGCAGTATACTACAACCCATAAGCCTCACCAGGCAGTAGTATTGCCCAGGCCAGAACAATCTAGCAGCATAGCATCCTTGAAAGTAGGGTTGCAAGGTCTGTGTTGGAAAATACCTGGAGACTTTGGGGGTGGATCCGGGAGAGGGCCTCAAGATGGTACAATGCCATACAGCCCATTTTCTCCAAGGGAGCTGATCTCTGTCAGCTGAAGATCAGTTGTAAAAGCAGGGGATCTCCAGGCCCCACCTGGAGGCTGGCAACCCTGCTTGAAAGATGTTTCCTTTAAATCAAACAAATATGACAGAGACACCTAAAAAGGTCAAACCTTTGAAAGAAAAACAATATAAAAGAAACTGCCAAAGAAAGGCTAAATATTTAAGTTAACTTTCAAGCCAGCAAGTCAGATTTCCTTTTTCTGACGGTTTTCTCAAGTGAAACAGCTCTGTCTGTCTCCTTACTACCTCCTCTACACTGCACACAACAATTAAAATCTAAATTTCTCCTCTGGTTTCCAAAAATGCATACTCTTGAGTCTGGTAATCTGTGTCCATCTTTTTGAAGACAATTCATTCATCAACCACATTCTTTAATGCCGTGAAAAGATCAAAGAGTTTGCAATTAATGCCCTGGTGTAGGACTGAAGAAAAAACTTCAGACAAACTCCCCACCATGAAATGAAACCTGCTCAAACTGCCAAACAGGTGAGACAGAATTTTACTGTCTGCATTCCGACACAAAGTTCTCCATGTGTAGCAATTCAGTGTTATTTGGGCTTAATGCCTCTATAATTAGTTGTCAGATTGCCACTGTCAGCAGATAGACTCAGACAGAAAAAGCTCTTGTTAGAGAACTAGATGCCATACAGGCAATCATCATTCCCTTTGAGTGTTGAAGGAACGTGTCACCCTATTCTTTCCATTGCTAATGCTCACAAACTAAATGGTGATTGTTGTCATAATGTTTTTTGAGGGAAAGTAACCCAAAATGAGACAATTGCTACAAAATACATGCTATCCTGCTATCATCACTTTTTTTCAGAATAATACATTGATTTATTCAGATACCACAGAAACTGCATTTTCTAGAGCATAGTCTCCTGATTATTAATTAAGAGAAAAGTCAAAATCAATAATTTCATAAGTGGCATAGGTCAGGACTGATATGATTTATGATGCATCATATACACTTAGTGATGCTCTATAACAGCTAATTGACAGCTCTGGGTATAGAAACATACACACACACAGAGGCTCACCAATCTATAAGTCTCCTAAAAATGATTCTTAAGAGTACTGGCTCATATGTTTCCAAACATTAAATGAACATTTTAGCCACATTACTTGCAAACTGTATTATGAAAGCAACACTAAGAAGGTCCAGGATTGGATCTACATTTTTTTTGGGGGGGGGGGGGTTAAGAAATGACACCCCCTTATGAGCCCATTCTATCTTATGAACCCATAGAATAGAATGTACTCCATACCCAATTTAGCGCCCCCCCCCTCCGGCGGTGCTCGGGCCACGCTCCCCCTCTGTTCACCCCTAGATCTGGCCCTGAGAAGGTCTACTCAGAACTGCTCAGTAGTGCTACAGGAAGGTATTCTTAGGATTGAAGCCTACGTAGGCTTTCTTGGGGGTGGCTGGTCCTAGATCTCAGATAGCATATTTACAAAGGATGCACAAATTTTTGCACTGGTTTCTTTTTTCTTTTCTTTTTTACAGAGAATTTTTAATTCTATACTCTGCAGCTACAACAGCTGCAATCTAAAAGGCTAAATGGGTGCAGCACAATAGTCTCTTTTTCATCCATTCCCCTTTGTTCATTTCCCTACTGATAGTGGTGGGAAATTTTCAGTTTTCCCAACAGGTATCAAAACAGCTTGCTGGACACATTTTTTAGTGGGAAAAGGCCCGAAGGGGGAGGATTAAGCAGATCCTCTCCCACTCAGATTATTTCAAGTGAGGGGAGAGTCCACTCCAATCCAATTATGAGGGAAACAACCAAGATGGACCCAAGGGCAGTATTTTTAAAGTGTTCACTGCTTGGCATTTGCCATTTCCTTCCCCCTATGCAGTAAGTACTTGTAAAAATACAGTAATGTTTAACAGCAAGCAATTGCTAAAGTTATCAGTGAAATATGAGATGATTTTACTTCTGTGAAGTAGGTAACGCTAGGGCAGGTAGGTCTCTGGGCAGCCTGCCAAACAGTGGAGCTAATGCCTAGTTATTATTACCAAGGGAGTGGTTTTCATTCTGAGGTTTTCAGTGAGTCTCTCATATTTATATGAAATGCATCACTTCTGACAGGTCAAGTTTATGATTAGTCTGCTAGTGGATGATTTAAATACTTTCAATGGCCTTTAGCTTAGAACCAATGAGATGAGGGTCAGAAAAACAGCAAGCTTCATTCAGTTGGTTTTAGGGTCTGGTGGGAGAGAAAAAAAGGCCAGTCAGGGTGTATGAAGACACAGTTCTTGCTGGTGAAAGTAACAAAAAGCTGTCAAAGGACAGCAGAGGAAAAGACTCAGGGAAGAAGCATATGACCTGACAGGGATAGGATTCCCACTGCCCCTGATGAAGCCTGGACTTAAAACTGATCTCCAGACTACAGAGATCAGTTTCCCTGGAGAAAATGACAGCTTTGGACTCTATGACGTTATACCTGACTGAGGTCCCTCCCTTCCCTTAATCCTGCCTTCCTCAGGCTCCATCTACAAATCTCCCAAGTATTTCCCAACTTGGAGCCTGCAATCCTAGATAGGAAGAACTGAAAGGAGGCGGTCAGAAGCAGAACCTGAGAAGGAAGAAGTGGAGTCTTTCTGAACCCTGATGTCTTTATTACATCATCTTTAGTGAGGAGTTCTGGTCAGGGAGAAATTATTAGCTGGATACACCTGCCTCTTTTCTCAACATACAGAATAAGCCAAGGAAGAGCCTGGCCAGAAGGAGAATTTCAGAGCAACATAAGCAAGGCTCTGTGAATGTTAGCCAGGGGTGGGGAAAATGAAACTAGCTATGTGAATCCTATTAGGAGAAGAACTACTATAGGAAGGGACAGTGGCTCAGTGGTAGAGCAACTGCTTGGTAAGCAGAAGGTCCCAGGTTCAATCCTCAGCATCAACTAAAAAGGGTCCAGGCAAGTAGGCATGAAAAACCTCAGCTTGAGACCCTGGAGAGCCACTGCCAGTCTGAGTAGACAATACTGACTTTGATGAACTGAGGGTCATATTCAGTATAAGGCAGCTTCATATGTTCATATGGATTGCCACTTCCCTCAAAGTAAGGCTAAAGTCTTTAATAAACATCTTTATCACTTGATTTCAGTATCTGTCTATCCTACATCTACTAAGCTATCAGGGTATAAATAAAAAGTGTGTTTTATCTTTAACAGTAAATAGTGGAAGTGGCAAATGAGGAAATATATACGATTCATTCTTCTCACACTGGGAGCATGGCCAAGAGATGGGACAAGTAACACTGCTCTCCCCCCCCCCAAAAAAAAATCACTACATCTCCAAAGAGTGTTAACCAGGAAACTGCCACGATGAATTTATCAAGTGGCTGTGGAGTGTTGCTCACCTCTCATCCTCAGCCCATCATCTGAAATACTGAAAGGACACCAACATTAAAGTGTTGTGCAAGTTATAAGGAATGTGGAGCATGCCAAGCTGCTATATAAGTGTGGATGGCCCAGGCTAGCCTGGTGATTGGTTAAAGTGCATACTGAAGGATAACAGAGAGGCTAAAACTCATTTGTACGTTGGGCTAGGCCATGTTGAGCTGGGCCATGTGTGTTCCTATTTAGATTAGATAGAAGAGATATAAACTTTATAAAGAACACAGACAAACACAATTAAAGTTTCTCTTTTTAAAAAACTTAAAACATGCTTAAAACATTAGCACACATTTGTCTTAAAGGTGCTTTCTTTGTATCTCTCCCATGCGGTCCAGGGAACTGGGCAAACAAAGCTCTGGCTCTTTCCTTCCTTCCCCAGGGGACTAGGAGGGGGATGGGCCTCAGTCACTAGAAGGAAGAGAGGCTCAGCTCAGTAGCTCTGCTGTGTGAAAACAGAGGCTTTGCTCTGTAGCTCCTGTGCGATTGAGCAAGCCTTGAAAAGCAAGCTGTGATGCAGAAGGAAGCAACAGAGAGGGGAAAGGAAGTGGATGACAGCCAGTTGCTCGGGGGCCTGATAGGAGCCCTTCGAGGGCCTAATTCGGCCCTCGGGATGCATGTTCGACATCCCTGGGCTAAAATGTTAAAATCTGATTCAAGCTTCTCCAATAATATAACTATACAGGGGTGAAAACCCTCAGGTACAATCAGCATTATGATAACGTGGGACAAAAGTAGATCAAGCACCAGTCTAGTATGATTGTGTGTAAAATAAAAAAAATAACCCAAGATAATTCCATGACTTCAGTGTGAAATTTCAGTCCAGGAACAGGGATGAAGCTGAGTTAAAGCCCTAGTGGGAAATCACACCTTGTTAGCTAAACTGGGTTGTCCCTGGTTACTACTTGAATGGGAGACCCCCAAGAAAGCCCAGGGTTGCTACACAGAGGTAGGCAATGGCAAACCCCCTCTGAACATCTCTTGCCTTCAAAAACCTACTGGTCTGATAACAGATCTGAAACAAAAGAAAAGTATTTACATGACTTGTTAAATGGTGAAGAAATTAAGTTAGCATTAAGTTAGCATAATTAAGCTGAGTTAGCATGAGCTAGCTCACAGATTTTCAGCTCACACATTTTTGTCTTAGCTCGGGAAAGATGACCTCAGAGCACAATAATTTATGCAGTAGCTCACAACTTTAATGGTAGTAGTTCACAACTTTAATACCAGTAAAATTTTTAAATTTACATAGTAGGATCACACTTATAGTACCAGACGGTATGCATTAGGCTTAGCAGTATAAATTTATAATCTGTTTTATAAGAAACTTACCCTACAGCTTTACTTCAGTTTTGAAAAGATATTGATTTGTATCAAATGGCTGTTTTCTGCTATCAGAAAGACAGTGAAGTGACAATCTGCCCTTTCACTACAGACACACATCTCACAGAGGGAGAGAGACATTGTGCTCCTGAACCTGGAGCAGCAGGAAAATACCATAACAGTAATGGAATTCCATTCATGATTTCCATGGGATACAAGCCATGACTCCAGCATCATTTTTTTTTCCAAATGCAAACAGTCATGACAACAGTCTGATCTTTTACTGGATGTGGAAGGTTTACACTTTTCAATGTAAAAATGTGTTGGCAAACACCTGGCAGTACATGACACATGACAGGTAGGCTGAATTTGGCTTGGTAGGTCACAAGCAGTGTTCCCTCTAAGCTGAGTTAGCATGAGCTAGCTCACAGATTTTCAGCTCACACATTTTTGTCTTAGCTCGGGAAAGATGACCTCAGAGCACAATAATTTATGCAGTAGCTCACAACTTTAATGGTAGTAGTTCACAACTTTAATACCAGTAAATTTTTTAAAAAAATTTTTAAAAATTTAAAAAGTAAAATTTTTGCGCTAAGAGGAAACACTGGTCACAAGTTGTAGAATCCCACCTTGTTGTGACTCTAGCAAACATCCTGTACAATCTTTGACTCCTCAAGCCCCATATTTGCAGCCCCAGGAAGGCAGCAGGAACAGGAAGATTTCCAAGCCCCACACATGCTTGCCAGGCCATGATCATCTTGGGTTGTTATGTATTATTAATCTAGGTAACAAACTCATCTCGATGCTCTCTCTGCCTTCCCATGCTACATCACATGTTAAAGATGATGAGTAATAGACAAAGAGAAAGCCCCACCTAAAATTTTAATATGGAAGGCCTCAGGCAAAAATCTCAGGATGCCTCAAATGAATGCTCCTCACAGGAACCCAATAAAATAGTTATCACGATCACAAAAACGAGAGGTGGGAAAAGGTCATTTAGGGATGTATCAGAAAACCTACAATTTTTTGAGGAAAAGTGTAGCCAAACCTAGCTGCAATTAGAAATTAAAACCTCTTGTTTTGTGATTTGCAGTTCATATCCCTTATAAACACTGTCCTAGGATCCATACATGGCTCCCTGAAAATCATATGCCTCTTGTTCTCTTTATCCTGTGCACAATTTCATATTTTAATCTAGGTATACCTCTTATGCACAGATTTCCAGGGCACTCACTAACACGAGACAGGGAATGCAGTGGTTCATTCACAAAAAAAGGTTGCACTCTGGTGATATATTAATCCAGCTGTTTCAACCAGAGCCTTTAGTTTCACTGAAATACCAGGTATTCTCTTTCCAGTTTCATAAAGTTTTCTGTCCCTTTGTTGTCTGACCTAGTCTTTTTTCTGCAGATCTCTCAAGAAGGAACTGATGGATGGAGAGGTTTCATCTGAAACCAACACTGTCCAGAATCTTCAATTATCACACATATTTTTACAAATTAAAGTTTTAGACCACCCTTCCCTGTAAACACAAGGCTGAGTGCCATGAACAACAATATAAAAGCACATTAATGAATCAATAAGATGGTTTAAGACAATTTCAAATCAATTTCAGATGATGCTAAAAATAATCAAATTATACTGTTACCCCATGGAGGGGGGGAGGAAGAAAGGGGATGCCAGGCAAGATGGAGACTGTTGTTGTCCTCAACCATATGCCTGGCAGAACATCTTTGCCTTACAGGCCTTGCTAAACAGCCTAAGGCACTGCAGGGCATGGGCATCATTCAGCAGAGAGTTCCACCAGGTCAGAGCCAGGGCTGAAAAGGCCCTGGCTCTGGTTGAGGACAGCCAGATGTCTTTTGGGCCAGGGATCATCAAAAAGTTCTTATCTGCCAAGCATAATGCTCTTCAGGGGGGTTACCAGGAAAGGTGGTGCTGTAGGATCATAGTTACCAGACCATTTATGGCCTTAAAGGTTAATATGAAAACCTTTATCCTGATCCGGTACGCCATGTGCACATTCATTCAGTGGAGCACTAATTGAATGTGTAATGTCCATGGGTTTCAGTGAGGACCCACAGCACTGCATTCTGAACCAGCTGCAATTTCTGGATCAGTCTCAAGGGTAGCCTTGTGTAGAGTGACTTACAATAGTCTGGGTCAGTATCAAGGGTAGCCTTGTGTAGAGTGATTTACAGTAGTCTAGCCTGACTGGATCACTGTGGCTAGGTCAGGGCAAGACAGGAAAGGGGCTAGTTGTCTGATACGGCACAGCTGAAAGAATGTCAGTCTGGCAACATTTGTGATCTGGGCCTCCACTGATAGGCAGGCATCTAGAACAGCATCCAGGCTCTCAACAGTTGCTCCTGGTGTAAGAGGCATGCCGTCAAGAGCCAAGTGTTGGCATCCCAGTCCTGGATCCTCCCTACCCAGCCACATAACCTCTGTCTTAGAGGGATTCAGTCTCCTCAGCTGGCTCTGTTTCAACCATCCCATCACGGCCTCCATTCCCTCAGCCAAATTTGCTGGGGCAGCATCCAGCCGGTCACCCATCAACAGCTACAGCTGGGTGTCATCAGAATACTGTCACCAGCCCAAAACTCTGCACCAGCTGGGCAAGTGGGCACATCTAGATGTTAAATAACATTGAGGAGAGGACTGCCCCCTGAGGGACGCCCCCACACCAAGAGGTATCTAGGTAATACCCTATCTTCTAGCACTACCCTCTGTCCCCAACCTTGGAGGAATGAGGTAAGCCACTTCAAGGACATCACATGAACTCCTAGAACAGCGAGGAAGTTGGTCAATAGATCATGTTCTATCATGTCAAAAGCCGCCATCAGATCAAGCAATAACAGCAGGCTGACCTGCCCCAATCCAGCTGTCTTCAGAGATTGTCTGCAAGGGTGACCAGTGCTATCTCTATGCTGTGGCCAGGATGGAAGCCAGACTGGAATGGTTCCAGAGCTGATGTGTCCTCCAAGAAGTTCTGGAGCTGCTCTGCCACTGCTGTCTCAATTACCGTTCCCAGAAACAAAAAATTCAAGACAGGGCAGTAATTAGAAGGACCTGTGGGGTCCAAAGATGGTTCCTACAAAAGCACGGTTACTACAGCCTCTTTTAATGCCCCCCCCCCCCCTGAATCCAGGGACAGATTGATAATGTCTACCAGGGGGACTCATACTCCCTCACCACTGGCTTTTACCAGCCATGATGAACATGGATCCAAGAGACAAGCAGTTGGCCTAAATGCACCCAGAATCCTGTCAACATTGGCCAGGGAGAGTCAACTGAAGCTGTCAAGAACTGAATCCAAAGGCAGCCAAGGGCCTCCAGTTCACATACTGTATTGCTGTTGACAGGGAGATAATGATAAAGCTAGGTATGCTGCTGGAAATGGTTTAATTATTTGAAATTTACTAAAAATCTAATAACGCCATATTGTTAAATTAATTTTAATATTTATAACTGTTTTTAACCATGTTTTTTATACTGTAAAATTGATGTAATGTGCATTTTATGTTGTGAGCCGCCCTGAGCCTGCTTCAGCGGGGAGGGCGGGATAGAAATAAAAAATTATTATTATTATATTATTATAATGGAGCGACAAGACTTTACTGGCAAAAAAAGCTCACAAAAGCTGCACAATTAATAGCTGAATTTCTAATGTTGGATTCTCTCAATGACAGAAGTTAGAGACCTACCTAAACAATTGTGCTAGGCAACAGCTAGCAGATACAATGGAGGTTGTGTAAAATTCCTTTTTAGCATCCTTCACTGCCATCTCATAGTATTTCATAAACATCCTATAAGATGTTTCTGTGGTTTCATCATGAGATGGACACCAAACTCACTTTAGTCATCTAAGCTCCCGCTTCATCCCCTTGAGTTCCATGGTGTACCAGGGGGGTAGTTTAGAGGACACTGGGGAGCAATTTCGTCAGTGACTTAAGAGAAACGGGTGTAGCAGTTCTCTATCAGCACATCTAATTAATTGCCCAGGAGGCGGCATCAGATCCTGTAGAACACTCTGGAACCCATCAGGTCCATTAGACTCTACAGGCATGTGTAACTCTACTTGCTGCCTACACAGGAGGGTTAGGGCTCCCAGTCAGGCCTTCGGGGAAAAATGATATTTTGGATGAAACTAATAATGATGGGCTATCCACCTGATGGATTAGTAACTTGGGTGAAATTTGAAGAAGACATTTCTAGTTTACAGCCACTCCACTCTACTACTTTGGCAAGACACAACATACATTAAAGTATGGCTGACTACATGTGTCACAACTCAGAATTTAGCTATTGTCCCAGCCTTCCTGTGTTTAAATGGTGACTTCTGATATTATTCCACAATGTTCTCCATTAACAGGATGCTGCTGGCAACTTCTTCTCAGATACATGCACATCTGCCCACACACCTTCTCGTAGTTCTGAGGCATCTATTGTGCCATTTTTAATATACTAGATAGCTGTGTGAATGAAGGCTGAACTCAGACCTAGAAGTCAATAGCAGGCCTTTTTTGACTATAGCTTCAGAGAAATGTCCTTAGACAGAACACTTGAATGCTTAAAATTGCTCTCATATTTGCAATTGTATGAGTGATTTTTTTTTTGTCCCTCTGAAACGAATGCTGTATGTCACCATGGCATTTTCGCCTGTTACCTGTTCAATACCATCTATATGTAAATGCCCATTGTATGTACCTAAGAAAAATCTACTTGTTTTCATCTCCACTTTGGAGTTATGAGGAGAAGAGAGAAAACAGAACAAGAGCCAATGCAGAAATCAGTTGGTTTTTTTAAAAAATTAAATACGGCTTTGTTATTTATTCCATAAAGTCCTTCATTCCTCCTTGTAATTGATTTCATACCTCAAACATGCCGGAAGAATAAATCATAATATCTCCCCATCATGCTAATTAAGTCCTTCGTTCTACCAATTCCAAAGTAACACAAGGCATATAGTGCATTTTTAATGGATCATGTGCTGAAGTTTATGAAGCAAAATGCAAAAAAATTGGTATGTAGACTCTCACATTAAAAAGAAAAAGAAAAACATGAACCTTTAGAGGTATCACTTGTATAAGGATGCAATTGTTTCAGGTTATCTGTCCAAGAGAGTTATTTTGGTTCAAAGGAGGGTTTACATATCTAAAAGCAGATGGTTCATGAACAGGAGGAAAAGGAAGCAAGGAGACCAGGGCTATGCTAACAATAGGAAAAAAGACACCTGCTGCAGTGACTAAAAATAATGATGCACTGTGTTATAATTGGCAATATGCTTCGCTTTTTATATCTCATTAGAGCCATAATGTAAGAGCAAAAAAAAAAAAAATGGATGTCAGAGTCATGCAAGCTGAAACTAAGGCATTACCGAATTAGCAAATAAAATCATACTGTCAGTTCTGCTTCTTGTCCACAGGAAAAAAAATATTTTTATATGTTCCTTGCACTTCCTAAATTAGTAATCTCAAAGGGCAATAGAAAGACTGATTGCCAACTTCTCCTTGGTGAATGGAGCATATCCCACATGTCCTCAGGAATCCTAGATGGGGCTGCTGGGTAAGAGGAAACCGGAACTGTCATTAGTCCGGTGAGTCCACATTCCTTCTAGAATCACTAGATCAACTAACTGCTTAAGCTGTCCAGTGAAAAATGGAATGGACAGATGGATAACATTTTAATGGGATGGTTAGGGTTTGGATTATTGATTGACTGATTGACTGTAATTCCTGCAAGGCTAGAGTAGAATTAACTGCAGATATACTAAAAAGGAATATCACAGGACAAAAAGCCAATTTTTACAGGGTAAGATGTATATAATTATAAGATACATTCCAGACAAGGCACTATTGCAATAACAGAATTTACCTGACATTACTTAGGCTGGGTGGTCTCTCTTTTTTTACTAAACTTCTTCAGCATTATTATGCTACATTCCAACGTTTACACAGATTCAAGAAGCCTAACAAATCTCGGCGGGGCAGCTTCATTGCTCCGTTGCAATAAAAGAGTCCTATATCACCTTAAAAACGAATTTATTATAACATAAATTCTTGTGAACAAGGGCCCATTTTATCAGGTGGGATCTAGTCCACAAAAGGTTATGCTGTGATAAATCTGTTAGTCTTTAAGGAGCCTAACAAAACCTTATTAACTCATATCTAATCCTTAGATAAGACAGAAATTCATTTGTTTTTCTTTTTTAGGTTTGGCCATATTCCTAATAAGCTCTGGCCCAGCCAAAACATTTTGCATGCCTAGAAAGCCCCTCAATCCTTCATAATCCATTCTTTCTTGGTAGCTGTGCTGGATGCTTCAGATATGCCAAAAACTCGTTCACAGTCACACGTCTTGCTGCCAAAGTCTTTCCTCTTGACATTCCAGTCCAAAATGTTGCCATTAAACTGCCTGTTCATATATCCAACCTTTCATACTAGGGATCAGTTATGTTTATATCTAATTGCTCCCTTTTCAACTTCTTTTAAAAATATTCCTTTGCATTGATGCCTACAAACAAACATTACTTAAATATGGTACCTGAAAAAGAAGAAGAGTTGGTTTTTATACCCCATTTTTCACTACCCGAAGGAGTCTCAGAGTGGCTTACGATCACCTTCCCTTCCTCTCCCCACAGAGAGCTGGATTAACAACTAGTAGGGTTGCCAATCCCCAGGTGGGAGCAGGGAATTCCCCGGTTTGGAGGCCCTCCCCCCGCTTCAGGGTCGTCAGAAAGCGGGGGTAGGGGAGGGAAATGTCTGCTGGGAACTCTGTTATTCCCTATGGAGATTTATTCCCATAGAAAATCATGGAGTATTGATCTGTGGGTATCTGGGGCTCGGGGGGGGGCTGTATTTTGGGGTAGAGGCACCAAATTTTCAGTATAGCATCTAGTGCCTCTCCCCAAAACACCCACCAAGTTTCAAAAATATTGGACCAGAGGGTCCAATTCTATGAGCCCCAAAAGAAGGTGCCCCTATCCTTCATTATTTCCTATGGAAGGAAGGAATTGAAAAGGTGTGCCATCCCTTTAAATGTGATGGCCAGAACTCCCTTTGGAGTTTAATTATGCTTGTCACACCCTTGATCTTGGCTCCATCCCTAATATCTCCTGGCTCCACCCCCAAAGTCCCCAGATATTTCTTGAATTGGACTTGGCAACCCTAACAACTAGGCCAAGTAGGCACTGGCCTATGGGCCCCCATGCCTTTAAGGGCCCCAGGCTGGCTCCTCCCTGCCTGGTTTTCCCCTGTTTGCAGCCCTCCCAGCCTGCATGTGCAGCCAGCAGCTGAGCTGCTCCTTGCCCAACTTGCCTGGTGCAGCTGCTGTTGGCATTGTTGCCAAGCCTGCCTCTCTCTGCCTCTCCCCCACAGTTTAGAAGAAGGAGACTGCAGATTTATATCCTGCCCTTCTCTCTGAATCAGAGCGGCCTAAAATCCCCTATATCTTCTCCCCCCACAACAGACATCCTGTGAAGTGGGTGCGGCTGAGAGGGCTCTCACAGCAGCTGCCCTTTCAAGGACAGCTCCTGCAATAGTTATGGCTAACCCAAGGCCATTCCAGCAGCTGTAAGTGGAGGAGTGGGGAATCAAACCCGGTTCTCCCAGATAAGAGCCCGCATACTTAACCACTACATCAACCTGGCTCTCTACACCAAACTGGCTCTCTAGTAAAAGGGGCTTTTAAGAAGATGCCTGCAGGCTGCAGTGGGGGTTGTGGGTAGTGGGGCAGGCACTCAGACTCTAAGATAATTTGCATGGGGGCCCCCAAGGGTTTAATCCGGCACTGTCCCCACAACAGACACCCTGTGAGGTAGGTGGGGCTGAGAGAGTTCTGAGAGAACTGTGACTAGCCCAAGGTCACCCAGCAGGCTTCATGTGGAGGAGTGAGGAACTAAACCCAGTTCTCCCAATTAGAGTCTGCTTATCTTAACCACTACATGACACTTGTTAGCACTGGGTTCAAGTTAAGAGAAACCAGGCGTCAAAGGGGATGTTTTTAAAAACTTTTAAAATGTATCACATGGGGTCTTGATTTTTATTCTAGCTGGGGGGGGTGGTAATCTGCCTCTTCTCAAGTGCTATTCATTGCAGTGGATGAAAAATACAGGCATTCATCAGGGACTTGCTTTTGTTCCCCTTTGAGGCAAATGGCAGCATGGTATGCAGGTATGATTCATGTCAAGCAAACCGTATAGGGAGAAAGGGTTGAATCCCAATTCCCCTACAGCAAAGCCCTAATTCCAAATCAAAACCCTACATGGCTGCAATTTAAATCTGGAAAAAAACAACAGTGGGGTGGCATTCACAAACAATGTGACATAGTGGCTAGAGTGCTGGACTGAGATTTGGGAGAACCAGGTTCAAATCCCCACTCTTGCTGGGTGACCTTGGGCCAGTAACATATAATCAGCCTAATCCATCCCAGTCAGTTGTTGTGAAAATAAAATTGGAAGGGGAAATTGTTATCAAGTCACTTTGTAGTCATTTCGGGGAATAGTGGGGCATAAATGAAATAAGTAAGATTTCCAGTAATAACACCAGACTTGATCAACATGTTAGGACTGAAACATCAGTTACTCTATGTGTAAGTTATCAAATAATGGGAAATGGTATTATGCACCATACATACATGTATGAATTGGCCCTTAAAGATAAATCTAAAGTATTAATAACGTTAGTGTTCATCTTCAAATTATTATGGAAAAATATAAAAATCACTAACATACACCAACGAGCCATGAATTCAGATGAAAGGTTCATACAAGATCAGAAGGTTCTTTTATAGAGATGAAAGAGATCTTAGAGACAGGTAATGACTTCTGCACAGGAGCTAATTAAGTCAAACAATAAAGTTTATGCAGCCAGAAATACTTGCAACTTACAGATCATAGCACATTTTTGAAATGCTTTATTTAGGTTATTGCATCCAAATGTTACTTTGGATAGTCCAGAGCAGGGTGTTTTTTGGTAGAAAAAGCCCAGCAGGAACTTATTTGCATATTAGGTCACACCCCCTGACACCAAGTCAGTCGGAACTGCTTTGCTGCTCAAAAAAGCCCTGGTCTAGAAGTATGAAATTCATTTGTTATGAGGGATGCATCTGACAAATATGTGACTTTGTCAGGCCAGGCCACGTGTGCCATAAAACATGATGCCAAGTACCAGAGATATAAACTGTATATAAAGGACAGCAGCTAGTAAGCTCCAAGTTGTGGGCTGGGATGGGGGTGCAAAGGTGGACTGGAGAGCCAGCGGTGCAGAACTGGGTGGACACTCCCACATTGCTTGACTGCTGCAGACGAGGTTGTTCTGCCACGCTGAAGCCACAATTGCAGTGGCTCTGCCCACTCCCCCCAAGCAGTCTCCTGTTCCCTCCTTTGCACAAGTTGCTTGCGGGCTGCATAAGAGCCCTGGACGGGCCAGTTCCAACCATTGGGCCTTACATTTGACACTCCTGTTCTATATGGCCAGACTAGATTTACACAATACTAGACTCTGTGTTTCAATTTAGTATTGGTTTTAAGTTGTCGGACAGTTGTGACATCTGCACCCTGCAGCTTCTGCTGTGTTGTTACACACTTTGGGTTTGTGGCAATAAGGCAGGGTATGCATATTTTAAATTAATAAATACATTTTAAAAATGGGAAGGGGGAATATGAAAGCTAACAACGTTTATTAACAATCATTATTCTGGTGCTTAACTGCCTTGGTTTAGAGTCCACAGAGTCTGAGGAGGAGAGAGATTCCTTCTTGTTCATCCTCCTCTTACCCCCACCCCACCACACTCATTTGGCTGTATAGGCTGCAGACCAGGGTCTCTGATGCTGGAATGGTCCAGCTGCATAAGGGGGTGTCATGACTGAGTTAGGTATAGGTGGAGGGGAGAGAGAGAGAGCTCAGTTCATCACTTTCCCTTCTTTACCTCAGTTCATCACTTTCCCTTCCCTCACTATTAACAGCCTCAGCAGAGGCCATTCACAGAGTACATCCCCCACTGCCTGTCTGACAGGGAGTTTTAGCAAAACTTAGTTTGGTGTAGTGGTTAAGTGTGCAGATTCTTATCTGGGAGAACCATGTTTGATTCCCCACTCCTCCACTTGCAGCTGATGGAATGGCCTTGGGTCAGCCATAGCTCTCACAGAGGTTGTCCTTGAAAGGGCAGCTTTTCTGTGAGAGCTCTCTCAGCCCCACCTACCTCGCAGGGTGTTGTGGAGGAAGAAGATAAAGGAAATTGTAAGGGAAGGGTATAAATCTTCAGTCTTCTTCTTAGGTTGCTCTGCTTTCCTACTCTCCATGTCTCTACACACACACACAAAGAGATGCTGGTGGTTTGTCATTGCCTGTCTCTGTGTAGCAACCCTGGACTTCCTTGTTGGTCTCCCACTAAAGTAGTAACCAAGGTTGATGCTGCTTAGCTTCTGAGATCTGACAAGAGTGGGTTAGCTTGGGCTATCCAAGTCAAGGCAGCCTAGGATAACTGGCTATGATTTCTTCACCTTTCTGACCCCTTGACATATATTAGTCCAAAAATCTTGAAAGTCCATTTAATGACCTCCTCACAGCCCAATCTCATCAGATCTTGGAAGTCAGGGCTTTTTTTGTAGCAAGAACTTATTTGCATATTAGGCTACACACCCCGATGTAGCCAATTCTCTTAGTACAGGGGCTACCGTAAACTCCAGGAAGATTGGCCACATCAGGGGTGTGTGGCCTAATATGCAAAGGAGCTCCTGCTACAAAAACAAAGCCCTGTTGGAAGTCAAGAAGGGTTGGTACTTGGATGAGAGACTGCCTACGAAGGCTCTGCAGAAGAATGCTACGGCAAACTACCTTGGCTTCTTACTTGCCGTGAATGCCCCTTGCTGGGATCACTATTAATTGGTTGCAACTTGATGGCACATAGAGATAGAAAAAAACCAGGAATTATTATTGAGCCCCTGGTGCACCACCAGATGTGGCTAGAAAGTGGCAATTACTCTTAGCTGATCACAAGTTTTAGGGTTGCCAGCCTCCAGGTGGGGGCTGGAGATTCCTGGAATCACAACATCTCTCCAGACTACATAAATCACTTGTTTATTATTTATTTAAAACATTTGTTCCACTTCTCTTGGATAAGATGGTGGAGAGCCAGTTTGGTGTAGTGGTTAAGTGTGCGGACTCTCATCTGGGAGAACCGGGTTTGATTCCCCACTCCTCCACTTGCACCTGCTAGCATGGCCTTGGGTCAGCCATAGCCCTGGCAGAGGTTGTCCTTGAAAGGGCAGCTGCTGTGAGAGCCCTCTCCAGCCCCACCCACCTCACAGGGTGTCTGTTGTGGGGGAGGAAGATAAAGGAGATTGTGAGCCGCTCTGAGACTCTTCGGAGTGGAGGGCGGGATATAAATCCAATATCTTCTTCATCTTCTTCTTTGGAAGGTGGACTGCATGGCATTATATCCTACTGACATCCCTCCCTAAGCCCCACTCTTCCAGGCTTCACCCTCAAATCTCCAGGTATTTCCAAACTCAGATTTGTCAACATTACACTTTGGTCTGTTCCATATAAAAGTTTATTCTACCATTGTCTGCTTCCAGTGTTGAGAAGGCAAATCAAAGATGCTTCTGATCCACCTGGCCTTGGTTCTTGACAATTCTTTAGTACAGGGGTATTGAACTCATTTTGTTATGAGGGCCGAATCTGACATAAATTAGACCTTGTTGGGCTGGGCTGGGCCATGTCAGGCTGGGCCTTGTGTGTACCTATTTAGAATTAGGCAGCAGAGATACAAACTTTATAAAGGACACAGACAAACACAAGATTTCTTTAAAAACAAAAAAAATATGTTTAAAACTTTAGCACTCATTGGTCTTAAAGGTGCTTTCTTTGTATTTCTTCTATGGGATTTAGGGAACTGAGCAATGGAAGCTCTGGCTCTTTCTTTCCTTCCTTCCCCAGGGGGCCGGGGCAGGGAAAGAGCCAATAGAAAGAAGAGAGGCTTGACTTAGTAGCTCTGCTGTGCTTAGTAGCCTGGCAAAGCAAGCCGTCCCTCCACTCCCTTCCTCCCCAAGGGAAGAGTCTCAGCCAATGGTGAAAATAGAGGTTTGGTCTGCAGCTCCTGTGCAATTAAGCAAGCCTTGCAAAGCAAGCTGTAATGCAGAAGGAAGCAAGAGAGAGGGAGAAGGAAGCAGATGACAGTCAGTCACTCAGGGACCTGATAGCCATCCGGAGGCCTGATTCAGCCCCCAGACCACATGTTTGACACCCCTGCTTTAATATTTCTGATGTATTTTAAACCTTGTTGTCCTTTATTTTGATGCTGTCTGCTACATCAGCTCTACTTACACAGTATAAACCTTGTATATATGTGCAGAGGATAGCAGATTGCCCCCCATTCTCCCACTCGGAGATCCACATGAAGAGTTCAAGAGCTAAGTGAGCCCTATCAATGTACCATTTCAAAACAATAGCTTTTAAGCATGATCCTTCAAGAGCATGTTAACTGAACTCCTGCATAAATATGGGCTATACGGCAGCTGAGTAAAATGTATCAGATTTATTTGTGCACAAGCTTTGAAGTTACCACTATAGCATAGTTTATTTTCAAGGCATTATTTGCTATGGCAGCAAAGATCAAGATCTGCATTCAGTGCAACTCATCTCATACAGCACCAGAAATATCATCTTCCATTTTCAGAAGCCTATGGCAATTCTAAAAAATGCAGATCTTTCTTTTATTGTTGTTGTTGTTGCTCTGAGACAATAACTGTAGAACTGTTTGGAATATATACTTTAAAAAATGACCACCAGCAACAAGGCATAATCAGGAAGCTGAAAGACATTAATGAACACTGTAGCCATTTTCCTTATTTATAACTCATTTCTATTGTATTGTCTTTGTCCCCATCGGCTCCTAGTAACAATAGACTTAGCTTTGCTGTCATCATCTGTGTCTGGAGTTCCGGAGTACTCATCCGATAGCCTTCTAAACCCACAGCACATCTTATCTCCCCATGCCAGGAATGTACCAATTTGCTGCAATTTATAATCAACTAGGTCCATATGTTGCACTTGGTCTTCAGAAGAGCTAATTTATACTGGAGAATGAATTTAAAAAAAAAAAAACTTACACAAGGGTTGGCAAGATCGAATTTTTAATATTACTGCTTATAGGAGAGCTTTCTCAAACATGAAATAGAAACCTCTGCATACCATCTATTTTCCTTATGTGACTTCCTTATTTATTTTATTCCTAGAGCAGATTTGTACTCCACTGTCACATGCTTTAGCTGCAACTGTCCCCTGTCCATCTCCAAAAGAAGCAGTTCAATTTACTTACACCAACAAGGTGGTATTTAAAGAGACATTACATCATACTATAGATGAATGTGGTTTACCAGAACCGAAATTTCAAAATCAGCTTCCAGTCTCTGCCTACAGTTTTCATCCTACAGGTGGCAACTGGGGTTCTTCCACTACCACGATTGATCTCCAAATGACCAAAATCAGTTCCCCTGGAGAAAATGGCTGATTTATGGCACTTCATCCTGCTGAGGACCCTTCCCTTCCCAAACACCACCCACCCTCCTCAGGCTCCACCCTTCAAAATCTCCAGCTATTTCCCAATCTTTCCCTGTGTAATTAGGGTGGGCTTCACCTACGAGTGAATATTTGTGGTGATTCCCATACAAACACAAGTTCTTGAACATAAGATTATAAGCTCTTTGGAGCCTGCTTTGGTCTCACTCCGAAAGTGATAACAATTATGAAGATTGTAAGCTCTCTGGAGTCCAGGTTAAAGGTCTCATTTCAAAGCATTACCAAGACTATATATTTATCCACCTCTCTTTGTCTTAATTGTTAATGACCTGATGAAGATATGAAATGGTGCAATTTGGATTCACCCACCGATGTCCATATATTTGTCAATACATGTAGAATCATTTCTGGAATTTGTATATCCATATGCTCTGCTCACGACCCGAGTTTAATCCCTGAAGACGCTGGGTTCAGGGAGCCAGCTCAAGGTTGACTCAGCCTTACATCCTTCTGTAAAAAGTCTGCTGTGAAAACATCATGATGCAACGTCACCCCAGAGTTGGAAATGACTTGCATAGGAGACTACCTTTACCGTATATTTGGAATGCATATTTGGAATTAATGTTTTGTTGTGTACAACTGGCTACCATTAAATTACTCTTATTGTTGTGTTGTTGTGCCTGAAAGCAGTGTATTTTTTATTTGGATCACCCAATCCACAGCTGGCAACCCTAGCTCTGCCTCTCTGTGACATCACACCAGCTAAACCAATGACTTATCAGTGGCCATGTCATTCAACTGAAAATAACAGAACTACTGTGGTTGCTTGGAAGCTTTATCTACTGCATGATGACCAAAGTATAGGGCCAACCAAACCCACACATACAAGGCTAGATCCTCTTCTCAAAGACCTAGAAACTGACTGAGTTATAAAAAATAAGAACTACAGAACTGGGAAAAAAACTATATGCATGAGGAGTATGCTTTACAGCAAGGCAGCTACCAGTGCAGTCCATTTATGATCAATGTATATTTTTAACCTCCATGCCATGATTGTCCATTGTGTGCAAGTCATGCATATACACTCCCACCCCATTTCATTTTAATTCCTGTAATCATGAAAAAAATATTAGATGCCGTAAACTGAATGGGGTGGCTGGATTATTAGCTCAATTAATTGTTAATGAAAAATGCATTCTGAATGTGCAGATAATCCTGAAGTAATAAGAACATTCCCAAAGATAAAAAGCAAAGCTGCTTTTATTACTGTTTACCACCAACATGTAACAGATTCATTTTTTCTATCCTTTGTAAGTGTTAGTGGCCTGGAATTGAATAGAACAACATCACTTTCTGTCTCCTGCCTACACAAAATTCCAAATTTGGCAACATTTAACATAACATCTCTGTGTATATGCATATACAATGAGCAATGTTTCTCTGTCCTGACATACCAGATCCAACGAATGATTTGAAACTCCATTCCTCTGTTGCTCACACTAACAATGAACCTCAAATTAGATGTACCTACAAATATTTTTAAAGATTATATTTTTGGTGTCTTTGTTTTTAAGGTGCTGTACAATAACCACAAGAAACCCTTGAAATGGTTTAGAATGAAAGCTGTGGATAATATTAGAATGAATAATATTATTATTATTATCACTGTTTCAAGTGCAGAGATCCTAAGATTATTAACTAGATTGGAGCATTCATCTTGAGAGATGGGTTACGGCCCACATTCAGGTCTTCTCCAATCCAGACCTAAGGTGGTGGTGGTAGAAAGTGCTGTCAAGTCATAGAGTTTTCAAGGCAGAGACAAAGAGAGGTGGTTTGGCATTGCCTACTCTGCATAACAAACCTGGACTTTCTTGATGATCTCCCATCCAAGTAGTAATCGAGGCAAATCTTGCTTCATTTCTGAGATCTGATAAAATCAGGCTAGCCTGGGCCATCCAGGTTACAGCAGATGGTAATAATCAGGGCTTTTGTTGGTAGAAAAAGCCCAGCAGGAACTTATTTGCATATTAGGCCACACCCCCTGGTGCCAAGTCAGCCAGAACTTCGTTCCTGTGCATTCCTGCTCAAAAAAAAAGCCCTGGTAATAATGCTGAGACTTTTTTTTATAGCAGGAACGCCCTTGCATATTAGGTCACAAACCCCTAATGTAGCCAACCTCCAAGAGCTTACAGTAGGCTCTGTAATAAGAGCCCAAGTAAGCTCTTGGAGGATTGGCTACATCAAGGGAGTGTGGCCTAATATGAAAAGGAGTTCCTGCTACAAAAAAAGGCCTGAATAATAATACCATAATTTAGAAATGTTTCAAAGCGGGGGGGGGGGGGCTTCAAATACTTTGATGCTTCTCTGAGTCAACTCAGCCATATGAAGGAAGTATCATCTGACTCAATTGGTCTATGAATGCCAATTTTCTTTTCTTTAGCGTGATGGACTGTTTTTTCAGCTACTTAGATTGTGCAAATTGTCACCTATGGATAGTGCAGGGATTTGACTGGGATGGCCCAGACTAGGCCAAATTTCATCAGATCTCAGAATCTAAGCAGGATCAGCCCTGGTTAGTACTTGGATGGGAGACCACCAAGGAAGTCCGGGTCACTACACAGAGGCAGGCAATGGCAAACCACCTCTGAAAGTCTCTTGTCTTGAAGGGGGCACTGTAAGTCAGCTGTGACTTGACAGCAAAATAACAATAATATTGATTGTGCAAATTGCCACCTGTGAATAGTTCTGGTATTTGTGTATGCACTAGCTTAGATGTTGCTTCATCCATGAGATTTCTTGCCTGGAAGAGTCTCACATATCTGATGGAAGCCAGAGAGAAAGAGGAGATATGTCAATATACACAGTAAAAAAAAAAAATTCTGGGAGCAGGCTTGCCAATCTCCAGGTCCCAGCGGGAGTTCTTCTGCTTTTCCAGGCTCCTTCCCACCCCCAGTCAGTTGGCCGGTGGGGGGGAAGCTCTGCCCCCAGAGGATCATGTGACATTCCCCCTCCGGAGGCTTCAGTCTCCACTTGGAAAGGCTTCCTCTTGGGATGGTGTGTCTGTGTTACTTTGAAGATGTTGGCAGCAACTCATGAGTAGAGAGGCTAATCCCTCACTTCAGCATCACCAGAAAGGCGGGGGGGGGGAGGCAGGGGGAGGAGGGAAAGGTCTGCTGAGTACTTCATTATTTCCTATGTGGAGATCGATTCTCATAGGGTATAATGGGAAATTGATCTGGAGGTTTTGGGGGCACTGGGGGAGCTGTTTTTTGCAATAGATGCACCAAATTTTCAGTATAATATCCAGTGGCTCTTTCCAAAGTACCCACCAAGTTTCAAAATGATTGGACCAGGGGGTCAAATTCTATGAGCCCCAAAAGAAGGTGCCCCTATCCTTCATTATTTCCTATAGAAGGAAGACATTTAAAAGGTGTTCAGTCCCTTGAAATGTGATGGCCAGAACTCCCTTGGTTGTGCTTGTCACAACCTTGCTCCTGGCTCCACCCCCAAAGACTCCTGGCTCCACCCCCAAAGTCCCCAGATATTTCTTGAATTGGACTTTGCAACCCTAAGTCCATGGTTCTTACACATGGGAACAGTTTGTGGCTCCATGCAGAGGCTTTCACAGTAGCAGTGGAGTATCAACACTGCAGCTTCTCTGAACTTCCTTTCCCAGCCAAGCTTTTGGGAATCGTTCATGGGGGTGCATGATGGCTCTGGGGGCAGGGCTTCCCCCGCCGGCCAGCTGGCTGGGGGAGGGGGGAAGCCTGTAAAACCGGGGGATCCCCCTCTGGGACCTGGGGATTGGGAAGCCTACATGGACTGTTAAACCAATTCCCCACTAGGCTTGTTTCGGTGTCAGAGCTCTTCCCCCCCCCCCCCAATACTTCCCTCCAATTTTGCACAAGCCGACCCAGGGCTGCAACTCGCTCTGCCTCTTTCCCATGGCAAGCAAGATCCTCTAAAAACTGGTTTCTGCTTGCTGTGGGAAAGAGGCGGGCCAAGTTGCAGCCCTGGGCAGCTTGTGCAAAATCAGAGGGAAGCATTGGGGGGTGGGGAAGAGCTCTGACACCGAAACAAGCCTAGTGGGGAATCGGTCTTAGTCACTCACAAATAATATAAATCAGTGATAAACATTTTAAAAAAAAAAAAAAAAACCCTACCATACTCTGTTTATCTAAGTAGACCTTAGCAACATTGACAACTGTCAATCCATTTGGATCAGCAGCCTTTTGACACATGCACAGTTCTGAAAAGAAAAAAAAACAAAACTTGATTGCAAATCTGCTCCACATCTGTTTGAATTGTTTGGCATGGAACCAAACAGACCAGTGGCTGGCTCATGTTGAATAGCCCATAGCTGAACAAGGTAAGTGCAGTTGTCGAACATGTTCAACATGAAATTTGCAGTATCCCTACTTAGAATTCCATTTCCTGAGAATCACTTCTGAGATTTTCGTTTGGAGGAAAAAAAAAACCCTCTAGCTTTCTGGCTTTTGTAAGGACATGCTGGAAAGCTAAGAATTTTCTCTGCAGAAACTGAAATCTCATTGCCCCCCTCTCTTACTGAAATCTCAGATGGCACGCTGGGTTTTTGTCAAGCATGGAGTTATAATGGCATGCAGTTTTGCCCAAGGATTCCAGGCTCAAAATGTGGCTTGAAATGAAAGAAACCCTTAAGGGTCTTAAAGCCTACAATGAACTTCCTGAAAAGTGAATAAACAAATTACTCTGAGTGGCTTTTACTTGCTTTCTTAGCAAACTTTTTTGCAACTTAGAATCATGATAATAATTACCCTTTGTTGTACAATGCAGATATTATTTTCATTGTGCTTCCTCATTTCTTTGCTGTGAATAGCTCTAATGGCATTTCATGAAAAATGCAGAGCGCCAAAGACAAAGCTCCACTTCAGTTTAGCCACTGGTGGAGACTGCAGATACAACCACCATAAAAGCACAGTATTTGTAATGCTTTTCCACCATTCATAACAATAGGCTGGCAAATGGCAAACAGAATCACAATTCAACACTGCCATTCAAATCCAAAGGTATAAATTCCATGTCATTTCCACTAAATGTCACTGACCTTTTTGCAAATATATTTGGGAGAGGGGGGGTTCTAATAAGAAAACTGCCTCCCCCTCTTATTTTAACACAAACCAAAGTGAAATGTCCATTCTTTGTTTTATGATGGCTTTTTGTTTTTGTTTTGTATTTAGTTTTTCATCTAAAGTGGGCTGTTGTCAAGCTTGCGGGTTCAATGACAAGTCAAAGTTGCTACAAAGACTATGTTTATTGATAGACCGATACTTTGGTAACAGGTTCTTGAGAGTAATGCCAAATACACATTGATACAATACTTTTAAGGCCTACTTCAAAGGGATTCCAAGGGATGGGGTTGCGGGGTAGCATTCACACATAAACCATCATAAATGTCTACGTTCCCATAGTGTTATCAGGACTGTGTCCTTGCTTTCTCCAGATGTCTCTCACTCCCTTACCGGAATGTATGGGAAGGTGCTGATTACTTGGTTTCAGTTCTCAGTACTTCTAATTAATAGCCATAAAGCAAGACAGGGGGAAGGGAAAGAATAACAAGCTAAGAAAGTTGGATCCTCCATGATGCTTCACAGACCAGGTTAGGCAGGACCCTTACACAATCAGTTATCAATGGAATTTCACCATGCTTGACAGTTGTAGCTTTAGCAAACATTGCATTCATCAGATGTCCCCCCCCCCCTCTTTTAGAATTAATAATTTGGAAAGATACAAAATCTCAAGTTGCAATTGCACCCTCTAGTGTCTTGTTTTGTATGGCTCTCTTTGAGTCATCACAAGCTTCAACAAACAACATGAAAGCTGCCTTTGAGGTTTGCAGTCATTCATCCAAACATTTGGAAAGGAAGCAAAAATGTATCTGCTCTAGGTATGCAATTCAAATAAAAAAGACCCATCTCAACTGTCTTCATAAAATCAATGTGATATTCCAACTTTGATTTATAGTTTTATCAATGACTGTATTTTTTTAAAGCACACTGCAAATTTTAAAAATAGGCTGGGTTACAGGATTATAAATCCCACTGAATCAGAATTATAAATCTCATTGAATCCCAGGCATGCACAAGACTACAATCATAATTCTACTAGTATCAAGCCCCTCCACCCCACAATCCACCTATATCTGCTTTTCTATTACCATCCAACTCTCCATATTCATACACTCCTACCTTTGTAACTCAAATGCCAACCCTTAAGCTTGCCTGTCAGTTTTGTTTCACTGTTTATGGCAGATTCTAAGGCTTTTGAGTAAGGGCTGTGTCACTCATGTGATGTATAGAGCATTTAGAGGATCCCTGGTGCTAGCACCTTTCTATAAAGTCTAATTTATCCTTCATTCTCCTGTTAATACCTGTGGCCTCTTCATATTGAATGCAGAGTGGCCTGTATCCTATCATTCCACTCAGTAAAGTTTGAACTTAACCTCTGTTATGTATGTAGACTCAAGGGAAGACTTTGGGTGTTCCTGCCTGGCTCATTGGAGCCATATGGACTGAGCTTGGGGACTTGGGAACAATGGACTGCAGGATCCAAATCTCTGCGGCCCTGGACCAATCACAAAGCCCCAACTGTTTGAATGAGCCAATAATGTACTTGCGTGGAAACCCAGAGATGTATATAAGTTTGGCCCCATTGGCCCAGTTTCCAGTCTTGTACTGGAGCCATTCACTATGCTACTATTAATAAACAGCTTGTTATCACTGATCCTGAGACTCATCAATGCGTAGAACCCACTATACAATACCTCCCTCCATCCAAAGGAGTCTGCCTCCAGTTTCTCTGACTTTTCGGCCAGAAAAAGAGCCACTTCAAGGATACAGGTTTCCACACTGATATTGGATCAATATCTAGCATTTTAATAGACCAGCATCTGGAACTGCAGGTTCTTTTGAAGGCCTACAAAACAAGTCAGTGGCAGGAAAATGGAACTGACACTGTCCGTGTGTGTGTGTCTTTTTTAACTTTGCAGCACCCACCAGGTTAGCTGCTGGATATGCAACTGCAAGCAACTGAGGGGCTTTCCAGTCAAATGATTTCAAAGACACCACTGACTTCTTTTGCTCACTCCTTAGAAACATCCAGTTTCCTACAGAGAAAGCAAAGGTGCAGATGCCTGCTTGCATCTGTCTCCCCCTCTGATCTGTCCTTGACAGCAGTTATCCCTCCCTTTCTGCAACTTTTCCCAGAGGACACACTTTGATTCTAGCAAACTATCACTGTCTGCAATCTAGGTTTAGTGCACTCATCCCCAATACAAAAAACACCCCCCAGAGCCCCAGATCGATTCTCCATTGTACCTTATGGGAACTGGTCTTAAGGTTGCTGGCCTCCAGGTGAGATCTGGAGATCTGCCACTTTTACAACTGATCTCCAGCTGGCAGAGATCAGCTCCCCTGGAGAAGGGTGGATTCAATGGCACTATACTATACCGAGGCACTTCCCCTCCCCAAACCCCTCCTTCTTCCAGATCCACCCCCAAAGTCTCCAGGTATTTTTCAGTGCAGACCTGTCAGCCCTAACTGGTCTCCATAGGGTATAATGCAGTGGCCAGCAGCCATTCCCCCCCCACCCCCACTTTCTGCCAACTCTGAAGAAAGAATGGGGCCTCCAGACCAGGGGATCGCCTGCCCCTAGCTAGGCATTGGCAGCCCTAAATGAGTTTCAGAGCCTGAATTTGAATGCAGGTTACTCCTGTCCAATGTTCCCTCTAAGCTGAGTTAGTGTGAGCTAGCTCACAGTTTCTTAGCCTCCTGCTCACACATTTTTGTCTTAGCTCACGAAAAATGGCCTCAGAGCAAGCAAATTTATGCAGTAGCTTGCAACTCTAATGCCAGCAGCTCACAAAGTAGAATTTTTGCTCACAAGGCTCCACAGTTTAGAGGAAGCATTGCTCCTGTCCTAATCCAGCATTCCAACCGCTGAACCATACTGGCTGTGAAACAAGCACATGAAAAAGTCTTAGGCAAGGAACAGAGACCACCACTATCACTCCTGGCTAGTTTATAGACTTCACGATATGAAAATCCTTCCAGGCTAGTTCCACAAAGATGCACATACTTTTTTGCTTTGCTACACATAAATACCTGTCCAACAATGGGGAAACTTGGATGGATTACAGTCTCTCTTTCTTGTTTTTTTCTACTTTTGATTTCAATTTTTCTCACTGAGTATTCAACAGAGGGCAACTAAAATATCTAAGAGTGGTTTATATCATCTTTATAGACTATTACAATCGCAGTTTTTCCCATATCTTCTTGAAAGGCTCCCAAAGCTTTTAAGATGTCATATTTTACAAGGTAAAACATTTCTGGCTGGAGGGGGAAATCTAATACTGAGTAGCAAGCCAGAGAAACAAACAACAGGTGATGAAGGGGGAAGGGATAAATTAGAAATAAGTTACAAGGAATATATTAGGTGGCTAAGGAAGATTTTTTAACATCTCTTGTTTTTTCAGTGGGAAAATATGCCCCAAATATCAGACCAAAATATTTTATAACCAATTAAAAATTCAATTTGATTAATCAGAATCATTGTCTCTGAGTATCTTTCTTTTCCCATTTGCGCAGCTAAGGCTGGGTCAACCTGCCTCCTACTTCCTTCTTCATTTGTGATATGGAGACACGCTCTTCCCAGATAAAATCTGGAGAAACTAGATTAATTTCCTTGAGGACACCGATAATCTGAATCAGATCCCACATGTTTATTTATTTATACATTTTGAGATTCATACCCTGCTTTTATCCCAACTGGGACCCAAAGTAACTTAACTTACAGCATCATGCTCTCTTCCTTAGTGTATCCTCACAACTTCCCTGACATGAGAGTGTAATAGGGTTGACAATCCCCAGGTGGGGGCAGGGGATCCCCCGGTTTGAAGACCCTCCCCCCCCTGCTTCAGGGTCATCAGAAAGCGGGGGGAGGGGAGGGAAATGTCTGCTGGGAACTCTGTTATTCCCTATGGAGATTTATTCCCAGAGAAAATCATGGAGAATTGATCTGTGGGTATCTGGGGCTCTGGGGGGGGCTGTTTTTTGAGGTAGAGGCGCCAAATTTTCAGTATAGCATCTAGTGCCTCTCCCCAAAATACCCACCAAGGTTCAAGAAGATTGGACCAGGGGGTCCAATTCTATGAGCCCCAAAATAAGGTGCCCCTATCCTTCATTATTTCCTATGGAAGGAAGGAATTGAAAAGGTGTGCAGTCCCTTTAAATGTGATGGCCAGAACTCCCTTTGGAGTTCAATTATGCATGGGCTGTGGCGCTCTGGGGAGGGAAATACCTCTCCCAGTCTTTGACGGTGCGCCGCTGAAAGTGGCGCACCAAGTCAAGAGCCTGGGAGTTCTACTGGAGCCTTCATTATCAATGGAGGCCCAGATAGCAGCCACTGCCAAGTCAGCGTTTTTTCATCTGAAGTGGGCAAGGCAGTTGGCCCCTTTCCTAGAGCGTCGGGACCTAGTAACAGTGATCCATGCGACGGTCACCTCAAGACTGGACTACTGTAATGCCCTCTACATGGGCTGCCTTTGTGCTGAACCCGGAAGCTGCAGCTAGTGCAGAACGCGGCGGCTAGGCTGTTGTTAGGACTCCCGAAGTGGGAACACATACAGCCAGAGCTGCGTGAACTGCACTGGCTGCCAGTTACATACCGGGTTCACTACAAAGTGCTGGTTATTACCTTTAAAGCCCTGTATGACCGAGGACCTGCCTACCTGAGGGACCGTCTTTCCCCATACGAGCCCCAGAGAGCACTGAGGTCAGCAGAGAAGAACAAGCTGACTATCCCCGGGCCAAAAGAGGCCAAACTGCAGAACACCCGTGCACGGGCCTTTTCCATCGCAGCTCCATGCCTATGGAACTAGCTCCCGGAAAAGGTGCGGGCCCTGCGGAGTCTTGACCAATTCCGCAGGGCCTGCAAGACTATCCTTTTTAGGTCAGCTTTTACAGACTGCTGATTTATGATCGCTAAATAAATGGATCCGCCAAAAATTTTGCCCAGGGATCCTCGCTATTATGTAAACTGACAGAAATAGCGCCAGGAACATCACTGTTCTGTCAAATTATGTCAAATGTGAATTTAGAATTGTTATTTTAATGCTATTGTTATTATAATGTTATTTTAAAGTCTTGTATATTTATTGTATTGTATTTTATGGATGTTGTTAGCCGCCCTGAGCCTGCTTAGGCGGGGAGGGCAGGATATAAATAAATTGTTATTATTATTATTATTATGCTTGTCACAGCCTTGATCTTGGCTCCACCCCTAATGTCTCCTGGCTTCACCCCCAAAGTCTCCTGGCTCCACCCACAAAGTTCCCAGATATTTCTTGAATTGGACTTGGCAACCCTAGAGTGTAACAGGCCCATGGTCACCTAGCAAGCTTCCACAACAGAGTGGTGACTGAACCTGGGGTCTCCTGGTTCCTAGTCTGCCATCCTCAACATGGCTCACATCTATGATCCCTGTACTTTACAGGCTAGATGTTGAGACTAATGTTCCCTCTAAGCTGCGGAGTTTTGTGAGTAAACATTCTACTTTGTGAGCTACTGGCATTAAATTTGTGTGCCACTGCATAAATTAGTTTCCTCTGAGGCCGTTTTTCCTGAGCTAAGACAAAAATGCATGAGCCAGGGGCTAAAAAACTGTGAGCTAGCTCACACTAACTCAGATTAGAGGGAACACTGGTTGAAACCCTGCTAGACCTCAGAGTTGCCAGCCTCCAGGTGAGGTCTGGCAATCATCCAGATTTAGAAATGATCTCCAGACAACAGAGCTAAGTTCCCTTGAAGAAAATGGCTGCTTGGAAAGATAAACTCTATGACACTGTATCCAGCTGAGATCTCTTGCATCCCCAAAACCTGACTTCCCCAGGTTCACCTTGTCATATCTCTAATTTCCCAACCTGGAGCTGACACCTCTACGTGACCTGCATGCCAGGAATATATCCTCCATACTGCCCCACCTGCTCAATTTACTCAACAGAGATAAAAGGAATAGTGAAAAGTGCTCATTCTCGCCTAGGGGCCACAGGATTCACAGACCTGGGCTCTCCTTAGGGTTGCCAGGCATGGCATGGAAGCTAGTGGGAGACTTAAAGAGGTGGGTGTAACTTGTCCCAAACACACATTTGGCACGTTCCATGCAGCAGAGGACCTATGTTCATGAAATTTCCAATAGACTTGAAAATGTCCGACTGTCTTCACCCTTGGAATTGTCATGTGCCCACACATATTCCAAATCTGGGATTTCAGATATTGAGTTTGAAAGTTACATTTCATGCTACAAGGAATCAAGACAACCCAACTTAAAAAGAAGTGAAACTACATTATCTGTGCAACGAGGCCTAAACTGAAGGCACTGAACTATCATCTTGCAATAAATAGGGTGAAAATACTGAAGCCAAACAATTCTTCAACTGTCAGAACTCATTGTCTTTTTCAAATATTTCTTGTGAACCAGTTAAGGACAGAAATACATTCATAGAGACTTCTTCATTCCTCAGAAATATTATCTTCTGAGAGATTACCTACTGTCTTATCTGATCTTAGTCTCAGTTTGTGGGTGAATGATTGGGAAAAAGTAGCAAGTCAGTGCTTTTCAAAAGTAGCAAGTCAGTGCTTTTCATTCAATATAGATTCCCCAATAGAAGACTCTGAGGCAGGGCAGATATTCTTCAACTAGGAATCTTGTGTATATAGTAAAGAACAGGTACGCTTCCCACCACATGTACAAGTTAACTTGTAAGGTCAGGTCCACAAATATCCATCTACATGCCCAGGCCTGGCACGTGGGGTACTGTCACCCGAGGCAGAACCCCAATGCGCCCCCCACCGAGTAAATTTTTTGCCCAGAGGTGACATCATCACGCTTGGCACTTAGCACATCCCCTCCACAGCACTCGCCGAGTTTGGCAGGTGCTGCAGACTGGAAGCACCGTTCTTTCTTGGCTTAAAATCAAGAAAAAACATTCCTGGCACTTCCCCTCCGCAGCACTTGCCGAGTTTGATAGGCACTGCAGACTGGAAGTGCCATTCTTTCTTGGCTTGAAGGGGTTGGGGGAAGTTCCCCCAACCCCTTAAAGCCAAGAAAGAACACTTGGCACTTCCCCTCCCCAGCACTCACCGAATTCGGAGGGCACTGTGGATGGGAAGCAAGTCTGAGGCTCAGGGATGGCATGAGCAGGGAGGGGGCACCTACCCCCACCCCCCACCCCTGTTGGGAGCTGGTGCCCTTGGCAGTTGCCTAGTTTGTCTACTCCCACACGCTGGCCCTGTATATTTCCAAAAACCTAATTCCTGCAATTTTTGCCCTCCCTTTTTCTGTGGGGAAAGATCACACAAAACCGGCATAAAGAAATGTACATATGTTGCACTCCTTGTTACCTTCTATGCATAGAGGTTTGTAATCCTGCTTCTCTACCATATGTGCTGGATCCCTAGCTGGGGTGGGCAGCGCTTTTTTTGTAACAGGAACTCCTTTGCATGTTAGGCCACACGCCCCTGATGTAGCCAGTCCTCCAAGAGCTTAGAGGGCTCTTAGTATAGGGCCTACTGTAAGCTCGAGGAGGTTTGGCTACACCAGGGGTGTGTGGCCTAATATGCAAAGGAGTTCCTGCTACAAAAAAAACCCTGGGGTGGGTATTTGAACTGTCCCATTATTTGGAGTAAAACTCTTGAAAACTGCATGGTCCACATTAATGATAACAGTCGTGTGAATTAATTGGAAAAAATTAAATTTTTATTCTAAAGGTGAGGAAAGAAAGAAGAAAAATCTGCTTTATATATTTTCAATTTGGGGCATATTTCCCCAGGAAAGCCTCAGTAAAAGCACAACTCATCCAGTCATACTGAATATCAATTCATATTGCTTTAACAAAAATGCTCCACTTTCACGAAGTCAGGCTTGGGTCATTAATCATCCACAGATATGAACAGGGCAGATAAACTACTGCAGAATGGTCATAAACCATTAGTAGATTCTAAAATCTCAATTGGCACAACTGGGCAGAAGTCTTAATCTGATCTGCAATGCAGTCCCAAAAACACTGTTTTGCTGCAAGACCACCACTTGGAAATGGTGGGAGAGTATTATTTCCCATTTTACATTTAGGAAACTTTGAGCAAAAGATAGGTGGCTGGGTTCAAGATGGAGACCGCTTCCATCAATCAGTTTTTTCCCCTGCTATGGAAGTTGACCAATGCATCGATTTAGAGCACTCAGCACCTGCGAAATACATGTCCAGGACATGCAGAGGAACTTGGGCATCATCTCTTTCTGATCACCACCAATCAACACAGACAAGCAGAACTGGAATGATAGAGAGGAAAGCTATTGTCAGGCCTATAAAGTGCCAGTGGCTCAGCTCGCCAAACAGAAAATACCTCTTTAACAAAACACTTCTGGGTTTGGGGTCTGACTCCCTGTTTCTGTCTTCTAGAAAATCAGCTATTATAAAGGATCCTAATGGGTCTATTACACTTAAATTCCAGAGCCTTTCATTCTCTACCATCTCTGTGCTTGTATGATAGCCTTCTATTTACCAGGTTTCAATATCTCTGCAAATCTTCCAGCTCCAAAATCTGTAGAGATCTGGAAGAAAAGTCTATTATGGGGACATAAACAGTGAAAGTTACAGATGCAGGACCATGTCCTCTACTGGATCAGTACCATCATGATTAGGGTTGCCAAGTCCAATTCAAGAAATATCTGGGGACTTTGGGGATGGAGCCAGGAGACTTTGGGGGTGCAGCCAGGAGACATTGGGGGTGGAGCCAGGAACAAGGGTGTGACAAGCATAATTGGACTCCAAGGGACTTCTGGCCATGACATTTAAAGGGACAGCACAGCTTTTTTAATGTCTTCCTTCCATAGGAAATAATGAAGGATAGGGGCACCTTCTTTTGGGGCTCATAGAATTGGACCCCCTGGTCCAATCTTTTTGAAACTTGGGGGGTATTTTGGGGAGAGACACTAGATGCTATACTGAAAATCTGGTGCTTCTATCTCAAAAAACAGCTCCCCCAGAGCCCCTGAAACCTTCAGATTAATTCCCCATTATACCCTATGAGAATCGATCTCCACATAGGGAATAATGAAGTGCTCAGCAGACGTTCCTTCCCCACCCCCCACCCCCCCGCCATTTCTGGCAACTCTGAAGCGAGGGATTGGCCTCTCTACTTACGAGTTGCTTCCAACTTCTTCCAAGTAAAACAGACACACCATCCCAAGAGGAAGCCTTTCCAATCGGAGACTGGAGCCTCCAGAGGGGGATAGTCACATGGTGGCTTTGGGGGCGGGGCTTCCCCCCGCCAGCCAGCTGACTGGGGGCGGGAAGCAGCCTCGGAAAGCAAAAGAACCCCTGCTGGGACCTGGGGATTGGCAAGCCTAATCATGATGGACGTGATTATATTTTGTCTTTTGCTCACATTACCATCATCATTAGGAAAGCATTTTAAGAAGCAGGTGCTCCACAGTAATTATTACAAAGAGGCTAGTCTGTACTCAGGCCGTTTTCCCACTTAGCGTTTGCTCCCCTTATTCCCCGGCGCAATTATCTCCAGATCATTTTTCTCATTTTCCCACTAGTGACTCTTTGCGGAGTCGCCTTCCCTGAAGCCCCGGCTCAAATCGTTTTCCCACTGGCATCGACTTGAGTTCGATGCCCTGTCAATCATTTTTTTTTTTAAGCACAAGTCTGGTTGCGTAATGACGTACTAACGTACTAACGTACTAATGTACTAACGTAACATCGAGCTGCTCCCTCCCCTTCATTTCGTGGACAAACCGCATCACGTGTGCTGCTGCTGCTCATGGATTGGCTGCAGCTGTAGAATCCTCCACAGTCCTTTATGTATTAACAGAAGCATTCCTAGCACTATATTCCCCCCCCCCAATTCTGAAGTTGCGAAATATCGCAATAACGAAGAGAGAGAAATCGAGGGGTTTGTGTGTGTGTGTGTGTGGCAGCTTCTTCCCTTCGCTCCCTCCCGGGTGGCGAAGCTGGGATTTCCTCCGCTCTCTTTCCCCTCTCCGGCTGGCGCTTGCAACGGGGGACCTGACTGATTCCTGCTGCCAGAGCTCCCCCCCCCCGCCCCATTCTCTCCTTCCCCTTCTGTGGCGGGTGTGAAGAGCGAGCTCCGTCTATTTTCTAACCGAGCGGAATGTAGCCAGGGAGAAGAATGCAGGACTCCAACTTCCCATTTTATACATGGCGATTTTGTGCAGGTCCAGAAATCCTGGTGGCACAGCTGAGGGAGGCATTCCGTTTTTAACACACACACATGAACGCTTTGGCCCGCACCGGCACTAGATTCCCCCCCCCAACAATGGAGAAGCGCCGCCACCGCCAAATGTCTCTGGGCGGCTGGGCTCCCTTTGCCAAGGCGGCGGCAGCGGGAAGCCGGCGGGGTCAAGCGGGGCGCAAATGGAAGTGAAGTGGGGGGGTTTGAGCTGGGGAGAGTCGAAGCTGCCGGGGCCCCTCCTCCGGCCCGCTGAAACCGCCTCCTTCCCGCTCGCCCTCCCCAAACTAGACCCGAAACGAACTGGCTGGAGAAGGCCTGCTGGGGGGGCTGCCACGGTCCCCCCACCGGGGCCCCTAAAGGGAGAAGAGGCCGGGGATAACGCAACAGCGAAATAACGCAACTATTCCAGGAGGGGTTTTTTTTTCCCTTTGTTAATTTCGAAATATCGCTATTATGCAAAACTGTGAAGTTTAAAAAAAAAAATGGCCGCGCCGGCACTTCGGGGAAGCGCCGCGAAAGGCTGATGATTGGCCAAGGGGGTGGATGGGGTGGGAGGACGGAAAGGGAGAGGGTGCCGCCCACAAAGCAGTCGATCCGGCGTGGATGGATTTCCCTTTATAGTTAGTAGCCATGCCTTGGTCTCCATCAAATGGGTTCCAGTCTCTAGGCATATTGCAGCATAGCTGACACAATTGGGGACTCCTAAAATATGGCGTAAAAATGCTGCCTGCATTTGCTCAAGTTGGAAATTGAGGGCGCAAACCCAAA
This sequence comes from Heteronotia binoei, assembly GCF_032191835.1. NCBI lineage: Eukaryota > Metazoa > Chordata > Lepidosauria > Squamata > Gekkonidae > Heteronotia > Heteronotia binoei. Next base: position 35,659,637 of record NC_083228.1, read on the forward strand.
TGAAGATCCCATATATTTAAAGTTGGTTGCACTGTGCCCATAATTTTTAAATTCTTCTGCACTTGGGCTTCTGATATCAGGTTAATCTCTGATATCATATTACAAGGTATTTGTATGCCTCCATCTTTCCTCTTCTCACCCCCAACATTTTCCTTCACCTTCCTAACCTTCATTATAACCTCCCCCCTTATCACCACCCAATTTTGTCACTCCCTTGTCTTGGTGGGTGGATTGCAGCTCTTCCAGCAAATGTTTCTTTTAGTCTCATTGATGCCAACAGAGCCAGAAGTGTGAGGAGACATGCTGTACTTTCTGTAATCCTCTTTTCCCTTGAAAATGGGAGGTTGCCCTACAGTGTTGTAGGGACCTATGGGGAAACTTCCCATTTCCCAATAGCAGTAGTGTCATAAGGGGGCAGTAGCTTGCAGCTTTCATTTCCTCTGTTGCTCTCAGGTACTTCTCTCACTAGGAGATGGGCAAGTGTTGGTGGTGAGCCCCTTTCTGGGGTGCCCAACAATACTGAGCCTTTCATTGGCCCCCAAAAGAAAGCAAACCAACAATATGGTTTCATTTTGATCATCTCCACAAATGGAATTATTTTAAAAGGAACTGAACAAAGAAAAGCCAACCTCCCAAAAAAGATAGACGAAAGAATGAGAGTTCCCTCAGAAATAGCTTCATATTTTTAACATGGTTAGCATATAATTGTATTCAGTAATACTGGAGCCAATTATAATTTAAAATGGGGATAAAAGATTTTAATTGCATGTAGAAGAGTCTAATTTTTCTCTTTTGTACACACAAAGAAGTCATAATGTAACAAACTTTTTGGATCATATTGTCCAATCTGTATTCTAAAATCCAGTTTCAGCTACATCACTTTCGGAAGAATAGGGGAAGAACTGGGAACATATGCTGGTTTCTGCTAGCTGTGTGTTTTATGGGTTAATTAAAGATAATCACTCATTATCATGGTCAGTTTGCTAAATTCATGTACTGTATTTCCAGCATGAATTATTTAAGATGTATTAATTATTTAAACCTTTTTATTTCATTCAAGGAAGTATCAGGAGCCAGCTGAGGTTATTAGGCTTGGCAGACAGAGCAAAAGTGCTGCCCCATGAGGGCCAACGACACCCAGGGGGCGGGCTTCATACCCACGATGACATCTACAGATTACTGAAGAGATGGAGGAAGAGATGCTTTCAGCTACCAAATAAAGGAGATTATATATTCCCTTTGCTATCTGCCTAGTGGCTAGTTATGGAGATCATCACAGAAACAAAGAAGAAGAAAGAAGGGGGAATCCTCAGGGCTGCTGTAAATCGAGGCTTGTGGCGGGGGGAGACTTTAAGGGTCAGACTCCATCTGTTGCATGGCCAGGACTCCCTAGACCTAAACCAATGCTAACAGATGGTTCAGTTAATGCCAGGCTCCTCTTACAGGTCTGTGGAGGAGGAGATCACCCGCACAATTGTCCCACTGCCAGCTAACATTACATTTGGGGGATATGTATTTTGATGCCATAGAAAGTATTTGCCTGCCATTCTTTTCACATACTGATTATTCCACCACCCTACCGCCCCCCTCCGCTATACCTTAACTGAAAGATTTCATTTTCTTTTTAAAAGAGCAGTATTTGATTCCATGCTGAGCCACGTTTGGCTCTGGAGGTATAAGCTGCAAACCTCTGCTACTGGTACAGGAGAAACTACACGATCTGAAAAATGAAGTTCACCAAATTTTCAGCATAGCATCTGGTGCCTCTCCTAACCCCCCCCCCCCCCATGTTTCAAATAGATTGGACCAGGGGGTCCAATTCTATGAACCCAGAAAGAAATGCCCCCAATGAAGGGAATGCATTTTCCAATGAAGGGAAGGCATTTAAAAGGAGTGCAGCCCCTTTAAATGTGATGGCCAGAACTCCCTTCAGAATTCGATGGTGCTTGACACAACCTACCACTGTGACTTGGTGCAGTGGTGAGCAACAAAAGTTGGGAACAGGAAACCCTTTCCCCACTGGGGGTTTGCCAGCCCTGGGCCAAAACACAGTAAAGCACACCTCAAAAGCCCCTTCAGGAGGGAGAAGAACAGCTGAGTTAGTGTGAGATAGCTCAGGTTTTTTAGCCTCTGGCTCACACATTTTTGTCTCAGCTCGGGAAAATGGCCCCAGAGCAAGCTAATTTATGCAGTAACTCACAACTTTAATGCCAGTAGCTCACAAAGCTGAATTTTTGCTCACAAGACTCCACAGCTTACAGGGAGTATTGGAGAAGAAATACAGAAATCTTGAAAAAAAACAAAAGCAAGCTGATTTATGCAGAAATATTTAGGAAACGGGTTTAAGATTAAGCTTCTATGTCCTTTGGCAACTGCTTTTACCTCCATAAGGAAGCCCAGTTCCTACTTCAGCAGCCTTGATTCTACAGATATTGAACTTTTTTTTGTTTGGCCAGATGTATTCCAACCATCCAAAATGGATAGTTCATATATAGCTTTCTGACAGCACTAAAAGTATTTACTGCATTCCAGCTCTGTTTGGAATCCAACCTCACAGGCTTCTCTCTACCTAACAATTTTTCCCTCAGTAGGGTGGATTTGACACAAATTCTTCTCTAGGGTTCGAACTGATAAAAATACCAGTGACTGAACACTGGCGCTTTTCATTCCTCTTGGTGTTGCCAGGCCTAACATCACCCTCAGTTTACATCTGTGTAACTCCATTGGAATTGGCCCTCTGTCTGTATACTGCAGCTTGTTTAAAACACATACACACAAAGCAAAGTCTTGTTTGAAAGTCTGGTTTGTCTGCATTCCTGAAGGCTCTTCTCCATGAAAGTAAAAAAGTTGCAGGTTCAAATTAAAAAGGAAAAAAAACACCCTTTCATCAAATTCAAAAGAACTTCCTGACAGAGCAGTTCCTCAGGCTTCCTTAGGAGGTGGTGGGCTCTCCTTCCTTGGAGGTTCTCAATCAGAGGCTAGATGGCCATCTGACAGCAATGCTGATTCTGTGAATTTAGGAAGATAATGAGAAGGAGGGCAGGAAGGGTTCATCAGTGCTTTGTTCTCGTGGCCTTTTCTTACATACCCAGGGATATGCTGTCTGTCACTTTAGGATCAGGCAGTGATTTCTCTCCAGGGATCCTGGAGGGTTTGTCTGTTTGGTTTGTTTGTTTTTTAACATCCTCTGGGTATGTAGCAGGTGTCACTGGGGGTGTGGTGGGAGGTACTTGTGAATTCCCTGCATTGTGCAGTGGGGTGGACTAGATCACCCTGGAGGTCCCTTCTAACCCTATGATTCTATTGTCACTGAATAGGTTTTTTTCTCCTTATAAATTCTGCACAAGTGTTATCTTTTCCTCATGAAAGTGTTTAGATGTTTTCCTCTTGAAAGTGTTTGGACTTGTGTAGCTTCCATGTTGCTGCTGCAGTAGTGCTTTGCATGGATCTGGTTTCCTCCTCCTCTGAGTTTGCATAGAGTTCTATCCACATACATTTGAGATAAGTTAGACTGAGAGTATGTGAGTGGCCCAAGGTTACTGTGGGCTTCTATGGCAGTGGGTATTCATAAACTGGGTCTCCATGATCCTAGTCTGACTCTCAAATCACTGCACCATGCTGGCTCACCAATTATCATGTTCTCTGAATTATCAGCTTTCATTTTTTTTAAAGGAAGTCTCTAGCTCATTTCCTTGCAGAGACAAACCTTTTCCCTTATATCTCTGCAATGAAAAAGGCTACAGACATATTGATAAATCTCTTCCCCTATTCTCAGGCTAAGGATCACTTCCTAATGATTACTATGCATTCCCCCCACAATACATTCTTTACTCTGCATGTTCCATATTACGTTCATTTACTCTGTCCAAATTTGCACCACATGAAAAACATTATAAGGAAACTAATGTTGGTTATTATATCTATTCCTTTTACTCAGGATTTAAGTTTTTTCAAAAAACTGAAGCTACATTTAAATGCTTTTTCCAAGGAGCTCAAGGAAGATTATATGATCCTCCCTCCCGTTTTATCTTCACAGCAGCCCTTTGATATAGACTAGGATGACAGAGACTGACTGGCCTAAGGGCAATCAGCAAGCTTCCTAGCAGAGTCAGGATTTGAATACAAATTTGTCTAACTGTTGCCCAATAGTCTACTGTTCTCCTGCTGGTTCCAGAAGCAAGGGCAGGTGGGAAGGCCCAGTGGCAGAAGTCATTAACAACCTGTTTCTGGTAAGCTCAGGTTCCTGTCCTGGTTGGTTCTGGAGCTTGTGAAACCACTGGGCTTTTCCTCATGATCATGAGGAGTCACTGGACTTTTCTTCACGCTCATTTTCATCACATATGTGTCCCTGTTGCTTTTTGGGGGAGGGGTCTCTTTCTGCCTGTGTTTTACTCCTTCTAATGGTTGATTCAATATAACATTACTGTATGTCCGGCATATCTCCCTGTAGATTTAAAGTGCAGGTTTTTATGCTGGGCATTTAGCAATGTAATACTAAAGGGAGCAAAATGTGGAGGGAAAAAAATTCCTGAAGCAATGGGGACATACAAGCAACAAAAATGAGAATACGGAAGAACTCATCCTGATATGTTTTTGGTACAACCTGAATTCAGGAACTTTCCCAACCCCATGGACTTTTCGGGGGGGGGGGTTGTAGCAGGAACTCCTTTGCATATTAGACCACACACCCCTGATGTAGCCAATCCTCCTGGAGCTTACAGTAGGCCCTGTAAGGCTCCTGCAGGATTGGCTACATCAAGGGGGTGTGGCATAATATATAAATGATTTCTGCTACAAAAAAGCCCCGAGTGAAGTACCTGATCTCTTACTACATGCATACTAATCTATAAAAAATAAACCTAAACTGTGATGAAAGGCAACTCAAGCATCAGTGAATTGCTTTATTCACTGAGCTGAAGAACACAGACTATCAAAAAAAAAAAACCCAGATTGCTTGTTTCAAGGCTTTGTTGTCCTGCACTTACCATATCAAAGTATTAGTAACTTCAGGAAATAAAGAATTGTGTATCTTGTTTTATTCAAATAAATCCTGTTCAAGGGCTTCCAATTCCTCTTAAGCACTGTCCTTATGTAATTATAGCATCAAACAGGCAGAGCAGAGCCGATAACATTATTTACTATGTTGCTCCCTCCCCGCTCACCTGAAGCCCAAATAAAAAGCATCTAACTGGAAATAAACAAACCCACTTCTTAGACTAGCATTGTGCTGTCATAATATTTCAGCCATTGTGCCTATCCTTTTAGTAGATTGGTACAAGTGAAAATGGGATGTTGCACTAATATCCAAATTAACATATAATGGAAGATTAAGACCACACTCATGCTTTATTGAGAAACAGGCATTATTTGTAATGCACTGGAGTAGGATTGTCAGGTCCCATCTTCTCCCTGGTGGAATTTTTTTCAGGGGTATTCTGTGAGGGGCTGTCCCTGGTGCTATGATGTCACATAGAGTGATGCCCCTGTGTCAGGGATATAGCACCATATGCAGGGCCAGATTAACAATTAGGTCAAGTAGGCACTGGGCTATGGGCCGCCATGCCTTTAGGAGCCCCAGGTTGGCTCCCCCCCGCCCCGGTTTTCCCCCTTCTTGCAGCCCTCCCAGCCTGCACACGCAGCCAGCAACTGAGCCACTCTTTGACCAGCTTGCCTGGTGCAGCTGCTGCTGGCATAGCTGCCAAGGTTGCTTCTCTCTGCCTCTCCCCCACAATTTTGTCAATTAGGCTTTTGGGAAAGTGCCTGCAGGCTGCAGTGGGGGCTGTAGGCAGCGGGATAATTTGCTAGGGGGCCTCCAAGATTTTGACTGCCTAGAGGCCTCCATGGGTTTTAATCCGGCACTGACCATTTGTGCATGCCCCCCACTTTTCCTTTACCATTTAAAGCAGGGGTGGCCAACGGTAGCTCTCCAGGTGTTTTTTTCCCTACAACTCCCACCAGCCCCAGCCATTGCCCATGCTGGCTGGGGCTGATGGGAGTTGTAGGCAGAAAACATCTGGAGAGCTACCGTTGGCCACCCCTGATTTAAAGGAAATCTTCCCTTTCCACTTGGAAAGAGCGGGCACCATCAGCACCTGCCCCACAAGCCATGAATTCGTGGCTTGTTGGGCAGGCAAGTACAGCACCCACTCTTTTCAAGCTTCCTCCCACCAGACAGATGACTGGCATCTGGGGGGAGCCTGAAAAATCGGGGGATCCTCTGTCCCCACCTGGGGACTGGCATTCCTACACTGGAATCATTATTTTCAGGACAAAGCACAACTTTATGCTCCTTCTCACTGTTTTAAGTGGAACATTTAAAAGGTAACGTGAGTAAAAATTAATTCTTTGAGAAGAATAAAGAAGCATTAAATATCCTATATACATATTACCTCCTAATTATATACTATTTGATCTCTCAACAATATTCTGAAAGGAATATAAGGATTCAATATAATGTACACCTCATCCTTGTTTGTTGCAGTATTTATTTTTTCTGTGTGTTGTTAACCAATTTTAAGTTCTCATTGGGGAGAAAATCAAAATACAAATGTACTAAATATTCTTTTGATAAATATAATAGGTGGAATAATAAAGATGGTTAAATTTGTCCATATGCTGTATGCTTGTTTATTTTGCTAATGTAATAAAAAAATTAAAAGGACAGCTATAATAGCAATCTTACTATGAAATCCAACTTTACAGTCTCTGATATTTTTATTTTCACTTTGTAGAGCAGCTCGCCTTCTGCGACTCCAACCACGCAATTTTGGTTTGACTACTGTCCAAGTACATCACCATAATAATAACCTTACTGTTCAGATCTAGAATCCAAACATGGCCATCTTGGACAAAAATCAGAGATTTGATTTGATTTTTTTAGATGAGTACATCGTTCTCGGAATTTTATTTCATTTATTTGTGAGAAATATCAGCTCATTGTCTGTACTCAGGGGTGGAATTCTAGCAAGAGCTCATTTGCACATTAGGTCACACACCCCTGATGTAGCCAATCCTCCAAAAGCGTACAAAAAAGAGTCTTGTAAAGAGTCTTACAAGATTCTTTTTTGTAAGCTCTTGGAAGATTGGCTACATCAGGGGTGTGTGGCCTGATATGCAGAGGAGCTCCTGCTAGAATTCCACCTCTGTCTGTACTTATGATTGACTGACACATATGAAAAACATACACTTCAGACATTCAAAACCTTTGCAACTAAAGGCACTCTAATTGCTTCAGGAAACATGGTTGTATATAGTAGGACATAACATGTGACACAGCTAATTTGTTGGAGGAAAAATATTCCCTAGTATTTTTCTGAAATATAAATAGACATAGAGGGCTTGGGTCCTACCTAGATTTCTATGGACAGGAGTGGAAGGGAGGTGATTTTCACAAATTCTTCCTTCATGTGGCTACCCAAAACATACCTAGGAATGCTGCTTCTGGAAAGCAGGAAAGCCCCAGCAATAGCTTACAAGGAAAACTGAAGGTCTCCTGCAGGAGGCTAAATTGGTGAAAATCACTCCCCTTTTTGTGACTACAAAAATCTAGGTGGGATACTATAAAGTCACTTTGAACTTTGAGTGTCAATAGCACAGGCTCCACATTACTGCATACTATGTTCAACAGATGCTGCTTTCTCCCGTATCAGCCATAATGATCATAAAGCTCAATGTTCCACAAAGACGCTATTGAACAAAGCAGACTCACACCAACAATGCAAGTGTCCTAGCAGTCATTCCACAAAGCTTAAATATTGCGTCAGAAATGGACTTACACATAAATAATGTGCAAGGAAAAAATGTGAAATAAACATAACTGATGGTAACCAGGCACTATAATACAAAGGATTATGATAGAACAGAATTAACAATACTTGAAACAGATGGCTATACAAAGGTTATTTCGAGTTCATAGATTTCCACAGGGTTTACTGGAAAATGGTAACCTGTGTTAATATAATGATGGACTTCTTTAAGTCTTTTAAGTATAATGCAAACAAAGTAGTCTGAGGAGAAAGGAAGTTGTGGAGTCCAGAGTGTTCTCCCTTTCCATACAGCTTTCCCAGTGTAGCTATCACACAAGCTGTGCTGCAGGAAGTAAGAGTTGCTGACCATAATACTGACATATTGCAGAGCACTTTTTGTTTATCAGGTTGTCCAAAGGCCAACTACCCATTTAATCCACTTTATTCAAACATAAGGTGAGAGGCTGATGTATTCCAAGCCCAGCATCTGGGGACCAACAGAAGCAAAAGTAGCATGCGAGAAGCTAGCTGAGTAACACCATTCCATTTACCGAACACGTCTGTGAAACATTTCAGCGTTGTAATACCAAGAGTTTGTTCTAGTTTTACCTCACTTTTTCAGAGTTTTGTGGAAAGCAAAGCTTTCAATAATAGAGGAACAGTGAAAACAAGACTATTTCTCAATCTCCTTTTGCCATCCATTGTGTTCTGTTACCCACCTAGCGTCCTCAGTTGGTGTCCTTTAGAGCTATGACCTCCCCGTATATAAAGCTTAAGATCTCCACAATGGTATGGCTGCTTTCAAGACCACTGAGGAATTCCTAGTAATGCAATTGTCGTAGTCAGGACTTTTTTTGTAGGGGGAAAAAAGCCCAGCAGGAACTCATTTGCATATTATTTATTTAATTATTTATTTATTTATTTATTTTATTCTATGACTTATATCCCGCCCTTCCCATAAAATGGCTATTAGGCCAGACCTCCTAATATCACCATTGTTTCACACAAGGCTTTTTGTGGGAAAAGCCCAGCAGGAACTCATTGGCATATCAGGCCACATCCCCTAGCAACAAGCCAGCCGGAACTGTGCTTCTGTGCGTTCCTGCTCAAAAAAAGCCCTGGTTGTAAAGATTCCTAGTAAAGTAATTGTTGTAACATAGGCACTCAGCACATATTTTATTTTAAGTATCAGGGATATTTTGGAGGATGTTTAATGGATTCTCAATAACTATGCTGGGTCTGTGATAGTCTCAAACAAGACTCAGATCTATACAATAGGAGACAAATAGCAACACTAATTTCAATGGTTAATATAATGAAATTTTACCTCCATCATCAATGGCAAACACTGGAGGAAATGAGATGCAGGTAATCTTCCTTTATTCCTTTAGCAAGCCTGCTTGCAGTATCTGTCCTCAGGCAGAAAAACTTCTGTGTGACATTTTGCCATGTGTTTTCAATTGTCTCCTGTCTTTGAAAATCTAGGAAGATCTCATGGATACAACCTCTGGGAGAGAAAAACACATTTCTCTGCATTTATACTGGACATACTCTCCAACAGTCATCCCACAACATCAGTGTAGATTTGACAATAAGGATATTTGGAAACAGAAAGCAGAATATAATGAATATTTAAACAACAAAATAGAACTTAGCTTTTCGTTCTGAAGAACAATGGGAAGTGCTAGGACGTGGTTTGCATTTAAACACTCCTACATTTCAGACGCAGAGATAAGTTCACCAAATATACTTTTGTTTCATGGCTGAATTTAAGTTAGAATGATCTAGTTATGCTGGAAGTGATCATACAAGTGTGCTATTTCTTTGGATTACAGTGGATAAGTTTATATGTTCAATTGTGCATATGCACAGCAACGTTTTGATGTTTCATTCTCTACTGAACTGAAATAAATTCACATCTCAACTTATTCATTTGTGAATCAAAACACCAATCTGTTCCAGAGCTCAACATGACCCTCTTTGGCCTCTTTTGGGATTTGCAAGTAAAATCAAAGATTGTTTTTGAAATGCAAATTTTATTTCTCTATGATGCATCAACATGACCTTCATTTGTCCTTATCATCCAATTTCCACTGGAACAGTTTAACATCTATATTCGTCTGAGGGTACTAAAGCAGTACAGTTCACAGCAATAATACAGTATTGGAAAGCTGCTTCACATAACATTTCTCTTGCATGGGTTTACACCAGTGTATGGGACAAAATATGCAGATGTATGAGCCATCACATGCTTATTTTGTCATGTACTTAAAATGCTGCCCAGTGAAGTTTTCTTTGAGGTGCATATATGGCAGTGTAGGCATTTCTTAAATTTTCATACTTGACTGCGTACAAGCTTTTCTTCTGCATACAGGTATATCCAGTATGAAATGATTATTTCAGCTGAACATATACATCCTGGCAGGCATACTTTTCCTGACACTAGGGCTCAAATACATGCATCATGGGAGCTCCCTTTATACTTCCAGTTTTGAAGAACCCAGTTTGGATTGGGTTTGAAGATTATGGGGAAGAAGGGGTAATCTTTCCCACTATATTGTTGTTAGGCTTTCTGGAGTTTTCATCAGCACCAGAAACGTGTATCAGAAAGGATTAACCCAGAGGTGTCAAACATGCGGTCTGGAGGCCAAATCAGGCCCCCAAAGGGCTCCTATCAGGCCCCCAATCAACTGGCTGTCATCTACTTCCTCCCTCTCTCTTGCTTCCTTCTGCATCACAGGTTGCTTTGTCAGGCTTGCTCAATCACTCAGGAGCTACAGAGCAAAACTTCTATTTGCTCCATTGGCTGAAGTTCCTCCCTTGGAGAGAAAGAGGGGAGGGAGAGCTTGCTTTGTCAGGCTCCCTCAGCAGAGCTACTGAGCCAAGCTTATCTTTATTCTATTGGCTGAGGCTCTACTGGTCCCCTGGGGAAGGAAGGAAAGAGACAGAGCTTCCTTTGTCCAGTTTGCTGGATCCCATGGGAGAAATACAAAGAAAGCACCTTTAAGAGCATTGCTCGGTTTCTTTTTTTCAAAGAATGTATGATAAACTTCAGTCCTGAACTCACCAAATCCAACTTTGGCCATTTGAAAGGATATCTTGGCTTCCTCAAAATGCCAGTACAGAAGTGAGGAGTGTAGAAAGCATGACAACTGCATTGACAGGACTTCCTGGCAAACTACTTGAGATAGTGTTGCCAGATCCGCTAGTGAGGGTGGGGTCTCCAACCGCCAGGCCCTGCCCTCCCCCCAGCTGCTAATCAGCTGGCTAGCAAGGGAACTTGCCAGTAGAAAGAGGAAGGCCCAGACCATATTGCCGGTGTCGCATAGGAAGAGCTGTCATCGTCACACCGATTACTTCCAGGAAATACTCTGGTATTTGGGCAAAAGCTCTATTGCAGAAGTCAGTTTTACCATAGTGTTTTTGCCCAAATACTAGAGCATCACCCAGAAGTTGCTGGCATGGCAACACCACTTCCTGTGCAATGCCAGCAACCTGTCCTGATCCCTTCTTTTTCTCCTGGTAACATCCCACCAGCTGCCAGATGGGACCTGACAACCCTAACTTGAGAAAGATGGGCTATGGAGTCTCAACCCACTCCATTCTCAAAGCAGGCTTGCAAAAAAAAAAAATCACTGGTGTCAAAGAAGACTGCACAAATTAACACGAGTTGTTTGATAACCAGCTACAGCTTTTTTTTTTTTTTTACAGAACTCCTAGGGTGATCGCCAGGAATTACAGCTCATCTCCACAACACAGAGGTCAGTTCCCTGGGTGGGAGGGAAGGGAGGAGGCTGCTTCAGAGGCGGGTTTGTTGTTGTTGTTAACTATTCAGTCACGTCCAACTCTTGGCGATTCTATATGCCAGCTTTCTCCACGTTTTCTAATCTTGTACTGTTTCTTTGATTTGTTCCATGCTCAGGCTGGTCTCGACTTTTATGGTGTCTAGCCACTGTGTTCTTTGGCAGTTTGGTTTCCTTTGGCTGCTAACCAATCTAAGAATAATTGTGGGGGGTTTTCTAGTATGTTCTTCTGCACGACATGGCCAAAATAAGTCAGTTGCAATTTAATTCTGCCCACTATTGAACGCATAATTGCTCATAAAGTTCCCTTTACTCCAGACTCCATATTGCTCAACCTTTGGAAAAACGTGGAAGTGCCTAGACACAAGAGTGAATTGGTTGCATTACTTATCTTAGCAGCAAAATTAGTAATAGCCCAACACTGGAAGGCTTCTGTCTTACCTACTAAACGTGTTTGGTTTTTAAAAATTTGGGACCTAGTAGTAATGGACAAATTAGCTACTACTATAAGAATTTCTGAAACATCCGACACAAGCCAGGTAAAAAACTTGTTTGTGGAAAAATGGTTCCATTTTTTTGACTATGTACAATCTGAACAAAATACGTTGTGTAAATTACCGGACAAGTACTTGACTTTTGCTTTATATTAGAACTATACTTTGCTTGGCATGTTCTGTAATGTGATGGCTCATGGATAGAATCTATGTTTGTTAGTGTTATAGTTGATGTTTGTTAAATGATGTATATGTTATTATTCTAATAAAAATTTGAAATTGGAAAAAAAAAAATTTCCTTCCAGTGGCATGTTTGGTTTTATGTGCTCCAATACTTGCGTGTTTGTTACCTTTTCGAGGGTGGACCTCTAGGGCATTATACCCTGCTGAGGTCCCTTCCTGTACCCTGCCATCCCCAGGCTCCACTCTCAAATCTCCAATCCACAATTTCCCAACCCAAAGGTAGCAGAACTAGACTCATAGAATCACAGAGTGGAAAGGGGCCATATAGGCCATCTAGTCCAACCCCTTTCTCAATGCAGGCTCAGCCTAAAATATCCCTGAGAAGTGTTTGTCCAGCTGCTGTTTAAAGATTGCCAATGAGGGGGAACTCACTACCTCCCTAGGTAGCTGATTCTACCATTGGACTACTCTTACTGTAAAAGGTTTTTTTCTAATCATATTCTGCCCTTAATTTAAACCCATTATTGTGAGTCCTCTCCTCTGTTGCCAACAGGAATAGTTCCCCGCCTACCTCTAAGTGACAGTCCTTCAAATATTTAAAGAGAGCAATCATGTCCCCCCTCAACCTCCTCTTCTCCAAACTGAACATTCCCAAGTCCTAAATTGTGTATACATGAAATGTTTAAAAGAAACTTAAGAATATATTTAGTAAAATTCAATATTGCCTATAACAAATGCTTGTTTTAAAAAAAAAAAAAAAATCTTTGTGAACTTGCTGTTAACATCTCTATTACAAGACTAAATGCAGTAGTTCTGATTCTGTGAAATACTGGGAAAAGAATTATGTTCCAAGATTAAAAAATAAATATACTGCAGGGGACGAATGGAAAATGTGATGGTACTTCTTGCATGGGATTTGACCTGAAAATCATTAATGACTTTTGCTCTCGTTTTATTCACTAGGGCATGACACAGATAGATGGAATAAAAGGTTAATCAGGAAAACCCTGTAGGGTTGTAACAGTGGAAAGTTAAAACATATCTTTTGTGCTTCCAGGGAAGTACTATCTGTAATAATTTGAGCATCCCATACATCTGGTTGGCTTTCCTGTATCTGAATCAGGCCTGACTTAAGTCATCCAGAACAGTATGCATGTCTGCTTGAAAGTATTCCCTCTTTATTCAATGACTGCCATCTGTTACAGCCAGCATCTCTCTCTTCCCTTTTTAGTTGGAGTGTGTGCAGTTATGGGGTTTCCAGTGGCCTGTCACATTCTCAGGGCGCAGGCAGGTGAGAGTCCAAAGCCAGTCCAAGGTCAAAGTCCAGGAAGTCAAACAGGGGTCAAGTCACCAAAGCAAAATCACAAACCAGAATCAGGTCAGTGTCCTAAAGTCAAAGGGTCAGGGTGCCAAGGAATTCAAGCAGGTCAAGATCTGGAATCAGAGAAAGGAGTGTGGATGCAAGCCAGGGAATCGACGTTGCTTCCACGAGGTTACCAGGTCCTGGATGGGAGCCTCTATCAGCCTGCTCTCTGGGTGGCAGCAACTCTGCTAGAACTCAGGATTGAAAGATCTGAAGCATCATCGTGCCTCATGTCTTCACTCTGAAAGTTCTTTCCAGAGCCTGCTTCAAACTCTTGAGATGGGAGGGGGAGAGCTTGGAGGAGATTGATTGTCAACAGCCAGCACTGGTGCCTTGAATGTGGGGAGAGTGATTGATGGGCCAGCTGCTGGTTGTTCGGCTGAGGAGCTGGCTGGCAACACTTCCAGGTCTGTTAACCCTTCCAGCTCCCCCTCATCAGGGCTCATGACATGGCCAGAAAGCATCTACATGGTTATGTAGATTTTATTTATCCCCCACCTTCTAAGCAGAGCAAAATTAGCTCCTTTTTTGCTCCTGTTAACACTTTGAATAATGATGATGCCCTGTTGAATTGTTCTTCTAACCCTGTTCCTCATCATTCTTTGATTTAATGAGAGTTAATCTTCTATTAAAAATGTTTAAATATCATAGCCCAGTGACAGACAATGTACTTTGTATACTGAATGTCCTAAATTTGGTCCCTGAAATCTGCAGGTTCTTCCTATTGCATTTATGGAAAGATACTTATTAAGCTCCTCCATTCTTTCAGTCTTCTACACTGAGGTATTTGCAGGGCTTTTTTTGTAGAAAAAGCCCAGCAGGGACTCATTTGCATATTAGGCTACACCCCCTGACATCACCAGAAGTGATGTCACCCATTCAGTAGGTCACTTTCCACATATTAACACAGAACAGTACAATGTCATTAGCTGCATTTCATGGATGTGTATTCTCAATTCGTTTGCCCCCCATCATGGCTGGAGAGAGACAGCCATGTGTGGCAGAGTGGGCAGCAGCAGACCCAGCTTCTCCCAGAGCCCTGGCCAAGCCAGCCAGAACTGCATGCCTGTGCGTTCCTGCTCAAAAAAAAGCCTGGGATATAACATTACTGTTCTAACAGCCTTTTGTGCTTTAATGCAATCAAGCAATCTTTTGTGAAGGAAATTTTGGTAAGAGGCACTGAATTACTCTTTGAATTAAATATTAAATTCATGATGAAGAGAATGATTTACTATCACATAAAACAATCATATGAACACAATACATGTTTATTTGGAAATATATTCCCAGCATTTTCAATGAGATTTACTCCCCGGTGACTGACTGCTCATAGGATATGCAAGCATAATCACTACTTGACACATATTCTACAAATATACCACCAAAAAGCCTTTGAGATATGAATGTCAGTCAGATACCAATATTTATAATTTATGTTTTACATAGCAGTCTGCAAGCTCAAAACAAACTATATGTACAAACCATTCAGAATAGAAAGAATTTTAAAAATCCTTGGATATATTTATCAATGAATGAAGTCCAAACAGGAGGGGGAATGAGTTACCATTGACACTGGGCATGGACGGTCAGGCACTTCTGCCCCATGTGCCATCAACAACTGCCAAAGTCAGACAAACGGTAAATCAGCAGCTAATCAGAAGGCAATTGCAGAATAATGGAACCTAAAGAGACAAGGAGGTCGAAATGTGAACTTGCTCTCCCTCCCTGTGTGAAGCACCATTAACCCACAGTCCAGATCACAGTGCACCAGAGCAATCAAAGAACAAGACAAGATCAGCAGCGGCATGCCAAGACAAGGCAAAACAGATGACTGAAGGCAATGCACACTTGGGGAAAGCAAAGTATTTTGCTAATTTTATTTATATTGAAATTTATATGGTGCTTTTCCATCAAAAAAGTTGCCCCATGTGCCTCAGAAGAGGGAGAAAAGGTAATATGAAACATTGTAAGAAAAAAATTAAAATCAAAGCACAGAGAAATCTGAAAATTTCCCCAGTCACTTAAAGATTAATAGAACATGCCTAAACAATTTCTCCAAGAATGTTCTATAACCATTGTGTCGTCACTGATCAACACATCTGTTTAGGACATCAACCATGCAGTCCTAATCAGAGTTACATCCTTCTGAGTCCATTCACTGAAATTGACTTAGAAGGGCATAACTTTGCATAGGATAGCGCTGTTAAGTACACTTGCGATTCTTTGATCTTAACTGATGGGATACAGGGATAGAGAGATGTAACACTGGGTTTCCTTATAACTTTGTAGGTCAAGTTCCACATCATGAATTTGAATCACAAACAAAATGGTAAACTGCATATATGAAAATAATTACCATATGTCCTTTATGGTCAGCTGAACTGTTACAGTCCGGGCATGCTGAGGTTTCTGGATGATTGTTATGGGTAGCCCCACACATAACATATTCTATTAGCAAAGTGAGATATTCCCTGAACAATCAAGAGTATGATCAGATCCTTATTATTGGATTATACTGCAACTGATAAATTCTCTGAAGCACAAGAAATTTATTTCAGGTCACCCTGTTCTATCACCTGGAAGTCTAAGTGTGAACATCAGATCCAGGAACATGCTCAAGCTGTGAGCTTACTTTTAAAATGATGGTGTGACTCACTGAGAACATGCTGCATGGATGTGAGCCCGCACCAGGACTCTGTGCCCTCCTCCCCAGATCCTGGAGACAAGATACTTACTTGGTCCATGGCCATCAGAGGGAATGAAAGGCACCAGGGAACGGGCTGACTGCCTAAGACATGCCAAGGATTCTACAGGAGCCAACCAGCAAATGATTGAAGATCTGACACCAGGCCAGACCCAGTTGTATGAGCTACGGGGTGGATGATTGGCTCCTCAAGGAGACACAAGATAGGAAAAGATCAGAGAGGGACACAAAAGCCAAGTTTCACAGATAAGCCAAGGAGGAAGGAAGCAACACAATGCCAGAGTCTAGGGAGAGTGAGTGCTCTTGCGGGGGGAGAAAAGTAGGGACCTGTGATGCTCAACTATTGTCCTACCTTCCCCAATTCTGAAGCTTAAGGAGCTCCAACAGGAAAGGCACAAATGCAGGAGGGGAGAGCATGGAATGAGGCACTCCCAAATAGATTTCTATATCCTGCTCATTAGAATCCCGCATAAACATCTGTGTCTTGTCTTGATTGAGGTTGTTTATTCACCTCCATTTAGACTATGGGGAAGCAATGCTAACTAACAGAGAACAAGAGGAATATGCCATCAGCATACTGATGACCTCAAGCTCCAGAACCTCAGAAAATCACTGCACAGTGATGTCATGTCAAATACTGAGCATGGGATCCATGGCTTTTTTTTTTTTATCAGGAACTCTTTTTCATATTAGGCCACACATCCCTGATGTAGCCAATCCTCCAAGAGCTTACAGGGTTCTTAGTACAGGGCCTACTGTAAGCTCTTGGAGGATTGACTACATCAGGGGTGTGTGGTCTAATATACAAAGGAGTTCCTGCTACAAAAAAAACCCTGACGTCATGCCACTGTGCTCATCCCAGGACTAGGGTGACCATGACTGTTCCCATCTTAACCTCCCTGCCAAAAGCTGGATTGAAATGGCACCACTGATTCACAACTCAAAAGATACGGCACAAACATTTTATTAAACGGGATTAGTATTACATATCATATAGAAATTGATTGCATCGATAATCACTTGGACTTACCTTTAAATGAATTGATGTGATTAATATTTAATATTTAACAATTATTGAAATAGAATAAGTATTGTTCTTTAATAATTTGGCCATGGTCTGTAATTATGTGTTTTGCAGTACTCAGTAGAGGTAGCTGCTTAGAGAGGAAGAAAGATAATAGGTGGGAAGTCCCTTTCCCACCTATGTTATGCTTTCCCTAGTGGACAAAAAGTATCTACTCAAATGTATAGAGCAAAGAAAAGGGAGTGAACTGGGAAAACCTTTAAGGGGGAACACACTTCCTCCCCACATATAAAATCTTGTTGCCCCAAGGTCAGTGGTGGTTATATGCCTACATATCTGTATCACTGTTTTTGCCTACTTGCCGCCCATTTCCTTTTCTCCATTTCACTCAAAAAGGAAAAATAAACTACCACCATTCTGGCAGACAGAAAGGTAGGCTGAAGGGGAAAGCCAAACTGATTTTCACTTAGAGTAGCAAAATAACTTGAGCCAGCTCTGAAAAACATGTGACACAAAGAGGATGCACAATCATTCTTTTTAAGTCTTGCACTAGAAGACTGCATTGCCCCACTGAAAAGAAGCAAGATTTCAAGATCTTTGTGAGGGGAACATTTCCAGATCCTTCCAAAGTCTCAAGTGAGGTGAAGAATAACTTTGATAAAGGTGTTCAGCCCAATTTTTATGCTAATGTTCTTTCCTTTCTCAACTAATCTAGGGAGACTGTTCCATATTTTTTACAAGTATTGGCCACAATCCACTGAAATCAGCTTATGCACATTTATGTATAGAGTTGTTACATTAAGAAATTGTCTTCTCCATTTCAACCTACAGATGTCAATTATTCTTATAACCTGAATTGTTTTGATCCTAAATAATTATCTCGCCTCTAAGTGATTTCAATAATAAAAGCTAATGCATATACTCTGGTTTTATTGTAGTAGACAAAAATGAGTTCATGCCAATGTGCGTAGCATAAAAAGCATGTGCTTTATCATCTTACCCATTTTAGATGCACATAAACTTTGGGAAAGCATGCCCACTATTTCCGTAAGCTGTAGAATGCAACAAAGCACATCACACAAAATATTAGATACGAAACCGCCCACCTTTGTATTGGTACTTTTTAAGCTACATTCATAATTCCAATAGTAAAAAGTTTAAAAAAAAAGGTAAAGGCCTGTGGAAGCACCAGTCATTTCCGACTCTGGGGTGACGTTGCATCAGGACGTTTTCACATCAGACTTTTTACAGGGTGGTTTGCCATTGCCTTCCCCAGTCATCTACACTTTCCCCCCAGCAAGATGGGTACTCATTTTACTGACCTCGGAAGGATGGAAGGCTGAGTCAACCATGAGCCAGCTATCTGAACCCAGCTTCTGCCAGGATCGAAGTCAGGTCGCTCGTGAGCAGAGAGCTTTGACTGCAGTAGTGCAGCTTTACCACTCTGCACCACGGTAGTAGATCATTAAATTCTAGTATCAAAAAGAGAGACTTGTAACCACAAAGTATTTCTGAAGTAACATTCAGTGTATTCAGTTTCGCATTCCACCAAAAGTGTAGCTTTAGTATAGACCTATGTAATTTCTGATCCACCAAACAGAACAAAGCTACTAATTCTGTTTTGTGGCTTATCAGGTGCTTGACAACCTCCTTTCCCAGAGAGTTTGTGACCCCAGAAGTGATGTAATACCCTCAATACCTCCCATGTCCCTGCACCCCCCAAACCCACTGGCTACTAGCTGCTGGCTGGCAATGCATGGTCAGGGTCAGACATGCAGAAAATCCAGACATAGGCATGGATGCATGTCAGATTTTATGCGGGTGTCCAAACACCAGCATCTGAGAATGGTGGGTGACTTTTCTGGGTCCCACATTGCCTCGACTTGGACCCAGAGTTTTTTGATAGTGCTTTAAATCCGGACTCCTGACGACTGAAGAGCGGACTTTGCATGTTTGAACGCTCCTCCATTACTGGGTCATTGTAAGCACAGAACCGGTTCCTGCCCAAACCTCAACCAGAAGTAATATCAATGCGCTAGCGGACGTGAGATCGAAAACTGTCAGCTACCTGGTAAACCAAGCACCTGAGGGGTCTTTTAATCCAGTTCTGAAACTGAGAATAATAGTGTGTAATTTGATGGGTTATTTCTGCACATGTTGCGATTGTGCAGGAAAAGTAGTTCCATGGTAGAGAAAAGTAGAATTGGGGGGACTTACTAAAACAAATGACAAGATTGCCAATAGGAAACAATAGGAGAGGCTGGATTGCTCATTGGATATAATGGGAGACAAGATTGCCAATTAACTTTCATGGGCTCCATTGAAACACACTGAAGCAGAAAAACGGCTTCTGGAATGGATTTTCCAGAAAAGTCAACACAACCTACAAGTGTCCAGGAATGAGATTGCTGGAGGAAAGGCACATTGCCAGGCCCTGGGACTGGCATAGGTGTTTGGAGTTGTTTTGGACAATCCAGTCCCAGAGCCTGGCAATTTAACATTTTCCCTGGCAATCCAGTCCCAGAGGGTAGTAATCCAGTCAGCCATTCTGGATTGGCTGGCATTCTGTCCTGTCCCCTTGCAATCCAGTACCAGAGGGTGGCAACTCACCCTCCCCCTGGCAATTCAAACCCAGAACACCTCTGCCAGTCCCAGGGGCTGGCAATCTGCCCTTCCCCCCAGGGATCCCATTCCTGGACACTTGTAAATTGTGTTGACTTTACTGGAAGATCCATTCCAGATTTTTATTGCAGCCGTTTTTGTGCTTCAATATGTTTCAATGGAGCCCATGCAAGTCAACTGGCAATCTTGTCTCCCATTATATCCAAAGGGCAATCCAGCCTCTCCTATTGTTTCCTATGGGCAATCTTGTCATTCATTTTAGTACGTCATGCGAGCTGCCGGGAATGTACCTGCACAAATCCAGAGTGCTACTGCCGGAAAACGAGGTCCGGCAGGGACGTCCAATCGACCAATTACAGGAACAATGTGGGATATAACATATGACTGTTGGGATGTCTGATCCAGGAAATGCATTGATAATACACCCAGACTATAATAGCAATGCATTCATGATGGCTTTATTGGTGAGTGTGACCAGAGCCCAAGTCACAAAGTACGCAGGCTTTGGACGTAGTCTTGGAACACTAGAGAACGCAAGAACATAAGAGTAATCATGGTAGGCCAAGCCAGTGGTCCATATGAAATCCCACGAGTAGGTCCTGAAGGATGGTCAGTTAGACAGAATACCCCAATAGGAGAACCTGCTGTGGTGATATAACACTTTGATGAAGTATGTAAGAAATTTCTGGAGTTCTTGAGCCAGGGCTGCTTTGTGAATGTGGAGGTGATGTAGAGTTGCCAGCCTTCAGGTGGGGCCTGGAGATCTTCCACTTTTACAACTGATCGCCAACTGGCAGAGATCAGCTCCCCTTGAGAAAATGGCTGCTTTAAAGGATGACCTCTATGGCATTGTACCATGCTGAGGCCCCTCCCCTCCTGAAACCCTATCATATCTTGGATAGATACCATAGAGTTTACCCTTTGAAGCTGCCATTTTCTCCATGGAGCTGACTTCTGCCAGCTGGCGATCAACTGTAAAAGCAGGAGATTTCTAGGTCCCACCCTGGCAACCCTAGGTACCAGAAAGCAGGGAAGGCTGAGATGGTTCAACACCCAGCACTTCACCCAAAGGCCTGGCAGAACAGCTCCGTCTTACAGGCCCTGAGGAACAGTAATAGCTCTTGTAGGGCCATGATCTTGAATGGCAGCATGTTCCACCAGGCCAGGGCCAAAAAGTTGGAAATAGCTCTGAGATTCCCAGAGTTTCCCCTTACCTCCATGGTGAGTGAAAGAAGGAGCAGATTCTGAACTTGAATGAAGGGGTATGACTGCAGACTACCAGGCTGCAATGCTTCAAGCAGCCTACTGATGGCAGAGTAAACCCTATGGGAACGAGGGGGATAAAGCTGGTGAGGTGAACTTCTCCTTGAGATCAAACAGTTTGAGACCTGGGCCAGCAGAGTAAATGCCTCATCCTGTGCAGTGGAAACAAGAGTCTGAAGGATCATTTTACCCCACTAATGTGCAGCCCCCAACAAGGCAAATAACATCTCCTTGGACCATTTCAGTGTTGTGAAGGATGGAGACCATAGTCCTGATCCAAACCAGGCCATTATATCTTTAAGTATATAACTAAGTAATCATTGATTACAATAAGTACAGTTAAGCAACAAAGGACTATAGTATCTGATCATAGAAAAAGTCAAATTGGCATAAACAAATACTAGTGAATTAAGTTTCAGTCACAAAACTCTGAGTATACCTGACATGGGACAGACACATGGGGAACACAAGGATTTTGTCACATGAATTAGCCCTAGGCCTGTGATAGGTCTTCTTGAACATGGCAGGCATTCTTTGGGTATTCAGCTAACACCACGGCAGATCTCTGACCAGTGGAGAGAACTACTGGGTTAAGACATCTTATTTAAACAAGTTGATATTTAAATGAACATGCAGGGAAGTCACTTTACAAGTTGAAATGCAGATAAGACGCAGAGCACTTGGAGCCTGATGAGCAGAAAAGGCTGTACAACGACAACAAAAAAGTACACAGCTGATGTGGGCTATTACTCACTGCAAACTTTTCTATATTGGGAATTCCCATGTGCACTCAGGAATTAAATTCCATAATTGTACTCGATACCAACTAAGCTTGACAACTATTTATTATTCTCAGTATCACACTCCAGAGAAGTGCTCTCCCACTGTAATTATAAAATAAGTCTTCAGCTTAAAAATGAATGCCAAGGCAAAGAAAAATCAGTTATCAAAGATAAACATTAGAGGCCAACCTGAGGCTGCTTTAAAGGGGTGGTGGGGAAGAAAAGGAGAGAGAAACATAGGCTAGTCCTCTTGTGTAACAGTTCTAGTTTCAGCAGCAAGGTATGCTCACATTTGGAAAATACAAAAATGCCATAACGGCAGAGAGGAGCTTTCTACCTTAAGAACATAGCTCTAATAAAGACAGTTTTAAAATGAATCCATCATTTAAATGTACATCAGCTACACAACAACAGTGCATATCTGGGATGCCTGAAGTCCAACTATCCAAAGCCTTTTACGAATATCAGGAAGTTTTTGAGCTGGTTAACCAGTTGTCTACAACAATTATTTATGCTTTGCCAGGACACAACTACATGTCATCCAAACATTTTTCCTTTGTTTAAGCAGTCACAGAATCATATATATATATATATATATATATATATATATATATATATATATATATATATATATATATATATATATATATATATATGACTCTGTGACTGCTTAAACAAAGGAAAAATGTTTAATGTTTAATATAAATGTTACATGTGTGTATATGTGTGTATATGTGTATATATCCATACATATATCCACATATATATCCACTTCACAGAATCTTATACATCAGCAAGGATTGCCAGCTGTGAGTTGGGAAATTCCTAGATATTTGGGGATGGAGTCAGGGGAAGGTGGTGGGTTTTGGGGAGGGGAGGCATAATTGCATACAGTCCACCCTCCAAAGTAGCCATTTTCTCCAATGGAACTGATCTTTGTTGTCTGGAGATAAATTGTATTTCTGGGGGATCTCTAAGTCCCACTTAGAGGTCTACAATCTTGTCATCAAATAATCCTACTCTACTCCAGTTTCAGGCGGGTAATCATGTGAGTCTGCAGTAGCAGAACAAAATTTGAATGCAGTAGTAGGGATGGGCATGAATTGGTAAAATGTGGTTCATTTCAGTTCATGGCATGCCCATTTCATGATCCATGAACTTTCATGAACTTTTAGGTGCCAAATGAACTGGATTGGTTTGTGATGTAGCAAAATGCCCCCCTGGCATGCTAGAGTCACCAAACTTGCTGGGGGTCTCCAACCGGCTCTCCTTTACCTGCCCTCCAAGTTTGGTTTATCTCCAAGTTTAAATTTACAAGATCCAAGTTACATCCCTGCAAAGAAGGTGCCCACAGGAAAGTGCTTTCTGGGAAAATGACAGGTGCAGGGTCAGCAGTGTATGGAATAGACCCAGTGCAAACTAGAGACATCAAACTTGCAGAGGCCCTCCCCCTGATGCTCCTCTACATGCCCTCCAACTTGTGTGCAGATTGAATTTAGGGGGAGTCTGCATTATGGCTCTCCAAAAGAAGATGCCTCCAGGGAAGTGCTTTTTGGGGGGAAATGACAGATGCAGGTTCAAAAGTGAAATCTATGCACACCAAACGTACAGGGAACCTCACACTGTCACCTGCTCTTCTACAGTATTTCCCCTGTTGCTTTTAAGTTTGGTAAACAATTTGATCGAGTGGAGACAGTCTGTCTGGAATTGTATCCATTCACAAATCACTTGAAAGTTCATGGAATGTTTATGCTGGTTGACCTGCCACAAACTTCAGTTCACAAGCCACATACCAGCAAAATTCACCAAGAAGTTCAATTTGAGGGATGGTTTGTGCCCATCCCTATAAATTAGAAATTTAAAGACCGACAAAATTTCCTGGTCCAGATCTAATAAGTGGAAAACTCCCTTTTGATATGCAGTCCAAATGTGTTATTTTCCAATTTGCACCCATTGCTTTCTTTAACCTCTGTTTTTTTAGTTTCTCTGGTGTATTCATAAAAGTACTATCATAAAAGTACTATCCTCTCAACTTTTTAAATATAAACCCTAAATGCTCTGTCTGTTTAAAATTTATGATTCACTACTGTGTTAATTTCAGTCACTCTTCTTGTGACCTGCTCCAGCTTGAATTCATCCTTCTTGAATGTATTTAAAAAATTTTAAATAAATTTAAATTATTTAAAATAAAATAATTTAAAATGGGCACAGTTGTTCCTAGTATGATGTTAGCAACATCTGGTATAAGAGGATCTTAATCCCCTGTTCCTAATGAGAATCTAGCAATCGCATCCAATTTGTCCTCTTCAAAACTGAATTAGCCCAACCATCCATCATCATATTGTAACCAACTGCATAAAAAAACCCGATTTAACATTGTAATCCTAAATGGTTATGCCCTGACTTCTAAGGGAAGGGTGTAACTATAACTAATAGGACACTGCAGGTCTTCCTGGTGGACTGGATGGGTGCTGTAGTGCTGAGACCACTGTTTTGGAACTGATCCAGAATATTCTCAGTGGACCAAGTATGTATGTAGAAAAGAAGAAACTCTTATTGTAAGTAATGAGAATTGGGTATGTGTTCCTTATCTCCACAAGGCAATAGACTTCCACTTGATTTACTCTTGAGTAGTGACTGCTAAGCCCAGGAAACCTGGCCAAGGAAACATCCCACACAGCATTAGTTTCCAATTTGTAAAAGTAGACAGTAAGTGCAAAGGTAGCTGTGCTATGGGAAAAGGGAATACAAAACAAAAAGCAGAAAATTATTCCTTCTAGCTAGCTCAACTCTTTTAATGTTCTCTATTCTATAAGCAGGCCTCAGATTCAGCAGGAGTTCATAGGAGTGCACTTCCTGAACCTTTCTGACATCCCCCTCCTCCCTGCCTACCTTGTCCATTGAATAGTAGGCACAGCTGCATAACAATCTCTGGATTAGGAGAGCGGGAAGTCAGCCAGCCATCAGGGGCTTTGCCATGCCCCCAGCAGCCCTCATTAACCCCTGGAGAAGCCCACACCACCTTTCCTCCACTTCTTATGTGATTTTGGGTGGCGGGTGGCTTGCTGACCTTTTGACTGTGGAAAGGGGGCAGCCCTGGAAAGCCCCAGGCAAGCAAGGCCTGCTTGGGCTGGCTGAATCTCTAGCCGGTCCAAGCAGGCCTTGCTGAACCAAGCCTCTCCTTTCTTGCATCGGGTTGCTTTTGGCTGGTGGGGGGGTGGTCGCATATGCTAATAAGTTATGCTAGTGAACTCCACCACCTATTTTTTTACAAAACAACCCCTGGCTATAAGGTAGATCACTCTTTCAAAGATGCATAAATGAAGGCTGACAAAGGTCCTTTTTGTGAGCCATTGTTTTATTATCTCAATGGAAAGGGAGAGTTTGATTTTGACCAATCAGAAAATAGGGGTCAAGGCAATAAGCAAACAAATGTTCCCTGCAAAATTCCCTTTGCAAACCTTACCTAATCTTAAATACCTAGCTTCACTAACAGTCAGTTCTCAAGCAGATCACAACCCTTATAGTGATGACATAGCTTGGGGGTGGGGAGAGAACCAGAGGTATGGGGAGGTGTTCCTCCGATGAGCCATTAATCATGTCTGTCCACTGTTCTTTTTCTTGGTATTACTCAACAGGGATTTGTTGGTTTATCTTTCAACAATTCAGTTTAGTTCTGAGAACTGAGAATCTTTCAACATAACACAGGTCTTGATCACCTCTGGAAACAAAGGTCTTAATTTGTGCAATGAGCACAAATATTCCGCAGAGAGGGCAGAATTTAAATATGATGCAATAAATAAATAAATAAATATTAATATATAATATAAGATTCTCACAATACTGTCTCTTTTCTCTTCTGTCATTCCCAGCTGACGTTCCTTTCCACAAAGTAAATCAAATACCGATTGTGTTGAAATGCAGGACCCTACATTCTATATTTTTGAAATTCCATTTATTTCCATAACTTGTAAGACCATCACTTGTAAGAATGAAAGATCAGCCAATTCAACCTGCTTGACTTCCATATCCCCACTCTATATTAACAATGAAATATTTCTGATTCAGCACTAGGACCTCATGGACACATTTCATTTTAAACGGTTCACATGGAAATGTTACATGGAAAAATGCTGCATTACATTTGTGCACATTATTCAAAATTTCTGCTGAGAGTTGGTCTATCTCCATAAAAGAGAGATAACACCATGTGGAAAAGTCTATTTCCGTACAACATGTGGATGCGCTGTTGTACAAAACTCTGTGTTCTTGGAGCACTGTATCAGAAAATGTGTGGTAGCTTTGTATTGAAAACATTGACATACCTACTTTCTCCTTCCCAATAATTAGAATATTGAGTAAAATAGGCCACAAGAGCCCAAATTTAACACACCCAAGAGGTGAATTACAATAGGTAAGCTGAAACTAGTCGCTTCTCTTCAAATACAACTGAGCATATTCCCTGCAGCAACCCTTTTCTTGGTCTTAGTAAAACTGACACTGGGAGCTTGTATCTCCCCTAGCAACTGCCTATATATTATTAAAGAATCCACCCTCAGTTTTTGTAGTCCAACAAGAGTATCACACTCAAGCAAAAAAAAAAAAGAGCAGAGAATTACATTTGACAACCTTACAGTGAAATTTCAAGAACATTTTCCTGGGTGTAAGCTCCACTGAATTGATCTGAGTAGCATTCTGGGCAGAGCAGTTTAGAATTGCTCTCTTAGTGTAGAAAAACACATAGGGTGTTTTCGCACTCACGTTTTACTGGCGCCACGACCCTCCTGACGCCGGCGAATCTGCATGGATTTCGCAACAGAAGCGCCGGCGCTCCCAGAAGCGCCGGCGCTTTCCGTCGCTAAGCCAGCGCAAACGTTTTCCTGCATCTTTGCGATTTCCGTTTGCGCTGGCTTAGCGACGGAAGTAGCCGGCGCTTCTGGGAGCGCCGGAGCTTCTGGTGCGAAAGCCATGCAGATTCGCCGGCGTCAGGATGGTCGTGGCGCCAGTAAAACGTGAGTGCGAAAACGGCCATACAGAAACATCAGAAACTAATGGTAACATTTCCTCAACAAATTAAACAAAATTTTCTGCAGGCAATAAGAAATGTTGAAAGAACACAAACTATACATGGAATTTTTTTTCCCCACCCAGGTCTTTGGAATACTACCTAAGCAAAAGGAGTTCTTTTGTCTTCTCTCTGAAAATAATACAAAGCATCTGTCCCAACCATTAATGCCTTTGGAAGAACAAAAATCTCAATATAATGGTAGAGAGGTACAGAATCCTCCCAGTCCTGTTACGATAACCCTCCTAAATGACTGTTGTTGTTTTTCCCCTAGAGAATGGCCTGAGATGCCAACCTCTGAGTACCCTTTCACACAAGCAAGGTTAATGCTGGAGGAAAAAGCCATTCAATCTTATTCACCTTGTGGGCGTTTTCGCACTGACCTTAATCAGCAGTGACCCCCTCTTCACCACGCAGGATCGGCGCAGATTTCGCACTAATTGCCGCGGAGCACCCGGAAGAGCTGGAAAGTCCCGCGGCTTTTGCGGCGCAAATGGAAACTGTCCTCTTCAGATCTGACAAAACTTCACTCCATTTATGGACTCTGTAATCCAGTAACACTACTGAGGCCAAAAAACTGAATGTCCTGAAACCCAAGATTTCCAAACCTTGCAATGGCAAATTTCTTTATCCTAACAGGAGGCATTTGAATTTCTCCAGGTGAATGAAAAACAAAGAAAATAATATGAATGGTTATTCAGAGCTCACAGATGATTTTCCTGTTTAAAAGTTAAATAATGAGGCCTTGTATTGAAATTCCTACTGAATTTTGGCCTCACTATTACAAACGTTTCAGATGGGGTATTACAAACTTTGGCCGTTTTCGCACTCACGTTTTACTGGCGCCACGACCATCCTGACGCCGGCGAATCTGCATGGCTTTCGCACCAGAAGCTCCGGCGCTCCCAGAAGCGCCGGCTACTTCCGTCGCTAAGCCAGCGCAAACGGAAATCGCAAAGATGCAGGAAAACGTTTGCGCTGGCTTAGCGACGGAAAGCACCGGCGCTTCTGGGAGCGCCGGCGCTTCTGTTGCGAAATCCATGCAGATTCGCCGGCGTCAGGAGGGTCGTGGCGCCAGTAAAACGTGAGTGCGAAAACACCCTTTGACAAGCATGTAGAAAGACCCCGCAGGTAGATTTTACAGCAGTAGCGAAGAAATATTTCTTCATGGCAGACCGCTTTGTCAAAATAGGCTTTCCCCCATTTTGCTTCCTGCACTCAGATTCTCTACAAATGAGGGGATTTTAATTGCTGAAGTACCAGAAAAGCAGTTGGGAACAAGGGTGTTGATTGCCAGGGCCAATCCGCTGTTCTACAGCCTCACCAGATCCTCTGCAATAGCCTATAATATATTCAACTGTGACAGCGGACTGGAATCAGCTACCTTCCACATAATGCAACCCTATGTAGAACTTCTTCATTTTAAGAGTGTTGATTTCAGTGAGCTCAGATTGCAGTAGCTCTGCAGAGGGTTTCACTTTGAGGGTGCAGTCCTGGGAACCCTTACCTCAGAGTAAGCACCTCTAAAAACAGGGGGAAATACTTCTAAGTAGACTTGTCTTAGATTGTTCTGTGCAGCTCCCATGGGAGACCCACATTGCGTGGTGGTAGAAAGTGCCAATTTATGATGAGCCTGTAGGGTATTCCACATAGATGAAACAGAGGTGATTTTCCATTGCCTGTCTCTGCATAGCAATCTTGAACATATGAACATATGAAGCTGCCTTATACTGAATCAGACCCTTGGTCCATCAAAGTCAGTATTGTCTTCTCAGACTGGCAGCGGCTCTCCAAGATCTCAAGCTGAGGTTTTTCACACCTATTTGCCTGGATCCTTTTTTGGAGATGCCAGGGATTGAACCTGGGACCTTCTGCTTACCAAGCAGATGCTTTACCACTGAGACACCGTCCCTCCCTTAAGACTTCCTTGGTGGTCTCCCATCCCAGTATTAACCAAGGCTGACTCTGCTTAGCTTCCCAGCTTTGCCAAGACTGGGCTAGCCAAGGCCATTCAGGTCAGGGCACATTATCAACATCACAATACAATGTATTCTACCAGATGTGTTGGGACAGCAGCTGGTCAAGGATCTTTCTTGAAGGTTGAGAAGCTGAAATCTGTCCTGAAAAGCCATCCTCAGCAGACCCAGAATACATCCAGAATAACCCCTTTTAATGACAAAACTAATACAGTAAGACCAGCCAAGAGCCCAAAGAACAATGCTAACCCTACCAGCTCCTGTTGTGACATTTCTGCATCTATATAACAAGAATTTGATAGTTGTGATATAATTGCTTTCTCTTAATGCTAGCAGGCAGCAAGGAGTAATTTTAGAAGTGCTGCTTGCTCAAGCGTTTTTGCACATGTAGAAATCTTCCATGAGAAGCATCCCAGGGATTCCAGAGTCTCAAACCAGCACAGGCAACAGCATAAAAAGAGGTCTTCTTATTTTCTAGGAAGCCTTCACATCATGATCTCCCATTGAGCCAACCAACTGCACATCTGGGTATAACATTCCCAATTAGGATAAGTACAACTATTTCTTTTTTAACTGCAGACCCAACATGCTTTTAAGGCATGCTGCGTCTAGGAAGATTAGCACTGAAAGAAGAGGGGGCAGAAGGAAAAATAGGAAGCATTCCACCATTTTTTAAAGCAAGAAGAAAAATTGAGTTCCAGATTGGCAGAGGCAGTTTCATTAAACTGCGGTCCTTATTCCACCCCACCCCACCCATAATCAACACTAACACCCCTCCGCTCTGCAAGGCCATGCATAACATATGTAACACTTTGAAAAATGAACCGCTCACTTATCCAATGAGAAGATGGAGGTAACTGATCCCCTACCTCCAGCTGGGTACATTTGTTATGCAAGTGGCAACCCACTGAAAGAGGAGCTCGTATAATCACAGTTCTTTAAATGGGACATCTGCTTTAAACGAACATGGAGCACCAACTTTGTTACAAATACTCCCCCGTGTAGTCTTTGGAGTTAGAAACAGCAAATTCCTAATTACCCAACTCAAAAAGTGATAGCTGTGTGCTAGGGCTTTTTTTGTAGAAAAATCCCAGCAGGGACTCACTTGCATATTAGACCAGACACCACTGACCTCACCATTGTTTCACACAGGACTTTGCGTAGAAAAAGCCCAGCAAGAACTCATTTGCCTATTAGGCCACACCCCCAATGACAAGCCAGCCAGAACTGCGTTCCTGCTCAAAAAAAGCCCTGCTGTGCACGTTGCTGTTGCCAGTTTCATGCAAAAGTATTTCATTATGGGGGGCTCAAGAGGAAGAGGCTGACTAAGAAACATAAGCAACACCAAACTCAAGCAGTGTCTATTAGCTCGAAGTCACACAACAGACTCAAGAAAGATGGCCATTCTGTCTCGGATGCTCTGTCACAGACAGAGCCTCCAGAGTTTCAGGTGATGAGGAAGCTCTTAAATAAGTAAAGATCCAAGAGCCTCCAGGGCAGCTCTGAAAAGCAGCTTATCCTCATGATCAATGCTGTGTACAGCTTTCAGAGCACAAACAGAAGTGGTAAGAGGAAAAAATGGAAATCTATACCATTTTATGTATTATTTATCCAAAGTTTTGCTCTTTTTCATCTGCTCTCCAGACACTACTGCCCTCCAGTGATAAATACTAGAAGACCCAAAGCAAAAAAAAGATTCAAAATCCCCATTTGGAATGGTGAAGGCTGTGTATATAACAGCCGTTGCCTAATTTATATATTGGCGGAACGAAAATTCTTCCCAGCTATTGTGCAAAAATCATTGTGCCTCGCTTCAGCATCATACTTGCTTTTCTGCTTGTGCTATAATCATCCAAATTATCCCCAGGCTGAAATGAAAACTCCCATCTGTCACATTGATTTAAAAAAAAAACCAGAAACCACTAAGATGAATGATAAAGGCGGCTGGACTGCATTAGCAGACATTTAGGGCTGTAGTAAATATATTTATTATCACACCCTTTTGATGCAGAATAACCACAACCACTGGAGTTCATATTCATAAACACTTACACAGTTTAGAACAGGGGTGCCAAACATGCAGTCCAGGGGCCAAATCAGGCCCCTGGAGAGCTCCTATCAGGCCCGCGAGCAACTCACTGTTGTCTGCTTCCTTCTGCATCACAACTTGCTTTGCCCAGGCTTGCTCTATCGTACAGGAGCTACAGAGCAAAGCTCCTCCCTTGTGGAGGAAGTGGTGGAAGGAGAGCTAGCTTTGCCAGGCTCTCTCAGGTGCACAGCAGAGCTACTGAGCCATAGTAACAGCGACTCATAAAGGCGACTCCAGCTAGTGCAGAATGCTGCAGCCAGGTTGTTAATGGGAGTTCCTTCACAGGGGCACATTTGGCCTGTGCTGAAAGCACTGCACTGCCTACCAATAGTGTACCGGATTCGCTTCAAGGTGCTGGTTATCACCTTTAAAGCCCTATATGGCCAGGGTCCTGCATACCTTAGGGACTGCCTTTCTCCATATATGCCCCAGTGAGCACTTCGGTCCGTAACCCAAAGCCAGTTGATGGTCCCCAGCATCAAAGAAGCTAGGCTTGTGTCAACAAGAGCCAGGGCCTTTTCCATCGCTGCTCCTAGCTGGTGGAATGAGTTGCCGGAGGAGGTGAGGGTCCTGTGAGAACTCACACAGTTCCACAGGGCCTGCAAAACAGCACTCTTCCACCATGCTTTTTCATAATGACATCTACAGTGATAGATTGGGCTCAGAAACACCACCAGTGGCTTGTCTGGGACCTCCAAAAATTTAAAAATCGACCAGTCTGATTACCACCGCTAATATCTTGTTGTCTGAATACATCAAATTAGCACCAGATGTTTTAAATGTTTTCATGTTTTTATATTTAATGTTGTTTGTATTTACTGTTAAATGGTTGGGCATGCTGTTGCTGATCCTCGTGTTGGTAGCTGCCGTGAGCCTGCCTTGGCGGGGAGGGCGGGATATAAATTAAATAAATAAATATAAATAACATAACATAACATAACATAACCTGGCAACTGACTGCTGTCACCAAACCGCAGTATTTAGCCACTACGGCAGCACTCAGGGTACAATGCAGCCAGCAAGTGATTGCTGTAGAACACCAACAACAAAAATAAAGTGTTATTTATTGAAGGAAAGGCAATTCTATATTAAACGTGGGTTCTGCTTTTCTACTCATGTGGT
Organism: Heteronotia binoei; assembly: GCF_032191835.1. NCBI lineage: Eukaryota > Metazoa > Chordata > Lepidosauria > Squamata > Gekkonidae > Heteronotia > Heteronotia binoei. The sequence goes on from NC_083228.1 coordinate 35,691,872, forward strand.
CAAAGTGGCTAAATCAAAATAGCATCAACCCAAGGCAGAATTCTAAGGTCTGGCATTTCCTTCATCTGCAGACAATTGAAAAAGAGCTGCTGTTCTCAGGCCTTCTCTCTGAGGGACCATTGGGTATTTTCACTTCCAACAGCGGGTAAGGCTTTGGGCAAATCAACCAGGGCATACAGAAGTCCTTCTCAGAAATTTACAGTGACACATAATGGGAGCCTACTGATCATGTATAATGTGAGCATATGCCCCCTGCAATCCTCTTACGGGCAACATGTTGTGTGAACAAGAGAACGTGCCTATTTAGCATACAGCCTTGGTACACATCAACACAACCCCTCAAAAATCTAGTTCTCAGTTTGTGTGTACCAAGAGCACATGTACATGGTCAATGCACGTTCACACAGTATAAGACCATACATATTGGGAGTATCACAAGCAGCACGTGCTGCCATTACTCATGTCAAGTAGGGTCCCAGTATATGTAATTATAACATCTGAAAAGGACTAAGGATAAACAGGAATCATGCATACTTTGCAGATACCAAACTAAGAAAGTAATGCAGGACTTGTGTAAGTGGGGAGATATTTCACAATGTTGGCCAACATAAAATGAACAGGGATGCCAGGTCTCATCCATCTGTTTTTCCAGACACAGGTCCAACGATGTTGATAGTTATTTTATAATATTCTAATATACTGAACTTTTTAGAACTGTCTCAGAAAACTATTTTTACAGTTTCCTCTGCGGTTCTTTATTTTTAGACACAGAAATATTTCATATTTTTAGTGTCCTCAAGTGTTTCATCAGGACACAACCAATGTACTTCTTCCAAGCATGCTTCTTTAAAAGGTTTTTCTGATTGTTTGATGTACTAGCAAAAGAGGAAAATTCTTGGGAGCATTTCTGCCAGCTGCATAACATGTGGCTGAGTGTTCAACTAGATGATATGCGGGACACGAGTTGGGTCTGGGGTCCATGACCCAACTTCGGCCAGCTGAGATATTCTTAAGTAATATGAGGAAGCTTAACATTCATTCCCTGTGGGGCTAAATTCAGCTTGTAAGTGAGGAGCAGGGGGAAGAGAGGTTTCAGCCTTTCCTTCCCATTTCATTTTCCTGAACTGAAATGGCCTTCAGGGGCTCTATTTGCCCTGCTGTGCAATGCTATATGCTGCAGTTAGTATATGTGGAACTCCACACTGGGGCAAATAACCCCACTCCCATCTGTTTTAGCTCAGAAAAACAGCACTGAAGGCTGAAGATCCTTCCTCCTCATCATGCTCAAAATCTGAAATTCAGCCCCACAGTGCCTAGGAATGTTAGTCTCCCTGATGTTACGTATGACCCAATTTGGGCTGATTCTCACACATATCATCTACTTGAGCCCTGAGCTTCTGGTTCCCTTTCTGATTGCAGATATTCAAGCCCAAGCATAGACATGGTCTCAAGCCTTCTGTCAAGAGCCAAGGGGCAAAACCAAAAGTGCTTTTGTCCTTAGCTCTTGGCCCAAGGTCTATGGTCAATGACTTTGAGTGAGCCAACCTTGTGGATCCAGCCCAATACAATTTAAATGAACAAATTGGGGGAGGGGGAGGGGGGAAGAGTACAATAAGCTGCATGCTAGATCTAGGACCAGTCCAATGGATGCAGGGTTTGGTTAATTATACTTTGCTTCCTACTGTGTGTTCCTTTAAATTGTATTTTATATTGCACTTTAGGTTCCCATTGGGGAAAAAGGTTTGTTTAAAAAAATACCCAAATAAATTATGTACGCATCAAAGCCTTAAGTTTTTACATTGTGGAACGGTAAATAGTGTACCACATTTTACTACAGTCCGTATAAACTCTAGAGAACGCTTGATGTGGGGAGTGCAGGTCTTAGGATTTTTCCTCCCCCAGTGTTCTTTTTTCATTGGCTTTTATCTAACATTGTACTATTTTAATTTTATGGGATTTTTTTTTCAAGAAAGCAATTAAAAAGTATCCAGATTAAAGACAGTCCCTTAGGGAAGAATTAATATGTGTCATTTCTCCTGGGACCTCAAATTCTATCAGCTGCTTTTCCTAGCTGAAAAGCTATAATATACTTATATGCTCATCCGGTCTCTCTCATTGTGTCTGCCATATATGCCAACTTGAATTTTGGTTATTTTGTATCAGGCCAAGAGATTCATTTTGCAAACCTCTAAATGCTGACAGTTCAGAAAAAAAAATGTTTTTAAAAACCTGTATCAGAAACTGCAAAACCTGCAACATTTTACAGATAAAACTAAGAGTACTCTGTTCTCAGACTAAGGATAACTGTGTGATCCCCTCCGTTCCACTAATATACATTGCTGAAAGTTCTTCTCCATTGTCTATATGAGGTATTTAGTGACTCTGCACCAGCCTGCAGATGCTGACTTTGGAAACACGCTCTGTAATACTAATGATACTTACATGGAACTAAGCCCCACTGATCAATATGGGACTTGCTTCTGAGTAGATCTGCTTAGTATTGCTCCCAGAGTGAAAGCAAAGTTAAAGGCTTTTTAAAGTTTACTTAAAGTGTTAACTAGGGTTGCCAATCCCCAGGTGGGAGCCTGGAGATAACCGTGTCAGAAATACTAAGTACAACAATTCAATGCACTTCCGTATATTGTATACCATGTAACAAAAACTATTTCTGAATTCATTAACAATTTCAATATTGATATTATTCACAACAGTGTATCAAATAATAAAATAAATAATATTACAAATTCAGTCTCAGTTCATTGTTGTGCCAAAAGAAATTGACTATTGACTTTTTGCTTTTGTATTGTTTGGAGCATTGGTTCCAGGTTGTATTTACCGGTAACGTGTAGCTTCTGCCGCTTGTGGCCATTGAATGAAATTGACTATTGCCTTTGCATTTAGTATACAGAGCACTGGTTCAAGAAAAGTGATTAATTGTCAGGTGAAGGATCGACCGAAATATGCCCCATTTTACCTAGGAAGCATGTCACTTTAATTCTGAAGCTTGTTCCTATTCTGAAGGAAATTGTCGGCACCTGTTGGGTACTTCTGTACCAAAGAAAAAAGGAATTCTTCATTCTATATCCTTAAATGAATTGAGACTGAATTTGTAGTATTATTTATTTTATTATTTGATACACTGTTGTGAATAATTTCAATATTGGAATTGCTAATGAATTCAGAAATAGTTTTTGTTACATATGGAAGTGCACTGAAATGTTGTACTTAGTATTTTTGACATGGTTATCTTCAGGCTTCAACCTATTCCATGTTTTTCCCTTATTTACCCAATCCCCAGGTGGGGCAGGGGATCCCTTGGTTTGAAGGCCCTCCCCCCACTTCAGAGTCATCAGAATGCAGGGGGGAGGGCAATGTCTACTAGACACTCCATTATTCCCTATGGATATTGATTCCCCTAGGGTACAATGGAGAATTGATCAGCGGGTATCTGGGGCTCTAGAGGGGCTGTTTTTGAGCTAGAGGCACCAAATTTGCAGCATGGCATCCAGTGCCTCTCCCCAAAAAACCCTTCATTTTCCAAAAAGTCCAGTTTTACGAGCCCCCAAAGAAGGTGCCCCTATCTTTCATTATTTCCAATAGAGGGAAGGCATTTAAAAGGTGTGCAGTCCCTTTAAATGTGATGGCCAGAACTCCCTTTGGAGTTCAATTATGCTTGTCACAACCTTGCTTCTGGCTCCACCCCCAAAGTCTCCTGGCTCCAAAGTCCCCAGATATGTTTTGAATTGAACTTGGCAACCCTATTGTTAACTGAATATTTAGGTTGCCATCCAAAGGTTCTGCTGGACAGTGCAATTCTAAGCAGAGTGAAGTCTACTGAAGTCAAAGTGCTTAGGATGGCAATCTTAAAGTGGCAAATAAAACACATCAGCACAACATTATTTCAGTGTAGCTCCAGTGCTAGCAGAATTACACCAGTATAGGGAGCTAGAAATGAGAGGAGCTCATCAGGGGAGAAGTGGGATCTAATGAGGGTCCTCCACTATCTCAGCTTAAGAGTCTATCCCCTCTCCAGTAGTAACACTGGCATACATTATGCCAATAAAATGCATGACAGAATATATGACTGGATAGTTAATCTCATGATGGATTTTCTGGTACCTGTTATAGAATAGCTGTAATTCTAACACATTGACTGTCTGGATAAGCAATAATAGGGGAAAACAGTAAGCAGCATAGTATTAGAGCACACACCTTAAAATTTTCTAAAATAAACCCCTAAAATCTCAGAAAAACGCAAAATAATAAGAGATATTTAATAGAAACAAATCCCAATAAATAGGAACTGAGCAAACATATTGATCTCCATACATACTCTTTAGAGCACACTTTTAAAAAGAGAAAAGAAAAAGAGATATGATTTTTAAAGGCTTATTATTTGTTCTGATTCCATATTAGAGTGATTTTAAATATCATGAAACAAGAGTGGGAAACATCAAAAAGTGCAAACAACTTACACTTTTAAAATGTACTGAACCAAAATTCATGTATCTCTTCCTTCAGAAGTAGGTGCCCCTAGTGAGGGGAGTGCACTGTACACCTTGTTATGGCAGAAGAGAGGGGAAGGGAAGAAATTCTGTTTTATGAATTACAAATAACAACCATGATCAGGAAGGGTGATTGACACTTCTGCTCCCTCTTTCACATCTCATCCTGAAGTCCGAAGTTGTATTTCTAAGCATAATCACTAGACTAGACAAGCAGTGGCTATTAACAATGGCTCCCAAAGGTTGTTTTTTTGCACTGTGAGAGAAAGCCAGATCCAGCATCCCAAGGAAAACAGAGCACATTCTACACCTGAGAAGAATAGTGTTCATTATTACAACATCATCTCATTTTGGTTTCAAGGCTGAATAGAGAAGATCCATGAAATACACATCTCTGAAAGAGCAAGTCACAAGAAACACAAAACAAAAGTGTTTGCGGCTATTACAGTGACAGCTTCCACTGCTATATTATAGCATTTAGTGTCGGTTTTGTTTTAATTTAGAAATGGCATTATTTTTTATTTCTGTCCTGCTTTCTTAAGCAAACAAATTCCTCACACCTCTCTACAAATTGTTCTAAATAGTAACTAAACCAATATGATCGCAATTACATTAAAGGTATAATGACTACAATTTGCCAGCAGCTTTGTGTCATTTGAAGAAAAAGAATGTGCTCTAAAGTCTTTCAGATGAAAAGTCCCCAAATAATTAATTAATTGAATTCATCCCAATAACCATGCCATCTGGATTCTAGGGAATGAAACTAAAACTGAACAAAATGTCCCTGAAATGTATGACATTGTAAGAACTGTTTTAATAATTTTATTGTGATTTTATTCTGTGCTATGTTGTTTTAACTGTTGTTAGCTGCCCTGAGCCCATAAGGGGGAGGGGGGGGGCGGGATACAAATGTAATAGATGATAGATAGATAGATAGATAGATAGATAGATAGATAGATAGATAGATAGATAGATAGATAGATAGATAGATAGATAGATAGATAGATAGATAGATAGAATCCATGCTAAGAATGTGAGATGGCTAAAAATGTGAGGTGATGATCATGGTTCAAATGTTGCTTCAACTACAAGCATTTCACTTTCTCATCAATATTATGAAGGTAATTATACTGGCTGGGTACCCCCATCTCATCAGATCTTGGAAGCTAAGCAGAGTTAACCCTGCCTAATATGTGGATGGAAGACCTCCAAGGAATACAAGGGCTGTGATGCAGAGGCAAGCAATGGCAAACCATCTCTGAACATCCGCCTCTTGTCTTGAAAACCCTATGGCAGGGGTGACCAAACTGGCTCGGGAGCCACATGTGGCTCGCTCACACATATTGTGTGGCTCTCAAAGCCCCAACCACCCCGCTGGCCAATTTGGAAAAGGCATTTCTTTCTTTAAATCACTTATCCAAGACAAGTCAACTGGTAGCTTGGAGAATGCATTTAAAGTTAAAGTTGTTTTCTTTACACCTCTCCCTCCCCCTCGCATGTACCTACCTACCTTCCTTCCTTCCTTCCTTCCTTCCTTCCTTCCTTCCTTCCTTCCTTCCTTCCTTCCTACATCTGATGTTCATGTCTTGTGACTCTCAGGCATCTAACATTTATTCTGTGTGGCTCTTACATTAAGAAAGTTTGGCCACCCCTGCCCGGTCAACATAAGTTGGTTGTGACTTGATGACAAAAAAACCAAAACAAAACAGGGCTGTTTTAAGTATGACTGGCATAACAGATGAGAAAAACAGTGTAAGAACTTGACATGTTGTTAATGTTGCCTGATTGGTTTAAGGCAGGCGTGTCAAACTTATGGACTGTGGGCCACAACTGGCCTGCTCAGGACTTTAATCATGCTCCTGGCTCTTTTCTTTCCCATCCTTCCCCTCCTGTCCTCACCCTTTGAAGCTTAGAGGCTGCCAAAGTTCCCAGCTCCTTCTGCCTCATCGTTGCAGGCTGAAGCAGGAAGCTCTTCTGGGCTTGCAAAGCTGAAAAGAAAATGCAGAATGGATTTTCCATTAAGGTCTCTATCTGGGCCCAGTAAACCTTCATGGAAAATCCATTCATTTTCCTTGAAACTTTGTCTGTGCTGCAATGTATTTCAATGGAGTGGAGCTCAAGTAGTTTCACTTTTCAGTGTTTGTATGGCCAGTTGAAACTGTTGCTTGCTGGAGTTGTCTCCTTGCAAATAAATGGTTAATGCTTTGAGCAGCTTGTCTCTGCTGAATGGACCTGAGAACTGGTGCCTAGTGAGTACTCTAACCTGGGAACCCACAGCCCAAACTGGAGAGTCATTGCCAATCTGACAAGACCGGAGGGGGGGGAGGAGAGAAGCTTTCAATGCCCAGCCATTTCATGTTTTCTTAAGTTCAGAGCATTCTATATTTTATTTTTTGCTGTGATCCTTGTGCTTTTTCCTGTTGTTTTATTTTAAAAATTGCATTGCCAAATGCCACTATTCCCCCACCTTTCCATTTTAAACAAAATGTTGCAAGAGTTTTAAGCGTGTTTGTATTTTAAGTAAAAAAACCCAATATCTTTAATTGTGTTTGTCTGTATCCTTGATAAAGTTTATAGCTCTGCCACCTGGCATTACATTTTATGACATGTGTGGCCCAGCCCCACAAAGTCCCATTTATGTCAGATTTGGCCCTCATAACAAATGCGTTTGACAACCCTGTTTTAAGGAGATCGGAGACATAGACTATGTCAGGCCGTTATAGTCCATTCATGGTATAAGGTCCAGCTGACCTTGGGGTTTGCTTCAGTGGGTAAATTTACAACTCATTAGTAGAAAGGAAACTCTCAGCATGCAGCACAAATAAAAAGACCCCTTTGCATTTAATTAAATAAAAACATTCAAACTCACAGGATGCATGCACAGCAGAAAACATCCAACATTTGAGCAAAGGCAACAAAACTAAGTGCCAAAATAGGCTAGCAGTTCTTAAAAGGGAAGCTGCAGCTCCTTGCAGGATAAAGTCCTCTCAACAAGCCCCATGGCAAAATCACAATTGAAGGGGAATCACTGCTGTCTTCATGGACAGCTTGTCACCTCACCAGTAAACATACTCTGGTCCTGGAAAATTAGCGGAAAGTGCTATACCAAACCCCCAAAGGAGGGGGAAAAGAAAAGCCTCTGGACTGTTGCCACTCCCTTCAGGTAGGTAAACCTTGCAGCTGCTAGCAATTATCACAACTGAGCCATATCCCTCTCTCCCAAGGATAGATCCTGCCAAATGTATGACTCTCTCCCAGTCATCGAGCTTAGAAAATTATAGGCTTCTTCAGTCCTCATCCACTACACGTGGCTATGGATGTTTCCTCAATAGGAACAAAGTTTTGAGGGTTTGTTCATTTACTTGTAAGAGCATGGAGAAGAGGGCACACGCAGCTCACCTGAGGGAAGGGGACAGAGGTGTCTGTTATGGGGATAGGCAGAGAGAGATTTAGACAGAAAGAAAGCTGTGAGTTGGTTGTGTTGGGTGAGTTGGTTAGTGTGCAGGATCTCTGAAAAGAGGATTTGCTACAGTGTATGCCTTTGCCCTTCCCTATGCCTTCACCTACTCTCTTCTTGTCTATTTTTATGCCAACCAAAATTATGATGACACCATAAAAAGGAAGAAATACTAGAGTCCCCTGACAAAAGTCGACATGGAACAGATTTTCCAATGATAAAATGTCTGAAAACTGCTACTATTGTCTTATTCATAATAAGATCATCTTCTTTCAGAGCAAGCTTTTGACATCATAAAACAGTTATCATATTTGTATCCTGCCCTTACTCCAAAGAGCTCAAAACTGTATACTGGGTATATTTCATTTTATCTACACAGCTTACCCTTAGAGGTAAGGCTTCTGGTTAGGCTGACAGTGAGTGATCCAAACCAAGTTACATTCATAGCAGAACCCCAAAACTTTGTTATTTCATATTAATTGTGCACGATGCACGCATTCTGCAATGGAGTGTGGTGACCACAAGTGGTGCTAAGAACATCTTTTAGTGTAGAAAGAATCACTTGTGAACATTGTTAACAAATGACAGAAGGTGGAAGAGCAATTATAATGCTGAATATATGTTCTAGTCAACATAGAGTTTTAATTAAAATCAATTAATTCAGAAGCAGGCTAAGCACCACTTATGAAAACAGCCTTTATTTAGCCCCACCCCCCATCACAATAGGCCAATACAGCTAGCAACAAGAGAATTCTAAACCTGGGTGGGAGACAACCGCCACATGAAAGTAATTCAGACCCAAACAGAGAAGATACCAAACAAAAGCTTGCTCGATCAGGAGGCCTGGACATATAGGACTTTATAGTTCACCAGGTTTCATAATAACCAGAGTAAAAGGTTCACGTTAAAGAACATCTCCACCTGTGCCAGCAGCTTTCAACAGGCACAGAATCTTCTTTAACATTCTGAGCCAGAGAAGATGTTTGGGGGGAAATGTCATTCACTGGTAATAGTGGCAAGCATTACAAGCTTGACAAATTCATTTACCAGCTAAAGAATTTTCAGCACCATCACTATTTGTCATGAAGGTCCTCCTTCATTCATGCTGAACTGAACTGCATGTATAGCCTTAACAAGACGACCCCAATGCCCAAGTCTGAAGTCAGCATGGTTTTCTGCTTATAGGTCTCTAGACCATGACTTGTACATTCCACTAATTCATTGAAGCCTGAACTACAGGATGGAGCTCTAAATTCCAACTAAATGTATTCTGGATGATACTGCTTGTTTCTAGGTTGCTGCCACATTTTTGTCTTCTTGCTTATATAAACACAGTTACACTTGCTCTTCAAAGCAGCTGGTTTGATGATTCTGACCTGTCAGGATTTTTCTTCTATTTCCTGCCCCCTGGTATCAGAATGTGCTTCTCGGCAGAGTTCTGTGCCACCCAAATGCTATCTTTGCCAATAATATCCCTCACAGAAAAGATAATGTGTTTTCTTCTGAGTTTTAAAATGAGTTCATGAGAAAGATGTGATAGATGGAAGCAGTTTATCGTAGTATTGTCTTGAAGCATCTCCACAATATTTGTTTATGTCTGTGCGTTTACAAAAAAACCCCCTTCATAACGAAGTTATGGAAAAAACCTCTGCAGGCTGAAAACTGAATTAAAATGTAATATCTCAAATCCTGTGCAATCTAGTTGACTGGATTAGTCGCCCAAGGAAGGTAGTGAGAGCTCCCATCCCTTCAGTCATCTAGAAGTGAGCCAAAGAAAGCCTAATGACCCACTCCTGGGAACAATCTTGCTTCATCTGGAGGAGAGACAGGATGAGATATGCTTCCTATGACTTGTACAAATATTTGTCACCTATCAAGTCCCACTGGATTAATTGCAAAATCAATACTCAAAACTCACAGTTCAGACTTTCTGATTTAGGCATTATCTCAGTAATTCATAGTAACTCTGTGGCAACACAAAATTATATATTTCTGTATATTTCTAACCCATCTTTGAGACTAATAGTACTGAGAAGGGTTTTACAATGATCCATGTTCATGTGCAAACAAAAATTTAGGTTAGCACTCAGCACCTGAGTGGTAAGTTTTAATAAACTTCAGTTGTTTTTTATGAATGCTCTTTCTATCGTTTTTATTCAGCTAGGATAATTTATTATTCATCATTGTGGATTCAAAGTCAATTGATATTTTTAAAACAAATTAGTAAAGTAACACATAGATTATCTAAAAAGCTACGTCTCCTACAACAGGGAGAGAATGCTAGGAATCAAAATTCAGAAAGCCCAAAGGCACAGCTTTTTTTGAGCAGGAATGCACAGGAACTCAGTTCTAGCTGGCCTGGCACCAGTGGGTGTGGCCTAATATGCAAATGAGTTCCTGCTGAGCTTTTTCTACAAAAAAAAGCCCTGTGTGAAACAAGGGTCATGTCAGGAGTATGGCCTAATATGCAAATACATTCCTGCTGGGCTTTAAAAAAAAATTTAACAGTATGTCAAGGTTTTTTTTCTACAAAAAAAAGAACCCTGCCCAATGGTAATTGTAAATAAGAGGTAAAAGTGATAAATGACATCCCCATGATTCATGAAGCTAGCTGTGTGACACTACAGAAATTTGAAATTTCAAATCTGGATTAGTTTTATACCAGTTTAACTTTCATGTCTTTCCCTAGGCTTCCCAAAGAAGTCTAGGAAAACAAAATGTGATGAGGGGGTGGAACACACTCAGCTAGGAGCCTGTCCCTAGATTATGGACAGTCTCCCATTTTAAAGCAGCAACTCATCAACAATGAGCCACTGAATGAAGTCCCAGGCCCAGAAATGAAGCCCTACGACAAACCACTGTGCCAATTTTATCTCTGGGTGCTTTCACACGGTAGCTGATTGGAAATGGATTTCGCTATTCTTACACAGTAAAAATCCAGTTGCAAAGCACACTATTTAGTGTGTGTGAATGCACCCTCTGTACCTACACAAGCAACACATTCACAGGATCAAAATCTGCCACTGAAATCAACCAAAACTCTTTTCCTCAGTGTAAAGAAAACAAGAGTCATAAATAACAGATGTAAAATGAAAGCCAAACTAGATGAGCTGGTGTCTTCATGGCTGTTATGAGCACACTGCCACCATTTTTATGTCATTTAAAATGCCATGGCTGGACCCGCAGCATGGCAGGCTGAGGCAAAAATGGTGCAGGGGAAAAGACTGAACTCCCTCCATCCCCTGTCTCCCCCCCTCCCTCCCCCCCCCCCCCCCCCCAGTATTTGGAGCTGAGCGGAGCAACACAGTGCTTCTACAGTGAGTTCTTCTGATCGTAATATGATAATGAGTCAGGTCCAGCATCTATGTGTGGATGACTATCAAACGATCAAACGTATCATTTATTTAGACTCTAAAAGCACTTTTCCTCAGAGTAAGCTCCACTGAATTGACCTGGGTACAATTCTGAGTCGACATGCTTAAGATTTTTCTCTTACCTTTGAACTTCTCTCATGTTTGTCATTTACATGGAAGAGAAAATAAGAACATAAGAGAAGCCATGTTGGATCAGGCCAATGGCCCATCCAGTCCAACACTCTGTGTCACACAGTGGCCAATATGTGTGTGTGTGTGTGTATACACACACACACACACACATACACACTGTGGCTAATAGCCACTGATGGACCTCTGCTCCATATTTTTATCCAATCCCCTCTTGAAGCTGGCTATACTTGTAGCCGCCACCACCTCCTGTGGCAGTGAATTCCACATGTTAATCACTCTTTGGGTGAAGAAGTACTTCCTTTTATCTGTTTTAACCTGACTGCTCAGCAATTTCATTAAATGCCCACGAGTTCTTGTATTGTGAGAAAGGGAGAAAAGTACCTCCTTCTCTACTTTCTCCATCCCATGCATAATCTTGTAAACCTCTATCATGTCACCCCACAGTTGACGTTTCTCCAAGCTAAAGAGTCCCAAGCGTTTCAACCTTTCTTCGTAGAGAAAGTGTTCCAAATCTTAAATCATTCTAGTTGCCTTTTTCTGGACTTTTCCCAATGCTATAATATCCTTTTTGAGGTGCGGTGACCAGAATTGTACACAGTATTCCAAATGAGACCGCACCATCGATTTATACAGGGGCATTATGATACTGGCTGATTTGTTTTCAATTCCCTTCCTAATAATTCCCAGCATGGCGTTGGCCTTTTTTATTGCAATTGCACACTGTCTTGACATTTTCAGTGCGTTATCTACCACAACCCCAAGATCTCTCTCTTGGTCAGTCTCTGCCAACAGAAGCATCTGAAACAGAAGCATCTGAAATGCCAATTGCATTCTGGTCAGTTCAGGTTTTGCCTTCTCACTTGGGTGGCCACTTCATGCACGGGCTTAGGCCCAGAAATCCAAATCCCAAATCAAATGAAATTAAAACTGTATCAGGCTTCATAGGTGAAAATAAGCGGCCACATTTTCTGCTTTAAGTCCCATTGGATCTATGCTCTAATGAAACTTCAAGTCTTACACAGAACAATAATTTCATCCTCTCATTTGGTTCGCAGGAGATGCTAAATTAAAGCCAAATGCCAACTGAAAGCTGTGGGAACCGCACTTATTAATAAAGAATCTCTACGATCACAGTTCCTGATCTACTAGCCCTTTTCAGTCATTATGATTTTGCTGCAGCTACCATGCACATCAGAACAGTGTGCTATGCATGATCCTCTCAATATGCGCGGTTGTCATTTTGTTTGGACAATGCCCATATTTTCCAGTCTCAGCATACATGAACAAATACCCTCAAATATCCATGTTTCTAACTGCATATACCAAAGCTAGAAAATATGCATATTGCTCTAGTCACATCAAATGGTGAGCAGACAACTTATATAAGCGAGGAAACAGAAAATAATCAGCCAGTTGTTATAGCCTTCAGCACTTTCCAAATTTCTAGATCCCATTCTTTTCAAGAATCAACTTTAGTCTAATTCCATTAGTAGATCCATGCCTTAATGTACTGTAGACCATTTATACCAAGTGCTATAAAATGCAAACCATGACATCAGAAAAGATTACTTCACTTCCAGCCTCTGGAGGATTAATGCGATTAGAGACACAGGTACAGATGAATGAAATCGTCCTCTTGCAAACTGCTGCATAGGATGCCCTGAGGGAATATCAATTCAGAACACTGTAGTCAATTAGACATGACCTCATTATACCTCATTCCCTACTATGGTGTCTCATATGTGGGACATGGATTCTTTTTTCCCATGGCAGTAATGAAATAATAACATTTGCTAGATGTATATTTGCACAGATTTCATCTTACATGCAAAATTTGTCCACACAGTTTCCATGGCTGCCTTTGTCTACTGCCACTTCACACATGGTCATTTTGCTTGCACAGGTATAGGAAACCTGAGGACATTGCCCAAGTGTTAAAATCTTACAAAGTATATGTTGCTGCAGATAACAGCAACATAGGTGCTTTTACTATTTTCACACATGATGGTGTAAGTGGATATGTTGCTAGGTAATTACAAATCAGGCATGATAGTGATGTATTACCAGAAAATTGTAGGATCTGCCTTGGCTGGCAAGCAAAGCAGGTTAATTATGGAAGTGAGCTAATCCACACAGCATCACCACCTGCAAGATCTGCTTTTGTATTTCCAGAGCTGCTATTGCATTTCTAGAAGAGGATTGCTTTTGTAGAAATATACAGCAGAGAAAAAAACACTTGCTCCTCTAAGAAGGAAACAAAATAAATATTTGAATGTAAAGTTCCAGTTTGGGAAATTCAGTAATGTATGTCACTTTGCCAGGGCTTTTTTTGTAACAGGAACTCCTTTGCATATTAAGCCACACCCTCCTGATGTAGCCAATCCTCCTGGAGCTTACAGGACTCTTATTACAGGGCCTACTGTAAGCTCTTGGAGGATTGGCTACACCATCAAAGTGTGGGCTAATATGCAAAGGAGTTCCTGCTACAAAAAAGCCCTGTACTTTGCCTCTGTGATATCCTTCTTTGGATCATATGAAGAAATATCACAGTAAACCAGCCAGACTTGTATAAATGCTCCCACCATAGGTGACTGTGATGTATACAATTTGGGGGTGGGGTGGAACGCTTCAGTAATTGTAAACTGCTGGTTATTTATGAGTCTTTGTATTTATTTGCTGAAAACAGTTATTCCTTGCCTTTTCATCAAAGGGTCTTTTTAAAAAAATACCCATATCAATAAAAAGTCAAAAGCTACATACACAATACTAATTAGACAATCTAACAATTTTAACGTCATTAGTAGTCTAGAAAAAGATTCATATTATCATTGGAAACCCCGTTTAAATAAGCTGACTTCACACTACCACCTAAACATTATCAAATATAGCACTCTTCTGATTTCTGTAGGCCACAAAAAATTATCTAGAGAACGTTATTTATTTATGTGCATTTAGTAATGTACATGACATTAAAAGGCTCTCTTTTAACAGCCATCTATTGAATATGCCTAACCATAGACGTCAAGAAGTTTGCAGAATAATTTAAACTCTATGGTATTAGAAAATCAGAACTGTATCACTATACGTTTTATTTGTATATAACAAACATGCCTATGCTCTTGTGACCTGTGGCAGAAGATTCATTCGACACACACACACAGCTGCCCTAAAGTAATTTTGAGTAACTTTACAAAAACATGGCTGTTCAACAAAAGGAAGAAAATAGTGTTTGAAGTCCCAACAACGTGTGTTAAACCTTAACTTCAGCTGCCATCTTGTGGCTAACCCTCTAACAACCCTTTCTGAAATTACCTGAGAGTTTTAAAACAAAACATTTACAGATTTCAAAAACATTTTCTGAGTACATACAGCAATATTTTAAAAGAGGAAAAATCATTTGCGAGCATAGTCACTGGGACAATCTGCATGTAAGGTTACTGACAACAATTTTTTAAGGCAACACCAAATCATATCCAGCTGGACTTCAGGACCAGCTGTAGCAATCATCCCTACTGGTGAGAAGTGATTTAATTTACAATCTAACCGATTTTTAATTTGCTTATTTATGTATATATTCCAAAAATTCTAAAAATCTCTCATTTATGTTTTAAAGTAACAATATACTTCTTAACTCCTGATTTTATCCCTGGTAATTATATCATAAAAGTCTGGATGAAATTCTAGGGAGTAGTTTACAATTTCCTATCTATCTGTGGGGAGGCTGGCCTCAGGCTTTGAGAACTGTGGCCATAGCATAGGAACATGTTCCTAAGTTTGTTGTTTATTTTTTTTATTTACTTATTTAGAGAATTTGTGGGATGCCTGAACCTACCCAAGGTGGCTCTTGGCAAAGCAATGCCAACAAGTAAAACAATAAAAACAAGTCAAGCCAATAAAGCCAATAAAATCAAGCCACTAAGCAGAACATAAAAAGCAGCATAAGACAAACAGAACCACCTAACATGATATTGCTAAAACAGCCTTAGACATACCATAAAACAACCAAAACAAGAATCCCTTTTGTTATAATGAACATTTCTCACTCAGCAAATACCCAGCATTTAGACACATGCACAAAAAACTCCCCCCCCCCCCGACTATTGCTGCTTGAATATGATGTATCTGCAGTTTATCATGCTGCTGTATCTTTTTAAGGAAATCTTCTTACAAAGTGTGTTCTACATGATCACTATAGCTGTAACTTGATAGTGTGGCCTTGTAAAAGACCACCGCCACTTCAAGCCAGTTCTTAATCACAGAAGGCAAAGCAGAGACTGAAGAGGCAAGCTTAACCAGGAGGTCCCTTCCAGTTCTATGAGTCTATAATTCTATACTCAGAAGTAAACTCCAATTTATTCATTAAATCTAACTCCCAGGAAAATGTTTTTTTTTAGGATTACAGCCATTCTCTGTCATATACCTACTTTTACTTAGGACCTTCTCCCCACCCCAGTGAATGTGCAAATGTTGTTAATTACATTATCCAGAATGCTTTATCAGCAGCTCCCCCTATTAGGGGGGAAAGAGTTTCTCAGTGCAAAAACCACTGCATTGAATCACTGTGAAATGGCAGTTATTTTACCAACAAGAGACTGCAACATATCAAAATGCAGGTGGATTGCATGAATGACCTACTCCTGTGAAGACTTAGGTGTCTCCAAGTCCACTAATCTAAATAGGCTTAGCACATCTACCTTTGTGAAGGATAACACTGCATATAGGTTCTCTCCAGTCTTTCCCTGATGTACAACTTTTCTACGTGCAAGTTTTTTTAAAAAGTCCCTGCACTTCCGTCTTTTGTTTAAGTTTCTCCTTAATGTGATGTACCAGTTGCATACATACAAAAAGGTTCTGCAGTGCAGGCATATTTGATTATGCAATCCTCTCCTTCAGTACTAGTAGCCCTGTTTGCAAGTTACAGTGAATGTATGTACTAGCTGTGTACAGCATGCACTGGACTTTTCTTGGATATATGCATTGAGTAACTCTCATGTTAGATCACGGTACGTCACTGAACTTCTGACTGAAAAACATATTTTATCTAGGTACGGATCCCCCGTTTCAGTTATAAAGTGAACATGAATTGACTTTTTCTTGCAAACAGGTATGCAACGCATATACATGCAGGAAATATGTTCATTCCCAGTAACTTGTAAGCTGAGCTAGAAGTAGGGTTTCCAAGTCCAATTCAAGAAATATCTGGGGACTTTGGGGGTGGAGCCAGGAGACTTTGAGGGTGCAAACAGGAGACATTGGGGGTGGAGCCAGGAACAAGGGTGTGACAAGCATAATTGAACTCCAAGGGACTTCTGGCCATCACATTTAAAGGGATAGCACACCTTTTTAAATGCCTTTCTTCCGTAGGAAATAATGAAGGATAGGGGCACCTTCTTTTGGGGCTCATAGAACTGGATCCCTGAAACTTGGGGGGTACTTTGGGGAGAGGCACTAGATACTATACTGAAAATTTGGTGCCTCTACCTCAAAAAACAGCTCCCCCAGAGCCCCCAAAACCTCCATATCAATTCCCCATTATACCCTATGAGAATCAATCTCCGCATAGGGAATAGTGAAGTGCTCAACAGACGTTTCCCCCCACCCCCTGTTTCTGATGACTCTGAAGTGAGGGATTGGCCTCTCTACTCATGAGTTGCAGCCAACTTCTTCCAAGTAACACAGACACCACATCCCAGGAGGAAGCCTTTCCAATCAGAGACTGGAGCCTCCGGAGGGGGAAAGTCACATGGTGGCTTTGGGGGTGGGGCTTCCCCCCACCGGCCAGCTGACTGGGGGTGGGAAGGAGCCTTGGAAAGCAGAAGAACCCCCGCTGGGACCTGGGGATTGGCAAGCCTAGCTAGAAGACATCTGAATTGTAACTGTTCCAGGAAGGCTATACCATGTGATTCTTTTATGGTGAACAGCTATGAGAAAGCAACTGGGTAAAACAGGATTACAAAAGTAGCACAGGCAACAATTGGCCAGTTGCCTAAACAGATAAATAGTGCTATCCAAGTGGAGATTTTCATGACACACAGAGTGCAGATCTGACATACTCATTCAAGGAATATATGCCTCACGTGACAAGTAGGGTTATCACCTCTGAGTTGGGAAATTCATGGAAAGTTTGGAGGTGGAGCCTGGCAAGGGCAGCATTTTAAAAAGGGAGGAACCCCAGTGAGCTGTAATGCCACAAAGGCCACCCTCCAAAGCCACTATTTTATCCAGAGGAACTGATCTCTATATTCTGGGAAATCTCCAGGTTGGCAACTCCAAGGCTTTTTTTTTTTTTAGCAGGAATGCACAGGAACGCAGTTTCGGCTGGCTTGGTGTCATTTCCGGCTGGTTTGGTGTCAGAGGATGTGGCCTAATATGCAAATGAGTTCCTGTTGGGGGGGGGTCTACCAAAAATGTCTGTGTGAAACCATGGTGATGTCAGAGTCTGGCCTAATATACAAATGAGTTTCCTGCTGTGCTTTTTTTACAAAAAAAACCCTGGGCAACTCTAATACTAAGACTAGCAGCTGCTAGGTAGATTTATTTGTTTATAGCATAAAAAAATCTGGGTATTTTGGTAAGGGATTGTGACTCAGTTGTAAAACCCAAGTATTGTTTCCAAAAAGTTCCAGACTCAATCCCTGGCATCTCCAGTTAGATTTCAGGTACCTTTTCTCTTCCTGAGTTTCTGGTGAGCCAATGTCAGTCAAAGTAGTCAACACAGACCTAAATGGTCATTGATCTCACACAGAATATGGCAGCTTAATTCAGAAAACCCAAATGAAGAACTTAAAAAGGGAGACGGGTATATAGAAGAGAAACAGTCCAATTTGTAAGGTGCTTCAAAAGTTAAAACCATCACCTTGGATTGGGACTAGAATTTAACTTTCAATCAGTGCAGATGAAGCATATTTTACATAGGCCCATTACGCAGGTGCATCTTAATGCAGATTTTCAGAGCAGTAAGCCTCCTGACTTCAGCGTCTGTGCCTGTGTTTTGTACCATTCTTTTTCCCTTAGTGTACTTATTCTGTGGCTTTTTAAAAGACACTTTTCTAAATGGGAGGGAGACATCACTTGCAATGTGGGGAGGCGGCATCCAAAGTTTTTTTTGGGGTACACAATTGCCCTTTCACAGCTGTGAAGTAGCATTCAGCAAGCACCTTCAATGTAAACCCTCATGGTTCAACTTTTGTGCATACATTTTGGCATTAGTTTGTTGAATGAAAGGGAACAGAAAAGAACCCAGGCAAAGGGGAGAAACCCACTGTTGAAACTGACCAGACGTTTTCTGAAACTGATAAGCAGCTGCAAAGCCCTGTTTTTCATATTGCTGAGTACTAGGGGATTCTCTGATGTATTATAGGCCACTGTGAAAAATGGGAAAGAGTCATACGATTTCCTGATTTGGGAAAACATGTTGCATGTACAGAATGTATGATAGAACCCAATAACACTGGCACTGCAAGCTATGATCACTGGCAATGTGTGTGCCTGTGTGCACATGCCTGTGCAAAGTTGGCTGCAGCTCTGCCACACTTTGCACAGAGGTGCAGTTTGTATGGGGGAGGAGTCTTCTGGCAGAAGCTTTGGAAGCCTTTTTTTTAGTCTTGTGCCACTAAATTGAAAAGGGGAGGGTATTTTTGTTGATGCCCTAGTGCAGCCGCATACTGATGCACAGCGGTGGAATTCTAGCAGGAGCTCCTTTGCATATTAAGCCACACACCCTTGATGTAGCCAATCCTCCAAGAGCTGACAAAAAAAGAGCCTTGTAAACTCTTGGAGGACTGGCTACATCAGAGGTGTGTGGTCTAATGTGCAAAGGAGCTCCTGCTAGAATTCCACTCGTTAACACTAACTTCCTGCCCTTCCTTGCAAATTTGTAGTTTTCTCTTTGTGATTCTCTGATTTGATTCTGCACACTGGTCATGATCCTGGCATTTTTTTAAAGCCTATCCTGTGCAGATTGCACTCTTTCTCCAAATGGACGGATCCCAAGCGATTTTTAAGTCGATGTGGCTCAGCCCCCATTTTAATGTTATGCTTCTACTGACTGCCAAAATGGTCCCCCCCCCAAAAAAACACACACTTTTGTTCACTAAAACATGAAATTGAAAAATGTTTTCAAAGCTCTAGGCTTCCCATCTATCTTTCTCTCTCACTTTACATCTCATGTCAATTTTATTCCACGCTGACGATGCCCCCCCCTTCTTTTGTTCGCATGCAGCACTGATTTTTTTCTTTTTTTGCACTGGGGATACTGCCATTTGCCTCCTTCCTGATCCCTCTTTCAAGTCAATACCATCACGGAACTAAACCTCTTTTAATAAATAATTACTTCTATCTCTTGCTCTTACAATGTGATAAGAAGAATATAATAGTACTTTATAGAGGCCAATTTTCAATCCATGCTAAAGCAAATAAAAAGTTAAATTCTATGTAATATAAACAAAAATAGAATATAATATTAACACCTTTCCATTTTATTCCTGTTTTCTTCAGATGATCAAGGAACTTTAAAATGACTTTGTTAAATTGTGCATGAAATAAAACTGATTACAATCATAAGGATGTCTTGTCAAATGTGGGGGTTTTTTATCTGCCATCTATTCTGCTTCTGATAATGGCATGTTTAATACCACTTTCAGAGTTCTGACAAAATGACATTTAATATTTCCTAATAGCTGAGAACTGGGAAGCTAGTTGAATATAAAATGGTTACAAAAAGCAAAGGTCAAATAGTTCGTTTTCTGTATCTCCCTGTGACCAATAAGAGGAAGTTTTTTGTAGTCCAAGCCTCCAGACGTAATGTCTGAGATAATTAAACGTATGTCAAAAATTCTATTCTATTTATTTATCCTTTTAACCCATTCTTATTTCAAGAACCTCAGGATACCAACATGGCCCCTCCATTTTTTCCTCAGTTAAAAGAGAACAAGTAGCCCAAGATCACAGGGAACGTTATAGCTGAATGAGGATACAATTCAAATTTCCCAAACCCAAGGCCAACTATTACACCATGATGGTTCTCAGAATAGCTCTCCGTATACCTATTTATCCAGCCTTCAAAAAATATTAGCAAGAAGCAATGCTAGACATGGCTACTTTTCATCTCATTTGCAAAATGCTAAAAACAAAGTCCACTCCTTTAGTCCATTTATTTAATGAGCCATCATGGGAAAGGGTGGAATATAAATATATGAATGAAATAAGTATTTCTAGGCCTGTTCCTGCACCTGGGACCACTAACTATTCCTTCCAAGCCCTCACATGGATAGCCCAAGCAAATCCGATCTCATCAGATCTCAGAAGCTAAACAGGGCTGACTCTGGCAAGTACCTGGATGGCAGACCTCCTCAGAATGCCAGAGCCAGAGGCAGGGGCAGGCTTTACTCAGCCACCTCTCTGAATATCCTCCATGCCCCCAGTAGGGGTCAGTCATCAGAGATTGCCATGACTTCCAGGTGCACATGCGTGCATACACACACACAAATATAAAAATCTCCCCAAAAAACTTTTCCTTCCAAAACACCTGTACTCAGGGCCAAACTAGACATTATTTTTGTTTTTAAGAGTCGGTCTGCGGATTCACTCTTCCAACAGTCACACAGCACCTATAAGGAATGAGACAGAGCCCAATTTTAAAAATGAGACAGAGCCCAATTCAGCTGGCAATTGCAGCATGGGAGGAAGAAGGGCTTCTTTCCCCCTCGCAATTGCCCTAAGCTGAAACAGTAATGGGGGAGTTATTTTACCCTTTTTCTAGGCGCATAGCCAGTATTCCATGCATGTACATCTACATGGGCTTTTTTTGAGCAGGAGCGCACAGGAAGTTCTGGCTGGCTTTGTGTCAGGGGTGTGGCCTAATATGCAAATATGTTCCTGCTGGGCTTTTTCTACAAAAATGCCCTAAACAATTCCATACCAGTACCATTTTGACTCAGAAAAACAGCAGGAGAGAAAGGCAGGAGCCCCTCCTATCCCCCAAGCTGCAGTTTCCAGCTGAATCAGTTTGGTGTAGTGGTTAAGTGTGTGGACTCTTATCTGAGAGAACTGGGTTTGATTCCCCACTCCTCCAGTTGCACCTGCTGGAATGGCCTTGGGTTAGCCATAGCTATTGCAGGACTTGTCCTTGAAAGGGCAGCTGCTGTAGGAGCCCTCTCAGCCCCACCCACCTCACAGGGTGTCTGTTGTGGGAGGAGAATATATAGGAGATTGTAAGCCGCTCTGAGTCTCTGATTCAGAGAGAAGGGCAGGGTATGAATCTGCAGTCTTCGTCTTCTCCTCCTCCTCCTCTTTTATTAAAAAGACATTCCCTGTAGCTGCTGTGTGTTTGCAAGTAGAGTGGTTCTTTAAAAAATGTAATGTCTAGTTTGGCTAGGGTTGCCAAGTCCAATTCAAGAAATATCTGGGGACTTTGGGGGTGGAGCCAGGAGACTTTGGGGGTGGAGCCAGGAGACACTGGGGGCGGAGCCAGGAACAAGGGTGTGACAAGCATAATTGAACTCCAAGAGAGTTCTGGCCATCACATTTAAAGGGACAGCACACCTTTTTAAATGTCTTTCTTCCATAGGAAATAATGAAGGATAGGGGCACCTTCTTTTGGGGCTCATAGAATTGGACCCCCTGGTCCAATTGTTTTGAAACTTGGGGGGTACTTTGGGAAGAGGCACTAGATACTATATTGAAAATTTGGTGCCTCTACCTCAAAAAACAGCTCCCCCAGAGCCCCCGAAACCTCCAGAACAATTCCCCATTATACCCTATGAGAATCGATCACATAGGAAATAATGAAGACGTTTCCCTCTCTTCCCCCCCCCCCTCTTTCTGGCCAGTCTGAAGCAGCAGATCAGCCTCTAAACTCACCATTTGCTGCCAGCTTCTTCACAGAAACACACACAGACACACCATTTTAAATAGAAGCCTTTCAAGTCAAGCCTCTGGAGGTGCAAAGGCACATGGTCCTTTGCAGGCGGGGCTCCCTCTCTCCCCCCCTCCCCCGCCAGCCAGCTGATTGGGACCGGAAGCAGCCTGGGAAAACTGAAGAAAGGCTGCTGCGATCGGGGCTGGGTGGGAAGGGCAGGGCAAGGAAAAGGTGCTGAGATCGGGGCTGGGTGGGAAGGGCCGCCATTCCCTCCCGCTTTCCAGAGTTTTGGCTAGCGGGAGAAGAAGGCATCAAAGCGGGAGTCACCAGGCAAAGCGGGGGATTTGGGAAGCCTAAGTTTGGCCCCCAAGAGTAATGAATATTTTCACATGAATTTCTGTTTATTCAGGCAACAAACCATCAGCACTACTCAGTAACTGGAAAATGAAAGTGAAAGACAAGAACAGTGGATACTAGAATGTGCATCCCATAACTGCCAAGGTAACCTGACAGAAAGAAAGTCTTGTCCAAAGGTCTACTTCATAAGGATGCCAGCCTCCAGGTTTGACCTGGGAATCCCCCGGAATTACAGCTCATCTCCAGACTATAGTTCCCCTGGAGAAAACGGGTGCTTTAGAGGGTGGACTCTATGGCATTGTACCCATTGAGGTCCCTGTCTTTCCCAGGCTCCACCCCCAAATCTCCAAGAGTTTTCCAAACTTGATTTGGCAACCCTACCCCCCCATCTCCAGCTGGTGGGCAGGGGGGACCTGGTAAACCTAAGTACCTATCACAACCTTTCTTTCCATTTACAGCAGAATACTCTTTCGATTCCTCTCCTGAAAGAGCATGGAACATGCATACTACTGCCATACTCACACACACACACACACACACACAAATCCTTCCCACCAGGGAAGATGCTACCACATCTGACCTGGTAGTTAGGCCTTGGCATCTACTGAAATAGTGCAGGGGAATCTGGGGTGCCCCTCTCAGATTGCACCCTATTTCTTTTGTATCCATAACACTTCGATGGCTGGGACTGATTTCCCACTCACCCTACGCCACTCTGGCGTTTCTCTTTTCAGCACGGCATCCTTCCGATTTCCCACTATCTGCCCCGGGGCTTTAGCTTGCGTCGGCATTTTTGCGTGGCAACAAGAAACTGGTTTTTAGTGGTTTCTGTTTACCATGCAAAAACGCTGACACAAACTGAAGCTCTGGGGCAGATAGTGGGAAATTGGAAGGACACCACGCTGAAAAGAGGAACGTCAAAGCGGCATAGGGTGAGTGGGAAATCGGTCTTGGTCTTTTGGGCCACCTCTACTGACCACTTCCTTCGCCTTTTTAAAATTGCATTTTTGCACAGTACCTGTCTCTTGGTCTTCCTAAACAGTCCCTAATCTGGGATGCTCTGTTCTTACAGCTCTTCCCCCCCCCCCCCCCGCCTCATGCAGATTTGAATGGAGCAGCTACTGCACTTGCCAGAGCATTACGGGAAGAAGCTGCTGTTCCTTTCAAAGCTCCTTGGCTAGGAGAAATCCACAAGGAGGATGTAGTGGCACTTATTAAACATTGCCCTGAAATGCCACTAATAAGAATACAGGCACACCCTTTTTTGCATCCCTACGACCATAGCTGTTCAGAAATTGAGCTGGAAGGTCAAGCAAAGGATGTGGACAAGAAATCTCAGGAACCAGACCTATTTCAAGGACAATTTCTACAACTGTACAACTTATGCAAACTTGGCCTTACTTTTATACATGCTGACCTTGTTGAAGCAGCACAGGAAGTCTATGAAATTTCATCTTCTAGGGGCTTTTAGAAGCCTCCTCATCCATATAATATCACCAGGATAGCACTGAATCTGACCTGTGTTTATAACAGTAGCGGCCCATAGTCTGCGGGAGCAAATTTCCCTTGGTGCTTTTGATTGTTAAGGCCGTGAATGGCATGAGAACCTCTTCTATTTTCATCTTTAGAAACATTGTGTTCCAGAGGCTTTTAAGTATCCACCAACCCATTATTGATTTCTATTTAGTGTATTTTTACCGTCCATCTCATTTAAAATGTACTTGAATATGTTTGTGCAATTTTATTATTTCATGAAAGCCGTATAAGTATCTTATTGTATTTTGGACCTAGATAGCAGCTGTTAACAAAGAAAGAGTGCTAAATTAATAAAAGAATCAGGGCTTACAGCACCAAATTTGCCATTTACCTTCTTTATTGTGTCCTCTCTGCTTAAAACTAAAGCTACCCCAAAAAGAGGGTCTTCTGCCCAGAACTCATTGGCAAAGCAAGAGAAGACAAAACTCACTACAGTCAGCCCACAAAGCACAATGGATGCTTCAAGAGAATTTCAATGAGTGGTGCCCTTATTTTTTTATGCCAAACTGTGTTTTTTTAAAAACAAACAGAAAAAAAGCAACAATGGTGTCCTTAACAAATGAGAGCCTCTTTAAAATCTCCCTTCCCTGGCTCGTGGGTACAAGCAATACTGAACATCAAAATGGATTTTTCACAAAGTACAATTTAACATTCAAAAACAAATTCACTGATTATCATTGTCACAGTACTTAGTTTTTGGGGAGGGGGGTTTCCAAATGAGAAAGCTTTTATTTATGATATAAACAAAATACTGAGGAAAGTAAAGTACATAAGAGACAACACTTCACTTTCATTGAACTTTTGAACTGTTCTGTCTAATTTTGAATTTGCAATAAGGCTCAGGTCTCCTCCCAGAAGAATAGGACCATCATATGAAAATAGTCTAATTTATTAAAGATTTTTCTAAGAAAACTTAGTTGACCATTATTAGGAGTGTCGTTTTGTTCCATTCATTCCAGTGGCAAGATGGACATGTGTTTCATGAGCAAAAATCATTTGTTTCTAGGATTCAAATTTTTCATTTGAATTATAAACAAGCTCTAAATTCACAGATCTTTGACTACATCCATCTGTTGATTGCTAGAACACCTTTACAATTTTTAAAATCTTAGCTTTCAAAATAAGGACCGAAGTAGATGTGACAAGAAACACAGAGCTTCCCACAGTCTGTAATATGAAACCATTGTTATTGGTGGTGGTGGAAAGTACTATCAAGTCGCAGCTGACTTATAATGACCCTGTAGGGTTTTCAAGGCAAGAGATGGTTTGCCATTGCCTGCCTCAGCATAGCAATCCTGGTATTCCTTAGTGGCCTCCCATCTGACCCTGATTTGCTTCCAAGATATGATGAGATTGGAATCATAGAGTTGGATGGTACCTCCAGCATCATCTAGTCTAACCCCCTGCACAATACAGGAATTTCACAAATACCTCCCCTTCACACATACCATCCCCAGGGCCCCCGGCTCCATGCCCAGAAGATGGCAAAAGCCTCCAGGATCTATTGCTAGACTGGCCTGGAGAAAAACTGCTGACTAACCCCAAAGTGTCAATCAGCATTTCCCTGGGCGTGTAAGAAAGGGCCACAAGAACTAAGCACTGATGCTCTCCTTCTCATGATCTGCCTAATTCATAGAATCAGCACTGCTGTCAGATAGCTATCTAGCCTCCGCTTAAAAACCTCCAAGGAAGGAGAGCCCCCCACCTCACAAGGAAACCTGTTCCACTGATTATTGCTTATTTTATTTTTATCCTGCTCTTCCCACAAGCAGGGCTCAGGACTAGGCTGGGCCATCCAGGTCAGGGCATTGTTACAATTCTTAGTGAAATTTGACTAGTGGATTGACAAAATTCAGTCCTAAAAATAATTTTGGCTTTTTTAGGGCCAAACTAGACATGACAGTATCCTCATGACCACCAAGGATGCCATCACCCTTTTATAGTCATTTAAAAATTCTTCAGGAAGGCATAATACTCTTGTTCCCCCTTCCCTCCCCATGCCTTTTCAAGCACTGAAACAGCTATGGGATGTTTTGGCCATTTAGGCATTTGGTAAAGCACAAGGGGAAGGAACAAGACAGCTTGCCACAGTGTAGGCTTGATCAAAATTGGGCTCTCGCAGCTTTAAAAAATAAGTTGGATATGTCCTTATGGCAGCTACCAGGATGCTGTTACATCTCATTTGATCCGGGCCAGCACAATCTAGTAGGTAGTTAGGCAGCTGCCTAGGGCATCACCTGGCTAAAGGGGTGCGTAGTAGACACCCTGCCACCCCCGATGCCCCTTCACCACTTCCATTGCACTCACCCTTGCTGCTACTGCCCTCTCCACCATCGTCCTCTGCATCTCCATCCAGCCTGGCAGCTTGTGGGTGGTGGCAGGGGGAAGGGGCTGAGCGGGGGTGGCAGAGCAGCATGGCAGGGGGTGCACTGCAGCAAGGGAGGGCTGGCTCCGAGTGCCTCTTAGCACATACACCGCCCCACCTCTGCAACTAGCAGAACACCAACAAAAATGGGATTAACCTCTTCCTCCACTCTTGGGCAAGCTTCCCTCCACAGTCCCTCCACAGCAGGGCTTCCAGGCCAGCCACAGAGGCCACTGGCATACATCATCGCCACTCAAGGTCACCTTCCAATGTCTTGCAGAGTCCAGTTTCTTAGCACAAAACATTGAGGTTGAGCCACAGGAGCAACCCCCACAACACATGTGCAGAACCTCCAAGGCTCCCTCCTCCTTCCTTTCACTGAGTCACTCATCAGTGAGGAGCTCCCCAAGCTGGCAGCAGCAGTAAGTTGATGAGGTGAAAGGGGACAACTCTCTGAGGCGTGGGCGCTTTGCAGGGGTGAAATGCCATGGTTGGGCCGAGGAAATCCCCACCCAAACTGAGTTAGCCAAACCCTGGAATTGCTCCTGAGTGAAATTGATCAGAATAGGACAGCTTGCCCCTCCCCTTTTCCTGCCCCCCCCCCCCCCCGATGATCCCTGTCTTGCCAAATAAAAGTGACACAGAGGTATTGTTATGCATAATGCTTGAGTAATGGCACAGAGGGGTGCAGCCTTAGACAGAGATCAAAACCCACAAGATGCTCAAAGCCAGACTGGATTCCTTACTCGGAAGTCATCTCCTCCTGTTGGAGCTGGCAGGACTTACTTCTGATTAAGCAGGTGCAGGAGGGCACCCTGTGGTACAGCTTCTAAAGTGCCTTGGTCCGGGTTGTAGAAAAGGTGGCACTGATGCGGGGTGTGTGTGGCTGTGGCAGGGTCCAGCCCTGACCTTGCTGATGGGTGGGGGGAGGAAGAGCGCAAGCAGTGGGTCAGAAAGTCGGGGGGGGGGGGGCTGTGAGCCTAGGGCTCCAAAAAGTCAGGCGCCAGCCCTGCATATAGAAACAGCATCCAGATTTTAGAATGGAGATGCTGAAACCAATTTTGCCAAAATAAACCAGAACTGCTTGAGCATCATAAGAACATAAGAGAAGCCATCTTAGATCAGGCCAATGGCCCATCCAGTCCAACACTCTGTGTCACACAGTGGCCAAAAAAAAATTATATATATATATATATATATATATATATATATATATATATATATATATATATATATATATATATATATATATATATATATATATATATATATATATATAATCCATTTTAACCTGACTACTCAGCAATTTCATCGAATGCCCACAAGTTCTTGTATTGTGAGAAAGGGGAAAAAGTACTTCTTTCTCTACTTTCTCCATCCCATGCATTATCTTGTAAACCTCTATCATGTCACCCTGCAGTCGATGTTTCTCCAAGCTAAAGAGCCCCAAGCGTTTCAACCTTTTTTCATAGGGAAAGTGTTCCAACCCTTTAATCATTCTAGTTGCCCTTTTCTGCACTTTCTCCAATGCTATAATATCCTTTTTGAGGTGCAGTGACCAGAACTGCACTCAGTACTCCAAAGGAGACCGCACCATCGATTTATACAGGGGCGTTATGATACTGGCTGATTTGTTATCAATTCCCTTCCTAATAATTCCCAGCATGGCGTTGGCCTTTTTTATTGCAATCGCACACTTTCTTGACATTTTCAGTGAGTTATCTACCATGACACCTAGATCTCTCTCTTGGTCAGTCTCTGCCAGTTCACACCCCATCAACTTGTATTTGTAGCTGGGATTCTTGGCCCCAATGTGCATTACTTTGCACTTGGCCACATTCAACCTCATCTGCCACGTTGACGCCCACTCATCCAGTCTCAACAGATACCTTTGGGGTGCCTCACAATCCTCCTTCAGTAATCCTTTGACCCCTTGGTCATCCAAGGGCCCCACTGCATCCCTGGCTGGTTTCCTGCTTCTAATATAGTTGGAGAAATTTTTATTGTTGGTCTTTATGTTTTTTGCAATATGCTCCTCATAGTCCCTTTTTGCCTGCCTGATCACAATCTTGCATTTTATTTGCCACAGCCTGTGTTCCCTTTTATTAATATCACTTGGACTGGTTTTCCACCACTTAAAGGAGTCCTTCTTACCTTTTACAGCTTCCATTACTTTGTTTGTTAACCATGCAGGCCTTTTCTTATATCTGTTTGTTCCTTTCCTAACTTGTGGTATATATTTTATCTGAGCTTCTAGGATTGTAGTTTTAAATAGCCTCCAAGCTTCCCCAAGGGTTTTGACTGTATTTACCTTTCCTTTCAGTTTCCTCTTCACATGCCTTCTCATCTCAGAGAATTTACCCCTTTTAAAGTTAAATGTGGTTGTGGCGGTCTTTTGGGACAACTCCCTATTTATACAAATGGTGAAATCAATAACGTTATGGTCACTGCTCCCAAGAGGTGCCATCACTTTTACATCTCTCACCAAGTCTTGGGCATTACTTAGGACCAAATCCAGGATCGCCCCACCCCTGGTAGGTTCTGAGACCATCTGCTCCATAGCACAGTCATTGAGAGCATCAAGAAACTCAATCTCTTTCGACCAGAACACATATTGACCGAATCAATCTGCGGATAGTTAAAATCACCTATTATGACACAGTTTTTATGTTTAGCCACTATCTTTAATCCTTCCAATTCTTTAATCTTTTATCTTTAATCCTTCAAATCTGTGAGCAGATTCATGGTACTGCAAATGAGCTACTGTTAAAATAAACTCTAGTTTTACATTATGCCTAAAATGAGCCTGCAGGAAACAAAAACAGTATAAGCTGAGCCAAACTGGAGACTGGAGCCAAATCCTGGATGGGGGGGGGGGGGGGACCTGGTTTCATATGATGTTTGAAATGAGCCTGTGGCTTTCTCCACTCTTTCCAGTAATGTGATTTGAAATCACCATGTTCTCATAACACATAAGAATAGTGTCACAGCATGTGTTGCTTGACACTACAAGGTACTGGGGAAAGGAGCATGATAATATCCCCAAGTTTCTTGAAGCATCTGGTTCTACCCTAAGAAACAATTTCCTAAGGCTGTTGACTTTTACTAATTTATCAGTGAAACGCCTCAGGACTCATGTGTATAAAATGGCATATGAACCCTCCCCAAATGATTCCGTTTTACATGAGTAAGGTAGGGATGCCAGACCCCACAGTGGGGGCAGGGGTCTCCTGCTACCAGGATTCACTTCTCCACTGCCAGCTAACTGACTGTCAGGGAGGGAATTATCCCCCCCCCCCCTAAAAGGGAAGAACACCAGAAATTAAAGTGATGTTCCTACATGACTCAAAAGTGACAACACTCTAGTTTTTGGGCAAAAACCAGAGCATTCCCCCTCTCATGGCCCCAACGTGCCTACATAACTTCCGGGTCATGTACACACATCACTGAAATGCCAGGCGTTCCTCCCTGCTCCTAGTAAGCACACTCTCCAGCCCTCCCCCAGTTGCTCGGAAGGACCAGGAAACCCTAGATTAAGGCAATCTATAATACAAGAAACATCATATTAGTAAAGAAACACATGGATTTTTCAGGCTGAAAGAATATAATTTAAAACAAGCCAGAAGCATAAAAACAGAATGAAACAAATCCTGAGGAGCCCAAGAACTTTCCAGAAAGTAGTCCTCAGACTAGAAGCAGGCCATAGAACCACTATAACAGATAAAACCATTTAGTTGAAAGTGTTCTGGCCTAAATGATAGGAAGGCAAGTTTCAGGTAAGCCTCAAAGGGAAGGGCATTCCAAAGGCAAGATGCAACCAACATAATAGTTCCATCTCTGGTCATCACCCACTTCTCCTTGGCAAAGCTGAGTTTGGGTAGAGAACCTTAAGTAGCGGGCAAGACAAATACAGGGGGAGGATGTACCTTCAAATACCCTGATATTAACTTTTCCTTTTGGATTACTGCTTTTTTCTTGTTAAAATTAAGAAGAGCCATGCTGAATCAGACCAATGGATCTCTACCAGGTTTCTGTTTCGCACAGTGGCCAACTGGATGCCTCCAAAGGCACTGATAACCAATGGTAACCAGCTGATAAACACTGATGGACAAATCTTTTTAATTCCAACTAAACTAGTGATCAATACATAGGGTTTCCCACCTGCAGGTAGGACCAAAAGACTTCCTGGAATCTATATACTATTCGCCATGTGTGGCCCCCATCTACAGATATCTAAATTCATGGATCAGGGCTACACAGAGTCTAAAGATATTTTCCTGAAAACTTTGGCGACCCTCTACGTTTGCAGAAAAATCTCAGATCTTATGGGGAGGGGAGGGGAGTTAAATTACAGTCTCGGATCAGGCACTAAATGAGATGATGAACACATTGCATAACCCAATCAGATTTGGCTACATGATGATACTATTAAGGGCAAACCCAGTTGAGGAACAGCAAACTAAGCAGTAAGATAATGGATTTTACAAGTGGAGCTGAAAAATCAAAGGGTAAGAATTTCCCACTCCAGCACACACACACACACACACAAAACCCCACTATCCCCTTCCCACTGCCCAAATGACTCAAGCAGCCACCAAGAGTGCTATTATATGCCAAGGTACAATTTGCAGATGCTAACTGGCAGCAAAAGGAAAGGATCCAATGGGTGTGGCTTGTATCCAACATTGCCTCCTAGACCTATGCCACTGTTACCCGGAGGAAAGACCTGTGGAGCTCATCTTTCTCCTGGTCAACACTGCTATTGAATGCTGACTTCCGGGTTTGGAAAATGGCGAGCTGAGTTGCTTTCCCTAACGGGGGCAGGCTGGCATTTCTGTTCAGGGTAGTAAAAGGCAAATTAATGCCTTCTGCCTACATTTCTCAGCTAGAGAATTGTCCAAGATATGCACAGATACTTTGAGAAGACTTACCTTGGCTGAAAGGGAGTCCCGGGGCGGGGGCTCCTTTGAGGGATCTCCAGAGAGAAGTTGCATATTCATCATCTGCAGAAGTTTCCAGAGTCATCAATTTGGCATAAGCTCGACAGGATCCAAACCTTCTTTTACAATTTTAAACATATAATCTACAAAAGATTGGGGTTGATTTGGTTAAACTACAGAAAAAAGGTACTGATTGCTATCTCTTCACTCCGGGACTAATTAAAGTTAAACAAAACAAAAGTAAAAGGTGGGAGTTGGAAATACTGAAAGCCTGAAAGGAGAAGAAGATAAGGGGCTAAATTTGAACTTTGTAAACTTAAAAAACAGTATTAAAAGAAGAAAGGAATTTATTGTTTAGTCTATCTGTGGTTGAGGAGGCAGCCCCATCGTTACAGATCTGCAGCATTCACAGTCAACACAGGAAATACGTCAGATATCATGAAATTTCGCTACCAGTGAAATGAGATTTGAAGGCAAGAAAAGCAGGAAGTATTGGAGGAAGAAGAAGGAAGTCAACAAAGTAAACAGCCTACTCTAGGATTATAATACCAGAGAGAAACATCGGTGGCCATTGTTGTTGGGAGGACTAAGTTTTAACATCATTTTTAAAGTGACTGGGACATTAAAAATTGGTGGAGTTAACAGATTTGGCAATTAAAAAATTACTACTGTTGGATAGTAGCTACATGATCTTTTTTTACATGTCAGACATGATCTTTTTTTACATGTCAGACCCAAAACAAACTCGTGCTAGGTCTGCTTCAATAGAGAAAATGCAAGCCCAATTAAATGCAATGGAAGCTAGGATAATGAAGGGGGTGAAAGAAATGATAACTGCCTCTAAAAAAGAAGTAAGAAAGTATATTGAGGACTCAAAGAAAGAATTAAAAAAAGAAATACAGAATCTCAGAAATGACACTGTGGTAATAACAAAGAAAGTACAAGAGGTGGAAGAGAGAGTGAAAACACATGACTCCACCTTCTTAAAAATTACAAGAAAAAGTGACAATTCATGACTGCAAACTGATGGAAACTCAGATCCATCTGAGAGGTGTACCTGAAGATGAAGAATCAGACCTGAAAGAATACATAATAAAAATAATTGCAGAATTTTTGAAGGAAGATCCTGAAGGGAAGAGAAATATGTATGACTATATGTATAGAGTAAATTTACTCTATGCAAAAAAAAACAATCTGCCAAGAGATGTAGTCATAAGATTTATGACAAAAAAAATGGTGGGAAAGATCATGAATAAAAACTTTGAAAAGTCATTGATACTGGAAGGCAGTAGAGTAAGAATTATGAAAGAACTGCCAAGACAAGTGCTAACTGATAGAAAGGCATATAAAAAATTGACAGAAAAATTACGTGACAATGGAATGAGGTACAGATGGATAATACCTGAAGGTTTGAGCTTTGAACTTCAAGGGAAAAGGATTAAAATCACAAATATACAGGAACTGCGTAGATTTTATGAAGAGAATAAAGAATTTGCACCATAATGGATTACAAATTGATATCTTGGAATGTAAATGGACTAAATTCACCACAAAAAAGAAAGGCAATGTTTCATCGGATAAAAAACCCCAAAATTGCAATATAGTATGTTTA
The DNA here is from genome assembly GCF_032191835.1 of Heteronotia binoei. Lineage (NCBI taxonomy): Eukaryota > Metazoa > Chordata > Lepidosauria > Squamata > Gekkonidae > Heteronotia > Heteronotia binoei. Next base: position 35,725,008 of record NC_083228.1, read on the forward strand.
CAAGAAGTGCATATTAGACAAAAGGATTATAAATTTCTGTGGAATAAACAATTGGGACTAGAATTTTTTACATTGGCTGAACAGAAGAAGAGAGGAGTAGTCTTTTATATTAAACAAGAATTAGACCCGAAATTTGTATTTAAAGATAAAGATGGAAGGTATATAGCTGTAGAAATTACTTTGAATGCCAAAAAAAGTTGTTGTTGGGACTTTATGCTCCAAATGGTGCTAAAGACATTTTCTTTAAAAATATTACACATCTTGATAAAGTGACCTATGAGCAAATTTTATTGATGGGGGACTTTAACGGAATAATTCAAAACACGATAGATAGATCTGGGAAGAAAAAAAATGATAAAGAAGGGAAATTGCCAAAGTCTTTTTTTGAATTGGTTAAACAGGAGAGTTTGGAAGATATATGGCGCAAGTTTAATCCTGAAGTACAGGACTATACCTTCTTTTCAGCTAGACATAGCTCTTTCTCTAGAATTGACATGTTGTGGGGTACTAAAGATTTGGGATAACAAAGAAAATAGAGATATTACCTAAAATAGGAGCTGATCATAACCCAATAATGTGGATTACAAAACTGTCAAAAAAGTCAAGAAGATGGAGATTAAATGAAGATTTACTACAAAATAAAGAAATAGCGACATCTCTAGAAAATGAAACCAAAGCGTACTTCAAGTAAATGACAGAGAAGATATAGAATTTCGGATGGTATGGGATGCCTACAAGGCAGTAATGAGAGGATTACTAATAACATTGAATAATAAAGACAAGAGAGAAAAAGATAAACAGATGTTGGCCATTCAAAATGAAATTAAGAAAAAAGAAGGTGAATTAAGGAAAAGGCCAGGGAAAAAGAAAATTATAAAGGAGATTACAATAGTGCAAGCACAAATGAGACATCAGTTAAATAAAGAATTGGAATGGAATTTAAAGAAATTAAAACAGAAATCTTTCGAGGGAGTGAATAAACCTGGAAAATATTTGGCCTGGCAATTGAAGAAAAAGAGAGAAAGTAAAATTATTAATAAAATTGTGGCTGATGGAAGAGAGATGGTAGATCAAGAAGGAATAAAGAGAGCATTTTTTAAATATTATGCTAAACTATTTAAAGGTGTTAAAGTAAAGAAGGAAAAGATGGAAGCGTATCTGCAGAAGATTAAAATAGCACCCTTAACTGATTATATGGAAAAAGTTTTGAATGATCCAACTGAAAAAATAAAAATTGGAAGTAGCAATTAATGCAATGAAAATTGGAAAGGCACCTGGATCAGATGGATTTACGGCAAAAAAATTTAAAACGCTTAAAGAAGAATTAATACCAAAACTTCAAAAATTAATGAATGTGATAAGAATAAATGGGAAAATACCAAATACATGGAAGGAAGCTTAATTCCGTTGATTCCAAAAGAAAATAGAGATGTCACTAATGTAAAGAACTATAGACCATTCTCATTATTAAACAATGATTATAAGATATACACAAGAATCTTAGCAGAACGGCTTAAACAATATCTAATAAACTTTATAAAGGAAGACCAAGCGGGTTTTCTCCCTAAAAGGCAAATAAGAGACAATATTAGAACTGTTGTAAATATTGTAGAATACTATGAAAGACATCCAGAGAAGGAAGTTGCATTATTCTTTGCGGACGCAGAGAAAGCTTTTGATAATTTGAATTGGGACTTTATGTTTGCAGTAATGGAGAAAATAAAGTTGGGGGAAAACTTTATAAGAATGATAAAAGCAATTTATACTGAACAACGTGCAAGGTTATGTATAAATGCAGATCTTACAGAAGAAATGACAATCAGCAAAGGTACAAGGCAAGGCTGTCTGCTTTCACCATTGTTGTTTATAATGACTCTTGAAATCTTATTGCTGCAAATACAAGATGATGAAGAAATTGAAGGAACGAGAATTAAAGGATTTTCCTAGCCGCCCTGAGCCTGCTTAGCCACCCTGAGCCTGCTCTGGTGGGGGAGGGCGGGATACAAATAAAATTTTACTTACTTACTTACTAAATATAGAGCATTTGCAGATGATATAATGTTTATAAATGAAAATCCTATGCAAGTAACACCTTTGTTGTTAGCCAAAATACAAGATTTTGGAGAATTGGCAAGAGTTTATGTTAATAAAGAAAAGTCAAAAATTTTGTGTAAAAATATGCAAGTAAGTAAACAAAAGGAATTGCAGAGATTAACAGGATGTGAAGTTACCCCTAAAGTAAAATATTTGGGCATGGAAATAACAAGAAAATTGATCTGTTTAAAAACAAGTATGAAAAGTTATGGTGTAAAATGGAGAAAGATATGATAAAATGGAACAAGCTTAATTTGTCATTGCTTGGTAGAATAGCTGTAATTAAGATGAACATTTTGCCGAGAATAATGTATTTGTTTCAAACTATTCCGATTGTGAAAGACAGTAAACAATTTAATAAATGGCAAAGAAAGATTTCAGAATTTGTATGGGCCGGGAAAAAAACAAGGATTAAAATGAAAGTTTTAACAGATGCTAAAGAAAGAGGAGGATTTCAACTACCAGATTTAAGATTATATCATGAAGCAGTTTGTCTAGTGTGGATAAAAGTTTGGGTGATGCTGTTGAATAAACAAATTTTAACGTTGGAAGGTCATGGAAATAAATTTGGCTGGCACGCTTATATGTACTATGGAAAGAAAAAGTTTGTCGGGGGTTTTTCTCACCATTATATAAGAAATATATAATGGAAATAAATTTGGCTGGCACGCTTATATGTACTATGGAAAGAAAAAGTTTGTTGGGTTTTTTTCTCACCATTATATAAGAAATATATAATGGAAATAAATTTGGCTGGCACGCTTATATGTACTATGGAAAGAAAAAGTTGGATGGGGTTTTTTTTTCTCACCATTATATAAGAAATAATCTACTAAATATTTGGATGAAGTACAAGAAATATGGCGATGAGGGAAAACCACTATGGATAGTGCCAGCAGAAGTAATAAGAATAACAGCTGAAACAGGAGAGGATAAAGGGATGTCATATAATCAATTACTAAAAATACAAAGCGGTACAATAGAAATGAAAACTGCTGAAGAGTTGAATAATAAATATGATTGGTTTCAAATGCAACAAATAAAAAGTTTGGTAGAAAGCAATGTTAAAACTGAAGGAATAAGACGAGAACAAACAGAAATAGAAAAAGTTCTGCTTGGAGGTAATGAAAAATTAATTTTGAAAATCTATAAGTTACTTTTAAAATGGTCTACAGAAGATGAAGTAGTGAAATCTCAAATGATTAAGTGGGCAATTAATGTAAATAAAGAAATACAGATGGACACATGGGAATATTTGTGGAAGAACTCTATGAAACTCTCAACATGTCAAAGTATTAAAGAAAATTGTTTTAAGATGATGTACAGATGGTATATGACTCCTAAAAAGTTGGCAAAGATGAACAATGCCAGATAGATGTTGGAAATGTAAAAAACATGAAGGTTCTTTCTACCATATGTGGTGGACTTGTGAAAAAGCGAAAAAGTATTGGCAGATGATCCAACAAGAAATTTCTAGGATCTTGGGATATGAATTTAACGAAGTTGCAGAGACTTTTCTGTTGGGATTACAAATGGAAAAATTTCCAAAAGAAGATAGAACTTTAATCTGGTACTTGCTCTCAGCTGCTAGGACATTGTATGTGCAGTTGTGGAAGCAAGAAAAATACCAGAGAAATGGGATTGGATTGTAAAAATTATGACATGGAGTGAAATGGACAAGTTAACAAAAACCTTAAGAGGCTATGATTTAGACGTATTTAAGATGGAGTGGAAAAAGTTCAGAATATACGTAGAAAAAGAGTGGAAAATAAAAGGACATTGGACAATTTTTGATAATGACTAAGTATAAGAAGGAGGAGGATATTAATTTTGGTTCTTATTAATTAAGGGTACCTTTAATATTAAGATTTTAAGTATATAACACCAGCGGGGGTCAAGTAATAGGGGGAGGGGTGGGTAGAAAGTAATAATTTTAAAAAGTAATTATTAATGATGTAAGAAATTGAAATTTATTACCATATGTTACCAATAAAATTGTTTGAAACCAAACACTGCTATTAAATGCTTTTGCATCTTTTTGCATTACACTGTTCGTGTGGGTTCAAAGTGAGTGCTTATGATTTTGCTGGGGCCAATGTCCCCTATCTCATTACATATACTTAACCCATTTGCACTGTATTTTAATATATTATTTTTTCCTAATGGCAAACTAGAATGTTTATAATGTATAGAATGATGTTTAGAATATATGTCACATATTAAAAAGTGAATTAGGTTGACAAGAACATCACTAGGAAATACATATTCTTTTGTTTTACCTAGACTTGTAGCAAGAGAAATTAACAGGCAACTTTTATTACCTTTCATTGGTTTCTCACTCAAATGCTATCCAAACCAAATGGTCTCCCAAGTTATTACACTATTTTGCCGTTTGATCCTAACTTTTGTATCAGTTTACACTCTTAACCCACCAGCTATATGTATTTCAGCCCACTGTACCCCATGCCCTCGTCTGAAGAAGTATGAATGCATATGAAAGCTTACATTCTGAATAAAACTTTGTTGGTCTTAAAAGTACTACTTGACTCCTATTTTGTTCTACTGCTTCAGACCAACACGGTTGCCCACCTGGATCTATTGACATTCACAATGACAACTATTTTGAGTACATGCCTCTCTAACTACATGTGTATCAGAAGAATGATGATAAAGGAGTAATGAGAACTTATCTTAGTGTGTCACATAAGGACCAGGGACTTGGCGGGGGGGGGGGGCATCCAGTTGCAGCCATCTTATGGCTACCCATGAGGATTTCAAGGCAAAAGACATTCAGAGATGATTTGCCATTGTCTTCCCCTGGACTACCTTCATGGTCTCCCATCCAAATAATGACCAGGGCCAACCCTGCTGATTTTCTGAGATCTGATGAGATCAGGCTAGCCTGGGCTATCCAGACCAGACCAGGGATACCTCAGTTCAGATCTCCATTTAGCCATAAAAACCCACTTGATAGTCTTGGGCATCATATTCTCTCTCAGCCTAACCTACCTTGCAAAGTTATTTTAAGGGAGTAGGAGGAAGAGACAGGTGTGCTGCCATGGAGGGAAGGATTAAAATGTGATGATTGCCAAGCTAAATGATGGGTTACAAGTATTGTGCTGCTAAAGGAATGTTGGCATGCCCCAATAAATACATCTAAAGTAATCTTGCAGTTAAAGCCTTACAATGCATCTTGCCACAGTGAAGGCTGCATGATTTACTGCTCTTTCCTCTTCTGTTTTGATAGCTCTCTGAACTGAATGTGACTGGACCAATGTCTCTCCTGACGTCAGAGCTGGGCCTGCCACTAGGCAATTACCTAGGGCGCCAGCCTTCTGGGAGCATCAAATTGGACTTATTGTGTCTTTCTGTTAGTTACTGCTTTAAAGTCGCCTCCTTTCAGAACATACCTTCTGAAAATAATGGCTCATGTAGGTGGGGTCCTACAAGGACATCTGAAGACCCTTTCGCTTTTCTGTACAGAAAAGTACAGTGTACCTTCGATTTTAATGCACAAAGAAATTGCTTTGCTGTCAGACATTTGGAAAAAGCACACAGAATAACTGTGAAAATAGTGTATAGTACATTTGTACAATATGAAAAGATAAAGAGATTATGTTCTTTTAAATTTAGATGGAGAATACACTATATATGCATAAATAAAGTCAATAATGACTTGGTGAACCAGTACTTTTACTGGTTCATAAGAATGAGGGGAAATCTCATACTTTTTCACGAACAAAAGAATATTTTTTCCATACAGCACACGTTTGATCTTTTGAATTTAGTGCCTCATCATGTGATAACACCCAGTGTATAACAGTAAAAAGAACTAATTCAAGAACAGACAACTTGTCCAGCACATGTAGTGAAACCCAAAATGTATCATCATGAGTCTGACAGTTGCAAATAATCGTCATATTTTAGTTGCATATCTCACATAATCTGCATGGCATTTCCATTAACGTGATGGATCCTAAACTACATTTGTAGGCAAAATATATTTTATTCTCTGTCTTACTCTGATAACAGCATGAAACAAGAACCATGCCTTAAAAACCTTGCAATACGGAATCAAAAACACTCCAACAGCTAAAAAGCAATGAATACCAGTCTTCCCTATTTGCTTCCTTTCCAACCGTTTAAACATTTTTTTTGATTTTACATTCACACTTCTCTGCAGTCCTGAAGTCAAACCAGGAATCTCAACAAGAGTTTTGAAAACATAAAGCTGTCTGATATACTGAGCCAAACCACTGTTCTATCATGGTTAGTACTGTCTACTCAGATTGGTCATAGTTCTCCGGTGCATGATGAAATCTTTCCTTAACCACTATGGGAGTGCCCAGGATTAAATTTAGGCCCTTCAGTGCACAAAACAGATGCCCTGCCACTAAGCCACCATCCCAACCTAAACCTGGATGCTTCTATTACTAATTTTGACCAACTAATAAAAGACATAAATATCAATGGCTATCAAAGCACAGTTGGTTTGCATCAATATGTCCTCTGTACCTTGATTACTCTCTACTTACTTATACCTGAATATAAGAACTGGCGTCACTGAAAACAGCAGGCTTAGAAAGTTCTGTCTGTCGCGTTTTATTTTTGTAATTGTTCTTTCAGACATGCTCATAATTATTCGATATTGCAAATGATGAACATGCAAGCATGAATTAATCTTAATATCGCGAGGCTGTATAGTCTCACACTGTTCAGGTCTCCAAATATTTGATTGCCGAAAGCTGATAAATAGTTAAATAGGACTGAAAATGATATTTCTGTGTCCCGTATACTGAGAGCATCAGTTTGATCCAGGAAGGCTGTTTGTAGAACAGCTTCAACAAGGAAGTATTTCGTTTTATTTCAGAAGCAATTTCTATGAAGTTGAGATCATGAAAACTGAGGAAGTCCCGCTATTTGAGCACCTGTCCCTGAACCATAAATGGAAAAGTTAGCATCTCTTCCAGCACTTTATATGGGCACTTGTGATATGGACCAAATGTCAGATCCAATCCTATTATTGGATTCAGATGCCATGTTAAAGTTTTCAAATAATCTGGCCAATCTGTACTATGCATTGCCCGCGGGCCTCCAAATTATTCAGCAATACATTTGAGCGCAGAGTAGGGAGGGGGCTATTTCAATAATTTAATCACATCTTTTAAAAATACCATGAACTTTCCATGTCAAGTCTGGTCTCACTCTTTAGGAACAGAAATATTCCCAGAAGCATTTCATATAAACAGCACCAACCTGCAAATCTTGACAATGCAACACAAAGTTATTGATTTATATATTTGTTTTGCTATACAAAAAAGTGCTTTGCATTTATATCATTTAATATGGGCAGCTGTATAAATCTGTTGAAATAACCAGTCTTGTGGTACCTTAAAGATGAGCTAATATATCCAGAGCTCCCTTTGTCCAATACGAGTCCGACCTCATTTGCAAATGCTACAATGTGTTTAAAGAGTTCACAGCATTATCTCAGAAATCAGAGATCTCATTTTCGTAAAAGTCGTGCTCGCATATTGCAGGAAGTAGTTCTGGGGGAGGGAAAGCATTTTCTGAAAGTGACATGCTGCTGGGATACATGACTTTTTGTGTCCCGTTCCAACTTTTAATTGGAAATATTTGTTATATATTTATGTGGCAATTAGAGAGGTCCAGGTGGCACAGCTTCCCTAAGACTACCCTTAAAGAGGATACTATAACTTGAGCAGCTGTCATTCTTCATAATACTTCAGGCTATGTATTCTACTGCATGCACTCAATAGATTTGCCCCAGCACTATGTGTTAGTATTATTTATATCAACTTTTAAGCAAAGGACCTAGGAAAATACCCTCCCAGTCTTGCTGAAGAATGCTTATTCGTTTTATTTACTTCAGGGGCCCCACAGAATTCTCAAACAGGCATATTTAAGATTCCAGCAATAGTTTTCATTGCATGTAGCAATAAATACATAACTTCATAAGTCGGATAGTCATGCTGCTCATAGGAAGAAAGCGGATGGGGAGAAAGCTGACTGAAGTATTGTTATTAAAGACATTCTGTTCCTTTAAATTTTCTGGTGCATCTCTCCCACCCTCAATTCCAACCATTACTATCTCCATATATTACGCTTGTCATAACTCCCCGCTCCAGTGAGTCAGTGTGCTGAAAATAAACTTCATAGCTTCTACTCGAAAGTCCAAATGGTGAACAAAAAAAAAGTTACCCTCTGTCCTAGTGCAAACCACAAAGAGGAGGAAGTTGGGACTGAATGCTAGAGGAAAAATATGTGCTCCCAACATCTGATTGAACAGATAATTCTATCTCTGTGAGCTGAGACTTGCTCTCCGTTCGCACTGTAGTTTCCCACTTTGAGAATGAGCGGAGGGGGTGGGAGGAGAGTGTGGCATCGACTGCCTTGCTAAACCTCTTTCAAAGACGTTTTCCAGTGGGAATATCAGGCACATGGAACCCCTCACTTCAAATCCTATATTTACAAAGCCGGCATGATTTTAATGCAAGACTTACAGTGGTCTCTTTCAAGCAACTCTCCTTTTTAGACTTTCAAAATTCAAAAAATAACACCAGTCATTAAAGCAGAGTTTATTTTTAAAAAAGCCACCAAAAGGTGAAATGTTAGCTAAATAGTCAGTGCATCCATTTTGCAGAAAAGCCTCTAATGAACTGCATGTGTTAAAGAGGCAGACAATCCCACCCCCACCCCCAAAATTCCAGTAGTTTTGAGAGAGGAGGAAGACACCAGAAGCAGAAATAACCTAAGGAACAGCACCAAACCCACAGACACACATATTCAGGCCACAGTTGACACAGTGAGGAAGCCAATTTTTAATCATACCCTTCTGGCTTCCTTGTATGGGATCTGTCTGTAACACAGTTTTATAGATACGGTTTGGGTTCACCGGGAGACTGCACTGCTCCTGTCCCTTCTTCCCAAAGTAACAACTCTTCAGTGTTCCTCATTCAACTGACCTCATCCTCTTCTATGCCCTCCTCTCCCCCACCCACTCCCAAAATTGGCTCTCCTTCCATTTAAGCAGCTGAAGAAAAATTGTACTTTCAGTTTTACTGATAGGTTTCGTTTAAGAAACATTTCTTTCAGGGTTTAGTGATGCCAAAAACAGCATGACCTTTAGCTTGATTATTTTGCTTTAAACCCTTTTAAAAGGCCCCCTGGTTGGATAATACTTTTTACCTTTTTTAATATTAAAAGTGCTTACAACAACCATGGTACATTCTCTTCCTCGTTCTTCCCATTTTCTCTGATGCATCCAGAACTGCCTCCTCCAAGATGGCGCTACTATGATATAGGTGCCAACTAAAAACAAAATAGGCTCTTCTCCCCTTCAGACAAATTGTTTTGTGTGCAAATCTAGCACAATTCATATAGTTAATTCATCTGATTAATCATCTAAATTCTGGGAAGACAGAGATACTAGGAGACATACTTACTAATGACAGTTAAATATAAAGCTACACAGGGCTTTTTTTTTAGCAGGAACATACAGGAATGCAATCCTGACTGTCTTGGCATTAGGGGATGTGGCCTAATATACAAATAAGCTTCTGCTGGATTTTTTTGTAGAAATCACCATGCTAAACAATGATGATTTCAGGGGGTGTGGCCTAATATGAAAATGAGTTCCTGCTGGTCTTTTTCTACAAAAGAAGGTCCTGAGACTACATATATAGCTGCCAACCTCCAAGTAGGGCTGAAGATCTCCTGGAATTACAGTGTAACTATAGAGGTCAGTTCCACAGGAGAAAGTGGCTGTTCTGGAGGTTAGACCCCAATGGTTTTTATTTATTTATTTATTTAAATCATTCATTTGTACCTTGCCTTCCTCTGTCATGGAGACCCAAAGAGGCTGCTCTCCTCCATTTTATCCCCACAACAACCCTGTGAGTTGGCTTAGGCTGAGACAATGTGACTAGCCCAAGGTCACCAAGCAGGATTCCATGGCACAAATGGGGATTCAAACCATTTTCCAAGACACTAGTCCGACACTCTTAACCACTACATCACATTGGTTCAATTAGACTCCACTTAAGCCCTTCCCTGAACCCTGCCCTCCTCATGCTCCACCCTCAAATCTCTAGAAAATTTCCTAGTCTTGTATTGCTAACCCATTATTACACTAGCAATGTGCTATAGCAGTAGTTCACAACTAGATTTTCCTGCACGGACCAGACAATCCAATAATGAATTACTACTACAGTGTAACAGCGGCACAATGTCAAATGATGGGTGGCTGCTGCCACACTGAGGAGCAGGATCATGCCATCGCTACCACCACCATGATCACTGAGGGCAGCAAGGGGAAACCAACCACAACTCTCCTCTAAGCCACTTGTGGCTATAAAAGGTAAAGAACTGATTTGAGTTTCTCAACTACAAGGGCTGCCAGCTTGTCCAGGCCTGGGAGCAATGGCACTCCCTGGCCTTTGCCACCATGGGAACCACAGATCAACTTTTCCCCAGAGAGGCACAGTAAGGCAAACATGGGCACATAAAGGGACCCGTAGCTACTCAGGGGCCACTTGAAAACAGCTTAGAGGTACTTCTTCTATAGCAGCAGCCAAGGTAAAAATCTGTCCACAAGCAGAGTACAGCCTATGCAGAGAGAGAGAAAACTTTTCTACAAACTTTTCTCTGGAGTTTGAAAAAAAAAAAAAAAAAACAGTCGGGGCGGGAAACCTCTCTCGACCTTTTACACGCCTGACGTGCCTGGCACTTCTCTCTCTCATCAGCACTGCCCCCCCCCCCCCCCAATACACAAACAAAGTCCGATCGTTCAAAGTAGGCTGGGAAGAAAGAGATGATGATGATCCAGGAGGAGAAGGCGGGGCGGGGGACTTGTGGTAGGGAGGGAAAGAGCAAGAGACGCAGTTTAATGGGATATTCAATATCCTGCAACATGCATTTCGAGCTCTGCACTTCCAGCGACTTAAAAGCTCATAATGCGCACTGCACTTCCTCTTGCTGATGTCCACAGGGGGTTTAATGCTGGGGCCGATCGATGGGGCTTCTCTGGTGTCCGGGACTTTTTTTTTTTTCTCCTCCTGGCCAAAAAAGCAGTCGCCGCCGCCAGACTGGGGAAGGAGGGGCTGAAGCAGGCGGGATGGTGGGAGGTGGAGGAGGGAGGGAAGAGGAGGGCTTTGGGCTTCTCGCAGCCTCTCCCGTCGGGCTTTTGAACCCTGGGCTGTCTCTCCTGCTCCTTCCCACCCCCCATCCCAAACCCTCAAGATTTCCCACTCTACATCTCCCCCCCACCACCACCACCTTCCTGTAGTGGGAAGCAGCAGCTTCTAAGGGCAAAAGGAGGAAGGGCAAAGCGACTTCGCCTGTTGAGACTGAGCATGCCCGCCCGTCCAGGCATGCTCCACAAAAATAGTAGGGCAGCTAAAACTGCCAGATGATGGTAACCGAGAGGTTCCGCACCCCGCAAGCGGCGACCGGGGGCGGGGGGAACGGAGGGCGCACAAAAGAGCCTCCAGAACTCCTGCAGGAACTTTGCAAACCTTTGGAAGGGCGCGATGTGTGGATCGAACCTCTCAGGAGGTTGGTGGTTGGAGACCTCCCCCCCCCCCTTCCCTGACCCTTCAGTGCAGCTCTAAGTCGGCACGTGATGGGCTGGGTCGAAGGATCCGTTTCCCCTTCGCCTGGTCCTCCTTGGAGAACTTGACCCCCTAACCCGGGCTGGTGGTTGCGTGCCTTGGGGGGGAGGGGTTCCACACATACCCACACGCCTTCACCCCGGGCATGCCCCCAGCTCCGCCGCAGCTCGAAGGAGCCTTGGACTGCCTGAGATCCCGGGGTGCAAGAGATGACACATCAACGCGCACCCCTCCCCACTCCGGCGCCCCGATCCCGCTCCTACCTTTCGGATTTGGTGAATTTGCGAAACGCCTGCCTGAGGTCGTGGAAGGAGCGATAGGTCTGGGGCTCGGCGGAGATGCCCTGCGCCCGGGTGGTGCGCGGTCCGATGTGGGTGGTGGGCGCGGGCAGCACCGACTGACACTTGTGCAGCTTCCTCTTCAGCTCCTGGATCTCCTCGTCCTTCTCCGACAGGCGCTTCTCCAGCTCTTTAATGCGCTCATCCTTCAGCAGCAAGAGCTTGGCAAAGTCCCCTTCCAGCTCGCTCATGTTTCCCACCAGCCCTCTCCTCTTCCAACTTTGTTATCCCGGAGGAGCAGCCGCGGGAAGCGAAGGAGCAGCGGCGGCGGCGGCAGCAGCGACCCGGGCGAGCGCGGAGTGAATGGAGCCTCTAAGAGAGAGAGAGAGGGAGAGAGAGAGAGAGGAGGGGAAAAAAGTAAGTCGGAGAGGCAGTGGGGAGAGATCTGCTGTCACTAATGGGTGGTGGTGAGCGGCTTCTTCGATCCACTTACTGCTGAATGGGCTGTAAATGGAGGCAGGCGGGATGGAGGAGGCTGAGATCACTGGAGGGACTGAGAGGTTGAGTGCTAATCTCTGAGCCTCTCTCGGGACCCGGTGATTATCTTTCATTGAGAAAGCAATTAGAGCCACCCTCCCTGCTGCTCCTGCCCTTGATACTGATGGCATTCGTGGTGGGGAGGAGAAGTTGGGGTAGAGGCAACCCTGCCGCTTCCCCCCCCCCACTCCACCCCCACCCCCCAAACTCCTGAACCACTTCACACCAACAAGGGCACTCCCTCCGTCACAGGGACACCACATCCCTTCCCTGCGCTGAGCGGTACGGGGAGGGGGGGGATCTTTTGCCACTTTTCGAGATGTGATCCCTGAAATAGTAACAACAGCCATGTGGTCTTAAGGGTGACGCAGTTCCGGTAACCAGAACCTAAGATTTTGGATGTGGTGGTGGTGGGGTGTTAAAATTAGATGACCTTCATCCAAAATTGGCCAATAACCCTCAAAGATCAATGCTTCCCTTCTCCTGGCATCTCTGCAGCACAAGCGTTCCAAGCATTTCATGCACTCTCAGTAACTGCTACAAACAACAGCCTGGCAGTGTAAGCCAGTGTTATCTGCAATGGAAGGATGAACACTGGCCATTTGCCTAGCTGAAGAACGGAAGAGCAGCCCTGTTGGATCAAGCTGACGCTCCAGCATCTCCTTTCCAAGAGTTATGAAATGCTATTCCCTGGAGGTCTAGAAGGAAACCTACAATTAGGCCATGAAAACAATATGACTCCAGGATCTGTTACAGGATCTCTGAACATGGAAGTTCCATTGCCATGGATGCATGGACACATGAAGCCACCTTAGACTACTCATCTATATTGTCTACTCTGATGAGCAGCAAGGTCTCAGGCAGGACCAGTCCTAGACTGTCTGTCACGCCAGGCAAGGCTCACTTCTGGCGCGCCCCTTCCCCCGCACTGATAACATCACCAAGTCACATGGAGGTGCCCAGTTCGGCACCCCCAGAAAGCCAGCACCCTAGACAATTGCCTAGTTTGCCTAGTGGCAGGGCTGGCCCTGGCCTCAGGCATTTCCAGGGTCTTTACATTGCCTGATCTTTTTAACTGGACATGCTGGGGGCTGAACCCAGAACCTTCTGCATCCAAAGCAGATGCTTTCCTACTGAGCTACAGCTGCTCCCCTAGTTATTGTTAGATCCATGTTCCATGAATTTGTCCAACTATCTTTGAAGAAGGGTTGGTTTGATGCCCTGTCCTTCATTACTCAAAGGAGTCTTGGAGTGGCTTCCCTTCCCTTCCTCTCCTCACAGTAGATCCCATGTGAGGTAGGTGGGACTGAGAGAGAGCTATGATTGACCCAAGGTCACCTAGCTGGCTCCATGTGGAGGAGTGGGAAATCAAATCCAGTTCTCTAGATTAAGAGTCTGCTGCTCTTAACCACTGCACCAAACTGGCTCTCTCTAAAGCCCTCTGAGCATGTGGCAGTGAGTTCCATAAGTTAACTACATGTGTGAAATGTTGCTTCTTCGTAACTTCCAAATTTACAGCCAGTCCTTCGTGTGTGTGATTCCAAGCTCCCTCCACACCCAGTTAGTAATCCATAAGTAAACTTAAAAGCCCCCACCCAAATCTTTACCTTGTAAGAAAGAAGCTTCAACCAAGTGGTTTCTTGTTCTATGCTTTTTCACTTCCATTCTGATGTAGGGTAAGAAGAGTTACAAATACAGCCACCCAGTAGATTGAGTACGAAGGCATTACAATACTGGCAGTTTCATTTTCCAACTTTGTCACTAATTCAGCATTGAGTTTTTTTCTTTCATTGTCATTGCCCACAAAGTTGATGCTTCCATCTGGCGTCCACATCACTCCAAACTTTCTTGGCCATTCAGAGCCTATTCACACTGATACGGAGTTTTTGCCACAGTGCACATGACTTTACAGTTACAGCGTGTGTCACTTCTGCAGTTCAGTCTCATTTGCTATTGTGACATGATTCTGTGCCATTTGGAGAGATCTTTCTGGAGTTCTTCAGTCTGCTTTGGATTTTGTCATCCTGAATAATTTTTGGCAATGTCCACTTGGCAACTTCACTGCTCGCTGCAAACCCCAAAATCATTTATGAATTGTAAAGCTGCTGTTTCCTCCCTAGCTCTGCTTCTGCTTCCTGTTCTTTAAGCACCTGAGATCATTAGTGACTTTATGGCTGAGGTGGCATTTGAATCAAGGACTTGCCAGCTCACACAATCAGCCACTGCTGTACACTAATCCTTGAACATATGAACATATGAAGCTGCCTTATACTGAATCAGACCCTTGGTCCATCAAGTCAGTATTGTCTTCTCAGACTGGCAGCGGCTCTCCAGGGTCTCAAGCTGAGGTTTTCCACAACTATTTGCCTAGACCCTTTTTTGGAGATGCCGGGGATTGAACCTGGGACCTTCTGCTTCCCAAGCAGATGCTCTACCACTGAGCCACCGTCCCTCCTTGTTTCAAATAGCCAAGGACTGACCTTTGTGTGGATCAAAAAACCCACAGAATGAGTCCTATCCTGACTGCAACATATACTTCTCCAATTTCTGGGCAAACCCCAAGGTTTGCACAAAAATCTGAATTACATAAAACAAAGATGTTAACCCCCTGCCAACAGAAGAGCAAGATTCAAAGCCAGTCGCACCTTGAAGACCAACAAGATTTCCATGATGCAATCTTTCGAGAGCCAAAGCTCCCTTCATCCCTGGAAATATGGTTCGTCTTTAAGGTGCCACTGGGCTGGAAGCTTGCTCTTTGACAGCAAACGCATCCACTCACCTGAAACTCCTTGCCAAGAGGCATCTGAAAAAACATGGTTCAGGCAACCCAGAATGGAGCCAGGGAAAGGAGCTAGTGAAGGACAGAGAGTGAAACAACAGCTGGTGGGGGGAGGGTTTGGTGGGGAGGGGGGAATGATAGGACAGAGTCAAGAGTGGGTATATAAAGAAGGAAACATTGTATAAAGTGCGCAAAGTATTTTTAAAGTATTTTAAAGGTTACAACAATAGTATTACAATATTTTAAACATTAAAAACTACAACAATAATATTATGCAAAAACTTATTCTAAAGTTAATATATTATCAGAAACCATCAACAGTATGTACTGAAGTAACGGTATAGATACAAATGGATACATGAACAAGAATGAGTATCAGTTTCATCCAAAAATTAATATCTGAAGAAATCCATTCAGACGAAAGGCTCAAATATTATTTCATCAGGAGAAGAATTTGATTTAGGATTCATGAGGTTCCTGGGTTCATAAGCTCCTTTCAGACATTTTCCTCAGTGAAATATACAAGTCAGAAGTAATATTCAAAGTTACTATCCTATAAGCATTACAAACATCCTATTTAAAGGAAGATAACATCCAGAAATGCCACTAAACGTTAGTTAAGCCAGGGCACCATTACACAGCTTCCAAAGCATTACTCATATTCCATCCTTCCAAGGTCAGTAAAATGAGTACCTGGCTTGCTGGGGGTAAAGTGTAGATGACTGAGGAAGGCAATGGCAAACCACCCCATAACAAAAAGTCTGCCAAGAAAACATTGTGATGTGGCATCACCCCATGGGTCAGTAATGACTCAGTGCTTGCACAGGGGACTACCCTTACCTCTTTATAGCCTCAGAGCTCAAGCAGGGAGGAAGGAAGAAAACCAGACCAGGAGCAGGTATGTAATTTCTACTACTCTGTGAGTCCTCACCGGTCCCTCTCTTGTAAGCTCTTTATTACCAACCACCTAGGGCTAGGCATAATTCTGTTGCTCTAATTTCTAGTACTACAAGCATCACTACAATGAGCCATGATTAACATAGCACAGGATAGCGGAATATAACTCTATAGATCCAAGCAGGGGCAAAATGGCCATTTAACCACTGGATAATATCCCCTTGGGCCATTGCCCCTGAGGGCCATTGGCAACCAGAAGCAAACCAAGCTTCTGTTGCTTAGCCAGAACCAATTCAACTGGGACCATGAGTAGCACTGACTCACCTATTATGTCCTCCCATGCTGAGATCTAGCATCCTGGCAACCAGAAGCAAACCAAGCTTCTGTTGCTTAGCCAGAACCAATTCAACTGGGACCATGAGTAGCACTGACTCACCTATTATGTCCTCCCATGCTGAGATCTAGCATCCTGGCAACCAGAAGCAAACCAAGCTTCTGTTGCTTAGCCAGAACCAATTCAACTGGGGCCATGAGTAGCACTGACTCACCTATTATGTCCTCCCATGCTGAGATCTAGCATCCATTGCTGTTGGCTGGGTCTGAGTTGAGTGGTTCCTCTCTGGCAGTGCTAATCATCTTGGCTTTCTCCTACGCTGTTTTATTTTTGCAATCCATTACCAGCTCTGAGCACCTCTGGCATTGTTTTACCAGCTGTAGCCACTCCTGGAAATCTTGCCATAGCTGACCTTGCTCTAGGAACATTTAGACTTGATTACTATAACTCATTCATGTGGTGCTGCCTGCAAAATGTCTCTGGAAACTTCTGGTTTAGCACACAGTGGCTGGGTTGATCATTGGATCCCATCATATTGCACAGAATACACCATTTTAACTTGGCTGCCCGTTTGTTTCTGGACACAGATTAAAGGCTAGTCTGATCAGAAAGGCTTTTGAGTGTCAAAGGTTTTTGTTTTTAAAAAAAGGTAAGACAATATGGCCACTCCACCCCCCCATTCCTTATGTAATAATTGTAATTGATCTGGGCCAGTTTGAGTTGCTGTCACTGTTGATTCTTTAGTGTCATTTTGTAAAGGCACGCAAGTTGTACACAGATAAAACTGACAAAAGTGTTAGACTAGAGTCTGGGAAACCCAGGCTCAAATCTCCAACCAGAAAGTTGATTGGGTGATCTTGAGCCAATCACTCATCTTCAGCCTAGTCTACTTAACAGGGTTATTGTGAAGCTAAAATAGAGAATGGGAGAACAATTTGCATCTATCTGAGTTCTTCCTAAGAAAGGGAAGGTAAAAATGATAACCAGGTATTCAGATGGAACCAGCAAGCAATTTCTCATTTCCAGTGGGGAGGGGGTTGCTTTTCCTCTTTCTTGCTGTTCACTCTCTGACAGCTGTAATGCTACTCCTGGCCTGAATTTAGCTTTCTTTTCAGTTTGTACTCTCTTGGTGGTTTTAGTTATTTATAGATTTCATTGCATTGTTTTATTGATTGTTTGCAAGCTGCCTTGGATCCCATGTTGAGAGAAAGGTGACACAGATTTTTTTAAAGAAAACTTTAAATAAACGGTATTCACAGTAACAGACATAAAATATTGCTTCCAAATTGCTGAGTGTGAAAGCTCTGCTGCAGTTCTATGTTAATTCACTGAAAGCTAACAAATAGCTTGACGTTATCCATAATTCCTCAGAAAAATTCAATGAGTCATGCTTCCAGGTGTACGTAGAACTGAAAAGCGGCATCTTAATACACACAAACAATAATCCCGAGTATGTTTTACTAAAAGTAATGTCCACTGAAATCTTGGCACCATCTCATAGATTTACAGCTAATCCCTTAAACTGTAGACACATCCCATTTCAACTACTTGTGTTTTTCCACTGTATGTGCAATGGCCACTTCAGCCTACTTTGGTCCTCTGATAACCCACTGTAGAATCCATACACTGCTTTGTTAGGTTGAGCATGCATTCAACATGACATGAAAGGAAGCTATGTTCCTAGAGACTGTTCTCTACTAATGTCTCTACTGCTTTTAACTAATGTATTTATTGTTTTAATGATAAAATTATGTATGAATTTTTTTGTTTCACTGTTGTACATTGCCTTGAGCCCTGCCTCACAGAGGAAGGTGGTCTACAAACCAAAGTTAATAAATAAGTTCTCACACATGTTTTATACTAATATTGTTATTAGTATAAAACAACAGTTTTATTTTATAAAGCCAGTTTGTTGTAGTGGTTAAGTGTGCAGACTCTTATCTGGGAGAACCAGGTTTGATTCCCCACTGCTGGAATGGCCTTGGGCTTGCAGGAGATGTCCTTGAAAGGGCAGCCTCTGGGAGAGTTCTCTCAGCCCTGCCCACCTCACAGGGTGTCTGTTGTGGGGGGAGAAGATATAGAAGATTGTAAGCCACTCTGAGTCTCTGATTCAGATAGAAAGGCGGGGTATAAATCTGCAGTCGTTAACATATGGTTATGACTTTCACAGCAAGGTCAGCTCCTACCCCTGTGTGCCCAAGTAAAGTAAATTATTAGTATTTTACGGATTTGCGTTTGGGACTCGAGACTGTTTCAGCATGCATGTACAGCAATGAGATTTACAGCTGAACATGTGGATGAACAACTTCCAGTGAAAGGTGTTATGGCTCAGGTGATGCCAGATGAGAGGAGAGCTCTGTGATGCTTGCTTTCTGGTGGCTCCTCAGAAGTAGAAGTCATCACTTGATGCTTGCAGCCAGCCAAATGATGAAAATGCAACGTTCTCTTGAGCAAAATCTCTGGTTATAAACCACACCTTTAAATACACGATGGACTGTGACTTTTTGTTGGTTGCTCTTTTTTTTTGTCCTCATACATCTAACATATAGGAATACTGAGCTACTGGATTGTTGTTTTCCTCAGTATCAAACTATCCATAGCATCAAATGAACGCCTAGAGGCACTGAGATTGCACAGGAATTATCTTTGTTGATTTGCTGGGATGCCTTTGAAATCCCAGCTTGTTAAAAAAAAAATCAGCAAAGTTATAGCACTGTTTTCTTTGTACTTTTTAATGTTTGTGTGTTGTAAAAATAAATACTTTTTTCCAGTGAAGAGTGCTCTAAATAGCACTAAAAAAAGATTTTAATTTTAAGCCATGCCTGATCTTTTTTTTTTTTTTTAAAGAATGCACTTGAAAACGTTGAACCAAAGTATCATGATCCAATTAGGCAGAAAGTTAACACATTTAAAATAAAGCTAATTAAGTTTCATCAGCAAATTATAAAGGCATCTCATAATAACAATTTACAACTGGTATGGTGTTTTGAGAATATTATTTTTGTACAGTTGTGGTGATAGTATTGCCAATCAGTCAGTCATATAAATGATTTATTTTTCATAAGTCCCCAAATCTAGCAAATTGCTATGCTACTACTTTTAACACCCACTTGCAAAACTTGCAGCCTAGATGGAGTACTGAATTTGTCCACCAGACACAGAGAAAGTCCTGCTTCAGGCATGTGAGACTCAAAGTTGGTTGTCTTGTTCAGGGCCTTTTTTTTTTTTGGGGGGGGGGGTTAGAAAAAGCCCAGCATGAACTCATTTGCCTATTAGGCCATACCTCCTGATTCCAAGTTAGCTGGAACTGCATTCCTGTGCATCCCTGCTCAAAAAAAGCCCTGGGCTGCAATCACACACACAAAATAATGCACTTTCAATCCACTTTTAGTGCATTTTCTAATTGAATTTTGCCAGTTCACACAATAAAATCCAATTGGAAAGTGCATTGGAAGTGGATTTAAAGTGCATTATTTAGCGTCTGTGATCGCAGCCCTGGTTTTGTTTCACTGGTAGCATACGATCTGAAAGACTTTGATGAGTGGGACCCTGCATCAGTCTACCCACAGTGTATGGAGCTGTGGATTGGCTAACAGGATTAGCAGTGTTAGTTTTCATAGTGCTGATCATTATGCTGGATAACAACATGAGTCCAGATAACCACTTTCTAGTAGCTATCTGCTCAACCAACTGGAGAAGTTGGAAGCTTGGCCTGGTCTAGACAGGCAGCATAAAGGGGGGAGGGGACAGTATTAAGCAGGGATGCTGAAATCTTTGTGTCAAACATGTTCAGCAGGCAAACATACCTTTTTTGACAGCTGTGATCAGTTACAAGTTGCATTTCAGATCTAGCTTCCGAGCAGCCTTGCAGCTGTGCAACAGCTGTGGTGGTGCAGTTTCACTGCCTCCTGTCTTGCAGTCATTTTGGTACCTGCAAAAGTAGATGAAATCAGTTTTGTCTAGGGTCATGGAAAGCAATTAACTCAGATCAGGTAATACATGCCAGGGATGCTAAACAGAGACTTCTGGGAGGCTATGTGAAAATGCATGTGTTTAAATAGCTGATCAGACTGGCTGTCATTAATATAGCAAACACAGACAAACAAGATTTTTTTAAAAAACATAATTTTTTATAGGATTGACAATTTTGGTTCAATTAGCAGTGGGTGAAGGGGTTCATATTCACTAAATTGGATCCAGACTAAGTTTTCCAATGGCAGAATAGAACTTTCCTGCCTCCCCTCCCCACCCCACCCCCCACTGCAGCATCCTGATCCCCACAAAATTTATTTATTATTTATTTATTTATTTAGTAGACTTATATCCCGCCCTTCTCACCGAAGTGTCTCAGGGCGGCTCACAGCATAGTGATTCATACAATTCGATTTAAAACATTTACAAATACAATTAAAACCATAATTAATAAAACAAAGATAAGATAAAATCAGCGGTCTATAAAAGCATTTTGTTCCATCCAGAGGTGTTCTCATTATCAGTTAGGTGTTATAGGCCTGCCAGAAGAGGGCTGTCTTACAGGCCCTGCGGAACTGCCCTAGGGCCCGCAGGGCCCGTACCTCCTCCGGCAGCTGGTTCCACCAATGGGGTGCCGCTATTGAGAAGGCCCGATCCCTGGTGGATTTTAGGCGGGCCTCCTTTGGCCCAGGGACTACCAACAGGTTTTGTGAACCCGAGCGTAGTACTCTCTGGGGAACGTGTGGGGAGAGACGGTCCCTAAGGTAGACAGGTCCTAGGCCATATAGGCCATAATGCTGCTCCGGGGAGACAGGGAACCCGGAGGAATGACATGAGTGGAGTTTGCAATGGGATGAAGGAATAAGTGAAAATTGCCAATTTACTCTGGATCCAACCCACTGTGTGGAAAGTACCCCAGTGAACATACTTGAACTTGGGTTTTTTTTTTCTGGGGAATGTGGCAGAATGGAATACCAGAACCTCTTAATGGAAACAAAATTCTCAAAAAATGTTGACAAATTCCTGAGGAGCACCCATGTGTTTCTCCTTCGTTTCCCTCTTGAGAGTTCTGGCACCTCTTTTTCCAGAAAGAAAGCCCTGCTAGAACTGTTCTCAAGCAACCCAAACTGCCCACAAAACAATTAGCTACCTGTTTATAGCAGGCAAGCAGAACGTGAACAGAACTGAGTTTTGCTCAAGAAATCCAGGGTTGGTTGACTCTACCACTTCAGACTGCACGGAAACAATTACCAGTTTCAAAGATCCCTTCAAACTTTTGTGTACGTGGAAAACTAGCACAGAATGCCAAGGGCTCATCTACGAAACTTTCCTCTAATATGCTGTTGTTGTTTTTTAATCTGCAGGGTTTTTTAAGAAGAGGGAGGCATATATCTCCCCTTTACAATCTAAAAAGGTACTGTCCATTCAACCACCAATTGATGCTGTGTGAGTCAACTAGGCCCTTGAGTGCAAAGGTTTTGTACAAAACGCTTTGGGATGGGGCTGATGTCTCTTTCCTGACTAATTTATTACCTAAGGAATCCTGGGAACTGTAGTTCTCAATGAGACACTAGAACTGTCTTGACATAATGTTCAATACTTTGACCAAACTTTCAAGATTCTTTTGTGAGAAGTGTGACAATTCATCTGGAAAGTCAAATCTGGAGTGTAGACACACTATGCACTGTGCTGCTTCTAGTCTTCATGTGATTCCTGTAAATGCATACTTAATGCTCCAATGATCATGACTTAATCTTTGGTTTGGGTTGGGGTTTTTTTTAAATGCATTGGTTTAACTATTCACCACATATATTTGCTTCCTGGCACCAGGTTTGTAGATTTGCTTAAACCAATCGAACCCCAAGCACAAATACTGCAGACTATAGGGAGCGGTAAGCAGTTGAAGGCAGTTGTGGGGAGCAATGGGGATGGGTGGAGATGGCATAAGCACTTCCCTCATAGTGCAAATCTCACAAAATACAATAGTCTACCAGAAATTCTGATCCAGAATCAATGGGGTCTTATTTCTAATTACTCTCTTCCATATATGCAAGACGTACTTAAATGTATGCCAGCAAGATTACTGATGAAGATTATGGATGGGATTCTACCAGTTCTTTCACTAGCAGGAAAAGGAGGAAGGACCTCTTGATTCATTCCCTTACTTGCTGGAGCCCCATCTTACATGTCGGTCTTGTACACAAAGGTGCCACAATCCTCAGCATAGCATTTTGAGGAGTCAGAAGGGGCTCTCCTCTCCTCTCTAGTGCCAGCTGATTCAGCTGCATGTTATTTTCACACTATTTTTGAAGGAACTTGGATTGGCCATGTAGAATGAGCTCTCAGAACAGCACCAGATTTGTGGCCAAAACGCCCCAGCCATGGGTGGTGAAAACATCAAAGCCCTGTCTGAAGGAAACAGGGAGGGGAAAGAGCAAGGTCAAAAGCTGCAGAGAAAGGAGTTACTGTGCTCTTTAACAAGCATGGCTGGCAACAACCTGTTAGTGGAGTTAGTCTAACTGCAGCGGTAGAAAAGAGTCCAATAGCACCTTCCTTTTCCCTTCTCCTTGTGTCCTCCCCATTCCCCTTTGCAATTGCCTGACCATTGCCCCTCCATGTGGAATTTCATAGAATTGTTGTATTTATATTGTATTTTATTGTATCATCTTTATTCTACTTGTATGTTAGTTTAGAGATTTTTTAATAAATTGCATTTTATGGTTTGATGTTACCTACTCTGAGCCAGTTTTGGGGACAGTGGGCTATAAATAAATAAATAAAGAGTAACATAATTTGTGATAGAGTATGAGTTTTGTGAGTCATTGCTCACTTCTTCAGATACATCCAAGTAGGCAGCCGTGTTGGTCTGAAGTAGGAGAACAAAATAGGAGTCAATTGCACCTTTAAAACCAACTTCATTTTATTCATAACATAAGCTTTCATGTGCATGCACACTTCTTCAGATGAGGAATGAGGTACAGTAAGAGCCACACATAGCTGGTGGGGTTTGGAATAGTGGTACAAAGTTAAAAATCCAATGGCAGAATAGTAAAATTAACAAATTCAGAAAACTTTTGATCTGGGTTGCATTAGCGTGAGAAACCATAAAACTAACATGTCAGAATGTGAGAATGCCTGTTAATTATTCTATTGCTAATAAACCTGGATCAAAAAGAGGGCATTTCTTTTCCAGAAGTTTTTCCTGTCCAACTAATTTACCTTTTAACATGTAACATAAATATATACATCACTCCAGTTTGCGATTAGGAAAAAATACATTAAAATATAGTGGAAGATGGGTTTAGTATATGTAATGAGATAAACAGCCAATATCCCTTGTTTGAGTATGTCAATACAAAAGCATTATTCTGATACACTATCCTAAAAGAGAAATACATTTGAATACTGTGGATATATCACCCAACTTGGTGAAAGTGAGTTTAGCATATGTAATGAGATAAAAAAAACCAAAACAACATCTCTGTTCAGTCCTGGGAAGGTGTTTGTTCCAAGTTTCATAATAGTTTGCAATTCAGCAATTCCCCTCTCCATTCTGTTCTTGAAGTTCTGAGAGTGGGTTTAGCATCTGTAATGAGACAAAAAAACAATATCCCTGTTCAGTCCTGGGTGTCATGAGCCCTGAAGAGGAGGAGCTGGAAGGGTTAACAGACCTGGAAGAGTTGTCAGCCAGTTCCTCAGCTGAACATACAGCAGCTGGCCCATCAATCACTCTCCAGGCACCAGTGTCAGCTGTTATCTTCTCCAAGCTCTCCTCCCATCTCAAGAGTTCGAAGCAGGCTCCGGAAAGAACTTTCAGAGCAAAGACATGAGGCATGCCAAGGCTTCAGATCTCTCAGCCGAGTTCTAGCAGAGTCACTGCCACCCAGGGAGCAGGCTGATTGAGACTCCCATATAGCTCCCACCCAGGACCTCGTAACCTTGTGGAAGCAACAAGTCTATTCTCTGGCTTGCATCCACGCTCCTCCTTGATTTCTGATCCTGACCTGCTTGATTTCCTTGACACCCTGACCTTTTGGCTTTTGGACATTGACTTCTGATTCCCGTTTGTGATTCTGCATTGGTGACTTGGTTCCTGCTTGACTTTCTGGACTTTGACCTTGGACGGGCTTTGGACTCCTGCCTGCCTGCACCCCTGAGAATGTGACACTGGGGAGGTGTTTGTTCCAAGTTTCATAATAAATTGTTATTCAGCAATTTCTCTCTCCATTCTGTTCTTGAAGTTCCTTTGCAGTAAAACAGCTACTTTGAGGTCACCCATTGAATGCTTTGGAAGGTTAAAGTGTTCCCCCACAGGTTTCTCAGTTCTGTAATTCCTGATGTCAGATTTGTGTCCTTTGGTGGAGGGTTTATCCTGTTTGCCTATGTAGAGAACAGAAGGGCATTGTTGGCATTTAATGGTATATATAATGTTGGAAGATGAGCAAGTGAATGAGCCTGAGATGGTCTAGTTAATGCTGTTAGGTCCAGTGATTGTGTTGTCTGGATGTATGTGGCAGCAAAGTTGGCACTTGGGTTTATTGCAAGCTCTGGTACCAGCGTCCATCCTCAGATGAGATGTCGTATTGTGGGTGAGGAGTTGAGATTAGGGGGCTGTCTGTGTGCAAGAAAAGGTTTAACCCCCTGCACTTTTGAAAGAGAGCTGTCACTATTCAATAGAGGTTGTAAGTTGTTGATAATACGTTGAACTGTTTTCAGTTGAGAGTTGTGTGTGACCACTAGTGGAGTTTTGTTATTGTCTTTTTTGGGTTTGTCTTGTAACAGATTTTCTCTGGGTATCATTCTGGCTTTGTTAATCTTTTTCCTGATTCATCAGGTGGGTACTTTAGTTCCAAAAAGGTTTGTTGTAGATCCCTCAGGTGAGAATCTCTGTCAGCAGAATTGGAGCAAATGCGGCTGTAGCATAGAGCCTGGCTGTATACAATGGATTGTTTGGTATGTTTGGGATGGTAGCTGGAGGCATGCAGGTATGTTTGTCGGTCAGTAGGTTTCCAGTATAAGGTAGTGTCTATGCATCCATTGTGTATTTTAACAGTGGTGTCCAGAAAATGTATTTCTTGTGTAGACTGGTTCATTGTCAGGTTGATGGTGGGGGGGAAGTCACTGAATGCCTGGTGAAATGTATCCAGGGCTTCTTTACCATGTGCCCAGACCATAAAAATGTCATAAATGTAATGCAGGTATAAGGTAGATAGGAGTGGGTGGGAGTCTAGGAAGCATTGAATAAAATGAGTACCTAGCTTCGTGCATGCACAAGAAAGCTTATGTTCTGAATAAAACTAAGTTGGTCTTAAAGGTGCAATTGACTCCTGTTTTGTTCTTCAGATACAGCTATCCATGACTACTTACCTCTCAAGGGCTTTTTTCATAGAAAAAGCTCAGCAGGAACTCATTTGCATATTAGGCCACACACCCCTGATGCCAAGCCAGCTGGAACTGTGTTCCTGTGTGCTCCTGCTCAAAAAAAACCCTGCCTCTCTGTATATGCCCAAGCACAAACACTTCAGACTATAGGGAGAGGCAAACAGTTGAAGGCAGAGTGGTAAACTGCAGTACTGCATTCCAAACTCTTGACACAGCCTGAGTTCAATCCCAGCAGAAGCTAGGTTCAAGTAGCCAGCTCAAGGTTGACTCAGCCTTCCATCCTTCTGAGGTCAGTAAAATGAGTACCCAGCTTGGTGGGGGTAAAGCGTAGATGACTGCAGAAGGCAATGGCAAACCACCCCTTAAAAAGTCTGCCATGAAAACATCATGATGCGACACCACCCCAGAGTCGGAAACGACTGGTGCTTGCACAGGGGACTACCTTTGTACATCACATCTAATCCAGTCACACCTTCTATTGTCATTTGCCTGCTAATGTGATTTAGTATCTGAAATTCCTCTACTTTCTAATATCTAAGGTTCACATTCTAGCTGAAGAAGTGAGCAGTGACTAATGAAAGCTTATACCTCACCACAGATTTTCTTAGTCTGTATGATGCTACTGAACTCTTACTCTTTTTTACTATCTGTAACCCAGACAGCCCAAAACTGGGAGATTGAGGGAAGCAGTCCTTCCCCCCTGGAGTCACCAAAAAAGGCTAACAGCCCTGTCCACCTTCAGGAAGGAACTTCTTCCCATGAGAGAAGACCATCCTACCCTGGATCACTGGGGCACTAATAGCCTAGAACTGAAGATGATCTTGTGAAAAATACATGGAATTTGTCTTCAGCAATGAGTTGCGTGTGGTGGTATAACCAACAGGCACACTCCATCACAGCATATTACTGGGAATACTTTTAGGAAGTGCATGGGAGAATGAAGTTTAATCCTATCATTCCTTCCACAGATGCTCACTAGACTTGAACAACTATGGACAATAGTAAGACCTGAGAAGAAATTGCCTACAGAATAAATAATACTTTAAAAATACATGCTTGGTTACAAAATTGGTGTGCCAAGTTGAATTCAGGTTCTTTAAAAACAATATAATTGGTCATTCAGAAGTTTCTTTTCATTGAATGCTTTAATTAACTGAAAAAAGTTTGAAAATCTGTACCGTCTGAAAAATTGTTGCCTAGAATTATTCTTTAGGTGGCTTTCTCAGCTGAGGGTCAACTGTCTTGGGACAGAGGGGGAGCCAGTTAAGGGGAGAATCAGCCAGTGCTGAGATCCATTATGGTAGAGTTGTTAGAGCACAGGACTACAGCTGAGGAGACCTAGGTTCAAACCCGCACTCAACCATGAAGCTCATGGATGATCTTATTTATTTTATTTAGAAAAAAAATTGTGCCACCTTTCCATGCAATTGGAGTTCCTAAGGCTGCAAACATGAGAATATTAAAACATTTTTAAAAAGTTACAATTATAAAATGTCAATAAAACTCATAAATATACAACACAAGAACCACTGAGAAGAGTTAATAATCATTACTGGAGATATTTGCCATTTTAGTCTTTATTGTTATTCTGTAATTTTAGATTTTATATATTTTAATTGGTTTTAACCGTTGATTGCCTTTTATGATGTAACTCACCCTGAGCCTGTTCTATATAGGGGAAGGGCAGGCTAAAAATTGAATAAAATAAATAAATATAAATAAATAAATATGTCAAATGAAACAAAGAAAGTCTTCACCTGCTGGCAGAAGACATCAAGAGAGAGAAACAGATGAATCTCTCTGGGGTTAGAGTTCCAGAGTTTTGATGCCACAACAGAGAAAGTTCTTTCTCAGGTTGTCACCCATCTAACTTAGAAGGCAAGAGCAACTGAAGCAGGGCCTCCAGAAGTAACTGGAGTGTATGGGTAGGTCCTTACAGGAGAACAAGGTCCTTAAGGTATGTTGGTCCCAGGCCCTGCAGAGCTTTAAAGGTCAATATCAGCACCTTAAATTGAACTGGAAGCAAACTTGGAAGCCTATGTAGATGGGAAAAGACTGAAGTGATATGGTTTCTGTGAGCAACTCAAGTCAACACTGCACCTACAACATTCTGTGCCAATTGACAATCTTCAAGAAGAGCCCCACATAGAGTGCACTGCAGTAGTCTAATCTAGATGTTAGTAGGGCATGCACTCACAGGGGCAAGAGCTTTCCTGCCCTGAAAGGGCTGCAGCTGGCTCAGCAGCTAAAGCTGTTGAAAAGCAACCCTGGCCACTGTTGCTACCTGGGTCCAAGCTATGAACCTGTTTTTTCAAAGGGAGTACAACCCCATCTGGAACAGGAGATAAACCAAGTCCATGGGTCAGACCTTCCCTTCATCAGTAGCACACCTCCATTTTGTTGGGATTAAGTTTCAGCTTGCTAGCCCTCATCCATTCCAAAACTGCTTCCAGGCACCTGTTCACAGTTTACACAGCCTCCCTGGGATCTGCCAGCAGTGTGAAATAGAGGTGAAGGATGTCTGTGTATTCATGGCAATTCTTGAGCCAGTCACTATCTCACAGCCAAACCTACCTCATAAGGTTGTTTCCCAGGAAGCAAGAACTTCTTTCCATATGTCACTGTGTGCCAGCTATAAACCTCAGGCTGTCAGCTACTGGCTTTTCCCCCACTTAAGATAGTCTGCCTAGGATCAGCTAGAGCCCATGCCTTTTCCATTGTAGTTCCTGCACAGTGGAACAGGATCCCTGAAGAAGTGAGAAATTTTCAAGAGGCGCTGCAGGGCCATTTTATTTGCCAGGACTTTTAATGGGTTACAGACCACAGGTATCTTTCGGGGGAGTGGGTTATTTAGGACTTTGTGTGTTTTAAAATGCTAATTAAATTTATGTTGCCTTGAGCCACAAGGAAAGGTGGGATATAAATTAATTAGATAAACCCCTCCATCCTGCCCTTGTCTTTTACTCTGCAGGTGATTTCTGTGCCTCTACACGTTCACATTCACATGATCACAACAGGGTTTGGGGACACACATTTGCAGAGATTATGTGTGCTTCTGCCTTTAGTGGAGGGAGGGAGTCTGGCTGGGTAATTTGAGAGGTCTCAGGCTCAGGCAATTGCCAAAAACAAAGTGGGGAGAAGGCAGGAGACTTATTTAAAGAAAGTTCAAGATGCTATTTAAGGAGTGATTATTTAAAAAAAAATTCTTCTCATGGGAAAATGAAAGAATCATTTCTAAAATGTTATGTTGGGACATTTATATCTATTTACCTATCCAGGGAAAACAGCTTATTCGTTGGCTGCAAGGATCAACCCCTTCAGTTCTTAAATATTTTAAACTCAGTTCTAAATGTCTCAAAATATTGAGGATGATCCAGCCACAAGTTAAACGCATTTAAGCTCTGTACATTTCAACCAAAGAATTAAGCGTGTGTTCAGCTGTTCTCTGACTGTGAAAGAGGAAGGTGAGGCAAATCTCAATTTCACCAAATTTAATTAATTCTTTTTTAAAAGCTATTTTAAATGTTGCTTACAAGACACCACTGAAGATTTTTTTAAAGAAATAAATAAAAGGAAAACAGCGCCCTCTTGTGAGGAAAACTAGCTTGCTCTGGCCCTGAGGAAGCGTTAAAAGTGTAAGTGCAGTCCCAGAACGCAAGCCTAAAATGAAACTTGATGAAAGGTATTTGACATTGTAGTGATCTAAACTACTTTTGTGCTAGGTTGTTTTTAGCTATATAAGCCTGCCTGCTAGTTTAAGGGATATTTGGGGAGCAATAGCAAATGAAAAGCAAGCTGTTTTTTCAGGGGATATGATGGAAGGGACTCTGTCATATTTAATAATAATAGCAATAAATCCATATTACACCAGGGCTAAGTTAAGAACAAACACAGGTCTGTGTTCCGAGTTGCTTAGAACCTAATTGTTCAAGGAAGGAAAAACAGGAGGGGAGGGGAGGTGGAAAAAGCAAAGTCAGAAGAAGAATATGCGCAAGTGAAGCTGTATGTACTCAAGCTTAAACTCGTAATGAGGTAAGTCAAAAATCTAATGGAAAAGAGAGCCAGTCTAATGCAGTGTTCTGAGTGTTGAACTGGGATCTCGAAGGTATGGATTTAAATCCCCACTCTGCCATGGAAACTCTCTGAGTGACCTTGAGCCGGTCTCTCATTCTCTCTTAGCATAACTTCCTGTTAAAAAGTTAAAATGGAGAATTATGAACTTGAATTCCTTGGAGGCATAAAATGTACTAGGTAGAAAAGTTGGATATTGAGAAGAGATCTGAAGGAAGAGGGGAAATATCAAGACCTGTTGTTATTTTAGGACTTACATGGCATAATTTCTCATTGCAAATTGCCCCTCAGGGAAAGTTAGGGTTGCCAAGTCCAACCCCAGAAATATCTGGGGACTTTGGGGGTGGAGCCAGGAGACACTGGGGTGGAGCTAGGGGGGAGGGGGGAAACGGCGCCAGGGAGCGTGGCGAGCCGCCCCACAGCTGAGCCCATCTTGGAGGAGCAGCCACAGCGAGCAGAGAAGAGGCGGCAGCGGCGTGGCGGCCTCGCCCGCTCTGCCTCTGGGGTGGAAGCGGAGGGGGGGTGGAGGCGGGCCGGGGGCATGGCGAGCCACAAGTCCGGGTCCTAGAAGGGCCCGGCTTCGCGGCTCGCCATGCTCCTGGCCTGCCTCACCCTCCCCTTCTCTGGTTTTGCCTGTGCTGCTCTTGGCTGCTCCGAGATGGGCTCAGCCTGGGCCCATCTCGGAGGAGCAGCTGCGGTGGACAGGGAGGGGGCGGCAGCAGCGCGGCGCGGCGGCCTCGCCCGCTCCAGGATCGGGTGGCTCGCCATGCTCCCCTGCGCCGTTCCCCCCCCCCCGCTTCCGGTTTTTTGGGGAGCGGGGGAAGAGGGTGGAAATCCTGGGGTCCCCCGCCAGGGCGGGAGGGTTGGGAAGCCTAGGGAAAGTAGCAGCAAATGGGCATTCCAGGAGAGAGTTATGGACTGGGAGGGAAAATGAGGGCCAAGCTGCAGCCATGGAGGAATTAGGCTTGGAACTACAGCTCAAAGGGAAGGCAGGAGCCCCTCCTCGCCTCCCTATGCTGTATGGCAGTTGGCCCCTTTTCCGGAGCACCGCAACTTTTCTAGAGCACTGAGACTTAGCAATGGTGATCCATGTCACGGTCACCTCAAGAATAGACTACTGTAATGCCCTCTACATAGGGCTGCCTTTGACTCTGACTCGGAGACTGCAGCTAGTGCAGAATGCTGCAACACGGTTGTTAATGAGGCTTCCTTGTTGGGAGCACATTCAACCAATGTTGAAATAATTGCACTGGCTGCCTATTGTGCACCGAGTCCATTTCAAAGTGCTGATATTGACCTTTAAAGCCCTATATGGCCGAGGACCTGTCTATCTAAGGGATCATCTTTCCCCATATGTCCCCCAGAGAGCACTGCATTCAGGAACTCAAAATCTACTGTCCATCCCCAGCCCAAGGGAGGCCAGACTGGGCTCTACATGGGCCAGGGCCTTCTCAGTGACAGCACCAATGCTGTAGAACGCTCTCCCCGAGGCCATAAGAGCCCTGGGGAATCTCTCCCAATTCTGCAGGGCTTGTAAAACCGAACTTTTTAAACAAGCCTATAACAACTAGAGGAGAAAATTGCCACTCTTATTCTGCTGGGCAACTCCACCAGAAGGACCACCAACAGATAAATGTAAAGCTTAGTATGATCTGAGCTGCCTAAGTTTTTAATATGTTGTAAAGCACCAATATTTTGTTTTAAATTGTTTTAAATTGTAAATTATTGTCTTATCGTTTTATATCGGAAACTGAGATGTTGGTTTTATTTTGATTGTTAGCCACCCTGAGTCCATTTGGAATGGGCGGGATATAAATGGAAAGTAAATAAATAAATAAATGCTGTGGTCCCAAGCTGAACCAGGCCCCCACAGACTTGAAAAATTATGTTCCCCTCAGCTGCTGCATGGCTGTGGGGGAAAGTGGGTCAGATCCAACTCATTAAAAAAAATGTCTCACATACGTTGGCCTTGAGTAGAGTCATTTTAGGAAGTAGAAGTCTTTTAGCATTACAAAGAAAGTTTAAGAACCAAGTGTTTCACACAATCACTGTGAGGTTACTATATAAAATTTAAGGTCAGCTCTTCAATCTAGGTCAGAATACTGTTAACAGTGCAAGAAATTTCAGAATCATGACATCAAAAGAAAAAGACCGTCTCCTCATTCATTTCTTCCTAGATCCACATAAAACATATTTTAAAGAAAACATATCCACATAAATCATATCAGGATATAACAAAATCAAATATAAGCCTTCAGAACATTTATGATGTTACCATCTATTTTATGACTGTTTTTCATTTAAAGTTTATTAGAATTTTTCTCTTCCTCATAATCACAAATGCAACAGCTTAGAGAGGGCAAGAGAAAAAGAGGGACGATATCACCAAGGCACCATATATGGTGGTAAAACATACCGTCTCCCACCCAACACTAAGCTCTACCATATAATATGTAAATTTCTCAGTCAAAATGGAATTTCAGGATGTCAGCCATGTTGAAGCATTATTTTTATCTACCAAGGCACATTTTGGAAGAATCCATGAAATTCTGGCATAACTAGAAGTGCTTTAAAACATTATTTGGAATTACATTACAGGCTCAATAAATTTCATATCCTACAGGGGAATGAATACTTCTACTGTATAATAGGGATCTCCAGCCTTTTTTGAGCATGTGGGAACCTTTCAAAATTTAACATAGAGTGATAGGCAAATGGCAGCTTCAGGAGGCAGAGCCACCTACAAAATGGCTGGCACAAGAGAAGAAGCCAACCACAAAATGCTAGGGAGTGAGATCACAGATAACTCTAGCAGTAACTCCTCAACATTTCAGACAAAGTCTCTTATTTAACACAGGTGTCAAACATGCAGCCGGGAGGGCAAATCAGGCCCCCGGAGGACTCCTATCAGGCCCCTGAGCAACTGGCTATCATTTGCTTCCTCTCTCTTGCTTCCTTCTGCATAACAACTTGCTTTGCAAGACTTGCTCAATTGCACAGGAAATACACAGCAAAACCATTGGCTGAGGCTCCTCCCTTGGGGAGGAAGCTTGCTTTGCTAGGCTCTCCCAATCACACAGCAGAGCTACTGAGCCAAGCCTCTCTACCTTCTGTTGGCTGAGGCTCCTCCCCCTCCTGGTTCCCTGGATCCCAAGGGAGAAATACAAAGAATACAGAGAAAGCATCTTTAAGACCAACGAGTGCTGATGTTTTAAGTGTGTTTTAAGTTTTTTCAAAAAATATTTAATTGTGTTTGCCTGTGTCCTTTATAAAGTTTATATCTCTGCTACCCAGGACTTCTTTGGTAGAAAAAGCCCAGCAGGAACTCATTTGCATATTAGACCACACTCCCTGCTATCACTATTGTTTCACACAGTGATATCAGCAGGAACTCATTTGCATATTAAGCCACTCCCCCTGACACCAAGCCAGCTGGAACTGTGTTCCTGCTCAAAAAAAGTCCTGCTGCTACCTAATCTTAACTGAAAAAATAGCAAACTCTCTCCATTTACAAAGTCATATAGTATAACAAAAAAAATCACAGAATGCCAGGGTGAGTAGAATTGGCAGTTTTTGGAATAGAATTTATTGGTTACCCAATCTTTGTGAGTTACTGTTTTGTATATTTTTGTATATTTTTATACATGATAGAGATTTTGGCACTTCAAGTCTACTAAAACCATGAACATGACAAGATGGTCCCTTGAAGAAGGATAGTATATCCGAAACAAAATTGAACCAGTTCTTTTATCGTTGGACTTTATTTAAAAAATATTATGATTTGTGGACTGTAGCTATATCATGCACCGGTAGGGTTGCCAATCCCCAGGTGGGGGCAGGGGATCCCCCGGTTTGGAGGCCCTCCCCCCGCTTCAGAGTTTTCAGAAAGCGGGGGGGGGGAGGGAAATGTCTGCTGGGAACTCTATTATTCCCTATGGAAATTTATTCCCATAGAAAATCATGAAGAATTGATCCACGGGTATTTGGGGCTCTGGAGGGGCTGTTGTTTGGGGTAGAGGCACCAAATTTTCAGTATAGCATCTAGCGCCTCTCCCCAAAATACCTCCCAAGTTTAAAAAGGATTGGACTAGGGGGTCCAATTCTATGAGCCCCAAAAGAAGGTGCCCCTATCCTTCATTATTTTCTATGGAAGGAAGGAATTGAAATGGTGTGCCATCCCTTTAAATGTTATGGCCAGAACTCCCTTTGGAGTTCAATTATGCTTGTCACAACCTTGATCTTGGCTCCACCCCTAATGTCTCCTGCCTCCACCCCCAAAGTCCCCAGATATTTCTTGAATTGGACTTGGCAACCCTATGCACCGGATGGTCTTTCAACTGCATTTGTTCAATTGCTATTTGTTCAGTTACCACACCTCCGCAGTCCCGATATTTGCTGAAACCACCTGATCTTAAACAGGTACATACATGGCCCAGCCCAACGAGGTTTCATTTATGTCAGATCTGGCCCTCATAACAAATGAGTGACACCCCTGATTTAACTGGATGCCTTTTAAAATCAACATATTGTTTAAAAATATTTTCTTGCATACACATCACTTACCTTCAGTCATGCTGTAAATATCTTTATGCTATGCTGGCATTTGTGACAAAACCAACTTTTAAAAAACTTGCAAAGAAAATTAGATCTCCAGTGGCCAATCAGAAGCCTGGCTGGGCAAAAGCCCTGCCTGGCCCCACCCACTTTCTAGAAACATGTAGCAGCACCAGGAAGGTTGTCTGTGGCTGCCATAGTGCCCATTGGTACTATAGTAGGGGAGTACCCCTGCTCTAGAAGGCTATAGGCACATTAAGCAAAATAAATTTACTTGTATCAAGTCATGGACCGTTTTTGCACACAGCTTACCACGGGATCACGTTCCTGTTCTCTCCGCAGTGTCCATCGAATTTCCCACTATTTGCGCCGAAGTTACAGGAAGTGCCGCGGCTTTTGTGTAGCAAATGTAAACTGCTAAAACCCAGTTTACGTTTGCTACGCAAAAGCCGCGGCACTTCCTATAACTCCAGCGCAGATAATCGGAAATCCGATGGACGCTGCGGAGAGAACAGGAATGTGACCGCATGGTAAGCTGTGTGCGAAAACAGTCACGGTGTTTTACACCACACAATTGAAGATACTTGCATCCTGATCCTAAGAATGTATACTTGGAAATAACTGCCCTGCTTTCATGACAACTTACTTGTTTCCCTTTTGTATTTAGAGAGACATCATTCAAAATGCCTCTTATCCGCCTTATTATTTTAACTAATGCACTTAAACACTGTTTTCCTTTTCTGTACAGAAATGGTTTAAGCGCTCTGCAGCAAATGCTGCAAAATGTCTTGAAGGCTGAAATTCAACACATTTGTCCTGTTGTGCTGTTAACATAAGAGAACAGACCTGATAGAACTGCTGGCCACATTTAGTTCTAAAAAAAGATTGCCATTTTCTATAAATAGGCTGCTTTGCCATTTTTTGTTTGTTTTTCATGCCCACTCACCCTCAGAAAAGATTATTGATGGCATACAGTTCTGAGGAATTTATTCTAGCTTAGGTGATGGACAGGTGTCTTTTTATATATATATATTTATATCACACTTTTCTCCTCAAAGGGAACCAAAAGCAGCTTTCAATCTTGCTCTTCCCTCACCCATTGTATTCTCCTAACCACCACCATGTGAAGTAGATTATAGTCTGAGAGAGTGACTGAGAGGTGTAAAACAATGTGAGAGGTGCATAACTATATGTAAGTGATCTGGCTAGTAAGCAGTGCTTTTTTTGTAGAAAAAGCCCAGCAGGAGCTAATTTGCATTAGACCACACTGCCTGGCCTGGGAGCACATGGCTGCCACATGGCAGGTTGGGCCAGCCAGAGCCCAGGTAGAGCTCCACTCCTGTGGGATCTGGCAGGGAAAAAAAAACCTGCTAGTAAGAACTAGTTTGCCACCTGCGGAAATCTTTTCTGGCCCCCACTGAAGTCAACCTGTCGTTGACCTAGTTTGATGAAACAATATCAAGACCCGTTGTTATTTTAGGACTTACATGGCATAATATCTCATTGCTAATTGTCCCTCAGAGAATAATCTTGTACGCCGTAAGTAGTACATGCACACCTTCAAAATTCTATTTTTTGTACTTGACATTTTGTGTTCAGTTCTGATCTTAATAGGTCATGTTAACCAAAGAACAGAAACAGGGCCTGCTGGCTTAATTTGCTGAACATTAAATTCTACTGATAATGAACACTGCAGGGAGACACAAAGAAAGGACAGCTACCTAAAATCATCTGATGCGACAAAGTAAACAAAGGATATCATCTTAATCCAGAAAACCTCTACGTGTGTCAGTGTCACAAGAAACGGTTTATGCCAGCCATGAAGTTCCAATTATTTAAGGGCATTTACATTTTCTTATGAAGGGGAGCAGTGATTTCAGACAGCTGCTGCATCCCCCCATTACAACCCAGTGAGTTCATCAAAATGTTCTTCCGGAGTGTCAACTGAGACTCAGGTTAGCACAGGGGGCTATGCAGGTTCTGCATGGGAGACATGAATAAGTAGAGATTTCACCCCCCACCCACATAACCGGACCTTATGAAAACATGTGTGTCCTTACATTTTTAGAACGGCATGGCTTGATATAGGCAACTGTCTTCTGGAGTATTCTCAGAGGCCTTGAGATCCACATTATTATTGTTATGAGGCATGTTTCCATGGGATCATCATGGTGAATCAATGTCCAAGTTAAAGTGATATTATATAATAGGATTGTGGGTCACAACACATAGAAAGCATGATGAAAACAAGCACTTATCCACCTTAGCTTTAGTTAACCGGGGCTATCACACTCCTGTGTACTGAGGTCACAAACTGACTGAACCTGAAAATGGTCTCTTCCCGCTACTCACAGTACTGCAAACTACTGGACAGCTGCCATAAAGCAGCCTCTGAAAAAGCAATGTCATCTCTCTGAATTTTGTACTCTGTGCAGTGAGAGATCCTAATCCTTCCCTAACTGTCCTGCATATTGTTTTTCTTGAAAGCAGTGTTTCTTCTAAGCTACGTTAGTGTGAGCTAGCTCACAGGTTTTTAGCCTCCAGCTCACACTTTTTTTACTTAGCTCAGGAAAAATGTCCCCAGAGCAAACTAATTTATGCAGTAGCTCCCAACTTTAATGCCAGTAGCTAACTAAGTAGAATTTTTGCTCACAAGACTCAACAGCTTAGAGGGAGTATTGCTTGAGAGAATCCAGCACAGAAGGAATACCATGTCCTTCCCCCCAACACTTTTACAAAACACAAAGGACTTGGGGATGGACAAATGTATCTCAGGAAGTTTGGTGTGCCCCAAGAAAGATTTGCTCTTGGCTTTCCCCAGGGATCCAGGATGAAGAGACATTTAACTGGATCAGTAGGTCCCTCACAACCTCCTGAACCTCAGTGGTTGCCCAGTCTCTGGCACTTACTATGATTGCTTTTCTCCTCCCCAAAAATGGTTCATAGCTCTCACTGTTTTTAAAGAAGCTACAGCAGTTCAGAAGCTGCTTTTTCATCATTACCTTCACAGGCTTACACAGCAAGCATCACTAGAACTTCTCAGCTCCTAATAGCATTACTACTAACCACCAATGCAGAACAGAGACTACAGACAGTGGATATCAAAGATGTGCCAGCTATTGAACCAGGAAGAGCCAGTGCCTTCGTTTCTCATTGAGAAATCCCTCTGATAAAAGGAGATGACTTTACAAGAAAGAAACATGCAGACATTAC
The DNA here is from genome assembly GCF_032191835.1 of Heteronotia binoei. NCBI lineage: Eukaryota > Metazoa > Chordata > Lepidosauria > Squamata > Gekkonidae > Heteronotia > Heteronotia binoei. The sequence goes on from NC_083228.1 coordinate 35,762,751, forward strand.
TCATACTGTGGCTGCAGATATCCATTTAGGTACCATGCCAGTAAGTCTTTTGTGTAGCTTTAGCAGAATATTTAACGTACTGCATCGTTTTATGAAAAAAAAATCAATGGGCTTACTGTTATGCAGAGAATTTTGTTTCAGTCAGCCTCCTCCTCCCTCACTATAAGTGATTCTTCTAAACCTTCATTAAAAATTGTAATTCTGTATTGCGTAAGGGTCGATGAAGTCTTGAATCTGAGCTCTGGTTTTGCACTTGATATTTCAGTGAATTCAATACGTACTTAGGGCCCATGGCACACCTGACCATTTTGTCTGGCACCAGGGGTAGAGTGGGAGACAGAAATGGCCCTGGATAGGGCCATACATCCAAGTCCACCCCTTCCAATTAGGGCTGCCAAGCCCCCAGGCTGAGCAGGGGTCCCCCCATCCTGGAGGTTCCCAACCCGCTGACCCACACTGGGCCAGCAGGGGGAACCTCCCTCAATGTCACCAGCACAATGACATCACCCCAAAGTGATATCATCGTGCTGGCCGCTCTAGATGTTTCTGGGAAAACTCTATGGGTTTCCCAGGCAATCTAGCAATTTGGAAGGTAAAACTGTATGGTACAATAGGTACCATCGAGTTTTTACCTCTCAAATTGCTAGAGCGTTCAGGGAAACCATAGAGTTTTCCTGGAAACGCCTAGAGCGGCCAGCATGTGGTGTTGCCAGCATGATGATGTCACTTCTGCGCATGTTGCAACCCTACTTCTAATGGAGCAAAAGCTGACTTGCAGGTGGAGCTGCTTGTGGGTGGCTAGGGACTGGGTTGGTTGCTTCTGCAGCTGCTCACTCATGTGGTCTGAGCAGCTAGCTCTAGGGTTGTCATCTTCTCCTCAGGGGTGATGCCTCCCCCATTTCCTGTTTCTCATTGCCATTCCTGTGGCCAGCATGGGGTTTTTTTTAAAAAAAATCCATCAGTGGCTGCCTGATGTCACTTCCTGAGGAAACCTGGAAGTGATGCCAATCCACTCTGAGAATTGCTGGGAAGTTTATGGTTTTACCACAGGTTTCAGACAAAACAAAATGATAACACACACATATATATTTATACAAGACCCAAGGCAGCAGTGCTTCATTAGCCTTCTGTCCAATCAAACATCAAGCATCAAAATTATCATAATATATCATGCAGAATTGTACAAGTTTTGTTCTTTTGCACTTTTGCAAAATGTCTTTTTGCAAGACTATGCTCAAACTTCATAGTAATTTTGTGACTTCTATAGAGCAAAAGGAGGGGAAGGCACTCAGTCCAAAAAAGTAAATTTCAGTAGCATCACTCAAGGGAGAATAACTAACAATTCACAAATTCAGCTGAGAGTCAATGAAGCGATGAACATGAGTGTGTGAATTAGAGAGACTGTGTACCATCACAGATCATCTTGTGTGCAAAGAAGTTGACAGAGCTACATAGGAAGGAAATTCAACCCCCTGTTCAGTTTTGCTAACTGGAATTGGACTCACTTCATCATTATCAAAGTTTTAAAGACAAAATGATGGGTTTTTAAAAGATCCTTCTTCTCGTGCGACATACAATCTGCCATTTATTTTATTTTATTTACACCCCACTTTTGTCACCAACTGGGAACTCACAGTGACTTGCAACATTCTTCCCTTCCTCATTTTAACCTCACAGTAACTCTGTGGGGTAGTTGGGCTGAGAATGTGTGGCTTCATCACATAGGGTTGCCAGCTCCAGTTTGGAAAAACCTGGATATTTGGGGGGTAGAGTCTGAGGAAGGTGGAGTTTGAGGAAAGGAGGGACTTCCATGGGTATGAGTCCACATTCTAAAGCAGCCATTTTCCCCAAGTGAACTGATCGTTGACACTTGAAGATCAGTTATAATAGTGGGAGATCTCCAGCCACCACCTGGTGGTTGGCAATCCTATCATCATGTGTTTTTGTACCATCAAATCATTCCTTGAGCCAGTTTGGTGTAGTGGTTAAGTGTGCGGACTCTTATCTGGGAGAACCGGGTTTGATTCCCCACTCCTCCACTTGCACCTGCTGGAATGGCCTTGGGTCAGCCATAGCTCTGGCAGAGGTTGTTCTTGAAAGGGCAGCTGCTGTGAGAGCCCTCTCCAGCCCCACCCACCTCACATGGTGTCTGTTGTGGGGGAGGAAGGTAAAGGAGATTGTGAGCCGCTCTGAGACTCTTCGGAGTGGAGAGCGGGATATAAATCCAATATCTTCTTCCTTTCCAGAGAATGCATGGATTCCTCCCTTTCACCATCTCGAGAATTTTTACAGTCCTGTACTTCCAGCTTCACGTTATACAACCACTCCTTCTAACAGAAAAAGTGATGACCTTGTGCTTAGTTACGAGGCAGTGAAATGGTGCCACCCACAGACATAAAGATTTGTGTAAATTTGGGGGACTACCAAAGCAAGCAGAGAAATCACTAACTTTGTAACTTTAAAAGGGTGGGTTGATAAGCACTGAGTATCCCCACAGTTCCCTAGGATCCATGGAAAGTTGAAGGCAGCTGAGTATCAGTTAAGGAGGGGTGGCAGAGAAAAGTAAAATGGAAGGGAGAAGACCTCATCAAGCCAGTAGGACTTTATGCTATACTGGTGGGGGAGAAGGATTAGGGTTCCAAATATAGCACTAAGACTGAACTTTGGCTTGGTGGATGCATAGTATGAAGTCAAGGAAATAAGCCTAAGTTGTACTACACCAGTTCATCTTTATCTTCCTGTTCACCTAGCCCTGATTTTAGCAGTAAGAATAATAGTGTTGTAGCAATAGACATCTGAATTTCACTGTACATCTATCCCTAGTATTCAGCAGGACAGGAATTTCCTATTTGTTCCTTCCACACACAATGATCTGTCACAGCTTCCAACCTGTGGAAGTATAATTGCCACACACAGTCTAATTGTCTTAAAAGGCTACTTAACATGGTTTTAAGAGCTATAACTATCCAGAGTTACAAACAATTCCAGATGATTTACAGAAAAAGAAAGATTACTAAGAAAGCATTAAGCATACCTGCCACTTCGTGTTTATTTTATATTCTGTTTTATAAAGAGATGATGTTCACACAACTAATGAGCAGCATAACATTCAGAATGTGCTAATTGGTCTTTTAGATCTTGCTCACATCTCCTATGAAGACTCATAGAACCCTTTCTCATTAATTCCCCTACTGTTGTTGTTTTTTAAGCTTGTTAATTCTGAGGGACAGAACAAATTTAAGCAGAAACAATCCTGTATTTTGGATGGCAAAAGGTTTGACTTTGAGAGAACTTCTCCACCATCACTGCCCGAGATCAGTTCCCCTGAAGAAAATGGTTGTTTTGGAGGATGGACTTTATGGCATTATACCCTACTGAAGTCCTTTTCCTCCCCAAATTCCACACTTCCTAGGATCTACCACCAACATCTGGTATTCCCCAATCCGGAGGTGAGAACCCTACAGAAGATCAACCTTGCTTTTTCTGCAGTGTTTTAAAAAAACATTGCATCAATGCAGGTTTTAGAAACATCAGATAAAAAGAATCCGAAACAACAGAAGCAACTGGAATTGGGAAGGGGGGGGGGGGAATTGGTGAATGCTAAAAAAAAACCCCACCCAATGTCTTGCTGCTTTTAGAGAAGAGGGACAGAGCAAATCACCATTGTGAAAACAGCCTGGCTGAACCCTATGATCTACCAAGCTAAACTTATCAGTGCCACCCTAAAAACTACAGTTGCTAGCCCCCCCGGTCCCAGTGGGGTTCCCCCCCCCCTTTTGGGGGCTTGGGTTTGCTGCTAGCCAGCTGGCCAGCAACAGAAACCCTACCCCCAAACAGAGACGTTGTGATATGATGACATCACTTCTGGGTGACATTGCACCAGGGACACTGCACAGAGACACTCTGGTTTTTGAGCAAACTCTATGGTTTTGAAGGCAAAACCACAGAATTTTGCCCCAAAACCAGAGTATTTCACATATAATCACATTGAGGATGTCACATGTAATGTCTTGCCCACTCCAAAAGGCCCTCCAAAATCCCCCGCCATGACGGCAAAGGATCTGGCAACCTTACTAAAAACTCTTTGCTAGAATTAAGGCCCACTGAATAGACTTGAGCAGGATTCAGATTACACCTGTTTGAATATTATTCTCTCGGCCTACCCCCAAAATATGGCAGTTTACCAAGTGATTCCAGTTCAAAGGCCATTTAAGATACTGACCATCTATAGCGATAACATCAGTTTTGAGAAGGCTGTATGGCCAGAGTGATGGGAAAGTTAATGGAGGGCCTGTGATAACAAGCTGGTAGCTATATTTACTTGCTATTGAAATAATCATCTGCTTGTTCGACCTTAGAATGACTATTTGACAGCTAATGTTCTTGGCCTTGATTATAACAGTATACTTCCACTGAAAAAAATACAATAAAAACAGGAAATAAAAACACACTTTGCTTATTGGAAATAAAAGTTCCAGTTGCAAATTGAAGTTGTACTTCAATGTCAACATGGGGCTCCTGCACATATATTGATAGCTTGGCATATACAATCTCCCCTCTACTGAAATTCATGACAAATGTTCAGGCAAGCAAAGGGGCCAGATTTTGCTTCCTTCAGCTGTGCATGATTTGTAATAAACGGACACCACCACATCTACTTTACCTGGGAAGAAGTGGGTTCAGGCCTTGAATTCAGCAGGAGCTCACAGGATCACAGCTCCTGAACCTTTCTGACGCTTCCCCTCCTCCTCCCCACCTACTTGTCCATTGAATAGTAGGTGCAGCTGTATAACAATCCCTGGATTAGGAAAGCAGGCAGCCAACCAACCACCAGGAACTTTGCCATGCCCCCAGCAGCCCTCATTAACCCCTGGAGAAGCCCACGCCACCCACTTCTTATGTGATTTTGGGCAGCGGGTGGTTTGCTGGCCTTTTGACAATTGGTGGGGGGGGAGCCAAGGAGAGCCGCAGGCCTCACTCACCAGGGACTCTCCTTTCTTGCGTCAGATTGCTTTTGGCTGGGGACGGGGTAGCATATGCTAATGTGGTATGCTAATGAGCTCCACTACCTATTTTTCTACAAAATGACCCCTGGGTGGGCATATTTATAACTACACACAGATCTCTCTGTGACAATGAGGAGTTACACTTCACTATCTCTGAGACCTCTTGCAGGCAACAGAACACACACTCTACTTGAAGCTGCCCCTGGACTGGCATGATAGCTGTAGCATATATTGCATACAACCTTATAATATAGTTAGGGGGGGATCTGAAAAGAAAAATAATAGGAATCTGCTCTGATTTAAAACTTTATGGGGGAAAGCCCATGGCTCTATACCCTGTCCTATAGCAATCAGTTGGGTAGCTCTCTTTTACACATTAATGTGCCCTATAAATACTCTGCCAGACAGATGATTAATACTGCCAACTTTGAAACTATTGATTACTTGTTAAGACAGAGAATGTAAAATCAATGCCTAGATCCAGTCCTTTCTTCTTCAACTAGGCAATCAACTGATCATCTTCTTCAGTAGAAGAACTAGGCAGTACATCTAACAGCCCCACACACACACACTTTTTTTTTTTGCACCAAAACAGCACTGAAAGTCTTTTGCTGGATCAGGAAGCACAATTTCAATAACAATATTTTCAGAAAAGAATTAGACAATGTGTTTTTAATAATGAGCCAGACTAACTCAGAAGAAAGAAATACAGCAGTGCAGATTTGAGACATAGTAAAGCTCTTGGCTTGTAAAACGGTTGCTGAGTGCCTAGCAACAAACCTATTGTATTGGAATAAAAGGTGAGGCGAGTATTACCAGTAGGAGAATAAAACTATTTTTAATATAACTTCATTTAACAACCGGAGCTTTTGTTTTATTTTCAGAAAATTATTTTCACAAACAGGAATAAAGACCGTTACCAGCTATCAAGATGCAGAAGATGATTCCTTGCTCTCATCCTACATGCACCACCATTACTAAATCGCTTCCCCCGCACACATTGCACTTGAAATTCATGAACACAAGCTACCTGGAAGCTCTCCTCATTTTAGTTGACATAACCATGTTTAGCCCTGACCTGGATAGTCCAGGCTAGCCTGATCTCATCAAATCTCAGAAGCTAAGCAGGGTCAGCACTGGTCAGTATTTGGATGGGAGACCACCAAGGAAGTCCAGGGGTGCTACGCAGAGGTAGGCAATGGCAAACCACCTCTGACCATCTTTTGCCCTGGAGTTCCTACAGGATCATCATAAATTGGCTGTCACTTTAAAAGGCATGTTTAGACTGAGGTTTCACAGGCTTTTCAATCCACTTGGGGTTTTGTTGTAAAAACTTGTACAGTTTAAAACAAAACACCTAATTTATTGAAACATTTGCCAATGCTGTGTTGTCAGTGATTCCAGGGGACTGAGCTCTTCTCCAAAAGCAAACTAATCTTGGGTATTCTGTGCCATAATCTCCTTGCAGTTTTGTAAATGAAAAGTGACTGTACAAGGTCATAAAATGGTGGAAGGATCAATTTAGCCTGTTCCCCACTAGCTGTTTCCTGGGAGGCAGGGGGGGGGGACCCCAAGATGCTTTTCCTACTCATAAAGGGAAATGATGTAGCTTCTCATATTATTTTGGTGTATTTATACAGCGGTGGGGTGTTTGTTTGTTTGTTTGTTTGTTTGTTTGTTTGTTTGTTTTGGGGGGGGGTAATTTAGATCAGGAAAAATCAGTAGAAACATATGAATAAGGCTTTCTCCAGTTCCTTTCCAACAAACAAATGGTTTCTGTGACTTCCACTATTTCATCATGGAAGTTATAGCTATAGAAGACTCTTGCTATTCATTCATTCATGATTTCACTTATTCACAGTCTGTGGTCTGACCATGTGATGTGGTCTCCAGTGTGCTTTTAATCCAACTGCACCATCATCATAATCACTGGTGGTGGACAGTGCCATCAAGTCACAGCCGATTTATGGTAACCCCATATAGTCCACAAGGCAAGAGACAATCAAGGTGCTTTGCTATTGCCTGCCTCTCTATGGCAACCCTGGACTTTCTTGGTGGTCTCCTATCCAAGTACTAATCAGGGCCAACACTGCTTAGCTTCTGAGAGCTAATGAGATCAGGCCAGCTTGGGCCACCCAACTCAGGGCCATCATAATTACTTGTTAAATTCTGTGGAAAATTTGATGGCTTTGCTATTGAGAGGCATTAGAGTCCTGCCTTTCAATATTCACAGATTTCACCATTTGCTGTGATCCCAGGAATGGATTCCCCAAGAATCATGACAGCCTTGAAGAAGAAGTTCTATTAAATGTAACATGCATGAGATGAACTTCTAAAATAAACATTAACAGGCAAACAATGTTGCCAGGAAAGAACTCTGGAATATGAGCAAAGCAAGATCATATGGTAACTCAAACTGTCTGAATTCAGACTAGAATATATAGATGTGATTAGATGATGTCAAGAACTGTGTAAGGATTTCTGCATGGAGCCTTTCCAATTCAAATTTTTACACAGAAGAGCAGGGAACATTCAGCTGCCAAGACTCAGCTGGAGCCCAGGAATCAAATATAGACAGGCCTAGGCAGAGTTTCAGATATACTTCAAGAAAAGTTTGATGAAAGAAAAACAAAGATAAATCACTGTACATTTGTACTCTTCAAAAGGCTCCCACTTTTTCTCTTGCTTTATGGTGAATCTCTAAAATTATATGTTTGGGGATACACGCATTTCAGATTTGAGGGGTACATGCACTTTATACTCTGATGTCTGTGCCCCTACAAAATGTGAAGTGAGAACTCTCAATATATCTCTCCTTTCAGCAGCTCCTGAGCAGGGCCGGCACGTAGGAGTAGGCCAAGTAGGTGGCTGCTTCAGGCACCACTTGGCCTAAGGGTGCCATGAGGTGCCTCTCTCCCTGCTGCCTCCCTCCGTTTTCCCATGCCTACTTCCTGTGGTGAGCGTTCAGCCTGCCCTGCCCCTCCTTTCAAAGCAGCAAAGGGGGGGGGGGTAAGTGCTGGTGCTGCGCACACAGTCCACCCCACCCCTGCTTTGAAGGAAGCCAGCCAACTCCCTTCAAAGCAGAAAAGGGCAGGATGCTGGTGCTCACAGCCCAGTGACATCATCACAGCGTGTGCACTCTGCGCACATGAGAAGTTACCAGGGAGGGTGGGGAACAGAACTTGGCCTAGGGGTGCCAGAACCCCTAGCACCGGGCCTGCTCCTGAGTGATGTGAGATCCTCTTTCTCCAAACACCATATCAAAATCACATCAGCATAGTGTAGTAGTTAGACTCAGGCCTGTAGTCACAGGGTGGGGCTGTGCGGGCCCTGTCCCCAACTTCCTGTCAGGGTGCCCCCAACCTTCCCTCTTGCACCCTGCCGCCACATGGGAAGGAGAAGGTGGCCCTCAGCTTTCACCCCTGGGCCCCTTAGGAGGCAGCAGTGTGTGGGGGGGGGCTGTTTAAATTGTGCAGGAGGGGCAGCAGAAGCATCTGCAAGCCTCCTGCATGATTTAAAGGAGGAAAGGAGTGGGAAGGAAAGGAAGAACAGGTGCTCTGAGTTGCGCACCCTGAGTCCCAGTGGTGGGGGGCCACTAAGTCCCCGCCCCAATTATTATTTATGCCCCCTGACCTTTGAAATCCTGGCTACAGGCCTGGTTGGACTAGGATCTTGGATAACCAGGTTCAAATCCCCACTCTGCCATGGAAGCTTGTTTAGCAAACTTGGACCAGTCACTCTCACTCAGCAGAGATGGATTAAAGATGTTCGTCTTGTATGTAACAGTAGAAAAGAGTAAGAGACCAGTAGCACTGTAAAGACTAACAGAATTTGTGGCAGGAGATGAGCTTTTGTAAGTCACTGAAGTCTAAAGATTGAGCAGTGACTCACAAAAGCTCATACCCTGCCAACAAATTTTGTTAGATCGTTTTCGCACACAACTTACCACGCGGTCACATTTTTGTTCTCTCCGCAGCGTCCGTCGGATTTCCCACTATCTTCGCCGAAATTACAGGAAGTGCCACGGCTTTTGCGTAGCAAACATAAACCGCTAAAACCCAGGTTACATTTGCTACACAAAAGCCACGGCACTTCCTGTAACTCCAGCGTAGATAGTGGGAAATCCGACAGACACTGCGGAGAGAATAGGAATGTGACCGCGTGGTAAGCTGTGTGCGAAAACGGTATCAGTCTTTAAGGTGCTACTGGACTTTTACTCTTTTCAGCAGGGATGGTATTACTGATTCTGGGGCTTCAGACAAAAGTCCAGGATAGTTCCCCAGAATCACTGAAATACTGTTCATTTTTCATTTATATCTTTACACATTTGGTACACTGAATACTGTTTGTAATTGTTCATATTGTGATTTTGGGTGGTGTTTTCTAGAAGACATTTTTATTTTTATAAACATTCTTGTACCACTGCACTCTGTTTTTGCAGTGCAGAATTGCTGCCACACACCCCTGCCATGCAACCCTTCTGGGCTTTCCAGCTGGGCCAACCCAACCTGCTTGGCCCACTGCACACTTAAGTTAGGTGGGTGCAGGGGGGAGGTTAAGCAGGAACACACAGGAATGCAGTACTGGCTGGCTTAGTGTCAGGAGGTGTGGCCTAATATGCAAATGAGTCCTTACTGGGATTTTTCTACAAAAAAATGCCTTGGGTGGGTATATAAGCCAATCTCTGCCTAAGCCCTGGGGGCTGCTGAACATGAAGGGGTTGGATAGGCATGTGTACTGGCTGGCCACTTCCCAAGCTCTAGAGGCAGTTGGAGGTCATGGCTGACTGCTTCTTTCCCTCTCCATGGTGCAGCATGATTGTGGGCAGCCAGTGCAGTTACCCTGGATGCTCCATGAGATCAGCTGACTCAAACAAAGCTGCCTTATACAGAATCAGACACTTGGTCCATCAAAATCAGTACTGTCTTACTCAGACTGGCAGCAGCTCTCCAGGAGCAGGAGCTTAGGCAGAGGTCTTTCACATCACCTACTGCCTAATCTTTTTGGAGAAGCCAGGGTTTGAACCTGGGACCTTCTGCATACCAAGCAGATGCTCTACCACTGAGCTTCAGTCCCTTCTGTGGCCAAGGCTGTTCCTGTCTTTGAGTATAAACTATCTCATAGGGTTATTGTGAGGATAAAATAGAAGTGAGGAGAATGTTGTAGGCCACTTTAGGTCCCTGTTGGGGAGAAAAATAAATACCTTTCTCTTAATGGCATCCATTTAGTAGGATCATATTTTTCATCCCAAATAAATACACAGAGTGCTATTTTAAGCAATATACTCCCTCTAAGTTGTGCAGTCTTATGAGCAAAGAGCCTACTTTGTGAGCTACTGGCATTAAAGTTCTGAGCTACTGCATAAATTGGTTTGCTCTGGGGCCATTTTTCCTGAGCTAAGACAAAAAAGTGTGAGCTAGAGGCTAAAAAACCTGTGAGCTAGCTCACACTAACTCAGCTTAGAGGGAGCACTGATCTTAAGTAGTCTTCCCGGGAAGACAGCAGGCTTATTTCCAAGGAAAATATTTATCAAGGTCAATTATAAGTTGCTCTGTGTTTTACGCTCTTTTGATGCACCGGCAGGATTTTTAATTGTATTTTTACATTACTACACAATAGCAAGCAAAGGAGAAAAAAACAAAAGAAGAATTCATAAAGAACAAACAGTTTTATCTCTAACCTTTTTATTCTAGTACATAATAAAAATTGCCCAGCATTCACAAAAGTTTTCTGTACACTGTAAATTATTTCTTGGCATCCTTCAATAACATACTGGATGTAGTTAATAAGGCTACATTCCAAATATGATTAAAACAATTTTTATAGAAGATTCTTCATACACATACACACACACACACACGCACACACACAAGTATTCTATAATAACCATCTTAGCAGCTATAAGAAGGCTTAAGACTAACTCAGTAGCTGAAGAAGCTACCACTCTTTTCAAACATCCTTATAGAATTTATGTTAGGGATCTGGTGGTATATAGGGTTACCAAGCCCAATTCAAGAAATATCTGAGGACTTTGGGGGTGGGGCCATGAGCAAGGTTGGAACAAGTACAATTGAACTCCAAAGGAAGTTCTGGCCATCACATTGAAAAGAGACTGCACACCTTTTCAATGCCTTCTATTCATTAGAAATAATGAAGGATAGGGCACTTTCTTTGGGGGCTCATAGAATTGGCTCCCCTGCTCCAATCCTTTTGAAACATGGAGGGTGTTTTGAGGAAAGGCATCAGATGCTATGCTGCAAATTTGGTGCCTCTACCTCAATGAACACTCCCCTCAGAGCCCCAGACACCCGTGGATCAATTTCCCATTATTCCCTATGGGAATCGTTCTCCATAGGGAATAACAGAGTGCCCAGTAGACATTTCCCTCTCCCCCCCACTTTCTAAAGATTTCTAAAGCGAGGGGAGGGCCTCCAAACCAGAGAATGCCCTGCCCTCACCTGGGGATTCGCAACCCTCCCTCTCTCTCACACACACACATACACTTACTGGGTCTGGTTACTTGCTCTGAAAATGAAAGCAAAACAAACAGAAGTTGCTGCTGACCCTTCCCCATGAAGTGCTTCCTGTTTCCTGCTCAACTTTAAAGGCACACAAACAACAGAAAAACGCACACACATTTTAAAATGGGACCTGTTTGCAGGTTTCTAAACCTGCTGGAACTCTAGAGATACACGGTAGCTGTGGGGGCGGGGCTTCCTCCGTCCGCCAGCTGGCTGGGGGCAGAGGAAGTCTGTAAAACCAGGGGATCCCCCGCTGGGACCTGGGGATTGGTAAACCTAACTGTGTAATATTTCATTAATAAACTGGATTAGTTTGCCAAAAGAGATTACATTTTAGACATGCCGACAAAATATATCAAAAATGCATGTCTACAACTACAACTACAAATTATGATACATTTCCATATATAATCAATACTTTATGAGTTGTAAGATACTACTGCAAAACTGTTTTACAAAATTTTCTTTCAAACTCATCCAGAGTACTTTTGGAGTGTCATCTTCCCGGATCCATTTCCATTCCTGAAAATGCAAACCAATTTGTAATCACTCCTGCCAATCTAACGGGTCTGTAATTTAACTTTATATTAGGCATCCCCAAACCACCTCTATTTAATAGGGCATACAAGTGTTTTCAATGCAACCATTGTGAGGGTGTTGCTCCACATACATTTCTTAATTTTCCCAGGATGCAAGGATAGCTAGGCTTACTTAAAGAAGTAGATTCATGAACAAAAATAATTGTTTAGATTACACATTCATTTTTACAGTGGGCATTTTTCCAACCCAAGAGACTGGCAATCTTTGTCAATGCATTCGCTCTTTTTCCATTTTGTAATAGACCTCCAGTAGTTCTCTGAAGAGGCAACATAGAAATTTTCTAAAAAAACAAATCATGTTTAGAAATGCCCCCCCCCCAAAAATTAATATGACAATATTTTTATTTGAAGGTGTTCTAGCCACCACAATTACCATAATTAGTATTTCAGTTATAATTCATTTTAATAATTCTCAATTCTTGTTTTTTAAAACAAACAAATGTAGATAGTGCCAAAGTGATCAAATTAGTCATAACCTTATATATGGTCTGCTGAAGACTATGCCAGTGTGAGCAATTACAACTATATCTGATAGATGACTGCAGCTGATTCCTTTAAAAAAAGCCCCACTTCATATAACATAGTTAATAAAAACTGTTAGTCCTAAAGATAATACAGTAGATACAATTTTTTCACATTATTCATATCACTGATGCACAATGAAAAATGCATCCATGAATTAAGTCAAACCACAGCTTCACCTTAGATAGAAATAGATGTATTGTCAGGTTAATATTAATTTTATACTTTTAAAGGTGTATGGAGAAGAGTTTTGTAGCTAAACAGGCAGCCATGCAAATCTTTATCGCATCAAATAAGAAATCTTCAACAACTTCCTGGAAGTTTAATAGATGAGTCAACTGAACAAGAACTAAATAATTGAGTATCAACCTTTCATTAAAATAAATTATGAAATGTTTCAAATTATATAGGTATATATTGCATTTTTATAATACATATACTTTTATCATATTTTGTTGTTGTTCAGTTGCACAGTTGAATCCAACTCTTTGTGCCCCCATGGACAAAGTCACACCAGGCCCTCCTGTCTTCCACCATCCTCCGAAGTCTGCTCAAATTCGTATTTGTTACATCAGTTATACTGTCCAGCCATCTCATCTTTCGCTATCCCCTTCTTCTTTTGCCTTCTGTCTTTCCCAGCATCAGGATCTTCTCCAGTGAGTGCTCCCTTCTCATTTGGTGGCCAAAGTATTTAAGCTTCAGCTTCAGCATCTGACCTTCCAGGGAACAGTCAGGATTGATTTCCCTTAGGACTGACTGATTTGATCTTCTTGCAGTCCAAGGGACTCTCAAGATTCTTCTTCAGCACCACAGCTCAAAAGCATCTATTCGTCTGCGCTCAGCCTTCCTTATGGTCCAGCTCTCACAGCCACATATTACTACTAGGAATACCATCGCTTTGACTATACGGACTTTTGTTGGCAGGGTGATGTCTCTACTTTTTATTATACTGCCCAGGTTTGCCATAGCTGTCCTCCCAAGGAGTAAACGTGTTTTAATTTCATGGCTACAGTCACCATCTGCAGTGATCTTGGATTCCAGAAATGTGAAGTCTGTCACTACTTCCATGTCTTCCCCTTCTATTTGCCATGGTGTGATGGGGCCAGATGCCATGATCTTAGTTTTTTTGATGTTGAGTTTCAAGCCTACTTTTGTGCTCTCCTCTTTCACCCTCAACAAGAGGTTCTTTAGGTCCTCCTCACTTTCTGCCATTAGAGTGGTATCATCTGCATATCTGAGGTTGTTGATGTTTTCCCCAGCAATCTTAATTCCGGCTTGTGCTTCATCCAGGCCAGCATTCCTCATGATGTACTCTGCATATATATTAAATAAGCAGGGTGACATCCTTGTCGAACTCCTTTTCCTATTCTAAACCAATCAGTTGTTCCATATCCCATTCTGACCGTTGCTTCTTGACCCTTATACAGGCTTCTCAGGAAACATGTGAGGTGGTCTGGTACTCCCATTTCTTTAAGGACTTGCCACAGTTTGTTGTGATCCACATAATCAAAGACTTTAGCATAGTCAATGAAACAGAAATAGACGTTTTTTCTGATACTCCCATGCTTTCTCCATAATCCAGCGAACGTTGGCAATTTGATCTCTAGTTCCTCTACCTCTCCAAAACCCAGCTTGAACTTCTGGTAGTTCCCGATCTACATACTGCTGAAGCCTAGCTTGTAGGCTCTTTAACATGACCTTACTGGCATATGAAATGAGTGCAATGGTGCAATAGTTTGAACATTCCTTGGCATTACCCTTCTTTGGGATTGGAATATAAACTGACCTTTTCCAATTCTGTGGCCAGTGTTGTGTTTTCCAAATTTGTTGACATAATGTGTGCATCACATTAACAGCATTATCTTTTAGGACTTTGAATAGCTCAACTGGGATACCATCATCTCTGCTCGCTTTATTGTTAGTAATGCTTTCTAAGGCCCATTTGACTTCACACTCCAGGATGTCTGGCTCCAGGTCAGCGATTTCACTGTCATGGTTGTCCAGGACATTGAGATCCTTCTTGTATAATTCTTCTGTGTATTCTTGCCACCTCTTCCTGATCTCTTCTGTTAGATCCCTTCCATTTTTGTCCTTTATCATGGCCATCTTTGCATGAAACGTACCCTTGATTTCTCCAATTTTCTTGAAGAGATCTCTTGTCCTTCCCATTCTATTATTTTCCTCTATTGCTTTGTGTTGTTCCTTCAAGAAGGCCTCCTTATCTCTCCTTGCTGCATCAGTTGGGTGAATTTTTCCTTTTCACCTTTGCCTTTTGCTTTCCTTCTTTCCTCAGCTATTTGTAAAGCCTCATCAGACAGCCACTATGCTTTCTTGCATTTCTTTTTCTTTGGGATGGTACTGATTGCTGCCTTCTGTACAATGTCATGAACCTCCATCCATAGTTCTTCCAGCACTCTGTCTATCAACTAGTTCCTTAAACCTATTCTTCACCTCCACTGTATATAGGCTTCCCAAACCCCCCGCCCTGTCGGGGGACCCCTGAATTAGCAGCCTCATTCCTTGCTCTCCAAAAATGTGGTAGCAGGGGGGTGGGTGTGGGGAAACGGCTCGGTGTCTCTTTCCCTGCCTGCCTTCCTCCCTTGCAGGCTTTAGGCTTCTCCCTTCCTCCGGGTCACAAAGACCCGCCCACCGCCGGCCTGCTATTTGCTCCAGTCCGGCCTCCCTTCACAAGGTGCATGCTGGGACTCGTAGTCTTTGCATCCTCTCTGGCTGCCACAGGCGTTTCCTCGGGGAGTCTGGCCGGCAGGGGGGGGAGCTCCACCCCCAGAGGACCATGTGCGTTTCTACCTCCGGAGGCTTCAGTCGCTGATTGAAAGGCTTCCTCTTGGGATGAGGTGTCTGTGTTACTTTGAAGAAGCTGGCAGCAACTCATGAGTAGAGAGGCCAGTCCTCCTTCAGTGTTGCCAGAAATGGGGTGGGGGGAGTCTGCTGAGTACTTCATTATTCTCTATGTGGAGATCGATTCTCATAGGGTATAATGGGGAATTGATCTGGAGGTTTCGTGGGCTCTGGGGGCGCTGTTTTTTGAGGTAGAGGCCCCAAATTTTCAGTATAGTATCTAGTGACTCTCCCCAAAGTATCCCCCAAGTTTCAAAATGATTAGACCATGGGGTCCAATTCTATGAGCCCCAAAAGAAGGTGCCCCTATCCTTCATTATTTCCTATGGAAGGAAGACATTTAAAAAGGTGTGTGGTCCCTTTAAATATGATGTCCAGAACTCCCTTGGAGTTCAATTATGCTTGTCAAAGCCTTGTTCCTGGCTCCGCCCCGATGTCTCCTGGCTCCACCCCCAAAGTCCCCAGATATTTCTTGAATTGGACTTGGCAACCCTAACTGTATTTGGTACTACTGAAAAATCATTCTGTACTGTCCAACCTAAGAATCAGTCAACTGAATTATGAATCAACAAATTAAAATACTGATAATGAAATGC
This sequence comes from Heteronotia binoei, assembly GCF_032191835.1. Taxonomy (NCBI): domain Eukaryota; kingdom Metazoa; phylum Chordata; class Lepidosauria; order Squamata; family Gekkonidae; genus Heteronotia; species Heteronotia binoei. The sequence continues at coordinate 35,778,854 of NC_083228.1, forward strand.
TCCAAGTTATTATTATATAATTGATGGTTTAAGGCACTTTGTTAGCACAGAGCTAGGGAACATAATGACCAGAGGGATGTGGGAAACCAGAACATTTGTGGCTTCATTTGCATCAGCAAAATGGATGTTGTTGCACCTCCAATGAACATGTTACACAAATTCTGTGACATGTTTTTATTTTAGAATTATCAATATAAAATGTGAAAGCATTCTGTCAAATATTATGAGATTATGTTCGAACTGAAGAACGTTATGCTTCTATGGCTTTGTTTATAGACAGTGTTAGATGGAGAAAGAGGTAGACAGTCAAAGAGGAAGGCATTCACTGTTGACTGTAGCCAGTTGCACGTAAATGAAGAGGGAAGGTACTTTAGGACAAACTCCATATCAGGCTTATTGCTTTAAGAAAGGAAAGGATATTCTTCATTGTTAAAGAAATATGTACTGTCATAGGAAATGTGAGAAAGGCTGCTATCTAATTAGCTATCTAACTTAAGAAATGCAGAGAGTACATCCTCTTGGAGAATGCAGAAAGACAGCACAAAGAAAAGGAGCCAGAAGGAAGGAAGTCCCTAAATACAGTAATCTAAGGGCTAAATTATATGATACATTTTGGGAGGAAGTTTGGTCCATGTTTAGACCAAACATCCTTTGCAGAGGCTATGGTGAAAGTGAGTGGGGTACAGGCTTGGACCCCACTCACCTTCCCCTTAGCCATGGCAAAGGATGTCATTTTAAAAATCAGTGGGAGTTCCACTCAGCTCAAAATTGCAGTGTACAAGGAGGAGGAAATCCAACCTTCCCTGGCATCATTTTCCTGAGCTGAAATGGCTCCAGGGGGCATTATGTCCCCCATTTTGCAAGTGTATATGCAGTATTCCATGCATGTGCAACTGCAACAAGGGAGATATAACCCTCCCAGGACTTTTGCCTCATTTCCCAAGAGGGACGGAAACGAGAAATCCCTTCTTCCCCACCCACCACCCACCCTCCCATAGTTCCAAGCCAAACTGGACTCCTGCCATTTTAAAAAATGACATTCCTTGTGTGGCTGCAGGGAAAGAAAGTCATATCCAGAAAACCCAGATTTAATTCACAAAAAAATCACATTGTGTAGTTTGGTCATAAGTGACAGAAATAACTAACGGATAGCAAGTGAACAAATGAGAGGGAAGCCGACAGAATGTATTGACTTATCCACCTTACTAGCTGTGCTGCCCCCTTTGATGCAAAGAGATGTGTTGCATCATCCTTTCCTTCCAGCATTAACAAGCATTTCAGGGCATTTTCACAAACAAAAATCACTCCCATGACATCCGATTCAGGTGGGTACTAATATAGGTCTGAAGCGACAGAATAAAGTTTGAGTGCAGTGATGCCTTTAATCAACAAAGTTTGATTCTGGGTATAAGCTTTTGTGTGCATCTGAAGAACTGCATGCACACAAAAGCTTATACCCAGCATTAAATTTCATTGGTCTTCAAGGCGCCACTCTGGACTCAAACTTCCCAGACTCCCATCAAAATGTAGCAGAGAGCAGTGAAGAAAGTTAAGACAGTTCCATAGTGCTAAGGAATTTAGTAAGTGTCAACTCAAGTGACTGGTAGTGATACAAATCAATCAGATGGTATTGTAAAGATACCTTGCTAAAAGTATTTGAATAAAACTCCTGATCCCCTAATATGGAAGTATTCCTTTTTTCCTTAGTGAAAAAGTCAATCTGCATCAAGTTTTAGAATTGTAAAGTACACATCACTGATTCTACTAGAAGACATTCTTCATTTAAATAAATAAGGGTTATGACCACAGTGTGGTTTAAGATCACAGCATAGCCATAAAAGTATTTTTATTACCAAGGACATCAGTGACTCAAAAATGTTCTTTGAGGGAAGATCAAAGAAATAAGACCCAACCATATTATATATATGTACTTTGTGTCTGTGTATATGAACAAACTCAGCAGCAGGAACAAACTCAGCAGCAGTACGATATTTCCAAGACAGTATTATATTTATCAGTATTCCCCCATGAGAATTTATGTAGGGAGCAAAGAAGTCCATGCACCAGAATTATCACAAGTACTGGAATTTCATTCTGAGCACAACTAATCCCAGAAGAAATCTATGCTAAGATCATAGCTACAGGTCAATAATTAATAAAAAGCCATTACTTTGCACTAGTAAAGGCACAATCCAGCTGAGCGATAAGAACAATTAATGTCAGTGGAGCATCAACCATATACTTTAATCACTCCCATTGAACAGATTGTACCCTACGTTTGGTGTTCCAGCATTAATGAAGCCAGCATAATTAAGCACTTTGAAGCAGTGCTGTTTGAAACAAATCTTCTTTAATCATATCGTCAATGAGACTACACTGAAATTTCCTCCACTTCTTGGATATTTCTCCACAGGGACCTTTGGTTTTCCATATTAGTATCTCTTAGTTTGTTGATTCAAAGGCTGGTTGTAATGGTTTATCACTGAGGTTTCATAGGTCTATAACACCAGATAAGCTGGCTAGAATGTATAAAAACACTTTGAATAAATGTTGGAAATGTGAACAGTATGAAGGAACAATTTATCACATATGGTGAACTTGCAATAAAACCAAAAAATTCTGGACATAAATGCATTTATAAATACAGAAAATTTTAAAAAATGAATATATAAATTAAACCGAAAACTTTTCTGTTGGGATTGATGGACAGACAACTGGAAAATAGACATGGAATTTTGTTTTTATATATGATTACAGCAGCAAGGTAATTTCATGCACAGAACTGGAAAACTACTAAAATACCTACAGTAGAAGAATGGTGGTTGAGATGTTAGAATTTGCAGAAACGGCTACACTTACTGCTTTAATTAAAGAAAATGCATTACCTACTTTTATTGCTAGTTGGAAGCCCCTAACTGACTTTCTGTATGCCAAAAGAAAAAATTACTTGATTTGTGGATTTGAAAAATAAGGGTTTGTAATTAAGTTTATACAGTATAGAAGGAAAAGGCTGGCTAAAATATTATGCTTAAGAGGAGGGCCTTTTGTAGCAGGAGCTCCTTTGCATATTAGGCTACATCCCTCTTATGTAGCTAATTGTCCAAAAACTTACTGTAAGTTCTTGGGGGATTGGCTACATCAGAGGTGTGTGGCCTAATATGTAAATTAGTTCCTGCTACAAAAAAAAACCTGATCAAGGGGAATAAAGCTGGTCTGTGGTTTTAAGTGATTGTATTTTTCTTTACTGCTGAGACATTATTTGAATTTGGTTAAACTAAAGATATGTTTCTCCACTTTATTTTCCTTTCTTTTTTCTTTTTGTTTTTATCATTTCTATACTTCCCCTTTCAATTTTTCTTGATTTTTTAGTATGTAGATACTTGAAAACTTCAATAAAAATATTAAACTGGTTTATCACTGATGTTGAATTGAATGGCTATTCCAAGTCATCGCAGGGCATTTATGTTGGCTAGACTAAATGTGTTTCCCTCCAAAGTTTTACAAGGGAGATATCATCGAGTCTCTTTAGGCGACAGACTCTGTTCCTGTGGAGTGAATATTCCCGACTCAATTCAGCATATATTGCTTGATTGCTCCTTTTATCATAATCTCTGTAAAGATTTATTTTGAAAGCTTTCTTTCTCCCCAGATTTGTCTATTCTGCCACCCGGTTATTATTGATTGAACGATACTAAGGGGGAGGTTATCGAGGCGGTGGCAAAAATTTCGGCTGACATCCTTAAATTTAAATCTGACCATGTATGAATGCATCTGTAAACTCAGTTTCATTTTGATTATATCTCCAATGTTTAAATTTTTATATTCTGTGTATTTTTATTTGCAACTGTTATGCCATTAAAGGTTTGGTATGGAACTGAATGGCCTTGACCACTGTTTGCAAATCCAGGTGATCAGGGGTCCTGAAGTATTTTCAGAGATTTGGTAACTGACATTTGCAGCGGGCAGTTCAGTAAAAATATTTACTGTATTTTAATCCCTCCCTTTCTCCAAGGGGATCCTGAACTGATCAGAGACTAGATTGTCCTGTATAGCCCCTTCCAACTCTGTAATTTTACACACTAAAATAGATTATGATTCTAGTTCAGGGCAGCATAGACCATCTCCATTTTATTCTCATAACCACCTTGTGATGCAAGTCAAGCTGAGAGTGGCTGGCTCTGACTGAACAAGAATTTGATCCCAGATCTCTCCTAGGTTTTGGGAAGGTGAACACACTATATATATCAAAGCCTTCAGACACAAGCAGAAACATTATAAAAAACTTCTGCAGAAGAAGAAGAAGATATCGGATTTATATCCTGCCGTTCACTTGGAATCTCAGAGTGGCTCACAATCTCCTTTATCTTCCTCCTCCACAACAGACACCCTGTGAGGTGGGTGGGGCTGAGAGAGCTCTCGCAGAAGCTGCCCTTTCAAGGACAATTCTGCAACAGCTATGGCTAACCCCAGGCCATTCCAGCAGCTGCAAGTGGAGGACTGGGGAATCAAACCCAGTTCTCCCAGATGAGAGTCTGTGCACTTAACCACTACAGCAAACCAGCTCTCTCAAAGAAAATGTTTTATTTGGTTGTTTGTTTTAAAGGATCAGCTGTGATGAGGAGATGTGCTACTGGGAGCTGGGGAGGGGGGGAAGTCAGAACAGGAGCATTGCAGAAAGGAGGAAAGGAAGAATACTGGCATTACATCACTTCCAGGGGAAATACAGATGTGACATTGTGCCTCTCTAGGAAGGCCCAAAGATTGGCATAGTGTAAAATTAAAACTTTAAAAGGGTTGGAGTACTGTATAAATTACTGGATTAACTCATTTTAAAGATTTGAAGATTTTGTGTTGGAGGAATTTCCCCTGTATGGTTTTAATATGAACGGCACTTTTGATGTTATAAGTACTTTTTAAAAAATTAAAACAATATTTTGTGGCTGCTATTCCAAAAAGTATTCACTGAACTCTTTCAAGCCACCAAAGTCCTGCTGAGTTGCATCATGATGTTACTAAAACTATCATTATATAATAGGGAAGTGCAATGCTGGGAATCCGCTACTCCCAAGGCCATTTTAAACGTTATGCAGAGGCAAATATGGGTTTGTAACTGACTATATGTTTTACAGACAGCTGCAACCAATCATAATCCCTCATGAGTGGGGCAGTATGGTACTTGTTTGCAAACACAAGCATACGTTCATACTTAACATTTTAGATATAAACTTCAGACATCTTAATTGTGTACCTAAAAATGTAAGGTATGAATAAGGTTTGTACACAGCTCCTGCCTGGTTATCCTTATCTTGTACACAAAAAAACAGAGCTTCCTAAAATCTCTCTTAAAACTATTTTTTTAAAATCAGCTTGATGAAGAGAAAACATTTTAATGAACATGAAATGTTTGTCTTGAATTGCTGTTTCCTCTACAACCACTTGGAAAAGGGATTGGAAAAGTACTCTGACAGATGTGGGATTTTTAAAATTTAAACTAACACCACTTTTTTAAAATAAAAATAAAAAAACAAGAAAACTTTTAAGGTCTAAACTTGGCTCCTAATTAAAAAAAAAAAACATGGTTTGTTTTAAAACTCGCCATTTGAAAATAGTAGCATTTCCCACACATCATTATGCCATGGCTATATTGGCAAAACACCAGTAATTCTGGCATTCAGCTTAAAAGGAGAAGGGAAAAAAAACTGGATGGTATGAAGGCTAAACAGCATTTCATAGTCGCCTAAACTGAAGGAAAAATATAAAGCAAACATTGACATTAAGAACATGAAATAACACCACTCTGCTCACACTAGGGAGCTCACTCTGTGTCCTGCAGTCCATTATATTAAATGCTTACTACACTGGTGGTTTGGTTTGTGCACACACCTAAAAATAAATGCCATGACCATTGCATCACAAACAACGTTTTATTAGTATTGGACTAAATCCAGAATAATAAACCAATAATTCCTTGAACGTTGGGAACATAAAAATTCTCTTCTGAACAGTAAACTGAGTATCTTGGGATTTTCTTTTTTAAATGGGTCCACATCATCCCTGAATGTTCCCCACAGATAAATTTATCCTATTACTTAATAGATTATTTTTCTAAAAGAGGAATTTACTGCAAATTATGTATCTTAAAAAATGCACCATCAACAAAGATACTACATGCGTGGTATTAAACCTTCAAACAACACAGTTTGGACAGGTGGAGGCAACTCTACCAAAGTCTAATTTATCACCATCAGCAATGCAGTTATCTGGGTGGATACATATAACCGATTTAGAGTACCTCTGTGGTAAAATTCTCCTTACCATTTGACAAGAATATAAAAGCCATTTAACAAGACTTAACTTACCAGCCACAAGGGCCAAACAGATATAAAAGATCCATAATTAGCATTTTATTTGGTTTTAAAATTCTAATTAGCAACATTAGACAGCTACTTTGACAAGCTGAGACAGATTGATTGGTGAGGTGTTTAAACTTTTCCTCCCTCATCTCATCTATGATTTAAAATGCCCTGCTAATTAGTACTTTTTTAATGTGAAAAAACTCTTATATCATGCCTATTTTAGCCCCATCAGGCAATGTTCTAGCTATCCTACCCAATGTGAGCGACAATTTTAATATGTCAGCTACAGAGGTGTGGACAAAATGGTGGATCCACTATCAGCTTCATCCTTTTCACTTCATTTCAGTGCTAGACAAATTTGCGTTTGTTGTTAAATACTTACGAGAAGCTCTCATTCTCTGCCTTCCTGAGAAGTACAAATGCTAATCCTCAGCAAAGGCATTTTCTAAAATAACTGCAAGCATGGGAATTAGCTGCTATGTAAATCAGATTTTCAGTACAGGCTTCACACATTATGGAGAACTCAGATGGGGGATTCTGTGTAACACACACAAGTGAATTATGGCTTCTCCTCAATTCCTGGGGGAATGCAGTGCGTGATATTGATTGTGTGCTTCAGCCTTACCCTCTGAGCAGTTCCCCCCCGCCGGCCCGAAAACCATACTGTGGGGCTGCTATTTGGTCTATTCCGAAACACCCACATATATATACATGGGTTTCCATAGCAGGCCAGACAGCACATTTCAGGACTACTGTTGATCAGGAACCTAGTGCAGGGCAATGGCTAAAGTCTCTTTCCCAAGTATGCCACAGTTGCCATCCAAATTGGGTACTCAAGGCCAGCCCTGCCACTAGGCAAACTAGGTGATTGTCTAGAGTGTTGGACTTCTGGGGATGGCAGATTGGGTGACCCCATGTGACTCAGTGACATTATCAGTGCGTGGGGGGGGGGGTACCACAGTGCCACTGTTTGTCCAGGAACTGAGTAGAACCCATAATTTAAATGTGACTGTTTCACAGGATATGGGGGCTGGGATCTCAGACCCAACCTGCGTTCTCCATAATGTGAATCAGGCCCTGTGACTCTGCACCTTCAGGAATGGGCTCCTCTATGGGCAATGGAGTGGGCTGAATTACAGGCAAGTTCCATTACCCTCTTTACTGCACTTGGGATCTGTTTTTCCCTTTTCTTTATCATTCACAAGGTTGCTATTTTAATGCTAACTTTTGTTTTATTTAACCTGTGAGCTGTGTTCTCTACTGACTAGGGCTGCCAATCCCCCGGTCCGGGCAGGAGTTCCCCTGCCTGGTAGGTTCCCAACTCACTGGCCCACATTGGGCCGGCGGGGGGAACCTTCCCCTACATCGCTGGCATGATGACATCACCCAGAAGTGACATCATCAAAATGGTGGTGCGCATGCAGGACAGCTCTAGGTGTTTCTGGGGAAACGATGGTTTTCCTGGATGCTCTAGCCATTTTGGAGGGAAAACTCTATGGTACAATAGGTACCATAGAGTTTTTATCTCCCAAATGGATAGAGTATTTGGGACAACCATAGAGTTTTCCCGGAAATGCCTAAAGCAGCCCCTGCGCACGCACTGCCATTTTGATGACATCACTTCCAGGTGATGTCATTGCATCACGCGCATGAAAGCCCCCCACTACAGGGAGCTGGAGACTTGGCAACCCTACTACTGACTGCATTATATACAGACAGGGTTCTCAGCCAACTAGGAAAAAATGGTGGTCAGGGTTCTGTCTCTGACTGACCTGCATCTTGGGAGGACTGGGAGGCAAAAGCAGCCCTGGAAAAGAGCCCCACTCCCACACTAGAGGGGTGAAGGAGGAAGAACAGGCACAACACTGACTTCACTTGACTAGGGGCTACTGGCTTGTGGCAACAGAGTGTCCCACTTGCTTCACAAGAGTCTGTTCATGCCCACCTCACATGGAGTGAAGCAGAGGTACATTGGGTTGCATGGCCCCCTCCCAACCCCCAACAGGGCTTTTTTTTTTTGCAGCAGGAACTCCTTTGCATATTAGGCCATCCACGCCAATCCTCCAAGAGCCTACAGGGCTCTTAGTTCAGGGCCTACTGTAAACTCCAGGTGGATTGGCTACATCAGGGGTGTGTGGCCTAATATGCAAAGGAGTTCCTGCTACAAAAAAAAGCCCTGCGCCCCAGGAAGTTCAAAGCAATATAAGGATTCCTCCTTTTAATCTGCACAATTTTAAAAAAAAAGTAAAAAGAAGAAATCATTACATTGCCTTGAGCTCTTGGGAGCTATGTATGGTGGTCCATGAAGCACAGCAAGGCCAAACAGGTTGGGAGTGTGCTAGGCAGTATGGGGACTGAAAAAAAGGAGCATGGGGAGTAGCTATCAATCAATCATCTGGCAAGAGCAATATATGGCTGGCTGATGGGCTGTGTTCAGTAAAGTTCCATCAGCCACCTATCGAGCAAACCAGCTCCATAAAACACAACATCATAGTTTTCTCAGGACTTCTTTGCTGCTGACTTTTTTGAGCACAATCTAAACCTGATTCTGAGTTCTAAAACCCTGAAATTAAAGCAAACATGATGGAATAAACAAAGCAGATTTTTTTGAAAATTAAGAGAAATGTGTAGCATAGTGTATATCAATGTGAGTTTTATGTATTTTTAGGTTTTTATGTATTTTATTGTATAATTATTAACGTATTTAAATTGATCTCTGTTAGCTTTTTTTCTGTTGTAAGCCGCCCTGAGCCCACCTCGGTGGGGAGGGCGGGATATAAATCGAATAAAATAAAATAAATACATACATACATACATACATACATACATACATAAATAAATAAATAAATAAATAAATTCAGTGCATGAAAATGATCTGCACTCTTTAAGAATTTAGGAAAATTCCTCTTTGTATAGGTTCACTTATGAGCCATTTCATATATTTGTCTTTTACCCTTTTGCACAATTTACACACATGAACTAAAAGACCTGTTACCTTTTTTATACCTTTCTTACAGGCCCTCTCTTTCATGCCCAGGAAAATGCTGATCACTTTGGGGCCAGGAAGCAATTTTTTTCCTGGCCAATTTGGCCAGGGATCCTAGAGGGTTTTTTGACATCATATGGGCATAGAACAGGGGTAACTGGGGGTGTGGAGGTGAGAATACTTGTGAATTTCCTGCATTATGCAGGAGTTGGACTAGCTGACCTTGGAGGTCTCTTCCAACTATGATTCTACCTCTTCCCCCACCCTGCCCCAGACTATGTGGTGGCAAAGTTTTCCATCACACTGCTCAGTCATCTTCCAAAGAGACAGTTTAGACTGAGGTCCTTAGTTAGCAATAAATGTATCAAGTCCTACACAGGGTCAGGAACAGAGGGTGGTGCTAGGCACCCCTTGATATGTGATGTGATTCAAGGAGCCATCCTCTCCCTGGTGTTAAGAAGAAGAAAAAGAGGAGGAGGAGGAGGTTGGATTGATATCTTGCCCTTCACTACCCAAAGCTGTCTCAGAGTGGCTTACAATGTCCTTTCCATTCCCCTCCCCACAACAAACACCCTGTCAGGTAGGTAAGGCTGAGACAGCTCTCCAAGGACTTTTCTTGAGCAGAAAAGCTCTAAGAGAGTTAAGACTGACCTAAGATCACTCCAGCAACTGCATGTGCAGATATGGGGAATTCTCCCAGATAACAGCGTGTGTACCTAATCACTACACCAAACTGGCTCTCATCGATATGGCTCTCATTAACATCTATATGTACCCCTTGCCCAGTTGGTATGGAGTTTTGGACTGGGCTGTCATCTATATGCCAATGATATACAGCTTTATGCTGTGTGGCCAGATACCACCCCTGTCAACCTGGCTGAAGGATTGTGGGCTGTAGCAGGATGGTTAAAGCAAATGGAGGTTCCATGGTTGGGTCATGTAGATGCTGAGGTTCTTGATGGTGTGCCACTGAAACTGGCACTTACCGCCCAGAGCCTTGACTATGGACCCAGGTCACCAATATTGCCAGGCTGGCATTTTACCAACTACTCCAAGTCAGGCAGCTGGCCCCCTACTTGTCTCACTCTGATCTAGTCACTGTAATCCATGCCACAGTCACTGCCAGGCTGGATTACTGTAACTCTCTCTACACAGACCTACCTTTGAGGTTGACCCAGCAACTCCAGCTGGTGCTGAATGCAGTGGTTGGGATTCTTATGGGGACCCTATGTACAGCTGTATATCTCTCCTGTACTGCAGAAGCTGCACTGACTTCCATTGGAGTACAGGATCCGTTTCAAGGTGCTGGTGTTGACCTTTAAGGCCTTTAACGGCCAGGGACCTATTACCTTCAGGACCGCCTTTCCTGGTATACTTTAGGAGAGCCTTGAGCTCTGTCAATCAAAATTTTCTGACAATCCCTGGCCTGAGAGACATCCAGTTGTCCTTGATCAGGGGCAGGACATTTTCTGCCTCGAATCCAACCTGGTGGAACTCTCTGCCAAGTTCCATCCAGGCCCTATAGGATGTATTACAGTTTCGCAAGGCCTGTAAGGCAGAGATGTTCCACTAGGCATTTGGCTGAGGGCAGCAACAGTTCCATCTTGGCACTCCCACTTCCATTTTTTCTACCACCACCCCCCCCACACACACACACACACACACACAAGTTAGCAACACCATCAGGACTTGGACATCATCTTGTTTTTCTCAAAATGTAATGTTTATTGTTGTTACTGTGGCTTTAATTGTGTTCTTTTTGCTGTTTTTTTTTACTACTGTAATCACCCTGAGTCCAGTTTCCAGGAAGGACAACCAAAAATCCAATAACATAAATAAATTAATTAAAGCATAGAATCTGCTGTGGTGGGAAAGCCTATACAGCCAAGCATAAAGTTCCACTAGTTTTGCAAAAAAAAAAAAAAAAAACAGAACCCTTTTCTTACTTTTTTGTAAATTCTTTAGCTGCTCCTCTAACACATTTACAACTTGCTTAGGCTTTCCCCTGCTGCTAAAAGACACAGACACACCTGCCAAAGCAGGAATGTGTTTGCTCAAGAGTGCCCCAAACGCATTTCAGTGAATTATATTATACAGCGTACATTTTATTTGGATTCAGAGAATGGGAGCCATATTTCTTATGAATACAAAAAGGATTCTTTGCTCCCTTTTTTTTGCAAGCATGTGACTTATTTAAAAAATTAATTGCTAAACATTTACATTTTCCGCTGAGGTTTTCTTTTTCTATGAACATTGCAGCCAAATATTTTTCAAGTGTCATTTTTCAAAGGAAAAAAAAAACAGGAATGTTCTGTAGCACCACTTGTATGAGTCTTTTGCACACCCCAAAACAAAGAAAAGTTGTGAACAATAAAAGAGGCATTGGATTTTGCACACAGTAAGAAAACATTTCCCGGTCAAGAATGAAGATAAGAATGTTTCTAGATCATAAGCTGTGAGGCACTGGCTTTCTACATAAAACATATAAAGTGCCTGTCTCTTTTCCCTGGATTTTAGTGTGACAGGTTGCCAAGCTCTACTCTGTACTAGGAAGGTTACACCCATTTGCCTGGGTGGGAGCTGAAAGCCACAAAAGCTAGTTTGCCAATCCAAGAAGAGTCAGATTTTTGAAAGATGAAGAACCAGAGAGCATTTTATTTAGACTTATTTAAGGCTATTGAATAGCAACATCTGCTTATTAAAAACAGCTGGCAATACATGATAGAACACTCCAACTTCGTGACAATTGTTGGTGTCTACTCAGAAAAGTGCCCTAACCTAAATAGTCCAGGATTGCCAGATTTCATCAGATCTCAGAAAGTTAAGCAGGACTGACCCTGGTTTGGGAGACCACTGAGGAATTCTTATGCAGAGGTCAGCAATGGCAGACCAACTCTGAATGTCTCTTGCCATGGAAATCCTATAGGGTCCCCACACATTTGTTGTAACTTGACAGCAAAGCAAACAAGCAGAAAACAGCCAATGCATTTTATCACTGAGGAAGCTGTTCTTACATTTATTAGCAAGATTCCACCATCCAGTAGTGAAGCTCAATGAGTTTAGACAAAGAGGTATGTCTGAAGGCCATATCATGCTTGTGCATCTAAACCTTCTGTTCCTTCCCTCCCTAAAAATTGCCCACAATGAATTGCCATGGGATGGCAAAAAAAAAAAGCTGTATGCAGATTTCTTCATACTATGGTACAATGTGAAACACTAAACCAGAACATATGTGACTCTCCTCCACTGAAATTGTAATTTGAACCCAAAATTGCAAGCAAAAGCCTAAATGGTTTAAAAATTGATGTTTTATTGAATGGTCTAAATGGGATCACAATTATTTTCTGTATTTGAATTTGCATTGTGGTATGCTGCAGGGGAAGACATTATGAAGTCTAGGCATCCACCCCATGTGATTAGGTACCACAATACCTTTTTCTGTGGCTAGCCAATATCTAATATGGATTACCTTTTATTATCCTTAGCACTGTTCTGAAGGCAGAGAACCTTTAAATGATGCATGTCCTACTCCCAGTCTTGGAGTACATGTGATTTTGCCATGGCAATGCAGAAGGTTATGAGAATCTACCTGTTGTGGCTACTGGCCATCCGACGAAGACCAATGATGAATGCAGCCATCTGCACAGACTCAAAAGCAGTACAAAAACTTGAACAACCTCTCATTTGAGGTTGAATGCAGTGTGCCACAGGGAACTATTCTCTCACCAATGATGTTTAACATCTATATGTGCCCTCTTGCCCAGATTGCCTGAGGTTTTGGGCTGGGCTGTCACCAATATGCAGATGACACCCAGCTCTATCTGTTAATGGACAGCCATTCGGACGCCACCCCAGACCATCTGACCAGGGTGTTAGAAGCCATGGTGGGATGATTGCAGTTAAGCCAGCTGAAGCTTAATTCAACTAAGATGGAGGTCCTGTACATGGGTTGAGGGGAATTAGGATCGGGCATCCAACTTCCCACCCTAGATGGTGCCCCTTTGGTGCCAGCTTAGAAGGTGAGGAGTTTGGGGGTGATACTGGATGCCTCCCTTTCCATGAAGGCCCAGGTCACAGCAGTTGTGCGATCTGCCTTCTACCATCTTCAGCAGAACAAACAGCATAGGTGCCCTATTTGACATCCCAGGACCTAGCTACAGTGATCCAAGCAATGGCCACTTCTAGGTTGGACTATTGTAACTCACTCTATGCAGGCTTGCCCTTGAAACTCCAACTCATGTAAAAATCTGGAAACTCCAACTCATGTAAAATGTGGCAGCATGGCTCCTAACTGGATTGCCTGTATGGGCAAGCAGTCGACGGATGCTGTGCACATTGCACTGGTTACCAGTTGAGTACCAGATCTGCTTCAGGGTTCTAGTATTGACATTCAAAGCCTTACATGGCCTAGGACCGACATACCTGCGGGACTGCCTCTTCCCATATGAGCCCCGAAGGTTGCTACGATCTGCCAACCAACATCTTCCGGTCATCCCTGGCCCAAAGGACATCCTTTTCAGTCCTGGCCTCAACCTGGTGGAATCAGCTCCCTTTGGAGATATGGGACCTACCAGATTTGTTACCTTTCTGTAGGGCCTGTAAGATGGAGCTGTTCCACCAGGCATTTGAGTGAGGCAAGCGGGCGTCCTTTTCCTTTACTGCCTATACAATCGGCTATCCTCCCCCACAGTGATCCACTATCTGAATTATCATATCTGGGCCACTGATTATACTCTAACCTGCACTATGAGCCCACCCACCTTTGTCATACAGTACTATGTTGTGTTATTGTTTTAATTGCATTTTTATTGATTTTATTGTATTTGACTTTTATCTGGATGCAATCCGTCCTGAGCCCGCTTGGAAAAGGGTGGAATATACATTTACCAAAATAAATAAATAAAAGGAATAAATTTTAAAATACAAACACATTAATAATTTGACAATGTGGAAGATAAAGGAAAATGGGCATTTGATATAGGAAATTTTACTTCTGAGCATGTTAGATTTGTATCCTTTCTACATCTACAGTGACATTTCTACAGGGAGCAGTGACCATAACGTTATTGATTTCACCATTTGTATAAATAGAGAGTTGCCCCAAAAGACCAGCATGACCACGTTTAACTTTAAAAGGGGTAAATTCTCTGAGATGAGAAGGCATGTGAAGAGGAAACTGAAAGGAAAGGTAAATACAGTCAAAACCCTTGGGGAAGCTTGGAGACTATTTAAAACTACAATCCTAGAAGCTCAGATAAAATATATACCACAAGTTAGGAAAGCCACAAACAGGTATAAGAAAAGGCCTGCATGGTTAACAAACAAAGTAATGGAAGTTGTAAAAGGTAAGAAGGACTCCTTTAAGTGGTGGAAAAGCTAGTCCAAGTGAGATTAGTAAAAGGGAACACAGGCTGTGGCAAATCAAATGCAAGACTGTGATCAGGCAGGCAAAAAGGGACTATGAGGAGCATATTGCAAAAAACATGACCAACAATAAAAATTTCTTCAAATATATTAGAAGCAGGAAACCAGCCAGGGAGGCAGTGGGGCCCTTGGATGACCAAGGGGTAAAAGAATTACTGAAGGAGGACAGGGAAATGGCTGAGAAGCTGAATGCATTTTTGCCTCCATCTTCACTGTGGAAGATTAGAAGTGTTTGCCTGCTCCAGAACCACTTATTTTGGAAGGGGTGTTGAAAGACGTGAGTCAGATTGAGGTGACAAGAGAGGAGGTCCTACAACTGATGACAAATTAAAAACTAATAAGTCACCAAGTCCGGATGGCATACATCCAAGAGTTCTGAACAAACTCAAAGTTGAACTTGTGGATCTCCTGACAAAAATATGTAATCTTTCATTGAAATCTGCCTCCGTTCCTGAGGACTGGAAGGTAGCAAATGTCACCCCCATCTTTAAAAAGGGTTCCAGAGGAGATCCGGGAAACTACAGGCCAGTCAGTCTGACTTCAATACCGGGAAAGTTGGTAGAAACCATTATCAAGGACAGACTGAGTAGGCACATTGATGAACACAAGTTATTGAGGAAGACTCAGCATGGGTTCTGTAAGGGAAGATCTTGCCTCACTAACCTGTTACATTTCTTTGAGGGGGTGAACAAACATGTGGACAAAGGAGACCCAACAGATGTTGTTTACCTTGACTTCCAGAAAGCTTTTGATAAAGTTCCTCATCAAAGGCTCCTTAGTAAGCTCAAGAGTCATGGAGTAAAAGGACAGGTCCTCTTGTAGATCAAAAACTGGCTAATTAATAGGAAGCAGAGAGTGAGTATAAATGGGCAGTCTTCGCAGTGGAGGATGGTAAGCAGTGGGGTGCCGCAGGGCTCAATACTGGGTCCCATTCTCTTTAACTTGTTCATAAATGATTTGGAGTTGGGAGTAAGCAGTGAAGTGGCCAGGTTTGCAGATAACACTAAATTGTTCAGGGTGGTGAGAACCAGAGAGGATTGTGAGGTGCTCCTTGTCAGACTCTGTTCATTGATACTATTTCTGAATGCTGATTTCTGTATGCTGGTTACTAACCAAATTGATTAATAAATATAGATGCTCCCTAACCAGTGACAGTAAAATAGTGGAGGGGGGACCAAGTAGGGAATAGCCAAGGAGTAGCTTCCCAAGAATATCAAAGGTTGTTAGGCAGTCTTTGAAGTAGAGAATCTGCCAGGCATTCTCACCTCCTTCCTAGAAGCAGCAAGAAAATTGCAGATGGGAAATGTAACCACCAACTGTAGAAGATAAGGGGAGCCATATGAAAAGTCTCACATGCAAAAGCAGCCTTTGTTTTGGGAATTGGGGGTTAGTTACCATTGCTTTGATGTATAATGTTAAATACCAATGACTCGAACTGCTTGCCATCAGTTCCAATGTCTTTCATGCTGAAGTAACTTTGGAGAATACAATAAATGCAACTTTGTTTCAAATAACAAGTCTGCTCATTTGGAAACTTCAATGAACCTTCGCTGACAAAAGGGATCTGTTGAGGCTAGGTGAGTGGGCATCAACGTGGCAGATGAGGTTCAATGTGGCCAAGTGCAAAGTAATGCACGTTGGGGCCAAGAATCCCAGCTACAAATACAAGTTGATGGGGTGTGAACTGGCAGAGACTGACCAAGAGAGAGCTCTTGGGGTCGTGGTAGATAACTCACTGAAAATGTCAAGACAGTGTGTGATTGCAATGAAAAAGGCCAACGCCATGCTGGGAATTATTAGGAAGGGAATTGAAAACAAATCAGCCAGTATCATAATGCCCCTGTATAAATTGATGGTGCGGTCTCATTTGGAATACTGTGTACAATTCTGGTCACCGCACCTCAAAAAGGATATTATAGCGTTGGAAAAAGTCCAGAAAAGGGCAACTAGATGATTAAAGGGTTGGAACACTTTTCCTATGAAGAAAGGTTGAAATGCTTGCGGCTCTTTAGCTTGGAGAAATGTCGACTGCGGGGTGACATGATAGAGGTTTGCAAGATTATGCATGGGATGGAGAAAGTAGAGAAAGAAGTCCTTTTCTCCCTTTCTCACAATACAAGAACTCGTGGGCATTCGATGAAATTGCTGAGCAGTCAGGTTAAAACAGATAAAAGGAAGTACTTCTTCACCCAAAGGGTGATTAACATGTGGAATTCACTGCCACAGGAGGTGGTGGCAGCTACAAGCATAGCCAGCTTCAAGAGGGGGTTAGATAAAAATATGGAGCAGAGGTCCATCAGTGGCTATTAGCCACAGTGTGTATATATATATGTGGGCGTGTGTGTGTGTGTGTGTATATATATATATATATATATATATATATATATATTTGGGCCACTGTGTGACACAGAGTGTGGACTGGATGGGCCATTGGCCTGATCCAACATGGCTTCTCTTATGTTCTTATGTGACCAGTTCAAACCTGTTCAAAAGGAAATGTTCCCCCTGACAGATTCTTGAGATGAATTTTGTGTTCTTAAGAGAAGTGTTAGATCTTTAGAAAAGCTGTAATTGACTTTGCTAAAGAGGATCCTCAAGGGGCCAGGTAACTGGTTTGAGGCTGCAGGGTGACAGTCACATCTGCCTTTCCCTCGGAGTCCTGGTAGTGAAACATGCAAAATTCAAGAAACCCCCAATTAACCCTTTGCCTAAAACAAATGACAGCAGCCTTCAGCCCATTAAAAGCCCTAGCTAATAAAATGGCCTTTCAGTGTCCTGCAAAAAAATTCTAAACGTGCCCCCCTCACTTCCTCAGGGGACCTACTCAGCAGGGTGAGATCTGCTATAAAAAAAGCACAGGCTCTGTAGATTCAAAGCTTGCTACTAAGGCTGACAATCTCCAGGTGGGATTGAGATCTCCCCATGGACTTCGGTATTATACTGCCACTGACCCTCCCTTTCCCAAACACTGCCCCCCCAGGCTCCACCCCAAAATCTCCAGGAATTTCTCAACACAGAGTTAATAACCCTACCTGCCACTGTGAACACACAGGAACAACCAGAACTTTTTTGTAGAAAAATCCCAGCAGGAACTCATTTGCATATTAGGCCACACCCCATGACATCATTATTGTTTCACACATGGCTTTTGCAGGAAAAGCCCATCAGGAACTTATTTGCATATTACACCACGCCTTCTTGTGCCAAGTCAGCTGGAACTGCGTTCCTGTGCGTTCCTGCTCCAGAAAAGCCCTGGAAACAACGGAAACAACCAAAGAGGTGGCAACCTGAAGACTATCAGCAATGCATGAGGAAATATGCGGAGAGATTGTCCTTTCATCGGCCATAGCATTCTCTGTCATGTCCTGATCATACTCTCTTGGTATTACTATGCTTTATTTAAAACATTGGTTGTCAGTTCTTCTGCCTGCTCTAATGAACTTTGCTGGTTCGCCAGGGAGGTGCATCAACACAGCAGCTCTTATGTACCTTTTACTATGTGTGAAAGTATGACCAGATCTAATTTGAAATCTCAGGATCAAACATTAAAAATCTTTAGCCATGTTTTATTTTTCTATGCCACCCATTCCCTGCCTCAGCACAGGGAGTTACAATTGAAGAGGATGAAAGGGAAGGCAAGCCAAATCCAAAGCACTGTTTGAAATAAAAATATTTAACAGCATGCCCAAGTAGTGACTCAAAGGAACAGAAAATACTGCACTAATAGAAAACATTGTTTTGTCATGCAATCAAAGTTTGGTTTTTTGTCACATGACACTGACGGAATTTAAAGACACAGCCCAAGCCTGTCAGAGTTCACTCAGACACAAGTTCTGCGGTGCTTACTCCTGAGTAAATACACACACGATTACAGTGTTAAGCACACTTTTTCCATTTATTAATTAATAATTAATCAAGACTTGGTATAATCAAGTAGGTGCCTGGTACTATTGCAGATTTATCTGGATCTGCTCTATTCAGATTCAAGTCATCTTCATAATTCCTATCCACTTAGGGGTTTTTTTCTTCTTCAACTAAGGAGGCAATTTGCTTTTGGTCTGTACTCCCTCCCCTGCTATGGTCCTCTGCCTTCTCCCCTAAGCATTCCCTTCTGCTCCCCAGAAGCCACTGGGACTTTCAACTTTTTAAGTACTGGCAGGGTGGAATTCCAGCAGGAGCTCCTCTGCATATTAGGCCACACACCCCTGATGCAGCCAATCCTTTTTTGTAAGCTCTTGGAGGATTGGCTACATCAGGGGTGTGTGACCTAATATGCAAAGGAGCTCCTGCTAGAATTCCACCCCTGAGTACTGGTAGACTATGGGCATATTGGGGAGATAAATTCTAACACAGACTTCTCTTGTCCTCCATAACATGCTGGCTTTGTAAATATAGGAAGCTTTATACTCCACAATGTAAGATTTAAAACTAGTAATACCCACTCACCCAAACTTCACAGAAAGAAGTGGCACAGCCTCAGTAGTACACTTTCGGATTATGCTGAAGATGTAGAATAATTTTTGCTTGTTTTGAATTAGGGCTAAGAAGATCTGGGTTCACATTCCTACTCAGATCTTCGGTAGACCTTCCACTAGTCATTCTTTCTCAGCCAAACCTGCTTCACAGGGGTGCTGTGAACATAAAATTGGGGGAAAGAGGAGTCGTGTAAGCTACCCTCAGTTCCTCAGAGGAAGAGCAGGACACAAACTATCAGGCAGAATGATTAAGTGAAATCAATCTTGGGAGGGTTTTTTATTTTTATTGTTCCTGTTGACTAATTTTAAAACTAGAACAAACTGAGATCACTGTTCTAAAAATATCTTTAGGGGCTAAAAACAAGTTCATTGGCTTCACTTAAAAAAAAATAAAACTACAAGCAGGGTCAAGAGTTTGTCTGTTACATGGAACATGAGCAGAAAGATCTATCAAATAATGAAAAGGGGGAACTGGATGGGGGGACGAGGGAAGGACAGAGACGAACAACGTGTTTGTAATAGATGTTCATTATAAATACATAAGGGACACCAATTTTAAAGTACACATGTTTGGAAAACATGCAGCTATGGGCTGCTTTACAAATACCTTTACTTCAAAACAAAGATAATCTCTGTGGGGAGAAAGCATGCCCGACCATTTAGTGTTTATCCTGACTCATATTAGAAAGCCCGACAGCAAGAAAGTCATGACAGACATAGTATCCTTGTTTACAGATGAGTTCAACAGAGGGAACATACTTATGTATTCCAGCTACCAGAACATCTGCCCTCAGAGTCAGACATCAAACAGATGCGCTAAGGCCTAAATACAAGAACAGATTTCAGTCCCACTGCTGTGTGGCCGTAGAATATGGCCAAAAAGGCATTCAGGAATCATAAACAGTGGGATGATCCATGCATCTTAAAAATATGTATACATATCCACATACGTAATAGTAGGGATGCAAGGCAGCCATGTGGTGCCCCCCAGGAGTTTTAGGAGCAGGGCAATGGGCAGATATGATGTTGCATATGTGACATCACCTCTGCCTTCAAACCTGGATGTGACATAAGCACATTGAGCAACACTGTGGCCCACCATAGTAAGTACCACGAAGCTTTGAGGGATGGCCAGAGCATCATCCAATGTGCTTACTTCGCATTTGGGTTTTCAGGTGGATGTGACATCACATGTTTCACAATGTCATGTCCACCCCTGAACCCTTCTCCTGCCAGCCTGGGAGCAAGGGTGAGAGGGTGGACCCAGGAGCAGGAATCCTCCCATCGTAAGCAGGTAGATGGTAAACCTACACCATAGTAAAATGAAACAGAAGCTCAGTGGCAACTTAAATTTGGTGAAGTTTATTTCAATATAATCTTTCATGAGCCTGACTTCATCAGATGCATAAACTGATCTTTTTCAGTGCATCATCTTCTTTTTATGCATCTGATGAAGCCAAGTAAACTTACACTAGAAGAAATTTTGTTGAAGGTATTGGATTTATACCCTGCCCTATACTCTGAATCTCAGAGCAGTCACAATCTCCTTTACCTTCCTCCCCCTCACAACAGATTGCACCATATATGTTTCAGGTTTGTTTTGTTCTTTAGCCATAACAGCAGAAAGTTTTCTAGTGCATAACCGCCTTAAAGCTGTCACCCCATGTAGACAAGATTAAAGCCTCCTGCAATGCAGGTAGTGGTGCTTGGGTAGTATTCCTTAGTCCAAGAATTGGGGAGCTCTATGCTTGTTCCCATTTTAATCTGTAAAATTAGGAGGGTGTGCCTTTTACCTAAAATATACTTCTGAACCTATCTACAGTAGATTTTAATTTTATTGACGCCAACAAACACCAACATCAGGAAGTTTCTCTGCATAACGTCTGTGCTGGCCTTTGATATTTTGTCAAAAAGATGAAAAGTCAAAAGGACATACTCCCCCACCTTTCTCTACTGCTTTGGACTGGTTTCTTTTTAAGACACAAAGAGACTGAGGTTGGAGGCAGCCATAGAGAGCCCTTTCCTGGAGTCTGCCACCACAGCAACCACTTACATTGCTTCATAATAAGGGTTGGTCCTGCTTAAAATATCCATGAGTTCACAGAACCTTTTTAAAACAGAATGTACAATATGCATTCCTGAGCCTCGACAAATCTATTTGGGCACGAATTTTCCATATGTCTCCCATTATAGTACAGAAACAGAAGAAACAAAGAAAAGGGAAGCTATTCAACTTCTAGATAAATGAATTTAAATGATGAGAAATGATCTGCTCTAAGTGTCTGCAAGAAAATAAAATTAACTTCTAAAAAATATCTCCAAAGGTCATTTGGATGTTAGTTCATGGCATATTCATACTAAGGATTCAAGCATTGATCCTTAGCTGTTCCAAGGTGGTGGCTAATTGGAGACGCACAAGTCTGAGAAAACTTATGAGGGTTTTTCAAAGACTCTGAATCCAAATAATATATAAAATTTTATAGCTCTAGAGCACTCTTGTGAAATCTAGCCTACCATGCATATAAATGTGTCTATAAAAACTCTCAGTTTATTTAGCCATTCGAAAAAAAATTGTGCAAACTACATTTGAGTATACAGTTAAATTTTCATGCTGATACTTCACAGGGTTCTTGTATAAACTGAAGGGGTGCTTCAACCAAATCAGGACTTTGGGGTACATCAAGAAAGACTTCTAATAACTATCAAAGCCTTGTGTCAAAAGTTGACCCTATAGAACTGAATTTCCTATTAGGTAGCATCTGAAAGTTGTACATTGCTGCAGTCTCGGGGATTTCTTCTTCCAGCTGCTTCTCAGGAAAACTTCCAGCTACTTTCTCAGGAAAACAAAGGAAGGAGATTTGGCTTGATGCTATAAACCTGGAAGTACTTGGGGATAAACCATTGCCTGAGCTTCCACAAGCATATCTTGGTGATCTTTGCTATGGTAAAGTTTGAGAATAGCTAATTTTGAAAGTCATCTTTCTAAAGCTGACTTCATTAACGATGTCCTGTTTACAAAGCACAATGTGAGAACAAAAGAAACCAGATTCTGATGCTAAAAGACAAAAATAGCTTTTGCTCACTTTGAGCTTCCATTATCTAACCTTCCTAAAAAGGGGAAAAAATAGCCTGCTCCTCTAATAAACGAGAGACAAGGGTGTTTTTCCCCCTTTCTATGTCCAAAGTGGCTAAAAAAAAGATGCTGTTTGATTCCATGACATACAGCAATTAATTAGTTTGCTTACATTTTCCCCCATTGCATACCTTTCTCCTTAGATGTTTTATATTTTAAACATTAAAAAATAAATTATCAAAATTATGAGTTTCCACTCATGAAAGAGGAGGTAGGTAATTTGCCATTATGGAAACTTACCCACACACACCCAAGCATCATAGTATATTTTATTTAAACAGCCTCTCTCCCCCCCACCCCCCGCCCCTCGCCTTGCACTGCCAGAAGATTTTCAGTGATTGCAGGACTCTGTTGGGGAAAAAGAAAGATTCACATCCACAAGCAGGAAACTCACAAGTATATAGGAGTAACCATGCTAGACCAGATCATGATATCACACTAAATAACTGCACTGGCCAGTTCCATAGCAGTGGGTTGAAGGCCCTGAAATCAGGGGAATCCACGCATCCAGTGGAAGAATGGGAAGCCTGTGCTATAGAGTCTTCCCTTCAAAGCAGCCATTTTCTTCAGGGAGACTGATCTCTATGGTCTAGAGATCAGTTGTAATTTTGGAAGATCTCCAGGCTCCACCCAGAGGTTGGCATCTCTAGCACTTATTATCTATCTGTCATCACAGTCATGCACCTTTGAAGAAATGGGCTACTGACCCAGTTAAAAAATTAAAATAACAACGAAAGTTATTACGTACTTGTGTGAAATGTACTTGAGCTTTTAGTACCAACTATTGCTTTCCATGCTCAGTTTACTTGCAGTAGTTGCCACAAGCGGGCATGCCTACTTTTAGAAGAACCCATATATCAGCAATGTGGCACACCATCAGCCATTCAAAGAAAAGTGATCTGCTTATGATCATAATAGCAATCGTTGGTTTAATTCATTAGCAAAACAACATTCTTCTCTCACACATGGGTTGAGGTAGGGGGAGAGGAAAGAAGTTAAACAATAGTTTGGAGGGTGAATAAAAGCTATTCTGTACATGCTCAGAGATATGCACTCCCTTATACAGATAAGTTACATTAAGGTGGTTTGCAGTTAATGCTAAAAATCAGATTCCAGGCTAGGTGACATAAGTGTTCATTTTTTTCTACTCTAGCCACCCACAGCCCTTCCTATTCCTGAAGGATATCCCTCAGTACAAACAGAGGAGGAGACTCCAGTTTTCTGCCCCCACATTACAAGAGGACAGAAGCTATTGTTTCCCTGCTTCTTCTAATTCATTAAGAACAATATTGAGAAATCCAGGCCAGACTTCACTTGTTTGGCGGGGGGCGGGGGTGGTGGCATCAATTACCTATTTATTTATTTATTTTATTTTTATTTTATTGGATTTATATCCTGCTCTCCTTGCCGAAGCAGGCTCAGGGTGGCTTTCAACAATAAAAGCATTTACAATACAAAACAATAACCAATTAAAACTTTGAGTAGTATAGCAGTTAAAACATTATTTAAACAATTTGGTGCTAATGTAAGATTTCAATCTCTTCAGCCTTCTTGAGTATCCTCATATATTGCTATCCATTAAAAGCAAGTTGAAACAAAGCTGTCTTACAAGCCTTGCGGAACTGGACAAGGTCCCGCAAGGCTCTTACTTCTTCCAGAAGTTGGTTCCACCAATAGGGGGCTGCTATAGAGAAGGCTCTTTCATGGGTGGTCTTCAATCTTGCCTCCCTCGGCCCAGGGATCGTTAGCAGATTCTGTGTCCCAGATCTGAGTACCCTCTGGGGAACATATGGGGAGAGATGGTCCCTAAGGTAGACAGGTCCTCAGCCATATAGGGCTTTAAAGGTAATAACCAGCACCTTGTAGCAAATCCGGTACACAGGCTGTATGTGCTCTCACATGGGGAACCCCAATAACAGGCTAGCATCTGCATTCTGCACCAGCTGTAGTCTCCAGATTTGAGGTAAGAGCAACCCCATGTAGAAGGCATTACAGTAGTCCAATCTCGAGGTGACTATAGCATGGATCACAGTTGCCAGGTCGTCACAGTCAAAGAAAGGGACGAACTGCCTTGCCCGCCTAAGATGGAAAAAGGCAGCTTTGGCAGTGGCTGCTATCTGGGCCTCCATTGTCAGTGAAGGTTCCAGTAGCACCCCCAAGCTTCTGACCTTGGGTGCCGCTACAAGTGGCGCACCATCATAAGCTGGCAGGGGGATTCCCCTTCCCAGGCCGCCACGGCTCAGGCAAAGGATCTCTGTCTACCTAACTGCTTTCTGTCCAACTCCTGGCCCAGAACTCCTGGCATAAGTTTATTCAGATCAACCACTCCTATAAAAGGGACCAGCTACAATGGTGAATCTGTTATCCCAGCCCATTTTCACACAAGTCTTACAAACACTGAGGCCTAATAGGATAGTCTGTTAAAGAAGCAGGACACAACATGAACAACCTAAAAGTAAATGACCCAGGTAATAAAGGTATAGAGCAGAACAGATTAGAATTATTTTGGTTAGGAAGAGGTTAACTCCAGTATCTGTTGCTACTTCCACTTCCATCCCAGGTCATACACACACACAATGCCTTGTCTTTTTCCTCTTCCCTCAATGGAAAGAGATAGAGACCTACCTCACAAAAACAAAAATGGAGATTTGGGGCATGACATTGAGGGGGGAGGCTTGCAACTATATATGCTTGTAGCAACAAACCCAGAGGTCCCATTCAGTGATGCCAGTGACAGCTATATTCCATTAATTTGTTCAATTCTCCCCCCCTTTTAAATCCATCTAGAAATATTTAAAGTTTATAGGATCAAAACTTGTAACTGCATTAATTTCTGTTCACTGAAATAACTGTAGCTATAAACATACTATTTTGGATGCTCAGAGACATATAACCTTGTTCAGAGACATAATGTGCTTCAATAAGAAAGGGAATGTTCACATTATTCTGTTCAAAAATTAAAGTATGACTGTACCTGACCTGCATGCCACAATCCATCACAGAGCTAATGTGCTTAATCCCATTGAAATCAATGAGTTCAAGTGACCGAACCTGAGGAAATGCCAGGAACACATAGCATATTTTAACAGTTAAATAGTGGCTGTTTCCCATACCATGTTCTGCAGCCAAACAACCCTGCGGGGCTTCAATTAACATAGGTTCTTCAGCTTATCCATCTCTCCCTCCCTCTTGAGAAAAGTCTGTGCAGTTCAGCCAGGCCCAGTTGCAAGGTGCACAACCCACTAGGAGTTGGTGAGGCCACCTCAATTTATCCCCTCCCAACATTGTTCCCTCTTTTCTTCCTCCTAGAAACCCTCATATCTTCACCTTTCCATGCTTCCTTTTCTTCTTTCTACTCACCCACCAAGTCTTCAGTTACACCTTTCTCTATAATGGGGACCATGCTTGCAAAACCGAGGCTGGTATCCACTGGAATAGCGGGGGGACAGCAATTTGCCAATGCCACTTAAGGGTACAACCCAGAACCCAGGAATTTCTGCAATCCCTAGAGCTAACCATTGTTACTTCCAAGAAAATTGAAGTGCACCTGGGTTTAAATTGATTTATTTGCCTTTTTAACAAAATTGCAAAATTTTAGGTTTAGGGAAGGAAACCTGAACTTTCTCTTTTTCTTACTGTGATTGCTTTGTTAGTACATGTTCACATCACAGTCTTTTCACTAAATCATTCAAACTAGTTCCCAAAGCATATTAATGGCATGAAAAGTCAGCTCTGGCCATATGATAAAAATAATAAGGCCATCTACACTTTCCAGTTGCCTGAGCCCAACAGGGAATTCCCTGTACTCAGAAACAAACTCCTCCCCCCTCAAAAATTGAAGATAAGAGGAGAAAAAGGTCTCCATAGTGACTATCTAGGAATTTCCACAATCCCTATGGTAGTTATCAAATAAATAGGGGAAACTCCTAGAACAGGGGTGTCAAACATGTGGCCCAGGAGCTGTATCAGGCCCCTGGAGGGATCCTATCAGGGCCCCAAGCAACTCGATGTCATCTGCTTACTTCTCCCTCTCTCTTGCTTCTTTCTGCATAACAACTTGCTTTGCACGGCTTGCTTGATCACACAGCCGCTACAGAGCAACAGCTCTATTTTCTCTTTTTTTCCCCTATGAATTTTCTTTTTATTAACAATTAATTAATACACACAATACCAAAAATACTATACAAACAACCAAAAACAACACAAAACGAAATACTATACAAGCAGACAGATATAAGCAATACAATAATAAAACAAAACATAACATCTTACTGGAAAGTGATGGTAGAAATTGATTAGTCTAAACATCCGTACTCTAAATCTAAGTTCATTATGCCTTAGTATAATACATTTACTATTAATCAGGTATTTACATTGCCTACCATATTATGAACTTTTCCAAAGTTATTTCCATCTTATTCTTATTTTCAGATATATATTTTGCTCTCATTGTCAAGAATTAAGTTTTCATGCCATTTTTAACCAGACATACAACAATTGCCGTGTTTCTTTACACATTTATACGTTCCCTTCTTTTAATCTCACTGATAGGTGGTCCATTTCTGCTACCTCAAGGAGTTTTTGTACAAACTTCTCTAGACTAGGTATCTGCTCAACTTTCCAACTTCTCGCATAGACTAATCTGGCCACCATGACTGCATGCACTAGAAATCTATATACTGGTTTTGGAATGTCTTTTTGGCATATGTTTAATAAGTACATCTCAGGTTGGTGGCTAATATTTCTTTTTAATACCTTTTGGAGCCACCTATGAATTTGGCCCCAATATGTTTTCGCTTTTGAACATTGCCACCAAATATGATAAAGGGAGCCTTTTACCTTCTGGCATTTCCAACACTTATTGGAAGCATTCTGATAGATCCTTGCAAGTTTCTTTGGTGTTGTATACCATCTATACACCATTTTATAAAGATTTTCCTTAAAAATGGCTAATCTTGTGAGTTTTATGCTTTTTTTCCATAGTTTTTCCCAATCTATAAACTCTATAGCATGTCCAGTATCCTGCATCCATTTCACCCAGCTTTCCTTCACAACCTCCTTGCATTTTCATTTCTAACAATAGATTATAGATTTTCTTTATTAATTTTTCATCTGTGCCAATCATAACATCATCCAATTCATTCCTTTTTTTAGCAAAACCAAATTCTTTATTTATTTATTTATTTATTTATTTATCTGGGATTTATATCCCGCCCTTCCCACCGAGTGGCTCAGGGTGGCTTACAACATATATAAAACTAACATAAAAATATAAAATTACACTTTAAATTAGCATTTCACAATATATAATTAAAATCAGACATTTGTTATAACTATACATCATTAAAACAGCCAGCAGTCGTGGAGCTACACTCTATTCAGCTTCAGATAAAAATTCAGTATACAATATACAGCATTCAGTAGTCGGTATACAGGGCCGTTAGTTGTGGGCCAGCCGGAAGAGGACTGTCTTACAGGCCCTGCGGAATTGGGTGAGATCCCGCAGGGCCCTTACCTCCTCCGGCAGCTGGTTCCACCAAAATGGAGCCATTACAGAGAAGGCCCGGTCTCTTGTGATCTTCAAGCGGGCCTCCTTTGGCCCGGGGACAACCAAAAGATTTTGAGATCCCGATCTCAGTGCTCTCTGGGGAACATGCGGGGAGAGACGGTCCCTCAGGTAGGCAGGTCCTAGACCATATAGGGCTTTAAAGGTAATAACCAGCACCTTGTATCGAACTCGGTAGGATATTGGCAGCCAGTGCAGCGCCCGAAGTCCCGGCTGAATGTGCTCCCACCTTGGGAGCCCCAATAACAACCGGGCGGCGGCGTTCTGCACCAGCTGCAATTTCTGGGTTCGACACAGGGGCAGCCCCATGTAGAGGGCATTGCAGTAGTCCAGCCTCGAGGTGACCGTAGCATGGATCACCGTTGCTAGATCGTCGCGTTCCAGGAAGGGAGCCAGCTGTCTCCCCTATACCTAGACTTAACTTGCATCTTAGTCCATCAATCCAATTTTATATCTTCTTCAATTCTCAAATTGCCTTGCTTATCCAATAGTGTTTCATAATTGCCAATTTCTTCCCATTTGATAAAATTAGGGTTCATTGATGCCTCTATCAGTGATAGCCAATTTGGTGTATACTTATACATTTGTGGTTTGATCCAGGCCCAGATTCTATAAACAGACTTTCTAATTTCATGTTTAAGAAATAAAGAGTCTTTGGTGGGAGGTTGGTACCACATATATGAGTGCCATCCTCTGGGAAGATCACCTCCTTCTAGGACCAACAGTCTCTTACTCCTCAATAGCATCCAGTCTCTTGCCCACATTAAGGTACACACTTTATAATATGATTGCCAACCCGGTAACACCAGTCCACCTCTTCGTTTGGCATTTTGTAGTACTCTAAATTTAATCCTGGGTCTTTTGTTTTGCCAGATAAATTTGGATACCATTACATTTATCTGTTGAAAAAATGACTGCGGTAATGTAATGGGAATCATTTGGGAAAAAAATAATATTCTAGGTAATACATTCATTTTAATTATTGAGATCCTACCTAGTAAAGAGATTTGCATATCTTGTCATCTTGTTAAGTCTGCTTTAATTTCCTTAAATAATTTATCATAGTTGTCTGCTTACAGCGACTTTGCTCCAGCCTCTATTTTCTCAATTGGGGAAGAAGGGGGGGAGGCAGAGCTTGCTTTGCCAGGCTTTCTGAATCACACAGCTACTGAACCAAGCCTCTCTTCCTTATATTGGCTGAGGCTTCTCCCTCTCCTGTTCCCCTGGGGAAGGAAGGAAAGAGCTTTCTTTGCCCAGTTCCCTGGATTCCATGGGAGAAATACAAAGAAAGCACTTTTAAGACAGTGCTAATGTTTTGAGCATGTTTTAAACTTTTTTAAAAAAAAATAATAATAACTGTGTTTGCCTGTGTTCTTTATAAAATTTATATCTCCTCTACCTAATCTTAAATAGGTACACACATGGCCTGGCCCAACATGGCCCGGCCCAACGAGGTCTCATTTATGTGAGGAAAAAACCCCTTACAGAACATCGTGATTACCAGCTTGGTTGCCAGAGCACCTGGAGAAGTGACTCACACACGTCTGGCCAGAGAGTGTGGGTAAAAGGGACTTATGCAGTACAAGCAGCCATAACGCTACAAAGGCACTCTAGACCGGTACAAGAGTGCCCACCAGGAGAAGGGATGGTTTCCCATCATTCCATTTGACGCCCATCCCAGCATTGGAGCGGAGGAAACTGCGCCGCCAGGAGCTATCCAAGTGAATGGTTATGAAGTTCTGACTATGGAATCCACCGTGGAGGGCTAACACCACACGCAGCCATCTTCCTACTAGGCTCGACTCCATTCCAACGAAGCAGATGGCTCACGTACACACCAGATGTCACCTATGCCTGCAAGCAACCTACCCACCCCAGGAGTGGTTAAATCGCCCAACCGCCACTTTCTTTGTTTAATGGAGCTCTAGACAAAGACTGTTGCCCAGAAGAAGACAGAAGAAGAGGAAGACTATCTTCAGCCAGAGCCAAGTTCCTTTGTACAAACTGGGTGTTACCTAGGCCATGATTTGACTCTCTATTGTCACCTTTTTAGATAAGTCTAATAGTCCTAAGCATCTCCCCACCCAAGTAATCTCTCTATTCTTCTCCCCAACTGTCACTTTGGAGCCTCCCCCTGGTCCATTTCAACCTGAAAGTTCTCTCAGATATCCAGGATCCAGGCAAGACTTTCTATTGGTTGTCGCAGTAGTCCAGCCCTTATGGGCACTGCGAAACCTCCCCTTTTGGATGGTCATGCATCAGCTGACCACCTTCCTCCTCCCTCGTACCTCCCATCCCCTAAGGACTCAAGGGAGTCCTTATAATCTGTGGACAAGCTACCCATAGGTGTGCTTCTATCAGTATCCCAACTTCTGCTGCATAGATCCATCCCCGATTCTTGATCAGTTTCGGGTCCCTTCTCCCACATCCTCGCTTGTCGCCATTGGAGCCTTCCTTGAAGATTACAATAGGTAAATATCACCCTGTTTGTCTACCCATGTGATCCCCTATCTCTCTATCTATGTTTCCTTGGACTGAATGTGTGTTTTTATGAGTATTTTGTCTTGTATGGAAGCCTATATTCTTCTTAATAAATTATAATTGTTTTACTTAATTAGAGTCCCTGATATTTTTAAGCATTACTTTCTGGACGTGGAATCCTGTATACACAGGTAAAAAGATCCTGAGTGAGCCAGGTGCCCACCTGACAATTCCCCAACCTCGTTTTGAGGGCATTTTGGCTTACATTTATGTCAGATCCAGCCCTCATAACAAATGAGTTTGACACCCCTGTCCTAGAGTATCAACTGGGAGCAATTGTCACAGTTCTGCCTGCAGACACCTTGAATGAGGAGCAGATAGAAGAAGCTGGTCCCAGCCCTTGAATGCTGCAGGAAGACCTGCTGGACAATAAAGAGACTTTATCAGGTATAGAAAAAGAGTCTCAGGCTGAAGTCATAGCTCGAAGCTGGCAGCTCAACACCAGTCAACCTCTGCCTGTGTGCTTGATTAAGGCTGACTGTCTCCCATCCAGGCTGCTCTGCCATTTATGAGTTGCACTTGTCCATGGATGACTCACAGTGTTGGCAGATCCCCTCATCGCTCCAGTGGGTGGATTTTGGGAGTGTTCCAGGGTGGTCAGGGATGTCACACAACATGCTGATGTCACCCGGAAGTGCTGTCATCACATCAGTGATCCCAAGAGCAATGCTCTGGTTGGGGGGGGGGGCAAAACTCTATGATAAATTCACCCTCAAACCATAGTTTTGCCCCAAACCAGAGCATCCGATGCGATGACATCACTTGATATCATCACATCAGGGACATCACACAGCAACATCCCTGCTTAGGGGCAGGGTCCCCCCCCCCGCCCTAGCCAGCTGGTCCAAAGCAGAGAAAAGCCCCTGAAACTGGGGAATCCCCTGCTTGGGCCTGGAGACTGGGAATCCTAACTAAGTGGAGTTTTGCTTATAAAAGAAACCAGAAAAGGGAAAGCCAGCATGGAAGCAGGTTGTCCAAAACAGTCATGTACCTGCAGTTGTTCCATGCCTTGTTCTAGATCTCAGTGTGTTTGTCTTTCTGGACCATGACCTGGTTTGTGCTCTTTGGATTTGCCCTTCTGGTTTGCTGCTTGGACTCCTGGCTACCTGTGGTTTAACTCCAGACTGTGTTTGAACTATGCTAGTGGTCTCTTGAACCAGATGCCTGCCTGAACTTGGACAATAACATTGCATCCTTCCCAAACTTCACTCTCCCTAAAGAACTGCCCCCCCCCCCCAATCTTCCAGCATTTGCCTATGTAGAGTTGGGAACACGATGGTCATTTTACCCACATTTTTAAAACCATTAATTCATTCAATTCATTTCATAGCCCATATAGAGTTATGAAAGTTAAAGTCAATATGATATTGTTAAAGAATTGCTTATGTTTTTCAAATTCACTTGTTAATTTTTTGGAGTTTGTTTGTTTGTGTAAGTGGCAGAATATTTTGCCTCAATACTTGTAAATTGAAAAACACTACTATTGTTAAGGAAAGCTTCTTTTTTTCCTCCAGCAAGGAATGTGTTTCTGCAACAACAGGGAATTTTACAATTTTACAATATATATATTGTTACTCTGTGCTAGTTGTTTGATTACATAGCTTCATTTAATCTCGCTCATAAAGACAGGAATTATTTTTAAAACTGGAATTAAAAGATTCTTGATCACATTATAATAAGACCTGTTTTGCCATTCTGAGATATTGTTTATAACTCAGGTCTTTACTAAATATCAATTAAAAAAATACTGCATACTAGGTATACCTGCCTAAATTGTAATAGATAGTCTGTTGAATTAGCTGTCAACAGACCTATGCCAATAATGATTGCCTAGGACAAAAATAATTCTGAAACCACAGATCCCAGAACTTTCTGAAAACGTGAAAAAAAAAATTACAGACTGTAGTTCATGCAAGTGATAAAGCAAATGATTTTCGTTTTTAAATCCCTTAACTGAAATAATGTTTCCTACGTTAATCTAGTGGACCGATTTTAAAATGATGTCCCTCTCACCTCATGTGCACATGTACTCAGGTCTCCTATTGACTTTTGTCTTGTGAATTTTGTAAACATATGTAGCTTATGTAGATAGTAAGCTGCAATGACCTAGCTATCTGGTCAAAGGGCTGCATGGAGCAAAGAGAGATAGAGCTGGTTAAAGTTTAACCGACAGAACTGTAAACCAACCTGGGGCTGGTGAACCTTTGGAGTCCGATATGGTGATTAGAGAATAACCAGAGTGACACGTCGCAAACTCGGCATAATCAAGGTGAACCTTTCCAGGTGGTGATCTCTGAAATTGCTCAGGTACAGTCCGTTCTGTTCTGTTTTCTCTACTAGCAATGTCCTAAAGATAGGCCTCAGTATTTGAATGGTTCTTACTGTTACTGGTGTTTATAAGCAAAGCATAAATGGCAAATGTTTCTGAACAAGAAAATTTCAGTATTTAGAGTCTGCAGGCACAGGGGTTCTTTATCTGCAATGATTTATATGCTATACAGTCACTTCAAAGCTGGCAATGAATAGATAGCTGGGAAGCTGGCATCTGAGGCAGTCAAATGTTGCATTTTCACTATTTGCCAGATGGACAACTGCTGAGGCGGGCACGGTGGTGACAACGACCAGAACGTTGCCTTCTTGCTGCTTAGCAAGTTTGTGCCAGCTCCCACGGCGTGCTTCCTCTAGCTTGTCAGAAGAAAGCGTTACATATCAATTAGAGGCGCTGGTTCCAATTTTGCATGGAAGACAGCAAGTCAGACAGTAGTGCAAGAGGCACTGCTCACCTTCATTTGTTATGAAGTGCAAAGGACAAGAAAGAATTAATTCTCTCCCCTTGAATTCTCTTTTGGATTTGTAAGCGCGCAATTTTGATGCAGCTAATCATTATGGATATCTTGACTGTGGCAATGAAAAAGCTCTCTCCATGATAGACGGGTATTACTGTACTTCTGTAACACGTTGCTGTCTAGTTTGCAAGCAGGCAACTCTTTCCACTGCATCCTATCCACATTGTCTATGGGTGCCATAGTGTTTATAAGCATGCGCTCTAGCAAGCAAGTTGTTTTGAACCAGGTGCATGTTTCTTGGTGGCTTATATTTGGGTTTCTTCTTCTGATCCAGAAAAGATTAACTAAATTCCAAATTAATTTTTTAAAAACCCCATCCATATTAAATTAATCTGCGTTGAGTGATAATTAGGCAGTAGTAGAAGACCTTGGAGAATGCAATGACAGATGGTATTAAAAGAATGATATAGGGCACAGTGTTACATTGGGCCATAACAACCCATAAACCCCATGTGTCCATTCAACCAATTCATATTGCTGTCTGATGGAATTACGATTGTGCTCTTCCAAAGTCACCTTTTGAAAATGATGCATAATAGACTCTAAAGGCAAGGACAGAGAGAGTGAAGACTTTGGTGCTATTTATAAAGCATCATTATAAGAATCATTGCACACCACTTAGAGCTTTGTAATACCAACTGAGTGGAAGCTCAGTTACCAAACAAAAAACAAGGCAGTGTGAATATATTGATAAAAACAATCTGGGCAACAAATGTGCAATGTCCAAGTCTCATAATCTATTTTGCTTTTACTGTGTTATCTCTCTATCATTTGGACAGTTCTCATTAAAACTATAGACGAGTAGCCAAAGGCTATAGAAAACCCTGATGTTCCTAATCAACATAATCTCATACTTAAAAAATGAAGCCTGTGTTTTTTCTTAGATGCTGGATTTTATATATACTTCTTGCTTAGAGACCTGTCTCATGCAGCACTGTTATGATTATTTAAATTATTCCTTAGAGAGCCTCTTCGCTCCCAAACTTGTCAAACAGGGTTTAGGTATTTATGCCTCTGGGATCTTCTGCCATGCTTGGGTGGACCCTATGCCTTTCCTCCCACTTCACTGAATCAAGTTTGAAGTTTTCCTCTAGTCTATGGAGCCTGCCCTGACCTAGATAGACCAAGCTAGCCTGATTTTGTCAGATCCCAAAAGCTAAGTGGAGTCAGCCTTGGCTAGAATTTGGATGGGAGACCTCCAAGGAATACCAGGGTCATGATGCAGAGGCAGGCAATGACAAACCACCTCTGAGCGTCTCTTGCCTTGAAAACCCCATGGGTTCACCATAAGTCCCCAGCATGGGGCCTACCTCTAGTTTAAGTGGCACGTCCATTAGAGAACAGCCATTCAAGTTGGAGAAAGGCTTCTTAGACTGAAGAATGTTCTTTAAAGAACAGTTAGATCCACCCTGCTGTCTAACAGAAGAAAAAGGATGTGAAGAGAATCTATTACATTTTCATCCCATCTCTCCGCAAAGACCTAAAGTGTGTGTGTGCAGACAGACAGACAGACAGACAGACAGACAGACAGACAGACAGACAGACAGACAGACAGACAGACAGACAGACAGATAGATAGATAGATAGATAGATAGATAGATAGATAGATAGATAGATAGATAGATAGATAGATAGATAGATAGATAGATAGATAGATAGATAGATAGATAGAATTCCCACCAACCCCCACCCCATATTCTCCCCACAACATCCCTGTCTGGCAGAATGAGCTGAGTGATACTGACTAATCGAAGTCACTGAGGTTCATGCCTGAACAGCAGTTTGGACCTTGGATTTCCAGTCAAAGTTCAGCACTCAGCCGCTGCATTAAATTGGCTCTTTAGAGCTCATGAGCTTCAGACCTGCTTCTAGCCTCATCTGGGTGGAATCTCGGAGGCCAAGAACTTTCTGCTCTTGTATTTACAAAAATATACTAAGACCATACAGTGAAAACAAATCCAGTTAGACTGGTGGTGACTTTATGAAGAGTTCAGTTTGGGTACATTTATTACATCCTAAAGAGAGAACAGCCTGTGATAAAGCAGGCTCCAGCTCTCTGCTGTCCCCATGCCATCAATCACTTGTGGGGGGGGGCAGGGATTTACAGGACTGGAACATTTTGTACCCCTTTAAACCACCAATCTGCCACATAGCTGATGGGCAGTGTGATGGGAGTTCTGGCTGTGTTTGCAAGACCTTGAAGCAGAATAATAGAATCATAAAGTTAGAAGGGATCTCCAGGGTCATCTAGTTCAACCTCCTGCACAATGCAGGAAATTCACAAATACCTCCCCCACAAACACACCCAGTGACCCTAGTTCCATAACCAGGAGATGGCGAAAAAACCCTCCAGGATCCCAATCTGGTTTGGAGAAAAATTACTGCCTGTGCAGCAATTGGAGCAGTATGAGGCAGCTCCATGTCCTGGCCCTTTAAATCCCTCCGTGATGCAGAAGCTGTTTTTATGCGTACTTTCCCTCTCCCCAGGGCTTCCCAGGATCTAAGGCAAGTAACTATGTAAAAACAATATAAAAACAATGCAATAAAACAAACACAAGAACAAAACTAAATATCTTAATATTTAATTTTCACCAAGAGTGTAATCTTAAGCAGGTCTACTCAGAGTCACGTTCAGATCTATTCAGTGATATTCAGTCCCAGGAGTTCTTAGAACTCCACCGTAAAAGATGGCGAATGGTCTACTTGTTTCCAGAGTTCTTATTCTCATCCATTTCAATTTGCTACATGAGTCCCTTGCAGCTCAGTATTGGTCTATTGATCTGTAGACGACAAACACCATTTTTCTTATCTTATTCATGGAAACAGTAACTAGGCTTCCAGAAAGCACTGCTAACAAGCACGCTCCAGAAGCAAAAGCACAGCTGGAGGGAAAGGTAGTACATTGAAAACCTGTGTTTCCATCAGGTTAAGAAATTCCACAATCTCTTTCTTTGCCATGTGCATTGATCTTTGAACAGCTGAAGACAAATGTGTCTGCAGATACAGGGATGAGGCCAGAACCCCACTAGGCACAGCATTGCAAGGTCTTGTGAGTCAGCCTCAGGTAGATTCAAAAAGGTGTTGAGAACCTGCCATTAAAATGGAAGCGTGTTCATCCATGAAGGGTTGATATGACTGAAGGTGAGCCAAAAGGGTTAGAGTGCATGCTTTGCAGCAAGTTCAAACCTTTGCACATTTAGTTCAAACAAAACAAATCCAAGGTATATATAGACCCAAAGCTATGCTGCTGCTTTATATGTTCATATGTAAGAGCTGCAAGGATTTGAATGGAAAGGTTCACAATCTCCACCACTATGCCATCGAGTCCTGCAGGCTATAATGTACAGAAATTATAAGGCAAAACGAAACTCAGTTAAATGCAATGTTAATTAAATTTAACTATATGACTCCCAAAAGAAAATGGCCTTCCTATATTCTAAGCCTATTTTCAAAGTTTATCAGGGCAATTTTTTTTTTTGTAAAGTAAGAAAATATATGGTATAGCCTGCTGAATTTAGATCAAGGAAATCGAGATCCAAACTTTTACTTATTACTGGGTGATCCTGAGTTTGTTATTGCAGATATTCTCTCATTCTAACTCCCCCATCATAAACCATGTTTTAGCAAGGATACAGCAGAAGAAAGACCCCAAGAACATCCCTCAAATCTCCCTTGCCGGACTGGTGAGGGGACTCCTCATGCAAGAGGCTGCCTGCTACATCTCAGCATGATTCACTCATGGCTCTGGCCTAGTTTTTTACTCAGCTCCTGTTTGTGGTGTGGTGGTGGGTGACCTAACAAAAAACACAGAAATTATTCGTCCTCAGGAGAGGCCATGTCTGTTTTAGTTGCCATCTCCTTCCAAGCAGCATCAGAAACAGCATCTCACACAGAGAGATACAGTCTTTTAACGTATTTTGAAAGTAAAACTTTTTTAAAATATAAGGCAGGTCCTCAGCATTAGTTCAGAAAAAGGTGTGCCATTTGAAATTTGGGAAACTGTTCTTCAGATGAGGAGACAGTCTCAGAAAGACACCTTCTTTCCTTGCCGATCCAAAATACGATCTACCAATAACTGCAAAATGTAGTGCAGTGGTTAGAATATCGACGCAGTAGGACGGTGTCTAAGTTCAAGTTTTCATTCGGCCAGAGAGCTCACTGGGTTACCTTGGGCCTGTCACACTCTCTCAGTTTACCCTACTTCCCTGAGGAGTTGTTGTTGCAAAGGTAACATGGAGGATGGAAGTGCTATGTACACGATTCTGAGCTCCTTGGAAGAATGGTAGGATAAAAATGTGATAGATATTTGGCAAGTCAGTTTGAATCATTTATTTGCATTTTCTGAGGTTCACTGCTGGCTTAAAACTCATATATTCATTTCCAGAAGATGGAATTGAATGGGGGGGGGGGGTTAAAAAGGCCCCTTCCATTACAGTGAGACTTGATTCTTTTTTTTACTTGTTGCATGAGGTGATTATGACCGTGTCAAAATTATATTAAAAGGCAGTAGATTAAAAAGTGTTTGATGAAAAATTTAATATCGAAGAAACCCATTTTGAAGCAGCTTTTGAATAGGAATGAAAAAGGTGCTCTAATTTTAACTGGCAAAAAGAATTCCTTTATTTTTAGTAACTCAGAACTGAGCTGTAATACAACTAGCAAATAAGATTTTTAAAGCAATTTGATAGTGAATAATATCATCATAGGACAGCTTGGCAATTATAGGTAGCTCCCCAAATTTATCAGCAAGAAAGCTATGTAAAGATAGTATAACCTTAGCTTGGCAAATGTAATCTGAACATATTCATAAAATCTTAACAATCCTGAAATGTATTGCCACCAGACGCTACCTTCAATTAGCAGTACTGAAAACACTTGAGTAGAATGATACTGTTAAGTAAGTCAGCAGTTGTTATTCATTGCAGAACTTTTCAGTAAAAAAAAATATTAAAACATGCTTGTTTTATTATTATAATCTATTTCCCATATTTTAATTAAATATTTAAAAAGGAAGAAGACCACCAGTAGTAATGACTTTGAATGACGTTACCAGACAAGAGTTGCTACAGTTACGGCTGATAGCCTGTGAGAATTTCTTGTGCTCCAGCCATAAGTTTAACTATTCATTGTACTATTTAATAGTTAGCATGTATATATTTGAAGGTTTTGATGTTGTTCAGTCACACAGTCGAGTCCGACCCCATTGACATATCCCATAGATATTCAAAGGTAGCTATCTGTTATATATTCGAAGGTAGCATTTATATGTGCAAAAGTACCACACATGCTGGCCCAGCTGGCATCAACCAGAACTCAGGCTTTTTCCATCATGACTCTAGCTTTGGGAATGGGCTCTCTAAAGAGGTGAGGGGGTCTACCTCCTTGAGATCTTCAGGAGGCACGTCAGGGCCTGTCGGTTTGCCAGGGCTCAAAGAGGTGAGGGGGTCCACCTCCTTGAGATCTTCAGGAGGCACGTCAGGGCCTGTCGGTTTGCCAGGGCTCTTGAGAGAGTTTGATGAACAGGCATCTTTTAAAGGGGAGAGAAGAGATTTGGAGTTTGCTCTTTTATTTTTGGCTTTAGCTGAGGATGTTTATCAATATTATTGTAAGCCATCTTGAACCATGAGGAAAGGTGGGCTATAAATGTTTAAATAAGTATATAAAAATGATGTAGTACTGGAGAATGGTCAAAGCATTTCATATACATTATCTCAGCAATTGATAAATGTAGTAGTATTGACCCCATATTAAAGACATGGCATGGGCAGCAAAGCCCCAGCAACAAAGGCTCAGATTTTTGCAAATTTACAAGATGGTGAGCAATTGACTCCTTCAGTTTGGTATAGTGGTTAAGTGTGCAACTTTTACCTGGGAGAACTGGGTTTGATTCCCCACTCTTCCACCTGCAGCTGCTGGAATGGCCTTGGGTCAGCCATAGCTCTCGTAGGAGTTGTCCTTGAAAGGGCCACTGCTGTAAGAGCTCTCTCAGCCCCACCTACCTCACAGGGTGTCTGTTGTGGGGGGTGGAAGGTAAAGGAGATTGTGGCCACTCTGAGATTCAGAGTATAGGGCAGGATATAAATCCAATATCATCATCTTCATATTCTCACCCTTTCATTCGCTTTTCTTTCTTTCCTCTGTTCCTATTGCATCTGTTAAAGTTTCAGCTGAAAGATCCAGAGAGTACAGAGCTCTTTGCATAACATGCTGTCACTGTATGATATTCATCGTTGTTTGTTGTATATTGTTCCTACTGCATTGTTTTTAACTATGTAATCTGCCTTGAGTCTCACTAGGAAAGCTGAAATACAAATGAAGTATATAAAATAAAGTAGGACTCCCTGGGATATTTAAGTTAACTTTCCAACAGAATATTTTTAGTAAATGACAACCAGGGCTTTTTTTGTAGCAGGAACTCCCTTTGCATATTAGGCTACACCCCCCTGATTAGCCCATCCTCCAAGAGCTTACAGGGCTCTTAGTACAGGGTCTACTGTAAGCTCTTGGAGGATTGGCTACATCAGGAGTGTGTGGCCTAATATGCAAAGGAGTTCCTGCTACAAAAAACCCCAAATTCTTTATAACAGCGCTACAACAAATTCTTTATAACAGCACTACCAAAAAACTTTGTATTTAGGATGAATATAGATCCCAAACTGAAAAAACAGTATGCTTTTTTAAAAAAATCACTAAAGCCAACTACACAAAGGAGATAGATGCAACATGGTAAGACTGTTCCAGGGTTGTACTACATTTGATTGTGGATATAGAAGGCACATAACTGGCTGTTCTACAAATCTAGCACATGAGAGAAAGACATGCAGAAGACGTGCATGTCTGAAAGCTACTCAACATGCATATTTGAATGCTTTTCCTAGAGCCCTGCCTCAGTCATGGTCAAAAAATCTTAATGTCAGTACATTTGTAGGGGTGATAACACCAATTTAAGGGAATAAATCCAGGACAAGCCAGCCCAAAGCTCAAAGGGACTACCAGAGCCAGTCACAGCTGGTCAAAGACCTGGTACCCACTAGGGTTGCCATGTCCTACTCAGGAAATATCTGAGGACTTTGGGGGTGGAGCCAAGAGACTTTAGAGGGGTGGAGCCAGGAGCAAGGTTGTGACAAGCTTGATTGAACCCTGAAGGGAGTTCACATTTAAAGGAGCCATGCTCATTTTAAATGCCTACCCTTCATTGGAAATAATGCAAGATGGGGCATCTTCTTTTGGGGCTCATAGAACTGGACTCCCTAGTCCAATCTTTTTGAAACTGGGGGGGGGGGGTAGGAGAGGCACCAGATGCAATGGTGCCTCTATCTCAAAAAACACCCTCCAAGCCCCAGATACCAATGGATCAATTCTCCATTATTCTTTATGGGGAACGGTCTCCAAAGGGTATAATGAAGAGCCCAACAGACATTCAACCACCCAGCCTCTTTCTGATAACTCTGAAGTAGGGAGAGGGCCTCCAAACCAGGGGATAACCTCTGTCCCCAATTGGGATTGGCAACCCTAGCACCCACAGAATAAAGAGGACCCTCCTGGGAAAGAGATCAATAGAGAGAATGATCACTCATACCTAGTTCTCAGAGCTGAGTGTTTTACCTGCTGAATTCTCTCCTCTGTGATCATCCCGTCAGTTCTACACTATGAGCGACTGTCTCTTTCACTGTGTTTTTATTCTGCCTACAAGTTTGGTTGTAGAAGATGAACCCCATCTTTTCCATTGTTTTACTGCACATTTAACACTGGAATTGGGATTCTAAATTGTGTTTGTTATTGTGAATTAAAGTCCATGGGTTTTACATTCACACTAATAAAAAATGCATTAATTCACGTTAACTGATCCCGAATATATTTTTAGGCCTTTCCATGCATCTACTTTCAGTATTCTTGCTTTGTGAAGGGGGGAGGAAAGGAATGATGCAAGTACCACTGATCATCTAGCTAATGACCTCAAGGGTAATAGGTGGTGGTTGAGAAATTTGC
This sequence comes from Heteronotia binoei, assembly GCF_032191835.1. Lineage (NCBI taxonomy): Eukaryota > Metazoa > Chordata > Lepidosauria > Squamata > Gekkonidae > Heteronotia > Heteronotia binoei. The sequence goes on from NC_083228.1 coordinate 35,820,170, forward strand.
TGACACACTGGGTGCAAAGTTCATTCACTGGACTTGAAAATAGAAAATCTTTCAAAAACTTGCAATGACTCCCAAAGACAAGCATCTAAACCATTCATCCCAAAGCTCACATCTTTGATCTTTTTCTTCTTTTGGGTGGCAGCAGATTCAGCAATCCATTCAAGGGAAGGTTTGCACCTGAGCATCCACAAAGCCCCATCGCAATCCAAAGGTTCTCTGTTGATTTTCTTTGTTTTGTTGAGGTGCTAGGTATTTTTAGTTGGGTTTTTAAAAATTACTTTGAATGATCAGTGTAAAATATCTTCACAGGCATTATGGAACTTTCTTTTTTTAAAAAAAATTACTTGATTTATCTTAAATTTGATTGCAGTGAGCACCCCTAATTAACGTGATTTTTTGATGATAATCAGTCACAATGGAATTAAATCAAAAATCCGGGGAAGGATTGGCCGGCACCCAGAAAGAAGCTGCCCTCCGCACATTAATTCAGCGCACGGGATATAATTTGATTCAGGTAGGATTCCCCATCACATTCTTGGTTACTATTTTCTCACTCATTTAGGGTAAATTAAATAGTGCCATCCTAAACAGTTACGCCTTTCTAAACCATATGACTTTATCCATTAGGATGGCAATGTTAAGAAGGGTTTGCTCAGTGCCTAGGGCAAAAAATTTTCTCCTGAATCAATAACACCCCCCTCCCAGGTATATGTCGCAAAGTTATTTCATTACAAGTTACGTGATGGAAATATGCTTTCCACCTTTGCTTCCCATAGTGAATTATTTGATATAAAATACTCAGTAAATCTTTATGACTGGCTTCATTCAACCAGCAGTCCCCCTTCTGTTACTTCTGGGAGCAATTAAGTTTCCCAGAGGAGCTTGCAGTCTCACCAACCTGGTTGAGGTTGTTTCTATAAGCTGGCATCTCCATATAGAGGCTCTGCATAAAGCTACTGCAATTAAAACAACTGCCATGATCACATAAACCATGGTAACTACCTGTTCTACCATACTTTGAGTAGCATCCAAATAAGGATCGGCTGATTTCTCAATCTTAGTTGGGCTGTACAGTGATGCTCTTACTGGTAGTTTCTAAGAAGTTTCCATGGTCTGTCATGCCCAACAGCTGAACTTCAGAGTTCCGCTTTTTATTTCTACTGGAACGTAATGAAATAAATCCATGCATCAGAATATTTGTCACCTTCATAGATTTTAAGGTACAGAATTATTAATATTTTAACATTCACAGACATTACCTGAATGAATACAATGAGAAAGTCAAGGTTAGTTATGGGCCATGATTATAATGCCTGCGGCTTTTGTTGTAGCAGGAACTCCTTTACATATTAGGCTACACTCCCCTGATGTAGCCAATCCTCCAGCAGCTTACAGGGCTCTTCTTACAAGGAGTTCCTGCTACAAAAAAAAAGCCCTGGTAATGCCTAAATGCTAATTCGCATACTTTCCCTGTCAACTGTTTGATTAAAGACTTTCCCCCCTTTTCATCCTATTTAGATGTTGTACTACATTTTTGTTATAAATAATATTTTAGGATGAAAGTAATCCAAGAGGCTCTTTCAGGTCTCATGAGGTGATGTCATGATAGGACTGATTGCACAAGAAATCCAAATAGTCTCTTGGCAGGAATATTCTCAGAGGAACAAACCAAACAATATGTTCCCAAAGGGCATGTACTGTAGGGGCTGCTGGAATGTCTTTGGAGGTCCAAAGGCGGGGTGGAATTCTAGCAGAAGCTCCTTTGCATATTAGGCCACACACCCTTGATGTAGCCAATCCTCCAAGAGCTTACAAGGCTCTTTTTTGTAAGATCTTGGAGGACTGGCTACATCAGGGGTGTGTGGCCTAATATTCAAAGGAGCTCCTGCTAGAATTCCACCCCTGTCCTAAGGCATTTTTAATTAAATAAATGTAGCTACAAAAGACCTTGTCTAAAAGTTCTATGACCATAATGATTTCAATCCATGGAGTGTGACTTCCATCCCTTCCTCCTCCTGCTGCAGCCCCAAATCCTCCCTGCCTCGAACTACTGCTTCTGGGGTGACAGGGAAAAGTGTTCAGAACTTTTAGGCAGGATCCAAGTCATCATCACATGAGGAAAATTAACTGATGTATCCTGAAGGGACTTGCAATTTTGATGTTACTTGTATTTCAAAATATTTTTCATTCTCTTCAACTCAGGAAAATGGTCAAAGAAAGTATGGAGGGCCACCACCAGGTTGGGATGGACCACTGCCAGAAAGAGGCTGTGAGATTTTCATTGGAAAATTACCCCGGGACCTCTTTGAAGATGAACTTATACCATTATGTGAAAAAGTAATACTTTTATATTTCCTAACTTTTCTTCTCTTACATATATAGAAAGAATTTTATGAATGTGTTTGTTTTGTTATGGTAATGTGCAGGCCTTTCTCTGTAGCAGGAACTCCTTTACATATTAGCACACACACCCCTGATGTAGCCAGTCCTCCAAGAGATTACAGCAGGCCCTGTAAGAAGAGTCCTGTAAGCTCTTGGAGGATTGGCTACATCAGGGGTGTGTGGCCTAATATGCAGATGAGTTCCTGCTACAAAAAAGAACCCTGGTGATGTGGGAGTTCATCCAGAGCCTGGGACGGTGGCTGCAGACTCAGACAGTTCAGCAGAACTAAAAAACAAAAGAAAATAGAGACATGCTGTTCCAGTCATTCAAAATTTGGTGTCACTAAGGTCCACTACCCTGTTCTGTTATTGGCTACTTAGTGATGATGCGGCTGGAAATGCAACTTATGGGGCTGGCACACAAATGCACACAAGCTTCCTGCATGTGCAAAGATGGCAGCAGATCTGAAGGTGTCTCTCTGCTAGTAATTAGGTCATGGCAGACAAGCCAATTTAATTGCTGCCAATGTCAGGCATGTGACTTTGCATAGGAATAAGAAATAGAAGCACCCCCAGATAACTACTTCTAATATTTAAACACTGGCCACATTCAGGAGAAAATAAGCTGCCAGGAGTGATCAAGCTGCCATCTCATCCATTGTCCTAGGGGGAAGATGTGATATAAATTGTTTACTTCAGTATATCAGGCTTTCATCTGAATCCACACTGGTCCCCGAGAGGTGCATTTGTGTGCAGAGGAACTTGAGTGGAAATCATGATGGAGACACAATAGTAATGCAGGACTTGAGATGTCACTGCCTAGTCCACTTCTAGGCACCAAGGTACATTTTTATGGTACTCCATCCACTATCTGAAGATCACCTGCTTCATGTGTTACACTTGGGGAATGGGTAGTGAAAAAGAACCCACCACCTTACCCCAATAACTAGCACAACCAGGTGTTTTCCTGCACTAAAATATATTGTTAGGAACATTGGGTGCTTTCTTGCGGCAACTGTTTACAAGTGGATTTTGCCATACTTACACAGTAAAAATCCAGTTGCAAAGCATGTTTTTAAGTGTGTGTGGATGCACCCATTGAGTGGCTGTCCAGAGTACTGGTAGCTCAGTGCTAAGAACGCTTTCCGGGGGAATAAGGCCCACTGAATAGACTTGAGTAGCATTCTTTCTGAGTAGACCTGTTTAGGATTGTTCTCTGGGTTGCCTAGTGATCTTTCAGTTTGACAATTCACATAAGGCTTTGGTATGTCTAAAATATTGCTCTATGTTCCTCAACAGAAAAAAAAAAATTGTCTGTGACCATGCTGGCACATTATGGACTTTTATGCCGCATTCATTCCAGTAGAGAGATTGTTTTAAAGAACATATTTGCAGACTTCGTTAACATTAATGTACTCTAATGTCAGCAAGACAACTTAGAACAGTTACAATCATAGGGGCACACTTTGCTGTTGAGGGCCCATGACTCTTTGTAAAGAGGCAAAGTACAGAAAAGGGAAACTAATTCAGGTTATGTATGCCTCAATTCTAAATACATTTGTAAGAATTTGAAGATGAACTAGGGTTGCCAGGTCCAACTCAGAAAATATCTGGGCACTTTGGGGGTGGAGCCAGGAACAAGATTGTGACAAGCATGATTGGACTCCAAAGGAGGTTCTAGCCATCACATTTAAAAGGACTATGCTCCTTTTAAATGCCTTTCCTTCATTGGAAATAATGGGGGATGGGCATACCTTCTTTTGGGGCTCATAGAATTGGACCCCTGGTCCAATCTTTTTGAAACTTGCGGGGGGGTCTGAGAAGAGGCTCCAGATGCTACACTGAAAATGTGGTGCCTCTATCTCAAAAAACCGTCCCCACAGAGCCCCAGATACCCCTATATTGATTCTCCATTATGCCCTATGGGGACGAGTCTAGGGTTGCCACAGGTCTGACTCGGGAAATATCTGGGTACTTTAGGAGTAGAGTCAGCCTAAGACTTCCTACAGCCTAAGAGGCCTTCTCTCAAGCACTCTTCCAGTTCCAATGAAAATCTGCTGTTAGAGGAACCATCTTTAGCCTAAGGTAGGATGCATGCCCCATCAAGTCACAGCTGACTTATGGCAACCCCATAGGGATTTCAAGGCCAGAGGCTTTCAAAGGCAGTTTGCCATTGCTTATCTCTGGCAAAAATCCCTGGACTTCCTTGGTGGTCTGAGATCTGACAAGAAGACAACTAACATATTATCAGGTCACATCTGAAGGATAAATAGAATCCAGCTGGAGCCAATCTTTGGATGAAGGCAAGACCTGCCAAACATTACATTTCTAAGAGATTAGCTAGGTAACTGTGAGATCGGGTTTGTGACCATAGTTTATAGTTTGTAAGATGAACCTGTGTTATGTGTGTCAGGTGTTTATATGTTTTTATTGAATTGTTTCAATATTCTATATATACACTTTTTAAATGCTACTTTAACATCTTCATTGTTTTAATGTTGAAGTGTTTTGAAGTTTTAATGTTTGCTGCCTTCAGGACCCTATTTGGAAGGAAAGGCAGCATGGAAATGTTTTAAATACAATAAACATAAAATAAGTTTAACAAAACAAAATCATATGGCCTCTCTCAGGTTTATTTCACTTCTCCCCAGAACACAAGAAAATAGTACAGAAGAGCTGTCTTGTAGACTTCTTCAGCCCAGCCTACCACACCCCCAGTATAGCTGCCCCATTCCCACCTGCTGCTCATAGGTCAAAATTTACAGTTAAATGAAGGCTCATGTATGCAGAGAGGCCAATGGACTTAATAGGGATCCCCTGAGTCAGCAATAGAAAGATTGTACAAAGGAAACTTACATATGCACACCCCTGTGCCAGCATACTACTTGCATTCCAGTGCAGGGTTTGTGTTTCTACCAGTGAGCATGAATCCATGGGCGTTTTCGCACTGACCTTTTACTGGCGCGACCACCCTCCTCACGCCGGCGGATCTGCAGGGATTTCGCACCAGAAGCGCTGGCGCAGCCAAAAGAGCCGGCTACTTCCGTCGCGAAACCCGCTCAAACGTTTTCCTGCTTCTTGGCGGTTTCCGTTTGAGCTGGTTTCGCGACGGAAGTTGCCGGCTCTTTTGGCTGCGCCGGCGCTTCTGGTGCGAAATCCCTGCAGATCCGCCGGCGTGAGGAGGGTGGTCGCGCCAGTAAAAGGTCAGTGCGAAATCAGCCCATGAAAAATTGGGACTCACATGAAGATGAAGAACATTCTATGTGGCCCAGTCCCTGTTCAGATAGGTCTTGAGGAAATAAATGCTAAACAAAACCAAAATAGAGGGTTGGAGCCCAACTAAAATTTCCACGCATGCAAGAGGGGTGAATATCACGGATTCCCCCTCCTGAAGCAGACCTACAATTCCCTCCAGGCTATTCCCTATCACACCAGACTAGCATTTGAGGAGCATTTTGGGCTGCTCTGGGAGGGAATGTGGTTGGTGAAGTCCCATTTCCCCAGATGGAAATCCTGCCATCTCTGAAAGTTGAAAGTTGTAGGGGGGATCCAAACCTGACTAAAAATAATTTTAAAATTTCCCTCAACTATTGTAACCTTTAAAAAGAACTAGTAAGCCCGATAAAACAAAGATGGTCAGTTCTTCTCTCAGGATCACTTCCCAGCAGTGTGCATTTCACCCATATGAATAACCCTGTCCTGTGAGCGCAAACATTATGCCTTCAAAGATATATAAATGTGTTATGTGTATGAGACAGCTATTGCATTTTGTTGGGTGTTTCTACATGGCTTCCTCTTGTGTTGCTAGTATGAGATAGTAAAAGCATAAACAAGTTAAACAATAGATATTTTACAGAAGTCTCGAGTGCACCAAAGACAGATATGGGTGCAGAATACATACTATGGGGACTATGTATTTCTGTCCCCCTTCTCCCCCCACACACAAACCTCAATTTAACACACCTTCAGACAGGACCAGAATATGAAGAAAGAAAGTGCAAGCCACCTACTTTTCCTCTTACCATTACCCTGTTTAAAGAACTGTTTAAAGAACACCTGATATCCTTTTGTACCAGACACAGCCTAAGACAGATATGAAGTAATTTCCAAAAGAAGCAACCAGACACTCTGTCTTCCTACTGCTCATTGTTGCTACCAGGGGAACAAAAAGTGTCATAGAAGAAGAGTCATTCAAATCGCCTACACCAATTTAAATTGGTAGGTATGTTTCTGCCATTTGTGCGGAGGCTCTTTCTCTGATGAACAGTGTTTATCCTATACAGAGTTATGCCATCCTAAATCCGTAGCCTTCAACTGACTTTGAAAGGTGTCACTCTGTCTAGGATGGCACTGTTAGAAACCTCTTCTCTCTTTTTGTTCTCAACACAAACAGAAGTGGGATTTTTAAAAAATACAAAGAACAGATCAATGCAAGAAATCATTACGTACATTTGGATAAGTGCACTCCACAATTCCTCAGACATGCACAGAAGAGCAGGCAGTGTGTTATCAGTGTGTGCCATTTACCTTACTAACTAGATCAACAGTGCTAGAGCAGCAAGGGTTGACTTCAACAGATGCTTCCTTTTGTTTACTTTGACTTTGAACATGTATCAGAAGGCGTATCTTGAGCTTTGCTTAACAATCGTGGGCAGTGGTTAAGCTACTCTGAGGAGGAACTGATACACAAGTACAATTGCAAGAACTTTGTGCAGCACTGTTTAAAATACTGTTCTGTCTAAGAAAAAAGGTTATACAAGATTGTTCTTTGTTCCTTCAGATTGGTAAGATCTATGAAATGCGAATGATGATGGACTTCAATGGAAACAACAGGGGATATGCTTTCGTAACCTTTTCCAGCAAGCAGGAGGCCAAGAATGCTATCAGGCAACTGAACAATTATGAAATTAGGTAAACTTGGTATTATATAGCTAAGATTCAAACTGAGTCAACAAATTATCCTGCAAATGTTTTTGCGTAACTTGATTACTCAAGGTCCGTGCGGCATTTAAGAAACAAAAGCCATGCTTCAAACCACACTGGGCCTCACATCCAAACCACACATGGTATAGCAAGGATTTATACTAGGGGTCAGCAACTGGGCCAAGTCTGACTACCAGAAGTCCCTTAGTGACTGCTGTCCAATCTCAGTCTAAGCCCGCTACAGAGAAGTTGTAAAGATTAAAATGTACGGATTGTATGTATGAACAAATCCTTCTTGCATTAGATTTTCTATATAGCATCGTCTCTTATGAAAAGATGGGAAATATTTTCATGAACAAAATCTTAACCTATCCCTAATTTATTTCTTTTTTAAAAAAAATCTGATTGCTATTGGTAAACCCCATCCCCATCAGAGGGCATTGTTTATCAGTTTATGATTTGCTACCTACACTGTTCAGATACTTTAACAAGGCAGTAGTTCCAGAGGGCAGCCATGTTGGTCTACAGTAAAACAGAACTGAGTCAAGTCTGACAGAGCTTTGACCCTCAAAAACTTAAACCCTGAAGCTCTTGTTCTTCTAAGGTGCTTCTGGACTCAAATCTGTTTTAACATGACACTCATAGTTCTGAAGCATAGTCTTGATCAGTGGTTCTCAAAGAAGGAAGTTTCACTACAAAAATGGAACTGTTGTTTATATGCAGGAATGGACGGCTCCTAGGAGTTTGTGCCAGTGTAGACAACTGCCGTTTATTTGTAGGAGGGATCCCTAAAACCAAGAAGAGGGAAGAAATTTTAGCAGAAATGAAGAAAGTTACAGATGGTGTGATTGATGTGATCGTATACCCTAGCGCAGCTGACAAAACAAAAAACCGCGGATTTGCTTTTGTGGAATACAGCAGTCACCGAGCAGCGGCTATGGCAAGAAGAAAATTGCTACCAGGTAGTATGCATAAGAATACTGCAATATCGCTGGGTATAGACAGAATCAGATGTTGGCCACCAACCTAAGCAAACTAAATGGGTATTCCCAGCAAGGGAAGGAGAGTTCAAGGTGCATGGCTCTAAGTTACCACTATGCAATAATTCTTGTGCATGTTCAAAGAAAAAGATCTCCATACATATATGACACCTTTTGTCATGCCATACACAAACGTGACAATCCAGGGTTGTTGGGTGCAGGAATAACCTGGCAGCAGTCTAGCAGCTTGTTGTGCAACCAGCAAATCTTAGTCAATAGCACATGCAGGATGAATGTGTAAGAGAAGCTGTTGCTGACCCAACCACAAGAGAATTCCAGCCATATCTCTGTAAACTGCATCCATAACAGTGGGAAAAGGGGGTTTCTTGTTTTTTCCTACATAGAACTCAGCAACTCATGGAAAACCAGGATCAGGAATTTTGTTTTAATCCCCAGTGTTTTTTTTTTTCTAGGACAGCTATAATGGTTATATCAGTTTCTGACAGGCTTCAGATTGGTTTAAATGTCTCTACTAAATACATACATAAGTAACCCCACTGAAGAAAATATTGAATCCAAATCAGCAGTTGTGAATTTACAAAGTTTAGGGAAGGAGACCATCTGTATTCTTACCATTGTTTTGCTATACTGAATAGCAGTTTCCATAATAATGTCAGCTTGTTTTACTGCTAAGATCTTTGCAGAGAAAGACTTCCCTCCCCTAAATGTGTTATATCTAATTTGAATTAAAAGTCCTATATTTATGGAATTCTGACTGCTTCACAGGAAGAATACAATTGTGGGGACACCCTATTGCTGTAGATTGGGCAGAGCCAGAGGTCGAGGTCGATGAAGACACTATGTCATCGGTAAAAATCCTCTACGTGCGAAATCTTATGTTATCAACCACTGAAGAGACTATTGAAAAAGAATTCAACAATGTTAAGCCAGGTAAAAGGAACAAAGAGCCTGCCTGCCCACCCAGACAGTCCTGTACTTTGTGGAGCTCCAATTGGCCAAGAACCTCTTTTCTTACCCCAGCTGCTGTTTTGCAGTGGCTCCCATACAACTTGCATGGGGAGATGATTACCATTTGCTCAGGACTAAGGTGGTCCTGGCAGATGGTGACCTTCAAGGCATTAGCGCCCCCCCCCCCCCACAGTAGCCTTAAAGGCCCATTCATCCCAAGGAGAACCATACATGTCACCCTGAGCTCAAATACACATCAGTAAAAAATAGACTTGAAACTTTGCCACTGCTTCACTGCTATTGGGCAGGGCATTTTTCAGGGGAGAAACAAAGAGCCAGTAGAGATGGAACTTCTCCCCACTCCCACTGCTTTTCCTTTGGCTGGCATACTACAATCATGTTGGCCACATCCAAAATCTGTTTATGTTATTATTGGTATCCATCTTGAAACTGATCAGTTTGCTTTTATTTAAGCAGTATCTTGTCTACCTGGGAACAGCTTCTGGTCCATGAGCATCTCATCCTTCTTGAGCTTCCTTCCTTTCTTCTTGCTTGTTTTTTTTTTTCATGCAAAATTATCCTATGAATCACACTGCATATTTAAAATCACATGCCTTAAGAGAACTTGGGTGATAGAACAAATATTGCAGGAAAATGGGCTGTTTGGAAATCTTAAGGGGCCACACCTTTCAAGGTATTCTTAATGAGGGTGGATGCCTGTATAGTCTCTCAGGTATAGTTAACAGCAGATGACACTGAAGGCTTCAGGGTACCAAAGGGTACCTTGGAAGGCAAGTGCCTAGGGCTGTGTTTTAGCTGCTGCTGCACTGAGATTGAGCATAGATGTTAAAAAAATAGGACAAGTTAGCAACCCCAAGAAATTCAAATTAGTTTAATTGGTCACGCCTGGCAGAAATCTAAATCTTTCTTTGGGGGGGGAGGGTAGTGATGGTGGTACAAGCTCAATACCCCAACTGGCACTTTTATAGACTCTCTGCGATGATTTAATAGAATGTTGCATCACAGCCAGCAGTTATACCCAGCCATCAAAACTGAGATTAACAGGCATAAAACCACAATTCCATTGCACAGAACTGAAAGCCCAAATTCTCCAGTGGCTCATTACAGGCCCAAAGCTAGGATACAAAAAACTGAATGATACGAGAAGCAATTATATTCAGCTTCAAAAATCTCCACACTTAGCCAAATATATAGCTTCTGACATAGGGCTTAAAAAAAAAAAAAACCATGATCTTTCTCTGTATGATTATTCACTACTACAGTTCTGTGCATTTGGATTTCTAGTAAAAATTTACCTGTCCTCTAGGACTCAGCAACAAATTGGGGAGGGGAGGGATGTCAGCAGGATATAATGCCATAGACTCTACTCTCTATAATAGACATTTTCTCCAGGGGAAATGGTCTCTGTGGTCGAGATCAGTTGCAACACTCGATCCCCCAGACAGTGTATGTGGACTGGAGGATTTGTGTCAGCAGAATGAGACTTTTTGCCTCCCTCTCCCACTGCAGTCCCCAAGGCTCCCTTCTCAGATGATGTTCTGGTTGTCCCATTTCCCAGGAACAGCATGTGGGTGGGACATTCGTGGCTGCAGTTGGAAGGGAAGCAAGAAGAAGAAAAAGAAAACTGCAGATTTATATCCCACCTTTCTCTCTGAATCAGAGACTCAGAGTGACTTACAATCTCCTATATCTTTTCCCCCCACAACAGACACCCTGTGAAGTGGGTGGGACTGAGAGGGCTCTCACAGCAGCTGCCCTTTCAAGGACAACTCCTGCGATAGCTATGGCCAACCCAAGGCCACTCCAGCAGCTGTAAGTGGAGGAGTGGGGAATCAAACCTGGTTCTCCCAGATAAGAGTCCACACACTTAACCACCACACCAGACTGGCTCTCTCTGTAGTTGGAAACTCTTCCATCATCAGAAATACTACATAGCATCAGTGTTCCCCCTAAGCTGAGTTAGTGTGAGCTAGCTCACAGATTTTTAGCCTCCAGATCACACATTTTTGTCTGATTTATACAGTAGCTCACAATTTTAATGCCAGTAGCTCACAAAGTGGAATTTTTGCTCACAAGACATCGTAGCTTAGAGGAAACATTGCATAGCATTCCTTGTCATGGGCATGGTAGTTCTTACCATGCAGATAAGCAAATGTGCAAAGCAGTCTGTCACACTCAGTTTTAATAACACATATATCCCACCACCAGAAAGCTGGGAAAGAGTACATTGCTAAATTATTTTATTTTATTTATTTTATTTCATTCTATTTATATCCTGCCCTACCCCACCGAAGCAGGCTCAGGGCAGTTCACAACATAAAAAGTCTAACAATAAAATTAAGAATTAAAATACATTAATAATTTACACAATAAAATAAACGCAATTCATCAGTGTGCTATCCCACAGTCTTCCTTAAAATATTCAGATGCCGGTCAGTTGTATGCCAACCGGAAGAGGACTGTCTTACAGGCCCTGCGGAACTGCCCAAAGTTCCGCAGGGCCCTCACCTCTTCCCGCAGCTGGTTTCACCAGCAAGGGGCTGTGATCAAAAAAGCCCTGTCCCTAGTTGACTTCAGACGGGCCTCCTTTGGCCCGGGGATTGTAAGGAGATTTTGAGAACCCGATCTCAGTACTCTCTGGGGAACATATGGGGAGAGACGGTCCCTAAGGTAGGCAGGTCCTAGGCCATATAGGGCTTTAAAGGTAATGACCAGCACCTTGTAACAAACTCGGTATATTATTGGCAGCCAGTGCAGTCCCCGAAGCCCCAGCTGAATGTGTTCCCATCTAGGGAGCCCTAATAACAGCCGGGCAGCGGCGTTCTGCACTAGCTGCAACATCCGGGTTCGGCACAGGGGCAGCCCCATGTAGAGGGCATTACAGTAATCCAACCTTGAGGTGACCGTTGCATGGATTAGCATAAATACAAATGGATTAGCTAAATGGTTCACTGCTTGCAGTGCACTAAGGCTTAATATTTACTGCGGAATAATCAACTTGAAGATTGTAGAATAACTATGGGAGATAAGAGCTTTACCAATGCCCACTGCAGACCTAATTTCCGAATCTCTTTTACAGGATCAGTTGAACGAGTAAAGAAAATCAGAGACTATGCATTTGTGCACTTTAATAACCGAGACGATGCAGTGGAAGCCATGAAAGTCTTGAATGGGAAGGTAATGTTGGATTTGTTTACTATTTTGCTAGACCATATGTAACAGATTAGCATAAACATGGCTTAATAAGCTTTCATAAAGATAGTCAATAAATAAATATTAAGATATATTATGTAGTTCCACCAATGTGGATTTGACCCAAATGATTTTGGTCTGCTGCGATTTTCTGTTCTTGGAAATCTATGATGTTCAATGCATGCTTAGAGCTTGAATCATGAGCCATTTGGCAAACTGTCTGCATGAAAGGAACGTATCTGCTATTTATACTTTTATACAATTTGAAACAGCAAAGTACCAGTCTAAACCAGGGGTTTTTTTGTAGCAGGAACTTCTTGGCATGTTAGGCCACACACTTCTGATGTAGCCAAACCTCCAAGAGCTACATCTTGTAATAAGAGCCCTGTATATTCTTGAAGGACTGGCTACATAAGAGGGGTGTGGCCTAGTATGCAAAGGAGTTCCTGCTACAAAAAAACCCTGGCTTAAACTATTCCATTTTGACAATGTGCAATTTAATTCCAGGATAGCTTTTGTTCAAACTGTAGTTGAAATTATTTATCACTTGAAATTGATATAAAAAGGTAAAGATTTCCCCTGTACAAACACTGAGTCATTATTAATCCATGGGGTGATGTCACATCACGATGTTTTCATGGCAGACTTTTTTACGGTGTGGTTTGCCATTGCTATACCTGCCTTTTAATCTTTTATTTATCTATTGCTGACATGAATAAATAAATAAAAAATTAAAAATCAATTTTAAAAAAGTTTAAAAGGCCACAAGAGTACCAAAGGGGGGGGGGGGGATCTAATTTTTAAAAGTTAAGCCATACAATCCTAGTTAATATAAACATCTATACTAGAGTCCAAACACTTTATTTATTTATTTGATTTTTAGCCTCAGGGTTACATCACAAAAGCAGTCAACAGTAAAAACAGTATAAAAAACCAATTTAAAATATATAAAACCTAAAATTACAAAGACTAAGATGGCAGATTCCGCCTCACAGACATGGCCTATTGTCCAGGTCCAGCAGTTCTTGTAGCACCAGTTTTCAACAAACTGGCCTGCTGGACAGTTCCGTATGGACATGATACTCACAGAAAAGGCCTGCTTGCTCACAGCTGCCCTCCTAATTTCAGTTAGGAAGAAACAGAGCAAGGTTCCCCTGGATTACTCACAGTATAGGGAGGTGTCTATGGGAGGAGCCTAAGGCTGCCAACTTCCAGCTGATCTCTAGGATACAGAGATCAATTCTCCTGGGAAAAAAATGTCTGCTTCATGGGGTGAACTCTATGGCATTACACCCCGCTGTGGTCCCTCTCATCCTCAAACCCCACCCTTCAGGTTCCACCCCTAAATCTTCAGGAATTTCCAATTCCAGAGTTGGCCATACTGAAGGAGATAGTTGCTTGGATCCACCAGAAATTTCTGCAGATGGATGGGTTTTCTGTCTTGGAGCATGACTTTCCGCAGCAAGCTTGGCTAAACCTCAGAACTTGGTTTTCAGTTTTGGTAACTGAAGCGTGTTTTAATGCCTATATATAATTCCCCTTCTCCCCTACACTTCCTATTAATTTTGTTCTCAGGTGGTGGATGGCTCTCCCATTGAGGTTACATTAGCCAAACCAGTAGACAAAGACAGCTATGTGCGATACACCAGAGGTACAGGAGGACGAGGGGCAGTTTTGCCAGAATACACCTATACATTTGGGCATGTCTATGATCCTGCCACAGCCTATCTGGGAGCCCCAGTATTCTATGCACCTCAAGCCTATGCTGCTATTCCCAGCCTCCATTTTCCAGCTGCCAAAGCACACCTGAGCAACAGGGGCATTATCAGGCCTCCATCAATCAGAGGTAACTTTATTTTGAAGTGCTTGTTTAGGGCATAAATAGGGCATTAGCAATCCATGCAGGCAAGGTTTTCTGAATGTTTCTAACTTGATAAGTAGATATATGGTGGAAATATTAGAGTTATCATCATAATGAGGAGGAGGAGGAGGAGATTGGATTTAAACTCCTCCCCTCAGAATCTCAGAGCAGTTTACAATCTCCATTCACTTCCTGTCCCCAAAACAGACACCCTGTGAGGTAGGTGGGGATGAGAGAGCTCTTTCAAGAACAGCTCTTTCAAAAATTGTAACTGACCCAAGGTCACTCAGCAGATGCATGTGCAGAAGTGTGGAGTCAAACCTGATTCTCCCAGATTAGAGTCCGTACTCCTAACTAGTACACCAAACTTGTGCAATTCTGCATACACATTTCTTCAGAAACCCAGGTCCACAGCAATGTTCCCTCTAACTTCCCGCCCCCTCCCACTGAGTGGAGCAGTTCACATCCTAAGCAGAACATAACTGTTGTAATCTTGGAATGAGCAATGGGCAGTGCAAGACTCTGCATGGCTCCAGATTTCAGCTGAGTGGGGCTTTAGGGGTATGCACACAAAAAAATGTATTTTTCGGGTTTGGGTACGTTGAACTAAGAAATATTGGTATTTCCCAATATTCCCAAATCCTGATAATGGTATGGTATTGAGTTTGGGGAAATATTCAAGATTGTTGGGGGGGGGCGTGTTTGTTTTTTTGCTTCATTATACCCTATGTTGGGTACTATTATAGTCAAAGGTCCCCATAGGCTATAATGGAGAATCCACCTGGGGATATCTGGGGCTTAGGAAGGGCTGTTATTTTGAGGTAGAGGCATCAAATTTATAGTATAACTGCTGATGCCTCTCCTCAAAAAAACCTTCCAAGTTTTAAAAAGAATGAACCACAAGGTCCAATTCTATGGGCCCCAGAAGAAGGTTCCCCCATTGTCCATTGTTTCCAATGGAGAAAAAATGACTGCACCACAGTGAGTCAACTCCAAAGGCATTTAAAGGGACCACAGTCTGTTTAAATTCCTGAGAGTTCACTCCAAAGGCATTTAAATAGATTGAGAGCTTTAAATGCCCTATAACTGTGACTATCCAGTGTCCACCTCCAACCCAAAATATTTTCAGGATGGGCATTTTTTAGATAGCCGAATCACCACCACCCCTTGGGGAATGGCTGAGAAAATATCCAATAAATACCGACTAGGTATTTATCGAGTATTTTTTAAGGCTCGGTTTATACCAAACACGCACCCCTATGGGGCTTCCTGTGTTAATGTGCAGTTGCTCATTTACACAGTTTAAAGGAACAGTAGTCCACAGTTTAATGCATACTAGACAGATGCCAATCTGGATTTGCAAAATGACATGTGTGTCAGATGTGCATAACAGGCTGCATAAGCTGCCATGGAGATCATTGGTGGTGAAATGGTGGGTTTGACTTCTGCGTTGTGTTAAAAGTAGAAGCCAGATCAGAGAGCAAGACTCACTGCCACAAAGGGCTGTCAAACCCCCAGGTGGGGATAGATCATTTCTTGACCCAAAAAATTGGCCATCAGCCCAACCTTGTGATGTCAGTACTGAGGAAAACCTGAAAGTGGCATCAGTATTCTCTAGGAATTGCTGAAAACTCTATGGTAAATGATATATGATGTCATGACCTTACCACTGCTGCCCCCCTATGTCCCCGTCCCTGTCTTCCTTTATTGCCAGGCTATAACATATCCCTTTGTGTGTTCCTTCTGGAAATGTTTTTAAGAGGTGTGAATAAATGAAGCACACGCACACAAAGCTCAGGTCTACAGCTGCAGCATACATAGTTGATGTGAATGAATGTACAAATACACCACCTCAAATTGAGTACCACAGATACAACTTTCATATTAGTCATGTCAAAGCAAAGTCAGTGCTTCTCAACACCAATTCTCAAAGTCATTTCCATGTCTTCAAGTGCCTGAGTAACTCAATGACTGGGAGGGGTGAAATCAAGTGATGTACATGCATGTGTGAACCATCTTACTAGAATGAATTACTTATAAAGTGTAGCAGGAATGGGTGAGAAGTGATGAATAAAGGTGGCAGATTTGGGAGTGGCAAAAACAGAGTCAAGCATAATTGATTTAGAAGCTGAAATATATGCCTACAAATTTTAATCAGTCTGATAGGTTTACACCTTAAAGGGAAACCAAGTTAGAAAGGAGATTTCACTCCCCAACCCCAGTCAAAATAATCTGTACATAAATTCAATGGACAGGTGAGCCTCATATTAAACTGAACAGAAGAGAGGAGATGGGGAAAGTAATACAGATTTTTTTTTTTTTTTTTTTTTTGCTTTTCAACCACAATATCTCCAGGCCTCCCACAAAATGAAGGCCTGGACTTTTAATTATAAGGGCCTGCCTTGAATTCAATACAAACTCGATTCTGCAGGAAGGATAATGAGACAGCTGTACATTGAAGTGGACTGCAGTTCCCAAGTTCATCATGTTTTCCAGATGGAGGCGGGCTTTTAGTTTTCTTTTGAAAGGAGACTGAGTTGCTCGAAGCTTGCAAGTGAAAATTGCAAATACTAAAAATATGAAAAAGCCCACAAGGTACAATGGAAATTACAATCATATCGTCCTGTAGGCACCTGTGCATTTTCAAAGCCAATAAAGGAATTGTGTGCCTTCAGCACTGATACTTCATATCTGACGGAGCTTTGACTCTAGAAAGCTGATATGCCAAAAATCTTGTTGGTCCCTAAGGAGCTGCTGGGTCCAAATTTAACTGTTCTCACTAAATTGTGCCCTATAAACAAGAAGTAACAGAGAAAGAAACACCAAGGCCCTCTTCACCCAGCTTAACAATAGAGCAGCTGACTGCCACCTGGAGGATTTTATCTACCCAGAATTCCCTTCTCCAATCTTCTTACCCAGTATCAGTGCATGGGGCCAAGCCTTCCATTACAATAAGAATCAGGGAGATTTTCCGGTGATTTGATTTCAGTTTAATGCCTTCTTACATTCCTAGAAATTTACATGAATGTACCTGTAGGGGCTGCTGGAGTTAGAGGACTAGGAGGCCGTGGCTACTTGGCTAACCCTGCCCTGGGTCGTGGTGGATACCAACTCAAAGGAGAGAAGAGGGGAGAGGACAAACTCTATGATCTTTTGCCCGGAATGGAGCTTACACCAATGAATCATGTCAGTTTAAAACCACAAGGAATTAAACTTGCTCCACAGGTGGGTCAAATAAATTTAGAAGATATGTTCCAATCCTTGACCACTGCCTGTGTTTTTGTGAGATGCTATAAAGAGGTCATAAAGAAAAATAACTGCTGATGCAATTATGCCTTTCCCCATAGTAGAGCTTTTTTCAACGTATTTTCCATGTATTAGTTTTTCCCACCCACTTTCCCCATCTGAACCTAGGGTTGCCAATCCCCAGTTGAGAGCACGGGATCCCTGGTTTGGAGGGCCTTCCGCCACTTCAGGGTTATGAGAAAGCAGGGAGAGGGTTTGAATGTCTGCTGGGCACTCCATTATACCCTATGGAGACCAGTCCCCATAGGGTATTATAGAGAATCAATCCAGAGATGTCTGGGGCTCTGGAGGGGATGTTTTTGAGGTAGAGACACCAACTTTTCAGTATAGCATCTGGTGTCTCTCCTTAAAAAAACCCAAGTCTCAAAAAAATTGGACCAGGGGGTTCAATTTCATGAGCCCCCAAAAAGGTACCCCCATCCTCCATTATTTCTAGTGAAGGGAAGGCATTTCAAAGGAGCATGATCCATT
This sequence comes from Heteronotia binoei, assembly GCF_032191835.1. NCBI lineage: Eukaryota > Metazoa > Chordata > Lepidosauria > Squamata > Gekkonidae > Heteronotia > Heteronotia binoei. The sequence continues at coordinate 35,838,275 of NC_083228.1, forward strand.
TAAATGTGATGGCCAGAACTCCCTTCAGAATTCAGCTGTGCTTGTCACAACCTTGCTCCTGGCTCAACCCTCAAAGTCCCCAGATTTTCCTGAATCAGACTTGGCAACCCTATCTGAACCAGATTTTAAGCTAAAATGGTATTCTCAAGGTTTGCACATAGTAACTTTACGATGGAATTGGGTTGTCAACTGTGGCATGGTAAATTCCTGGAACTCTGGGGGTGGAGACCAGAGTTTGGAGAGGCAGTTCAGTGGGAACGTGCTTCCATTGAGCCTACCTTCCAAAATTCTGGTCTCTGTAATCTAGAGAGCATTTGTAAATCGGGGAGAACTCCAGTCCCCGGCTGGAGAATGGCAACCCTACATTTCACCATAAGTTATGTATGAATTTCTGGACAATCTAACTACCCTGCTGTAAGTTTGCTAAAAGATAAGCAGCATGGCTTCTTGATCTCTTGACGGAGGCAGGGACTGGGCTATAGAAGTACACAAAAAAGCTGTTGTAGTGCTGGCCAGCTGAGGAGGAGATAGCTCTAAGAGGGCAGGATAATTTGTAAACCAACTTTAGTCCTCTCTCATTGCAGCCCTTCCTCCTTTGGGTTTGTGAACCAAGTAGGCTGGAGGGGGCCTTGTGACCCTTCATGGAAATATTTAAGCTATTGCATTCCTGCTTCGTTGTACGAAGTGAGTCACCCAAACACACAAAGCTGCCTTATGCTGAGTCAGACCACTTGTCTTTCAAAGCCAGCCTTACCTCCTCTGCTTGGCAGTGGCTCTCCAGGACCCTTTGAGGACCCACCACCTATTATCCAACTCATTTAACTGGAGATGCTTCAGACTGAATCTGGGACCTCCCACATTCAAAAGATGCTTGGCATTTGGACCCCTGCAAATTGGCATCTTAGTTTTTCAAACCAAAAGATTAAAGCAGAGGTGAAATTCTAGCAGGAGCTCCTTTGCATATTAGGCCACACACATCCCGATGTAGCCAATCCTCCAAGAGCGTACAAGGCTCTTTTGTGTAAGCTCTTGGAGGATTGGCTACATCAGAGGTGTATGACCTAATATGCAAAGGAGCTCCCGCTGATTAAAAGTCATTGGCAAACAAAAAAAAAAATCAGCAACGCAGTCAACAGAAAGGGGAAAAAATGACCGTCTGGGCCACATTTATAAGCACAGCATTCTAATAGCAGGTAATGTATTTTTCATTCTAGATATTAGAAGAAATCTGCCAGAAGAATAGCTGGGGACAGCCTGTCTACCAACTTCATTCTGCCATTGGCCAAGACCAAAGACAGCTGTTCTTGTATAAGATCACTATACCTGCCCTTGCCAGTCAGAATCCTACCATGTATGTTACTATTCTTCTTGCTGGGCTTAATCCTGGGATTTTTTTGTGGTGCGTGGAGGTGGAAACTTGTATGCAATTTGTGTGCAGCCTAATTGATCCTATGTGTGTTTACTTGGAAGCAACTCCCGCTGCATTTAATTGGGCTTACTCACAGATAATTGTGTATAGGATTGCAGCCTTAGTATAATTATTCGTCACAGCCAGACGATGAATTATTTCTATCCCTCTGAATTTGAGCACAAAGAAGAAAGTATATTACTAATATGTTTTGTTATATAGAAACAAACAGAAATTATGCTTTATTGGATGGCTTGTAAATCACCCATTAACTTTATTACAAAAACTGACGAGGATAAAAACTCTTGTGATACTTCTTAAGCAGTCTTTATTTTGGTTGAAATTTTTTAAACTAAAAGGAGACTATAGGTTACTGAGTTTTGATGATGGATGACTAATTTAAAAAACAGCTATATGTGTGTTATATAACCATGCCTTCCACATGAGGACCACAGGCACATGGATCTTCCATAGTCATCTATGTGGAAGGAAATGCAGGACCAATAAGTATATGCAGGGCTTTTTTGTAGCAGGAACTCCTTTGCATATTAGGCCACGCACACCTGTTGTAGCCAATCCTCCTGGAACTTACAGTAGGTCCTGTACTAAGAGCCCTGTAAGCTCTTGGAGGATTGACTACATCACGGGGTGTAGCCTAATATGCAAAAAAGTTCTGCTACAAAAAAAAAAGCCCTGAGTATATAGACCAGGTCTCTTTTCATAGGCAGCTATGGGAATACATCCAAGTTTACTGGTCGATGGACAAAACTGAAATCTACAATCTGTTAATGTTTGTGTTGCAATCATTCCATGAAGACTATCTTCAAGGCTGGCCAGGGCTCATTTTGTAGCAGGAGCTCTTTTGCATATTAGGCCACACCCATCTGATGTGGCCAATCCTCCAAGAGCCTTACAGGGCTCTTAGTACAGGGCCTACTGTAAACTCTTGGAGGAACCCCGGTCAGAGGCTTTACTCAGGAGGTGACCACTTTAAATTTCTCTGCAGTCACTGTAGCAGGGAAATAACGAGGCGCACACTTACTGATTGAAAACGAGGTATTTTACTATTTGGCACCAATAGCAAGGTTCATTTGAGCATCAAGGCTCCCAAAAATAATGAACCCCGCACACTTCTCAAACCATCAGCTTTAAGCAAAAGAGAGCCTGCAGCCTAGCCCCTTACATGTTATCTGATTCACTTCCCCCCTCCCCTTTCTCCCTGGTAATTCTCCAGTGTGTCTGCTTATCTTTATTCAACAAGGAGTTTCCTGTTATCAATACACATTCGTCTCACACCCATTTGGGCTGCCTGGCTTTGACAGTTTAGCAGAAGCTCTTCTGAGGGGCCTCCCAACAGACACTCTAAATGTTGCATCAGACATTCTCTTTTGAAGGCCCAAACCCATATTTTCATTTATTATTATTATAGGGGTGTTCATAATTATTCAGGGGTTTCCCCTTCATCACCTTCCCTCCGTCCCTCAGTAACACTCCCAGAAAGTTCCCAGGAGCTCCTTTGCATATTAGGCCACACACCCCTGATGTAGCCAATCCTCCAAGAGCTTACAAGGCTCTTTTTTGTAAGCTCTTGGAGAATTGGCTACATCACAGGTGCATGGCCTAATATGCAAAGGAGCTCCTGCTAGAATTCCACCCCTGCCTTTAAGCAATATTAGTGACACTGTACTTGTGGGGGCAGGGAGGGGGTGGTTTATATCAGAGAGAGTGAAGAATTATTTGCCAAGATGCTAGTATTAGCAAAATGATAGATACAAACATTTGCCACTGATTTGTAGGCATCCCTTCACGCCACCCAAGCTAAGTGCTTATGTAGATGAAGCAAAAACGTATGCAGCAGAGTATACCCTTCAGACCTTGGGCATCCCCACAGAGGGAACAGAGACTTCAACTGCTGCAGCTCCTTTTCCAGGTATGTGAATGCTGACAGATTCCTTTCCAGGTCCTCCTTAATTGGCTGTTATGGGTTGCAAAATGATAGACATGTTTGAACCATGTCTCTGAGGTGGAATTTCACTTCCCTCTCTTTGCAGCCTTTCTTAACAAACCCTCGTCTATTCCGGTAACTATTTCATGGCTTAACTTGACCACAAAGACATCATGGCAGGCTCAAGTGAGATGGATAGGGGTATTTATTCAAACAAGTGTTAATGATGTGCCTAATGCTGATGACTGGACATTTGCATTGGCTGGATTTAGTTTAGACTGGCAACTTTGGTTGAAACGTGGAAGCAAGTAACAGCAGAGGAAATATTCGTATGTTGAAACTAAGCTTTAAAATGGGGGGGGGCTTTAAATGCTTACAGTTGAAATCACATGTTTGGCATAGTGAAGCAGATATTGTCTAGATCACACATTAAAAGAGAGCTCTGATCAAATCTTTGCACTGTAGCGGTGTTTTGTAACTGGATTTTTTGGCATGGACAAGACACCCACTTGGGTTGTATTTACTTATGACTGGGTGTTGCCCAGATTTACTTCTTTGCTCAGTGCCTCATTCCCTTGCTTGCTATTCTCCCTGCAGCTTGAGGAGACGTCTAATTAACACATGCATCCTTGAAACTGCATTTTTATGCAATTACCATGACTGTAATTGCATAAAAATGCAGTTTCAAGGATTCAGCTCTGCATGGGAAGCGGTTCAAATGAAGCCACTCTCCCCATGTGAATTCATTGTGTGATTTCCCCCTCTTCTGTGCCAATTTCTCATCACAAGTGTAGTAACTGTTAGAGCCACACAGGGAGCTGCTTATGCAACGACTGTCACATATAGATAGCAGCCCTTCCATCAGCCAATTTGTGTGACCAGTTGCATATACAACATTGCAATCATAGGAAGGTCCCAAGAAAATGGATCAGTCATCAAATGGAATATGGAGAAGTGAAAACAGAAGAGCAAAGTTTATGCCCGGAGCAAACAGGAATTGCTAATCTGTCATAGTCCTGGTCCTTGCAGATACCAACCAGGTAGTAAGACAAATGAGTGAAGTTTTGCCACTTTTCAGATGAGTGTTAAATATAAGGAAATGTAACAGAACATCCAGGTTAAGGTCCAACAACCACATAGCCATTGGAAACTGCCTCCCCCCACCCCCCCCGGCCCGTTTTTGCATGTGGGGAGGAAGTTGTGATTCATTCACCAAGAATGGAAGCAACAGGCTTTGCACAGCATCACAAGATGGATGGGGTGATTACTTACAAATTACAGCTTCTGCTTCTTGCAAAGAAGTTAGGCTACACATAAACATTTTTGAGTGATTTATACCATAAGAACATAAGCAGAGACCTGCAGGATCAGACCAGTGGCCCATCTTGTCCAGCATCTTATATCACACCGGCTGGCCATTACTTTGGGTTGCTAATCTCCAGGTGTAGTTTGGAGATTTCCTGGAATTACAACTGATCTCCAGAAAACATAATTCCCCTGGAGGAAAAAGCTGCTTTGGAGGATGGACTCTATATCCTGATGAGGTCACTTTCCCTCCTCAAGCCACACCTTTACCAAGCTCCACCCTCAAATCTCCAGGAATTTCCTAACCCAAAGTTGGCAACCTTGCTATTACCTTGTCTGGGTGCTTCAACAGGCTTAGTCTGGCACTAAAAGCCAGACAAAGGAATGTGAACAAAGAAGAAATGGTGAAAGGCAAAGGTGGCATTCTTGGTTACAAAGTGTGCCACATTAGTTTAAATACAGCAACAAAACTGCCGTGGGGATTGGGGGTAAGGACAAGGCACTCCAGTGATGCTACAGGTGCTAGCATCCTCTTGAAATGAGAAAATGGCTTTCCCTGGTTCAGCAGATCCAGCAGCGCAACAGAAAACAAAGTTGTCCTGAACCAATGGTGCATCAAAGCCACCTGTGTCACCAGAGCCAGCCCTAGACTGTCTAGTACCCTAGGCAAGGCTAACTTCTAGTGCCCCCCTCTGCACTGATAAAGACACCAAGTCACACGGGGGTGCCCAATTTTGGTGCCCCCAGAAGGCCGGCACCCTAGACAATCATCTAGCTTGACTACCAGCAGGGCTGGCCCTGTGTGCCGCCCACACATAAAATGTTACACCAGTCTCCAGCTTCAGAAGACCTGCTTCCATCAACAGAAACCTGCCACAGAGCACAGCAAATAGCAGCCGTCACAATCCAAAGCCACCTTGGCCCTTTTTAACAGAGAGACTACTGCAGTAATTTAATATAAACAGGCAAACTAGGCCAGTTGTGTTCCCTGGCATTAACTAAGCAAAGTGGATCAAATCCAGTGCAGGCTTGTATAAAAACGCTCCCCCACACGTATGTGTGGAATGAATATTTTGCAACCCACTGTTTCAGCATAGTGCAGATCACCTCGGGGGGGGGGGGGGGGTCAGCAAAGGAGTTTCAGTGGGTAAAGAAGAGCACAGTCCTGGGAAATGTATCTTGACACACGTTACAATTATTTGAATCTGTATTAGTAGCTGTGAAGGAAAAAAAACCCTAGGATAATGAAATATCCCTCACCAAATGAAGCCAGAGGAAAAACAATGTGACTTTGTGAATGCCCCAGTTCTTCAAACAGCAGAGATATGTGGTGTTCTTTATTATTTATATTGTACTTTGTAAGGTGATTCTGTAAGCCACTGAGGAGAAAAGTGGGGAGGCAAGAAATAGAAAGACTATGTTGTAATCTTTCCTGGGAGGGAGGTATGGGAGTTAAGCTGGGATATATGTGTTGGTGTGTGTGTGTGTTTAACAGGGAAATAGAAGCTTCCTGGGACACCAGTGTACAGAGAGAGGGGCTTAACTCTTTCTCCCATGCAGTTTCAATTATCAAAAACAGCCCCATACCCTGATTATCCCAATCTCAAAAGGGACAGGCAAAAAAAGACTGCCTTCTGGGGCATTTAGCAGCTCGGAGGGATCAGTTAAGCAAATCCATACAAAGGGGAACCCCACCCCACCCCGCTCCCTTCTGTATTATGGCCCCAGTCTTAATGGAGTCCCTGGAGAGCTATTTCCAAGACGCAGTGTTGGGGAGATCCTTTCATAGCTATGCCCTGCATCACATTTAGTCTGATCCTGACTGATCCCCATAGAAAGGCAACATCAGTAGGAAATAAATCCTACATGTACATTGACATTTCACAATACTGTATTAAGTGTTGGCCAAGCAAATAATCAATGAATTGGTGAGGACAGAATTCTTAATTATATTATAAACCTGATCAGGAAGAGGAGAAGACGTATGGAACCAAGCCATGCACCCAGTTTATAAGTATTGTAGGCAATATAAATAAAACTGTCTCCACTGTAACTACATTTCCCTCATGATGGGGTACTGACTCTTTGTATTACTGGAAATATACACCAGTCTGTACTGTTCATTAATATGGAACTGGTCAGGAACATCAGAGGTTTTTTTTTTTTTAATTTAAAATCCATCCCGCTTCCTGCCATTGCAGAAAAATCAATAGTCTCGGCTTGCTCAAGCTTCCGCATTATGTAAGACATGTTGATGTTTTATTGAAGGCAGGGCCATTTACGACTTAATTACAGTGACCTCTCACTTTCTTTTACCCACCATTACGTCTGACTTGGAAGGCTGAGAAATACATGTTCAGACCAAGCCAGGTGCCAGCAGTCCAGTAACTGATTGTCCTTTAATGTTAGCAAAACACTTCCGTCTGAAATAGATTTGAAGGGGGGGTGGATATGAGTGGGTTAGGGAAATTATGATGATTATCTTACGGTCTAATAGATATTTGCTGACAAACCAAAGCTACTAGATATTTGCTAAATGAACAAGACTTATTTAAAGTAAGGGCGCATAAAGTTTTTTTCCCCCTTCTTCATCAATAAAGGTATCATCTCAGGTTTCACCCCTCTCTTCTTGCATTTACCTTTTTCTCCAAAAAATTTCCATATATAAGTTGATTTCAGACTAGTTAAATATGTTAAATACATGCTATTAGTAAGAAACATGACAACAGCAAAAGTCAACAAAAGCAATATTCCTCAGTAGCCTACCTCATTAAAAGAATCTGTGATTGGAAAGAAAACCTCAAAAGCAAAAAAGATACAGAGGAAGACAGCAAGGAATTCCAGAATTATAGAGTAGGAAAGGCCTATCAATTTGGCCTCTATACATGCAGAAACAGGGCAAAACTGTACCTGTACCCATCCATTTTCTTTTTGCCAAAGATCTTGGTTTACACCTATTTGTAGAAAAATAGGTGGTGGAGCTCATCCAGGAATTGTTATGCAGCTGCACCTACTATTCTATGGACAAGGTAGGTAGGTGGGGAGGAGGAGGGGGAACCCTCAGAAAGGTTCAGGAGCTGTGCTCCTGTGAGCTCCCGCTGAATTCAAGGCCTTATGCCTATTTCTGAGTTCACCTACACCAGAAAAAGTCAAATGATCCTTTAATTATATACCGTATTTGCATGACAGATTTGTAAAGTGCCATCCTAGAAAAAACATTCATGGTCAAACCTTACCTTTCACCCACCATGCGTGGAAGTGGTGTAAAAGTATTTCTTGTAATGAGACCTCTGCAGACCATGGCCGGCCAACATACTGGAGTTCTTTGTCTGTATGTTTAGAAGGTGAGCATCTGTTCACCTTCCAAACACATAAAGTTGTTGGCTTGATACTAAATCAGACCACTGGATTATCAAGGTCAGTATCATCTGCTCTGATTTCAACCCAGAAGAAACCAGCAGGAACTCATTTGCATATCAGGCCACACACCTCCGACACCAAGCCAGCCAGAACAGCGTTCCTGCTGCAGGTAACCAAAGAGGTTGAAAGAAGAAAAAAACAACTTGTATATATTAAAATATCAAGGTCATTTTTTAAAAAACCCTAAAATTATATTATATCCTGGAATCTTTAATCAACATAAATATTAAAAGTGGTGCATAAAAATCAATCAGCTTTGGCTACATATATAAGTACCTTCCCCTAGTATTAAAAAAAAACTTCTTTTGTAAAATTACAATTCTACAAATGGGAATGACACATGCTTATGAGCATCTTTCCTATGACCAAGCACTGTTATTGATAAAATAAAACACACGTATACTACTGCTACGTGCCATATCGCTGCATCCTGTGGATATCTGCTGGCTTATATTTTAGCTTTTATGAATTAGTTTAGACACGTATGATTAAAATCACAAAGCAGAGTACTTGGACACACTCAGAAGAGCCATCAAGGAGCACTGTCATCCTCTTCACCTAACAAGAAAACCCACTTTCTTTTTGTATTTCCCTGCAGGGTACAGCATTGCTAATGCAGCGGCAACTGTGGCAGCCACTCAGCTCAAGCAAGCTGTGACTCTAGGACAAGACCTGACCACCTACGCAGCATACGAAGCATATCCTGCATTTGCAGTAGCGGCTCGCAGTGATGCTTACGGAGCTTTTTAAGAATAAGCCTGCTTTATACGTAAAGCAGCATTTTGCCTTGAATTGAAGCTGTGGGCAGGGGACAGGAGCTGCTTCAAGCTAATGATTAGCTGGACACGGTGATTTTGAATTAATGATTGAGCAAATTTATTGATGGAAGGATAATTCTTTGCTGGTAGATTAGCAGTTTAGTTAGGATAAATAATGCTAACACTGATAACTTTTTAAAATGGCTTTAAGTCATTTTATGCCGAAAAAAAACCCTATAACCTCAAAAAGGAAAAGAAAGCTTCTCAAATTCATCATGTGGGGTTTGTGTTTACAAATAATGATCCTTGATGGAAAATGTTCAATAGTATTTTAAAGAGTGCAAAGACACTTGGGGATGTGTAACTATTGCACCCAATGTTTTCCTGGTTGTCATGCGTTTTATACAGTTAACAATTCTTTTCGGCGGCTGCAGCCACATGTACCAGGAGCCATCAGCAATTGTGCCTTATCCAAGATCCTTCCAATAGGTGCAGTCACCATGATTGATTGTGGCCCTTCTCTACTAGAAGAGGCACAGTGAAAAGCAGCCATTTCAAAGGTGCTAGCTTCTCTTTTGAGACTTTCTTTAAAAGAAAGAAGTGTTTCTGGCCTCATACTGGTAAAAGAAATATGACCATAATGTTTCAAAGGCATATCAATTGGGGCCCCCACCCCATTCTTGTTCAGATACCTTATTTAACTGATCGAATAGTTTTTCAAGGGCAGAATAATTATTTTGAAGTTGTGAGTTCCAAATATACAATGAGAGCATGCTGCTTGGTCCTAACCATCTTTACATAGAAGTAAAACCCGCTACATTCAATGAGTCTTACGCCTGCAACCTTATCCCATTGTCACAAGTGAATTTAAACTAGATGTATTTTTAACTACATTTGTAAACCAAATGAAAATACTACAAGAGACTGCATCTCAACTAAAACAAAACAGGAAAGTGTCACCTTAAAGACAGAACACTGTTTTGTGTTGCTGCTATAGACTGACACAGCATCCCCTCTGGTGTCTTCTGCCTTCTAATGTTTTGTGTTGCTTTCCAGACTAAAAATTGGATCATATCACCACAAATGATTTAAACTGGATGATATGCACATGGGCTTCAAAGACAGCATAGTGTCTTTGTTTTAAAAAAATCCCTATTGCAATACAGCTCAAAGAAAAACCAGAGCAAGTTGTGATGATCATAAAGAGCAAGCTTGGCTTTTGATACTGTGAAGCAGCAGCTACACTGAATGCAAGCAAGAGTAATTCACGCATCTGCTGCCATTATTTATGTGTAACATGAAAATGGCTCAAAGATGAGCACCTCTCTCTTTCTGGCTTTTTCCCAAAGCAGATTCTTGACAGATGTCATGCTATGAATGCATAGTATTGCTTCAATTGTTAAGGCAATAGAAATAGAGTTTTGGGGGAGAAAAGCTTTAGGAACCCTGTAATGTCAAAGTGATTTTCCAGTTACAGCACAGACTATGCTTTATATTGGTTTACCAGTGTAAATGCAATGTGCCATTAACTGAAGATGCACCTTGGCTATCATCTGCATTCTGTTCTTGATATTGAATGCTCTTATTGGTTGATTTGAACCTGCCATCTTTTTTTCAAGGATTAGAGAAGGTTACATGGTGTGAATGGTATCTATTTTTCAGCCTGTTCTAGAGAATTTCAGCTTGTAAGTAATCCTTCGATAATCTCCCATGCCAAAGATATCAGCTACTGAAATAACCAACAGTGTCTTTTTATATTAACTGTTAGTATCACTAGCAATTGAATTTTAGAAGAGGTCCACAAAATGGCTACCGGGTAGCCAGTTTAGACTATAAAATTAATTCTGATGACCAGCTGGAAAAACCTTTAATATAATGTTTTTTAAAAAAAAATAATGAAAAGTTTTTAAAGAAAAGCTACTAGCTGCACAGGAAGGTAAGAGTGCCTCTTTTGAAAAGGTCAGGCTATGTTTTATGTTGAGATCAGTGTTCAAAATCCCTTGGCATATACACTATAAAACCAGCTCACCAAACAGTGGCTACAGAAAAGAATACACTTGGGCCGATTCCTCACTAGACTTGTTCCGGTGTCAGAGCTTCCCCCCCCCCCAACACTTTTGTCTGATTTCGCGACCTGCCCCACTTCTTTCCCACTGCAAGCAGAAACCGGTTTTCAGAGGATCTTGCTTGCCATGGGAAAGAGGTGGGGCAAGTCGCAGCCCCACAGTAGCTTGTACAAAATTGAACAGAAGCATCAGGGGAAAAAGAACTCAGATGCCGGAACAAGCCTAGTGGGGAATCGGTCTTGGAAAGCCAAACCTTGTGGCTACTAGAAACAATGAGTGGCTTTCCAAGAACAGCACCAAGTTTGGAACCCTTGACTTTTAAACTTCAGAGCCAGAATCTTATAACCAGGACTGATAGTACATGTTCTCAATTAATGTTCCCTCTAAGCTACAGAGTCTTGTGATTAAAAATTCTACTTTGTGAGCTACTGGCATTAAAGTTGCGAGCTACTGCATAAGTTAGTGTGCTCTGGGGGCATTTTTCCTGAGCTAAGACAAAAATGTGTGAGCTGGAGGCTAAAAATCTGTGAGCTAGCTCAAGCTAACTTAGCTTAGAGGGAACACTGGTCTCAATCAGTGTCTCTTTTATAATTCCATTTAAGCCATTGAAGTTTGGTACCTTTTGGAATTTAGTGTCACTACAGTGAAGAATAACTGTGCTCTCCCATAATATGTAACCCAGAAAGAATCACCACTTTCCCCAAGTACAGGGAATTTATTTGGTTTTATGAAACACACTAGGGAGCTTTCAGCTCTATGCAAAACTTTCTAAAGCAAGATTCACTGGGTCATCTGATTATCTGTTTGAATTTCATCCCCAGTAGGAAGTGAAATCTCCTCCTCAACAAATTCTTCCATAAAATCACCTATGCAAAGGGCTTGATCCAAAGTACAGAGGGTGTCCCAGAACCCTGTTCCCCCCCCCCACACACACACACACACGTACAGTGTACACAAACACACACGCATGAGAACGCACCCAAGCACACACATAATGTCAGGCATTATAGAGAATGGGAGGATAACAGTATTCAGTCAAGGAATGCAAATTCTGAGGTGCTACATGCCTTTGAGCTCAGAAGGGCCCCCTATGGACCTACACATGTGCCCTCAGTGAGACTGAACTCTTACTGCACCCAGTTTTCAGGACTGGATCTACATGTTTTTTGAGGGGGGGCAAAATTGAAAAATGACTCGCCATTATGGGCTATTCTGTCTTATGGTCCCATAGAATACAATGAGCTCTATACCCAATGTGGCACACACACCCCTCCGTCAGCGCCCAGGGCAAACACCCCCCTCTGCTCCCCCTCCCTTAATCCAGCCCTGCCAGTTTTAGACTGTAAACAGAACATGAAATGTAAAGCAAGGTGGGGAAACTGTGGAACTTCAGTTGTCCAAAAGACTCCACAGGCATACAGAATCCTGGCAATTGCCCATTGGCAAGGGAACCCCAGCATAACACTGATATCTAGACCCAAGCTTCCCAGCCTCAGTTCCAGCCCCTAGTTAATAAGTTCCAACGATCTATCATATTAATTCAAAACATATAGATACTCTGATGTACCAAAATCAATTACTACTGTAATGGCTCAAGTTTGCCTCTGAATACTCATTCCTGAAACCAAGCAGAAACCCCGCCCCCATGCCCAAGACTGCAGAAGCCAGGTCATAACATAGTGCCCAGTCCTTCCTGGCACCTAACCAAGTGGATTCTTTCAATCCACTTTCAGTGCACTTTCCAACTGGATTTTGCAGGTTCTCATAATAAAGTGCACTGAAAGTGCATTGAAAGTGCATTTTTTCATGTGTGTGATCACAGCCTATGCTTCCTTTCTGCCTGTGTATTTGTCCAATGTGCCATAGGAAATAGTTTAAACCCAAGCCAAGTGCAAACAGTATTACCTGTGGTTTTAGCTCTACCTGCCCTTACAATAACATGCACCTATAAAGTTGCCTCATATTGAATCAGGCCGTTGATGCCTTTTACCAGAACTGACAGTGTCCCTTTTTGTCTCAGGCAAGGGGTGTTTCCAGCCCCCCAATCTGAGGTTATCTTTTTAACCTGAAGATGTCAAGGATTGAACCTGGGACAGTCTGTATGTGAAATATGCACCTTTCAATCTTCGGTAGCCTTTTCCTACTACCAGAATTTGAGGAGGGGGAGTGTTTGCCAAGGGCATGGGGAAATCTCACATGACCCCTCACTTCATGAGACAGATGTGATATGGACCCATGGAAAGTGAACACTGATCCTACCACATTCTTTTACTGTTGATCCGCTTGTCAGAGCTCCCCAGAATTACAATAATATTAAGGGAAATTCTTGCCACGGAGAGAATATTTTTCCTGAATTTTTATTTGTTAAGTAACTAGCCATCCTTACTCCCCTTATCTATTTATAAACAGTTAGCAGGTGCCAAAGCCACAGAAGCAGTATTAAAAAAACAAGTGTGCATATAAGCACTTATTTTTTTTGTATGTGTGTGTATGTTTAGTACAGTCTTTGTATAGAATTCCAGCACTGTGAACTTGTAGATGTAGTTTTATTTAGAGCGACAGTTTGTTTTGAAAAGACAGTGTAAGCTTGCATCTCTTGAAGTCTGAATCATGAATTAAGAGAAATCATTGGTAAAGCTGTTCTGCAAATCAAACGGTGATCAGATGACCTAAGTAATTATTAAACTTCTGAAACCTGATATACAAGTGTCATCCTCTTTTTGTAGCTTTTGACCTGAGCGCTTCCTAAAAGAAACTAATTGTCTGTACACACTTAATATCTACTGAGGTAATTACATTTGCTTCTACTTTTGTGGGAATGGTTTTATTGTTCTTCATAGACTTACAAACTAGTCTGTCTTCTCTATTCTCGCACCAAGAATCAATACATGCCTTTTATAATATAAATAGATATCTAAGGTTCTTTTCTGCCTGTCGTGCACTGTATTCACATATTCTGTCACAGCGTGATCTGTGCTGTCTGATGTAGCAAGCGTGTCAGTGAACAGACTTTGCTTTAAATAAAGAATCATAGAACATTTAAGGTCATACTAGATATGGTTGCATTCATTGAGAACATATTTGAAAAACACATCCAATCATATTTACAGTTTGGGTAGGCAGTTGGTGGGAGGAAGAGAAACCTGATACACTCTTGAGCAAATAGGCACAAATTGTTCTGCCCTTTGCGATGATCTGAGCAATGCTTTGGGAATCTCATGCTTCCATGAAGCAAAAAGCCTTGCTTGTGCGGAAGGAACTTGGTTTCAGGAGAAGAAGCTTACAAAATATGGCACCACTATGCTCGATGTATCTTGGAATGTACTGTCGGAGGATCAATTGAATGCCTGCTTAGGGGGTGGAGGGAGCGACAAATGCAATATTTATTGCAGGGTACGAATGAAGGTCCATCTAGATCAGAAATTGTCACATTCTTTCTTTTTTTAAATGGGCACTCTGTAAAGCACTGATACACACTGGCACTTTCCCACAAGATACCAAGTTATAGCACAAACAAGCAAATAAAGCAATTAAGGTGAATTGTGTCTGCGGGCAAAGGTGGATGGAATTGTGGACTGCGCCCTAAGCTGATCAAAATGAATTTGAACTGTGCCACCTAGTGGAAAACAGGCATATTTTTTCAAAAATGAATATTAGGGTTTACAGTTCTTATAAAACTGTAAACCTCATTTATTTGCACAAACCTCCCCAATAGGACTCCAGGTTCATTTTCTAACATCCCAGGTGATTCCTGAGACCTGTTTCCATCAAGGATAAGCATAAAGATCTGGTGCAATTGTGACAAACATCTATATAGGTACACTGAAAAGATTCAGAATTAGCTGTAACTCTGTACATTCTGCTGCAAACCTGAAATTGGTACTGAAAAGCATGTGGAAAGACTTCAGGGACAATACTGCAGTTAGAAAAGTTAATGGTTTGATTCATTATAAAGTAGCTATTGTCATATGTTTTCATAATATTACAGATATAATGACACTGCCCAAGTGAGATTTCCATACAGAACTTTAGCTCAAAAGGCTAGGCCTCCAAAGGAATGCCTGTCCCAGATACCCAGTTCCCTCCACATACCCTCAAAAACCTGCCATATTTCAATTGTACACAATTATTTTGCTGCATATCGTTGAACAGTACTGAGGGTTCAAACATGAGAACAGCCATAAAGGAGGTCCAAGAACAACAGATAAAAATGGGTGGTTTTTTCATGCAGGGCCATCTTGAGTACCTTAATTAGAGTTGGACCCAAATGAAAATGGGTTCAGACAGCTCAGACATGAGGCTTAGTTGAGCGGCTTTGGGAAAGTGACTGTCTTGTAATCCAGTCTAGCATGCATACATACATACATACATTTGTTTATTTATTGGATTTATATCCTGCCCTCCCCGCCGGAGCAGGCTCAAGTTGTTTTCAGGTTGTTATTAGGATAAATGGGATGATTTGGTGCATCCTGAGCTCTTCATAGGAAGATGGGAGAAAAAGTTGGTGTATGAGATGAAGACAATCAGCTACTCCCTGCTAGTGTTGCCAGCCTCCAGGTGGGGCCTGAAGGTCTCCTGAAATTACAACTCATCTCCAGACTACAGAAATCAGTCTCCGGAAAGAAAATGTCTGCTTTGGAGGATGAACTCCATGTAGGGTTGCTAGGACCTTTCTAGCTACCAGCAGAGGGTAAGGTTGCCCGATTCAGGCTGGGAAACGCCAGGATATCTGGGACAGAGCCTAGGAGGACAGGGACCTCAGCGTGGCACAATGCCATACAGACCATCCTCCAAAGAATCAATTTTTCCAGGTGAACTGATCTCTTTTCCAGGTGAGCTGTAATTCTGGGGGATCCCCAGGTCCCTTTGGAGGCTGGCATCCATGGCATCATATTCCACTCTCTCTGCCATCCCCAGACCCCATCCCCAAATTTCCAGGAATTTCCCAACCCAGAGCTGGCAACCTGATTCCCTGTCCATGTAGACTGATTTCCGCCCAAAAGCCTCTCATGCACTGCCTGCCCAAGCAAACATCACAGAGAGAACATTGATCGGAAACATGTGTGGAATCATATATATATGGGAAACTAGGCTATTTCCAATACTATCCTGACCAGAGTTACGCCTTTCTGAGTTCATGGACTTCAGCAGGATTTGGAAGAAATTACTCTGCTTAGGATGGCACTGTTAATCTTCAAAGAGACCCAATACGTGACTTGAGTATTTGAAAGGGCTTGTACATGGCCTTTGTTTTAGTTTAGTTTTTAGGCTCTAGAGAGTACAATCCATAAAGGCTGGAGTTTAGAAAATGAAAACATCACCATAGCAATCTTTGCTTTCTGTACAACTGCAGTCCATCAGGGCAGATAATGTTAAATTGTTCTGTACAGTCAAGGTTGAGATAACAGTGTTTGTTTGAAATCCATCTAGCCCCTGACCTGTTGGAGGGGAGGGGGAGACAAGCCCAGTCATTCTTCAAACCTTACTGCTGTTTCTCTTTTTCCCTTTCACAACAGCCCTAATTCTCACGCTTCCAAGACAGAACCCTCAAGACACCCTAGAAAAGGCACTCTTTCAGATTTTAAGTGACTTTCCCCTACACTGTCCCTTAAGTTAGGGTGATAAGTTAAAAGGGGCAGTCTAAAAATACACCAGAGTTCAAAGTCATGAAGGACTTTATATAGATAGTAAAGAGTTAACTGGAACCTGATTATGAGATGGAGGAAAACACCACCCCCTAGAGTAGACCTCTGTCTCCTGTACTTTGGTTTTTCTATGTTAAAGAAGCTGGTGGAAATACAGCAGACTGTTACATTCAGCAATTCCCAGGAGTAAAGCGATTGCCCAATGAGATCACAAAAGTGTGGGCTTGCAAACTGTTTATTTTGCCTGCTTTGTGTGTGTGTGTGTTCATTTTCATTTAGTGGAAGTGCAGCTGCTGGGGAACAAGGAAATGAAGACTGTATTCAGGGGAACTGCACTGCTGTATTTTTTATTTATTTTAGGAAATGGGAAAGTCTCCTGGCTCCACACACCCCCCCCCCCCCCCATGTTCCCAGGTATTTTCTGATTTGGACCTGGCAACCCTAGATTTGAGGCTTACATTAGGAAAGACTCGGGCAACATGTGGCCAAACAACTCCCACCCTCAAACCCTCTGTTCATGAATGGCAGTCTACTAGAACTAACTAAAGAAGTCTTTGCTGCCTTCCTGGGCCAAGAAGGAAAGCACTTGCCTGGAGGCAATACATGACTGGTGGGCAGCATTCAATCTGGAGGATTGTAAGGCAGCCAAGCCTACATTGAGACAGGCATCAACCTGTCATAATATAAATTCATAATAACTCTAGTAAGACTGAAGCCAAGAAAACAACTAGTGTGAACAAAAAAGTGAACCAAGCAAACAATCTGTAGACAAGTGAACCAAGCAAACAGAAAAAAAGTAATTCGCTTGCCACATTCTCTAGGTGAGACCTGGAAATGTTCCAGACTATAGAGATCAGTTAGAGGGTGAAATCTATGGTATTGTACTCCACTGAGGTCCCACCTGTCCCCAAACTCTTCCCCCCCCCCATCTCCAAGAATTGCACAACGTGAACTTGGCAACCCTATATGAAACTAGTTAAAAATCAGCCAGATCAAAAATCCTAAATTAGAAAAGGGGAGAACATGAGTCGGTCTAAGGGGTGGACAAACTGTGGCTCGGGAGTCACATATGGCTCTTTCACACATATTGTGTGACTCTCAAAGCCCCCACTGCCCCATTGGCCGGCTTGGAGAATGCATTTAAAGTTAAAGTTGCTTTCTTTCCACCTATCCCTCCCTTCTCCCATCTATTCTCTTTCCTTCCTGTCTTGCGGTTCTCAAACAACTTTTTTTTTTTTTTTTTGCAGCTCTCAAACCTCTGATGTTTATTCTATGTGGCTCTTACATTAAGCAAGTTTGGTCACCCCTGGTCTAATCATCTATCATTAAGCTCAAGTACTTGGCTAAGCAAGTACAGCATAGTTATAGTTCTCTAGAAGTACCAAGCAGGCCAGCCAGCAAACCAAGGTCATGAATTGTAGCTGCATTAAGATTTCTGAATAATACCAAATGGGTCTTGCTTCCTTTGCATGAGAAGAAACGTTTCAGAGTTCAACATCACACCCTTTATGCCAGCAGAGTGCCTTCACCCTTCACAGCAAGCCCCATCCACTAACATCTGAAATCCATGGCTCATTTAAAAATTGGGTCTGCAAAAGTTTGGGTTTCTGTATCACTTCCATGCTGTCCTCTAACAGTCACAGTCTTGGGTAAAACGATGCCTGAAGTCAGCTACTGTGCTGACAAATGGTAATAGTGTCATTATTGCCTCTAAAGATAACACCAGGCTATTAATGCATTCTGATGCACAACAACACATTTAACCTTGCCCTGCTCTGCCAGAATTTCCACTAGAAACATTGACCTACTTACTGCGAGGCGTCACTGGGCAACAGCGATTTTCAGCCAGGATATAAAGGCAGGAAGTTAGATGCAACAAAACTCTGCTCTCCCCTTTCTCCTTCCTTCTTGGGATAGTCTTGAGGCTGTTCTACATTTGCAGCAGTTTTTCCTGGATTGTACTATTTTGGACTGTAGGATGGGAGCTCTGTATCTCTCAGCACTCCTGCAGGAAAACATGGGAAAGCTGCACATCCGGAAGAATCGCTCCAACTTGCATGTTTCCTGATGGTGCTGGGTTTCTACATGCAGGGATTCTGAGTTCTCAGCCCAGAAAAATTAGTAACAGGCTATTCTGTTGTGATTTGTTAGCTCATTATTCCCTGCTTTTAGCTTGAATGGGAACCCAGTGCAGCTGCGTCATCATTGTTTTCTTCTCCTCCTTTTTATGCTCACAACCACTCGATGAGGGAAGTTAGGCCAAGAGAATGTCTGTGCCTCAAGGTAACCCAGCAAATTTCCATCCCAGCATGGGAATTCTAACCTGGATCTCCCAAAACCCAGGCTCACCATTGTAAACTGGAAAAGGCCGACAAACAGATAAATCTATTACAGAAGTATATATAAGCTTAATAGAACAATTGTCCTTTAGCAGGTACAAAAGATATTTATAAAAAAAAAAATTCCATTTAAAAAAAAATACAAGGCAAAATGTGTTTTGATTGAATGGTCTTTTTCGGGGTCTCTAACACATAAAAGTACTATTCCTTCATGAAGGTATATATGTGCAAAATGTATATATTAATAACAAACTTAATATCAAAAACGGTAAAGGTAGTCCCTCTGTGCAAGCACCAAGTCTTTACCGACCCAGGGGGTAATGTCACATCACAACATTTTCTTTGTAGACTTTTTGCAGGGTGGTTTGCCATTGCCTTCCCCAGTCATCTACACTTTTCCCCCAGCAAACTGGATACTCATTTTACTGACCTCGGAAGGATGGAAGGCTGAGTCAACCTTGAGCCGGCTACCTGAACCCAGCTTCCACCAGGATCAAACTCAGGTTGTGAGCAGAGCTTGGACTGCAGTACTGCAGCCTACCGCTCTGCGCCACAGGGCTCTTAAACTTAATATTAATAGCCTATTAAATAACTGGACTAAGTCCTTTTGGGTGAAAAAAAAGGGAAACTCCTCAAAATGTCAATGTCATCAATTTACAGTGGGTGGAAACCCTATTTGGAAAAGACGAGTTGCAATCTCCATTTTAAACAAAGCAGGGGATTTAATAAGTAGAAAAATTACTCCACAGTCACTTAAACTTCATGCAAATATTTAAAGAGCCAACCATCCCCCAAGGCCTGAATCCCAAATAAGTGCAGATATTTCCTAAAGACTCTCAGTGCTGAAACTCTATCGATTGCACCACAGTGGCTTTCCAGCCAAGCTGTCTACTAATAGAGTCTACAGGTCTACAAGAACCAATCTACAAATCAATTCTTGGCATCCAGGTCCTGTGTGGTGTCCTTTTTGCTGGACTATACTCCCCCAGATTGCAAGTTGGGATGGGAAAATATTAGCAAGCTTCCTCCTCCTTAAAATGATGACAACAAAATGCAAACCTTCCTGAAGTTACAAAACTGATTCGTCCACCAAGGCTCTAGCCTGTCCTTGTCTCTCTGTCACGTTATGTTTGAACACATTCCAGGAGGGGTGTTCCACGCAGGAGAAGACAACCATTCAGACATCCATCTTGAGTCTCCAATGTTAAGAGACATACCATGTAAGAGTGCAGATGGTGCTGTTCATCCTTAAGGGTAGCTTTTTGTGTGACAGGCGGATGCCACTGTATGGTGCCTGCTCTGTGACAAACTGTCTGGTGAGTACCAGTTTGGTTAGCATATTTTGACAATACTAAACTCAAAGAGCATCCTGTATGCCCAAAGAGAATGTACAGTGATTAGCATTGTATGTGTGAACACCAGGATTCAGCCAACCCGCAGAATTACATCAGCACAAACAGAACTTGCTTTGTCCAGACCAAGGGTGGCCAAACTGCGGGGCTCAGGAGCCACGTATGGCTCTTTCACACATATTGTGTGGCTCTCAAAGCCCCCACTGCCCCATTGACCAGCTTGAAGAAGGCCTTTCTCTCTTTAAATCACTTCTCCAAGCCAAGCCAGCTGGCAGCTGGGAGAATGCATTTAAATTTAAAATTGCTTTCTTTCCACCTCCCCTCCCCCCTCCATTTGCCTGTCAGCCTGCCTGCTTGTCCTGTCGCTCTCAAACATCTGACTTCCATATCTTGCATCTCTCAAGCATCTAACATTTATTCTATGTGGCTCTTACATTAAACAAGTTTGGCCACCTGGTCCAGACCCTTCGTGATTGCACCCTGCTTTTATTTGGATACAACAAACTTCTTGCACTGAGTCTTCCCACAGATTCATTCCATCCAGCACTGCCCACAAGCAGCAGACCGCAAAGGGCAGAGGCCTTTCCTAATGCTGCTGCCTGGGTTTGCAGACTGGAAAAGCTGCCTGGTGCTTTCCAAGCTTGTAGGGCTCCTCCTGCTAAATTTATGGCCCCGAACAGTTAATGAAGGTACCCAAGCTCATCCCTCCCTGATGTGGCCAGCAGCCTGCCTGACAGACTGTTTGTTTGTACTGCGACAGAGAAGACTCTCTTTTTCCCCCTGGTCTGGCTTGTGAACAAGGAAATACCAAGTGAGCAGAGAGGAAGAGGTGGGGAAGGGAAGGTGGTGGGAGCAACTTGAAACCCCACTGAAGTATAATCCAGGGTGTGGGGTTGGACGTTGGCCTGTATAAGCCCTGCCCAAGCAATTTATGTTTTGCTGCACCCTGATTTTTGTCTTGGTGATGAGAGCCGGCTATTTATAGCTTCTCGTCGCTGCATTAATTCTGCATTCCGAGTGAACCGAGTGGTGCTTTGCCTCCCAGTGGGAGAAACAGGTAGCATTTTAATTAGGCTCTCCCTGCCTCCTTAGCAAGGGATCTTGATTTATTATAGAAGTGCTGCACTCCCCACTCTCACCATTGCATAGGTTTCAACTGCCTTAACTCATTTCCTGTGAGAAGGCCTCAAAATAGCCTCAAAGTTGTTACCAGAGAAGGCAATCAGCTGGTTTTAACAACGACAAATTACAGACACCTACTTTTCAGCCCTAAATATACTTAAAGCACAAGATACAATCCAGCTGGTGTCAGGTGGTCAGCTTGCCAGCTGGAGACCCACTCTGTCCTTTGACGTCCCCTGATGCGCCAAGCAAATCAAGGCAGCTGCTACTTCTCCAACCTATCCATTCTCTCTTTCCCTGCACCATCCTCTCCCCTGCTGGCTGCCATAAAGACCCCAGGTATGATACGCAGCAGGTGAGGGAGGAGCAGGTAACATCCAGGGGAGAATTAAGTGGGGGAAACAACAGTTCCTGCAGGGAGCTAGAATGTGCAGCCTGTGCAGAGGATGCAATATGCAGGGGTGGGGGAGAATCTTGACACCTTTTATCTTCTATGGTGCTTAAGTGAGTTGTACAAGAGGCAGAGCATTTTGGACAGCTGGGCAAGCCACAGCACCCAGAGCAGCCGTGCTCCCCTGGCCACAGCTCAGAGTACCAGCAAAGGTAGAGAGGTCAGAGGAATTGCACGTGTCAGAAGTGGAATGCCACCAGAGAGTCCTCCGGGGCCAGCCCTGCCACTAGGCAAACTAGGCAATTGCCTAGGGCGCTGACCTTCTTGGTGTGCCGAATTAGGCACCCGCATGTGATTCAGAAACGTTATCAGTGCAGGGGGGTGGTGCCAGAAGTTAGCCTTGCCCAGGGTACCCGACAGTCTTGGGCCAGCCCTGAGTCCCTCCTTGCACACTTTCCTGGAATCCTTCCTCTTTGACATAACATTCATTTGCTCCCGCTGCAAAGGCATTGAAGCTTTTATTGCATAGGTGCTTCACTTAGATCTTTGGCTGTTAACACCCTTTTGGGGGAAACAGTTTTAGCCAGTGCCTCGAAAACCAGAGAGCAAACCACTTCTCAGACAAGCCACCCACATCCAAAATATGCATGCCCGCCAGACGGCTAAATACACATTGGCACACATGCAGACTGCCCTTCCTGCTGGCAGCCCAGGTGCCAACCAGAAAGCAGCTGGAAAGTCATCACAGTAAACAAACTTAGGGTTCTTTCGACTGGCCCCTCATTCTCCAGGCAATTTTATGAGAAAGGCAGAGAACCAGTCCATAAATTGTGCTCAGTTTTTTGATGTGGATATTTGCTAGGCAACAGCGAACACGTAAAGATTTTGCTGGTGATATTGTTTTCAACTGTAGATAGGTGTTCATGCAAGTGGGTACATTTTCTTTCTCACTCACATACTACAGGGCTTTTTTTGTAGCAGGAACTCCTTTGCATATTAGGCCACACCCCTCTTGCGTAGCCAATCCTCCATGAGTTTACAGGGCTTTTAGAACAGGGCCTACTGTAAGCTCTTGGAGAATTGCCTACATCAGGGTGTGTGGCCTGATATACAAAGGAGTTCCTGCTACAAAAAAAAGCCCTGCACATGCATCTACAAAATCCCACAACACATCAAAAATTAGCCTGCCAGTGTAGGTGAAGACAGTGTAGTAAAATAGTTAGAATGTCAGACTAGGACCCAAGGAGACACAGGTTCAAATCCCCAGGCAGGGAGTTTGACAAACTGTTGCATTCCTGGTTCATTTCCCCTTGCGTCCTTCGCGGGGCTGGGCAACCAGACACACGCTGTGAATTCTGTGCTTGGAATTCAATTCCCAGGTACACAGGAGCTGATGCAGATCAGGACCACAGCATGTTGGACTAGGGGGATAAAACTTTCCTCCCCGACCTGTTTTCCAATTTGAAACAGACTTGGGGGAAGCCACTTCCCCAATCTGGGTAACTTGCACGTAGTTCATCAGAACCCATAAATTTCCCCCACAGGACCCCTCCAGTGGCAGTTTCAGGTCAGAAAAATGGTGCGGGGGGGGGCAGGGAGGCTTAAACTCTGTCTTCCCGTGCACTACAGCCCCAATCCAAATAGATGGCCACCTGCCTGGGAATTGAATTCCCAACACGGAACATGTTGCCATATTTCTGCTGTTAGACCCCTGAACTCTTTCTTGGCCTAAGCTATCCCACAAGGCTGCAGTCTGGATAAAATGGGGAAGGGAGAACCATGAATGAAGTCCTGAACTCCCTGGAAAACGGGTGGGATAAATGTACTAGAGTCCATCATGAGACAAGTACCCATTACCCTTTTCCCCCGCCACTAGAGTTACAAACAGGTATTTATGTGAATGGTTACCACATTTTCTTTCTTTGCAGAAGACTCCAGTCCAAGGCAACTTAACATAAACCGGCTGCCTCCCCCCCCCCCCCCCACACACACACACCTCCAATCATTGCCAAAAGAAGGCAGAACGGTGGTCTTCCTTTGACAACTTTTTTTAAAAGGGGGGCTTTGATTTTACATGGAACACCAGTGACATCCAGTGGTCGAACACATACATTACAGCTTTGTATTCTGAACGTACCAAACAGCTTTTTGCTATGCCTGAAAAGAGTGCTTACTTGCCTTTGCTTGTGTTATTGACCCCACTTGCTCATTCATTTATTCCAATGAATCCCGACAACATTATGCCCAAACTGTTGCATTCCTGGTTTCCCTCTGGTTTCCTGAGCTCGTTTAACAGCTTCTAATGCAACTGGGGCACAAAACTTTCAGATGTGACCTGGGAAGCCCTATTTTTTCTCGCCTGGTGCAATTATACAGTTTGGGTGGCCTCTCCTTGTTGCTTGCCCACTGATCAGCACCACTGTCCTCCCTTTTCTGTTCTCTGGAGAAAGTGAAAAGGGAGGAGGGAAGTTTTGCCTGTTCTCAAAAATTCAAAATGTGCCTTTTCTTTTTTCCCCACTGAAATTAACAATATATTGAACACTGAGAAGGCAAGTGGGTTTGGGGACCTAGGGAAACAGAAGGCTGTCTTCAGTTCCCAGGAGGGAAAAATGAATTCCTGAGAGAGGATCTATAGAACAAAGCTGAAGTTCAGTAACCCCGTTAAGAGTCTTAAAAGTGCTACTGGATCTTTAAGAGTCTTAAGACCAGCAGTGTTTTATTCACAATGTAAGCTTTCATGTGCTAAAAGCACACTTCAGCAGACAACAGTATGGGATGGAATTAGCAGCCCTACATATATAGAGAGTGGGCAGCGAACTAGTGTGCAAAATAGTGAAAATTGTTTTAGCAGATTAAAAGACTAGCAAGTTGGGGGCCTGGCAATTGTCAGCCTGGGTTGACTGGACAGAAAAAAACAGCAAAGGCAATAAACATCAGAACTGGAGATTGGTGTCTGCATTGCCAGGCCTCTTAAGTGTGAAAAGTAATCAACGAGAATCTGTTGTAACGTTCCATTGGTCTTCTCTAAAGCAAGGCTTAAAATAAAAAAAAAATTCTGGCGAATGAAGCTGGGGTCTACTCTGCTCTTTTCAAATGCTAATACAAAGATACATTAGAATACAGTGGATATTTTTCTCTCATTCAGTAGCCCCCATTCCTGCATGGCATCAGCAATGTAGCTCTCTACTTCCCCCCAGGCCCTTCCTTCCAGACTGAAACAATGGGAAGTGCGCAGACTCTACTATGGGAGAACTGGATTTGATTCCACACTCCTGCACATGCACCTGCTGAGTGACCTTGGGTCAGTCACAGTTCTTGAAATAACTGTTTCTCTCAAGAGCAGTTCTTGAAAGAGTTCTCTCAGCCTCCCCTGCCTCACAGGGTGTCTGTTGTGGGGAGAGGAAGAAAAAGGATTGCGTAAGCTGCTCTGAGACTCCGAGTGAAGGGTGGGGTATAAATCCAATCTTTTCTACTTAATAATAAATAATAATAATAATAAATTTTATTTATATCCCGCCCTCCCCGCCGAGGCAGGCTCAGGGCGGCTTACAGGACATGGAATGAACCATGATCATAACAATACATTATATAATAAAATACAATAAAAATATTAATAAATTAATTAAAAAACCACTACAGTTAAAGGTGCTACCGTACAACGCGGTGTATATGTATATATCAGATGGCTAGTTGTCACTTCAGGATTCCATCTTATAGGCCAATTGAAAAAGGACAGTTTTGCAGGCCCAGCGGAACTGATTATAGTCTCGCAGGGCCCGTACCTCCTCTGGTAGTTGATTCCACCAATGGGGGGGGCGTTATTGAAAAGGCCTGCTCCCGCGTTGTTTTCAGTTTGGCCTCCCTTGGTCCAGGGATTTTTAAGAGATTTTGGGAGCTAGATCTTAGTGCTCTCTGGGGGATATATGGAGAGAGGCGGTCCCTAAGGTAGACAGGTCCTCGGCCATATAGGGCTTTAAAGGTAATAACCAGCACCTTGTAACGAACTCGGAACACAATTGGCAGTAATTGGCATCTTCTACCATGAGCCAAAGAACAGGTCATCAAAACATATATCCTACTTAGGATACCTACATCTCAGGCCACAGGTAAAGGGCCTTCCAAGAGCTGCATTTTCTCTGCGGTGTGAAATGACTATTCATACACTCTCCTAAACTGCTGTTTTACTTCTGGAAAATCTGGTTACCCATTGACATGAACAAACAAATCCAAGGATTCCATTTGCATTCTCCAAACATTACCCCCCTACACAAAACTGGAAGTGTAAGTTGAAGATATCTATAAAGTGCCTCCCACTCCAAGGACTTTTCAATTGGGTTAAGCAAAACAGTTTTCTGTTTAAAAGAGTGGAAGCTGCAGAAAGGGGAAAGCAAGCAGAAGAGAAGAACCGGCAATGAAGGTTGTGGCAAAAATGTATGGCCTGATCCAGTACAAGTTTCATGCAACAGTTAGTGCACAAGATAATAACTGGCATTCCCCATCTGGATAAGATGTATCCAGCAAGTTCAGCGGGGCCCAGATGAAACCCACAATATGGGTGCGCGATTCGCATCAATTGTGTATACACACACCCATTTCTGAATTCATGAAGCTCTCTTGTTGGATGTGCTTAAATGCTGTTTAAAAACTGGGAAAGGATAAGTGTCATAGAAGGCAGGTGATTCCAGGACTAAGGCATTTAAAAAATGAAAAAGGCCAAAGACATGCAACAAATGAAGAATTCTTTGGCAGAATTAAGTGGCTGGAAGAACATACGCATTGTGACAAGTCTATACAGTTTCCCATGGGAATTGGAAGTACAAAAATGTACATAGCTAAAACCCTGCAAAGAGATATGCAATTGATGGCTATCATGGCATGACAAGAAACCAGTTCCAAAGCACATACCATCAATTCAAGCAGTTTTGAAACAAAGGCAATAAGGTGACAGAAAAGTGCATTAAAAAATGTAAACTCTGTGTGTGTGTGTGATACTGTCAGTGTGTGACTGTTTGAGGGAAATGTGAGGCTTGGCATATCCATGACCCTCTTGGGATTTGCTATATAATATCCTTGTTAAAATCACAGCAGTATCTTGTTTGATACACAGGAAACCTTGGAGGAATTGCTCACCTGGTGTTTCAAGCAGCACAGTGATACAGCTCTTGCCAATTTCCTGAAGTGTTGCCTTATTTTTCTGCTGTAAGGAAAGTGCAATCAGGTTGGAATAAAAATGTATACAGCCAGGCAGATGCTGCATTGCAAGATGCAGTTGTTTTAATGCGCAATTTTATGACCTTTAGACCCTTTGTTGCTGACCAAAGAGCACTTTGGCCCCAATTATATGATGTTACACAAAAACAAGAAATGCATTCTTTTGCCTCTTCCATTGTTTGAAAAATGCCTGAAGTCTCAAGAATTTCAAGAAACCCTCAGCTTTGCTGCAAAAGAATACTCCTTTTTTCCCCTTTACCATTATTAGTATGGCAATGTTTAGTTAATACAATTGATCAAAGACACTGCCGAGCAGTTTTTTTTAAAAATACCACCATTAATCAGGTGCTGTTTCACACAAGGCCACCTTCTAAATTGGAATCTGGTTTTCCTAACCCCCTGATTGACTTGGAAGGCAGGAAGGGAAAAGGAATTAAGATATAGACCTAGATCTCATGGATAATTTCTCTAATGGAAGGAGGGGAGATATTCTATTTTCCACTCCGAGTGCAGATTCCAGTGTGTCCTCTATTTACCAGGAAGAATAGATGAAGGACTTCTGTTGCAGAGACAGAAATCCCTTCTGTCAACAGAGATTTTCCATGAAATCCAACCTCCAGTTCATGGAGGGTCAGACTTTTCCTGCTGGTTGATTAGCCCCCTTCCTCTACCAGTGCAAGACATCACACCAAGCACATTCCAAGCAGGCTGCAGGTCTGAAGTTCAGCAGATTTCCTTGGAAATTAAGACTTATTGGAACCCATGGGACTAAGTTCTGTGTAGTCTGATGTAGAACTCTTGTAAATTTATGCTAAATTAAATGATTGCCACAAACACATCTGGTTAATCAATTAGAACGCTTTGAGCTACAACCCTGATTGTTTTCAGGGACGGCACGTGGGAGCAGGCGATTGCCTAGGGTAGCAGCTCCCAATGGGGGTACAGGGCAGGCACCCCCTCATGCCGTCCCTGAACCTCTGACTGGACATTGAATGGTCGGAGGAATTCCCCAGCCCCTCAGCGCCCAGAAACAATAGCGCTTTCAGGCTTCGACATTCTTCAAGGAGAACGCTGAAGCCTGAATGCGCCACTCGTTGTTTCTGGATGCTGAAGAGTCGGAGGAATTCCCCAGCCCCTCAGCGCCTAGAAACAATGGCACTTCAGTGACTGGCATGATGATGTCACCTCTGGGAGAGCCAGTTTGATGTAGTGGTTAAGTGCGCGGACTCTTATCTGGTAGAACTGGGTTTGATTCCCCACCTCTCCACTTGCACCTGCTAGCATGGCCTTGGGTCAGCCATAGCTCTGGCAGAGGTTGTCCTTGAAAGGGCAGCTGCTGTGAGAGCCCTCTCCAGCCCCACCCACCTCACAGGGTGTCTGTTGTGGGGGAGAAAGGTAAAGGAGATTGTGAGCCGCTCTGAGACTCTTTGGAGTGGAAGGCGGGATATAAATCCAATATCATCTTCTTCATCATCATCATGCTGCACGGGCGGCAGAACCCCACACTCTGGTCCTAATTGTTATTAACATATAATCATGTGTGATGTTCTTGGAAGGCTGCACAAACCAATTAATACTTTATATACAAGGGGAAAGGCTGCCAAAACAGTTCTCCCATGTCAAGATCTTCCCTTTTCCCTCAACAACATTTAGTGTGACACCCTTTTTTCATAGATTCAGGTCTGTTGGTCTGAAGCAACAGACCTGAATCTTTGAGTCCAGTGGCACCTTTAAGACCAACGAAGTTTAATTCCAGGTATACATTTTTGTGTGCATGCACACTTCTTTCTCATGGCATCTTATGAGTTTCCCCACCACTGACTATCCCTGATGGACGCAAGGAAAGTGTGGCATTGTATTACAAGGAGAGGAGGGAAAAAACACAGCACTAGGATGCCATTTTCAGCAGAAGCCTTGCGTCACACTTAACATTTCCACACACACACACACCCCGCTGCTGTTTCTGCTGCACACATAGCTCCCCCAAACTGCAAGAATAAGGAAGACTTGGTTCATTTGGGTAACAGCCCAACAAATGAACATAGAAGAGCATTTCAAATATAGGTACATCTCAGGATGTTAGCAGTGCCATCCTATGAACACATTCTTGGAAGTCCCAATAGAGTTCAGTAAGTTAGTCCCCTAGAATTCAGGAGGATGCTGTGTATATTGCACTGCTGGTTATGGAGGTAAGTCTGCTTGATGGTGGCCATTTCAGACTGTTGATGGTTGCAGGGCTTTTGTTGTAGCAGGAGCTCCTTTGCATATTAGGCCACACACACCCAATGTAGCCAATCCTCCAAGAGCTTACAGGGCTCTTAGTACAAGGTCTACTATAAGCTCCAAGAGGATTGGCTACATCAGGGGTGTGTGGCCTAATATGAAAAGGAGTTCCTGCTACAAAAAAAGCCCTGGATAGTTGGTATCATCAAACCTGAGAGAGGAGGAGACAAATGTAATTTTAATTTAATTTGCGATTTATACACCACACGCTCAGGGTGGCTTACAACATTAAAACATTGCAATAACAATAAATAAAACATATCAAATTAAACACAATGAATTTAAAATCTCATAAACATAATAAATACAGATTAAAACAGAGGACCATAACTCCAACAATAATACAGCAAGAGGCCATAGTTCAGCAGCTGGTACAACTTCAACTAATTAACACCACTTAGTACAGCTTCAGGTCATTGACATCACTTAAAGTTGTAACTCAGACCCTTGACATAGATAGTAAAGCACATAGATAGTAAAGTGCTGGGGGAAAGTTTCAGAAGACGGCCAGTAGATTAAAAGCCTGGCGGAAGAGCTCCCTCTTACAGGCCCTGCGGAACTTAGGTAAGTCCCGCAGGACCCGGATCTCCAACAGAAGCTCATTCCACCAGGTAGGGGCCTGGAATGAAAAGGCCCTGGCCTTCGTTGAGGCCAACTGGGCATCCTTAGGACCAGAGATCACAAGATGTTGTGTAGATGATCTCAAAGCCTGGGGGGGGGGCTCATATGGGGAGAGGCAATCCCAAAGATATGCAGGCCTCAGACCCCATCTGGACTACAGGGCACAATTCACCAAACCCATCTGCACATTTACCACTGGAGCAAATGAAGATGTTTGTGTGTGTAAAAAAGCAGTTAGACAGATTCCTTGTCATAAGCCTGGTCTCTCTAGGTTCACACTTTGCTGGAGAATGTAGACAATTTAGTAGGTGGCAGCTGTACCCAAGGACAGATATCCTTGTGAAACTGAGAGCTACTGAGTGCAAGTCAATGTGGCATAGTGACATGTCAGACTAGGAGGACCTGAACAGGGTTCAAATCCCCACTTTGCCATGGAGGCTGACTGGATGACATTGGGCCCATTGAATACTCTCAAGCTAACCTATCTTACAAGGTGGTTATGATGAGGATAAAATAGAGGAGGGGAAAATTATTTGATAAGTTGCTTTGTATCCCCACTGTGGAGAAGCGCAGGGCATAAATGAAATAAATGAAAACTATTGTGCAGTAGTAGCTAAACTGTGAATCAGGAATTCCTTGGACTCAGATCTCTGCCGTTAACTGGATGGTCTTCACCAAAGAGCTCTCTCTCAGCTCCCTTCAGCAATGTGGAGATAACAATGCTGGCTTACCTTATTGTTCTAAAAGTTACTGAGATAATAAAGGTCTTTGAAGACTCTCAGAACAGTTCACAGTGGTTTAAGGAGTCAGACTTCATTTCTTCTCTTCCCAGTCCTTGAGACAGAAGCTTTTATAGCCATGTCCCAGCATCTTCCCTCCCAAAATTGCGAGTTAGGACATTTATATTGCATTTGCAGAATTCTAAAACGTTTACTAGTACTTCACTGCTTTGCCTGCATGGATGTGTCCACACAGACACATATACAAGCAAAGCATTATAGTACTTACAGACATTTAAGAAAGTAAGAATTTCTGTAAAACATAGTTTGAGTGCACTGTTTCAAAACATAGCTCTTTATTTATTCTGCCTTCAATGTTGAACACATGAACATATGAAGCTGCCTTATACTGAATCAGACCTTTGGTCCATCAAAGTCAGTATTGTCTTCTCAGACTGGCAGTGGCTCTCCAGGGTCTCAAGCTGAGGCTTTTCACACCTATTTGCCTGGACCCTTTTTTGGAGATGCCAGGGATTGAACCTGGGACCTTCTGCTTCCCAAGCAGATGCTCTACCACTGAGCCACTGTCCCTTCCAAGATGGGGTCCAAGATGTACAGTCTTTGCTACAAAAAGCACATGTGTAAGGAGAAGGAGGAGGGGTGATTTCACAGGATTCCCTTTCTCATTGTAGCTCCTCCCACGTGGCTGGTTCTATGCTGGGATCCCATTTCCCATGATCTCTACTTGTTAGGCAAATAAAAACACAGTGGAAAAGCTGGCAGGATCCAACTCACTATTTCTATCTTAACTTTTCCTCTGCAGATAACCCTCAAAACAGCCTACAAAATCACAACAATAGACACAATTTTAGAATACTGAAGACGGAAGCAAAGAAGTACTCTGTTCTGATAAACGAATCCTTGGTTTGCATACAATAACTTTTGAAGTTTTCCTAGCCAATCATTTATCATAAAAGTTAAAGCTAAGTGTAGTTGGAAATTAATAAATGCACCACTGAAAATCAAGTTGCTTATCAACATCCTCTCAGTTGCGGTATTTTCTAAAACAGATTCACTTACTGAGCAAAATGTAAGCAGAAAGCTATTGGCAGGCAGGGCCTTCATTGCTAGGAAATTCCAGATTTCACCAATGACAGTTCTGGAATGCCAAGTCACACAAGTTCTGATTTACATCCCTGTTGTTGTGTTTTGGTTTTTTTTGGGGGGGGTAGCATTTTGTTTCTAAAATGTGAGATCAGCACAATAAGATTTCCTGGGGTCCAAGATGTACAGTCTTTCCAATTTCCCACAGAGAAGACCACCTCATTTAAGATGGTGCCAGCTTTGAAAGCAAGCTATGCTTTTAAAAAAATTCCATATGCAAACTTAAACAATGAGTTAAGAACCCTTTGATTAGGTGACAAACCTTATCACACATTGTACTTGTGGCATCACGTGCGCTTTTTAGCATTTGTTATCATTTAGAAGGGATATATTTGTTTTTCTGATTTTTTTGTATGGAGCCCTCTCTCGCCTTCAGGTTTATTCTGTAGCTGACACTTGCAGCATTAGGCACAGCATGACTGATTTTTGAGCTAATTAAAATGGCTGTCAAATGCAAGCCAGGTTGGAGGGGCCACTTCAGGAAACCAAACTTGTTACATCTTCCCATGTTCACAAGGGGGCTGAAGTGCTATTTCGGTTACCTTGGGTTGAATTTTGATGAATTTATTTTTGTTTGCCTTATAGCCAGGAATCTGCTAATGCCATGTCAGGGTTATTTGCAATGAATAATACATTGACATTTTATTCTCCCGGGGGAAACACTGAATTTTTTAAGCCTTTGTTTTGTGTGTTCATCGAGGCTGGAACATTTTGTACATTGAGCTGTAGGAAGCAGATTCTCTGGCTGCACACTTCTGCTCAAGTACTGCTTCAGTGGGATCCCAGCAATAAAACACTCACATTTCATATAATTATGGGGACTATCATGTTCCTGCTTACTGTTTCTAATTTCAATTCAGATTGATCCCAGAACCCTTCTTTAAAAAAAAAAACCCATAAATCTTTCCCCTAATCTTATTTACTTCCTGGGCTTTTTTTGTAGCAGGAACTCCTTTGCATATTAAGCCACATCTCCCTGATGTAGCCAGTCCTCCTGGAGTTTACAGTAGGCCCTATACTATGAGCCTTGTAAAGTCTTGGAAGATTGGCTACATCAGGGGTGTGTGGCCTAATATGCAAATATGTTCCTACTACAAAAAAAGCCCCTGCCTCCTTCATCTAAATTTTCACTGCCATATTTTACTCAATATTATCTTTTATTGTCCCTCGATATTGTAGGGAGAATTAAAGAACTGCACCTGTAAAACCAAAACCCTCCCAGGGCTAGATTAAGGCATGTGGAGGCCCCCACAGTATTACCAAAAATGAGCACTATTCTAACACTGAAATGTAGTAATTTTCTGTATATAAAGGTTTCTTACAATCTGAAGCCACAAACTGTAACTTACTTTGCTTGTACATAGATCCAGCTTTGCCCTTCCCACTGGGTGGCTTGGCTCTCACTGAGAAGGAGTGCCCATTCAGGTCAACACTTCTACAACTACACTACTCTGGCTTTACCAGCTACTGGACTAGTGTCTTACCCTACATTCAGTCTCTTTGCCCATTTTTCCACTTGTCCAATCCTTGCCAAAGCTTCCAGATTGCTTGGGGGGGGTGGAGCAGAAATGACTACTGGAAGAATGTAAATCAAAACCAAACCCAAATTAGGGGATTCTGAATTTTTTTCCGGACAGCCAAACACTGAGGTATTAGGCAGGCGTTTTTAAAAGACCAACTTCCATATAAACTCAATGTGGTAAAGTTCTCAAGCAAGCTACCCATGAAAAGCCACCAGGGGGCTCCAAGGGGCAGTTCGTCATCAAATAGTTCTGAAATTCCTCATCAAACCTTAGCATCTTTTTCAGTAAATCAAACTACGGTGGACACCGCTCCAAGTCACAATAGACGCAATAGACACAAAATGTACAACACATTTTGCGTCAATAAATGGCATTTGTTCAGATCAAGTCCTTTTAAGAGTTCCAACTCAAGCTATGCCTAACCTCTGTCATGGATGACAGCAACTGAAAGTTTTCAGTAGAAACAGATACTTGCAATTATACATGTGATGACGACAAAGGGTTCCCATAGATTCAAGTCTCTAACTCTTCATTTGCTTCTCATTTCCCCTTTTAGTGGCAACAAATTAGCTCCTATCCAGCTCTCCTTGTCACATGCAAATTCCTTCCACATTACTTATTTTAGTAACACTTATTCCGTTTCTTAAGAGAAGAAAAACAACTAGATTCACTGTCCATGATGGGAAAGCCCTGCTAAACACTTAGCACACCATTCTGTAGAAGCATTCATTTGCGAGCACACCATTAAAATCAAGTAACTGCATTAGCTTTTAAAATAATTCACCTTGAAACAAAGGAGTCAATATATCTGTCTGCCTCTCTCTCTCAGTTGCAAGTGGACTAGGCAAGGGAGATCTATCATCCATCCTTCTGAGGTCTTCCATTTTCCTAACCTAAATCTCCCCCCTCCCCTCAAGCTACTTTTTGCTATATGATATTGGATTTATACCCCTCCCTTCACTCTGAATCTCAGGGCAGCTTACAGCCTCCTTTACCTTCCTCCCCCACAATAGACACCTTGTGAGATGGGTGGGGCTGAGAGAGCTCTTACAGAAGCTGCCCTTTCAAGGACTGCTCTGTGAGAGCTATGGCTGACCCAAGGTCATTCCAAGTGGAGGAGTGGGAAAATCAAACCAGGTTCTCCTAGATAAGAGTCTGTGCACTTAACCACTATACCAAACTGGTGTACCTAACAGTACTAGTTCAAATGGACTTATATACATGGGCAGGAGGGTATGTGTTGGAAATAGCTTTGGAGGACAGTGGAACTTAGACTGGGGCTATGGGATAGGAAGAAAATCATTCCTCCTTCAGCTCTGTTCCAATCCTCCTACTCTGGCAGCTGCTTTTACTCAAAGCTCAAGACATTAGGCAGTCTGTTAAGAGATCCCATGCACCTTATCTGGTTGAGGCTTCAAATAACACATGAAGACATGACAGGGATACGCTAGAGAGGGACCCCACTTACCAGAGAGCAGGAGGTGCTCCTCATGAGGAAAGCCCTGAGGCATGGCTGGGAGCAAGAGGGGACAACAGCAGCTCAGAGAAGCTTGTTCAGAAAAGGCAAGGCAAACCCCAGGTGGGTCTGATAATGGCTAATGACCCTGGAGGCAGGACAATCTGGCAGCCAGCAGCAGCAGCTGGGGAATAGGTGGGGCACCATGTAAGCCAAGCCAGGGTGCTTTAAGGCAAGGCTTAAAAGCAGCAGGCTTGCTGGGGGGAGATACAACCAAAAAGAGACTCACAGGAAGAAGATACTGCAGAAGAAACACCTTTAATTAATAACTATCAAATATACTATATTTCAATAAATATTTATAGCCATATCATTTGTGTAAGCCTCATTCAACAATGTACAAGGTCTGCAAAGTTCATTCCCTACTCATACACATTCATGTTAGTTCCAAAGTCTCACGTTCTGCCCCAGACATCATTTGGAGATAAAAAAAAAAGAGGCAGTCCCTTTGAGAATCTGTTCTCCTAAGTAATTTGTTTCATGGCAGCTTACTCTGGTTGAAAGAGCTCGTTTCCCTCTAAATGTGTTTAGCATCAGAGGATCAAGCCCTTAGTAGTGACCAGCAGTGTGAGTCCCAAGGAGGTCAGGATTACTTTCAGCTATGATAGCTAAGGATGTACA
Source organism: Heteronotia binoei (assembly GCF_032191835.1). Lineage (NCBI taxonomy): Eukaryota > Metazoa > Chordata > Lepidosauria > Squamata > Gekkonidae > Heteronotia > Heteronotia binoei. The sequence continues at coordinate 35,873,684 of NC_083228.1, forward strand.
ACATCATACAGAAAACCATCTCCCAAGGGACATCATTTCCCTGATTATCCAGAAACACTGCATATGAGCTACTAAGCATACAGAAACAACAGCAGGCCCAGTTAGAATGGTCAGAGCATTAAAAGGGCCGAATATATCCAGTAATGTTTAAGACATTTTTAAAAACAACAGCAGCTCTCTAGATCTTCAAGCCTCATTTTTCAACCATCATTTGCCATTATAGTCCTGTTCAGGGCTTTTTTCATAGAAAAGGTCTAGCAGGGACTCATTTGCATATTAGACCACCACCCCTGATGTCACCGTTGTTTCACACAAGAGTTTTTTGTAGAAAAAAGCCTGGAAGGAACTCATATGCATATTAGGCCACACCCTCTGACACGAAGCCAGCCTGAACTGCATTCCTGTGTGTTCCTGCTCAAAAAAAGCCCTGGTCCTGCCTAGGATCTTCACTCCTCCAATATTCTGTCACCAAGAGTCTTTCTTAAATGGCTCATTATTTTGATGCCACTTAAGTCTCTCTAGGAATACCTATGTGGTGCCATTTCTCCCTGCCACCCCTCATCCCTTCTCAATGACTAACTGGCCTGGTAAAAGCATGTGGTTAAGCCCATTAGTCGCCACAGTATAAGTCCATCCAGCTCAACTCATTCTTTGCATCAACATTTTCCCTAGCTGTAATTCAGATTTCCAAGTTGTCCGTGCAAGGTTTAGGCTTTGTTAGTTTTTTTATGTTATTTAGTGAAGTACCACATACACTGATGAGCCTATATAAAAAAATATAATAGGTACCTGAAATACTTAGCAGGATACCAGAACATACCATTACACATTTCCTTAAGGGTTCCCATTTTCGGAAACTGGGCTGGTAGTAATGGCCTAAGTCCAAAGCAATAATAGATATACCTGGGGCTTTTTTTGAGCAGGAATGCACAGGGACGCAGTTCTAGCTGGCTTGGCATCAGCGGGTGTGGCCTAATATGCAAATGAGTTTCTGCTGGACTTTTTCTACAAAAAAAATCCCTGGAAATACACCATCAGGCCCTTGCCTGGTGGAATGAGCTCCCCCTGGAGATCCAGGGCCTGTGGGATTTACTTCAGTTCTGCAGGGCCTGTAAAACTGAGCTCTTTCGCCAGGCTTTCAACTGAGGCAGCAGATGTCACCGGTTATTGGTTCCCCTTTTCATTCCATCTCAGTGCTGTAGAACCTGCCAGACCTGGAAAATAGGCCTTGTTTGAGACAGAATTTGCCATTTTATTGATATTCTGTAATATTAGATTTTATATATTTTAATTGGTTTTAGTTGTTGATTCTTTTATGATGTAACCCATCCTTAGCCTGTTCTACGGGAAGGTTGGGCTAAAATTCTAATAAAATAAATAATCAATCAAGGCTTTCACAGCTAAAAAACAGCTCCTGACCAATGTTCCCTCTAAACTGCAGAGTCTTGTGAGCAAAAATTCTACTTTGTGAGCTACTTGCATTAAAGTTGTGAGCTACTGCATAAATTAGTGTGTTCTGGGGTCACCCTTCCTGTGTTAAAACAAAAATCTGTGAGCTGGAGGCTAAAAATCTGTGAGCTAGCTCACGCTAACTCAGCTTAGAGGGAACACTGTTCCTGACTGCTGTAGATTCACTGGATTCAGCATGGAGATGGCAGAGGTACCAAGAGGATGAAGCAGCAATGGCACTCCAGAAAATGAACTTTCAGGAGAACAGGGCAGCAGGAAGATAGCGTGGAATACCTAGTAGGTATGGAATAGTAGTCAAGTTATTCAGATCCAAGATTTGCTTTTACCATGGTCTGGAATATGAAACTTCAATATTATCATATATTTCCAATTTATTAAAAAATGCAAAAAAAAATTAAAAATAGAAGCTGTCTTACAGAGAATCAGGCTATTGATTTATCAAGGCCAGTATCGTTTGGTGGTAGTTCTTTCAGTCTTTCACATCAGCCTGATCTTTTTAACTGGAGATGTCAACGCTTGAGCCTGGGAGATTCTGCATGCAAGACAAACACTCTACCACTGAGCCACAGTTCCTACCGTGTTTTCTCTCCCCCCCACCACTATATCATTTTAAAAGATTTGAACAAAAATATGGTGGAACTAATGGTATGTACAGTAGAACCAGGGAAATCAGAGGTCAACTCCCAACGCAGCCATGAAGCACACTGAGCAACTAGCTGCCCATCACCATCTTTCAGCTCTCGGTCACAGACCGATTTCCCACTGGCCTTACGCTGCTCTCACGCTCCTCTTCTCTGCGGGGCTTCCATTGGATTTCATGCCACCTGCCCTGGGGCTGCAACTAGCTTTGCCTTTTTTGTGCGACAAACAGAAACTGGTTTTTAGAGGATCTTTTTTGCTACGCAAAAGAGGCAGAGTGAGTTGCAGCCCCAGGGCAGATAGTGTGAAATCCAACAGAAGCTACGCTGATGAGACGAGGGTGAGAATGGCATTAGGCTAATGGGAAATCAGACACAGTGTTGTAACAAAGAAAAAGTAGAGGAGGATAAATTCTGTCGTGGAGGATGAAGAGTGTGAAAAAATGGGAGAGAAATAGAAAGATGTGTAATCCAGTTTATGTTTGGAGCATGGCCTAGTTGCCAATCAGGACTCACCAGATGAAGACTATTTGCTTAGTACACCACAAATGCACAATGATTGAGAAAAATTGACCAGAAACTAGGTCATTTTATGAAAGTCAGACCTCCAGACTTCTTTGGTTTAAAGTTCACTGAATGCACAGACTGTAGAATAACTCTGACCACAGCTGAATGTTTTAACTGTGAGCGCATACACACAAATATTTATTTAAAAAGATATAACCAGTTGTGAAACAAAGGAAAACTATCCCACACAAATGAGAATTACAAGGAAAAAAATTGTTTAAAAGCTGTTTTTATTTTCCTTCACCATTATTGTTTTACAATACAAATTTCACCTTGTTTGGAACACACAAAAACCCTACAGAAGATAACTCTGCTTCACGTAAAATACAGAATGGATATATATATATATTTATATATATATAGATATATATATGCTTCTTCATTCTTAAAAAACTATTTTGTTCTGCACATTGGCAAGAATAGGATAGAATACTTCCCCCCCGCCCCCCAAACACAATATGTATGGCAGGATTCAAATTTTTAGGGTTACATGCAGTTTCTGCACAATTCTGTTTTCAAGAAATCAATTGTTTTTAATAGTATTTTCATTCAGGGACAAAACATTGTTTATACTTTTTGATTTCTGATTTGCTGATCATCAGGAGGGGGGGAAGAAACTTTTAAAGAAGGAATTCATGGCTGTGTTCTTGCTATAGTTAAAATTCATGTATGGAGTAGACAATAAAATAACTTTAAAAGCACATTTCATTCCAGCCTGCCAAAAATGTGTGAAGATCATATTTGGTTTTCCCTTCAGACTCAAGTCATCTCAACATTGCAAACAGATTTCCAGGTCAATTTAGGTATAAAATAAAAATGTAGTCATGTGTACAATACATATATAACCTTGGATTCATGGAATATTTTATTTTAAATAAAAATTTCTGAAGACTGCCTACTGACCATACAATCAAGACAAGAAAGGCACTAGAAACAGACAAATCTCTCTCCCAAGAAGCATTTTTTATTTTAACTCTTTTCTCTGACATGTAAAAATCTTTTTAGATTTTATTTTTACGCATATCATTTTGAAAAATAAAGTTAGGAAATACTTAGAAAATCACTTTACAACAGAATAATTTTTTTGCACTTTTTGACACTGTCACTGCAGATTTACAAAATCAAAGTTTACCAAACCTTTCTGTGTCTATCATTTGTAACTTCGGCGAAACAGGTAGAAAGATTCCTGTGTTATTATCCTAGTCAGGTATTTAGAAACCTTCATATAGACATTAGCTAGAAAATGGCTTACAGCCCAATCTTTGGGGCAAGAGATATGAAAATTATGTTTTCCCAAGAAAATAATACGCTTTATTCCCAGACGAGACTGGAAAGACCAGAACTTATGATATAAAAGCCTCTCTTTTTTTGTTTATGCCGCTGCATCATATACAAAGAAACATGGTGATGAGCAATGCAAATTCAAAATCTATTAACAATAAATGTGTACAGTGCATGAGAAGTTACCATTTCTTTTATTGTTGTCCATCGCAGATCCTTTGGAGAGAAAAAAAGATCACAGTGCTTACCAGGTAAGAGAATAGATTAAAGTCAAGGTAATTTGTTAAAAGGTTAAAGGAGAGGGAGCAGTTCAATTTTTATGGCATCTTCTCTTGCGGAGTTCTTAGCACTTTGGGACAGTTCTCTTGCCTTTCCCCTGGTGTAGCTGTTATGTGCCATTCACCAATCTGCTGTACTTCGGTTGTCTACCCACAAGTAGTGCCGGCCAAGGAAATGGCCAATGATAGGAACGGGGTACAATGCCTCGAACATTCTTTTCAAAGTACTGGAAGGGCCTGTACCACCACACATGTGCAAGAAGGTTGGTCTGGGAAGCTTCTTTTAGCACCTGCAAAGAAGTATTTTTTTTAAAAAAGTCAGAAAAAACAAAACATATCCTCACACTAATTAAATTTATCCTTCAGGGTACTACCGACAGATTGCTTACATTTAATTGCCATGATAAGTTTTTGTTTGAGACAGGTGACTAGAAGTTCAGCAGGGCAAAAACTAAGATATTGCAATTGAAGTAATGATCCCAAGCAGTCCATTCTGTAAACATTTACCAGGTACCATTTTTTCTTATTAAATTAGAAAAGATGCAGTCATGGTTCCTGTCTGTACACTTGCAGCATCTTACGAGAAGAAGTTCTACCTCAGCGTTTAAGAACATATGATAGCTCTGTGTGACTACAAAAGTAAACAATAATCAATTCCCCTCTCCCTAAACACAATTAGAGGAGCCTCGCGGCACAGCGTGGTAAGCTAAAATACTGCAGTCCAAGCTCTGTTCAAGACCTGAGTTTGATCCCAGCAGATGCTGGGTTCAGGTAGCCAGCTCACAGTTGACTCAGCCTTCCATCCTTTCGAGGTTAGTAAAATGAGTTCCCAGCAAGCTGGGGGTATAGTGTAGATGACAGGGGAAGGCAATGGCAAACCACCCCATAAAAAGTCTGCCAAGAAAACGTCCCGATGTGACATCACCCCATGGGTCAGTAACGACCCAGTGCTTGCACAGGGGACTACCTCTACCTTTTTAAACACAATTCAGATTTTAAAAAATATTTTAAGAACAAACATACTAAGTATATGTAGCATATGCCACTGGAATTCCAAGTTGCTGCCATAGGAAGTAAACATTTCATTCATCCATCCCATCTAACATATCTGATTTGAAGCATGACAGCCCTAACAACTAGACAAAGATTATGTTAATATATGGGGCAAAAAAAAAAGGCCACAGAAAAATATAGCATCGGATTTTTTTTTCATCTCACACTGATCACAACGTATAGGAATGGATTGGCCTAAGCCAGTACCATTAACCCAATGACGGGTATAGGAGGGTAAGGAAGAAAAGAACTCACTTGTTGATTGGCCATTGTGTGATACCACCAGAAAAGTCTTGTAGTGATGTAGTAAGCCACCACCACATCCACAGTGTAGTGGTCATGAGCCAAGAGAATACAGAACATCCCAACTATGCTGAGAATCCAGCAAATCCAGTGATACCACCAGAGTCGCCGAGGTGAATCTGAAACCAAGGAAAAATTCTCTAAGTCTGGTTCACCCTCCTCTGCAAGAATATGGTTGACCAAATATCACAATTTGAAAATGGAACACCCACAAGAATATTGTATCATGTTATTTAAGAATAATATAATTGCTGCTCTTTTTAATCTGAAAAAGCTCACCTTTAAATGTAATAGTGAACCAAGCTAACCTGAAGTTAACTCACAACTGGCATTTTAACAAGGAAGTTCAGCACTGTTAAAATCATTTAAAATTTGCTTTTCAGATCAAAGACAAAACTGAATTTCTGGATTTGAGGTTAGGTCATTCTTCAGACACATTGTCATATCCAGTGATATTTTAAAAGCTGCTTCTACGTCTCTGAACACGCACCTCCCAATGATTTACTAATATTTACTTGTGATACAAAAACTGATCAATGTCATCAATTAATACAGTTAAGAGTTCACAGACTGCCAGCACAAAAGCAAGCAGTCCATTAAGAGACCAATATGTCAAACAGAACCCAAAACCAAAACCAAGTCTTCTTCTTCTTCTAATATTCTTCTGATCTCAGTTCTTCTCATATGGCAGGGGTGGCCAACTGTAGCTCTCCAGATGTTTTTTTTGCCTACAACTCCCATCAGCCCCAGCCAGCATGGCCAATGGCTGGGGCTGATGGGAGTTGTAGGCAAAAAATCTGGAGAGCTACCGTTGGCCACCCCTGTCATATGGTATTGGTTTTCCTATGAATCTTAGGATGCAGAAGTGACTGACCAAGTAACTTCAATTTTATTAACATTTAAACTCATTCTTTGGCTAGATGGTCAAACTCATTTCCAGCAAACATTTTGCACAGAAATTTTATTTTAAAATATCAAAGCTCAATCCCACCATACAAGTCATTTAACAATCTGATCATGAAATGGACAGAATGGGGAATATATCAAACGGAAACAGGAGTGGAGGATTAACATATGCTGGCATGGATCCTGTTTTTCTGCAAGGGGTATCGCACTTGTAGAAGCAAAATTCCTGATCCTCTTCCACTGGCAGAAGGGGTTTCTGCCCATTGAAAACACAGTTAGGATCCAGATCATGTTCCTTTGTATCACTCTTATAAAATTCCAAGATTTTATCAACACAGATTAACACAGTTGGCAAGAGGTTCTGCCTTAGCTTTCTGTGTTGAGATACTTATATCCTAAGGTACTCAAGCAGAGAGGGAATCATCTCAGATTAACACACATTTCTAGGCTGGTATTGAGAAAGATCGTAAACGTACACTCTTTGATAAATAAATACGTCAAGGTTAACATAACCGTGTGACCGCTGTACAGGTAGTCGCCACACATATCATGGGCCCCTGTGATGGAAAGCCCTCCTCCAGCAAGCAGCTTCATTATTCTCCTCATGTGCGATTCCCAGTCTCCAAGGAGCTAACAGAACATTAAAAGAAAAAACAATTCAGCATTTGTTATTTTGCAGTAAGATGCACTTTGATTAGAACTGTAACAGAAAATTAGTTTATATTATAAAAGAACAACTTATTTGTATTAAGGGAGGGAAGGCAGAATAGTATAGCCCAGGGGTGGTCAAACTGTGGTTTGGGAGCCACATGTGGCTCTTTCACATATATTGTGTGGCTCTTGAAGCTGCCACTGGTTGGCTTGGAGGATGCATTTAAAATTAAAGTAGCTTTCTTTCTGCCTCTCTCTTCCTTCCCTCCCCCCCTCAAACATCTGACATTCATGTCTTTTGGCTCTCGAACATCTGATGTTTATTCTATGTAGCTCTTACATTAATTAAGCAAGTTTGACCATCCCTGGAATAGTCTGATCTCATCAGGTCTCTAAACAGGGTCAGTACGTGGATGGGAAACCACCAAGGAAGACTCTGCAGAGGCAGGCAATGACAAACCACCTCTGCTTCTCCCTTGCCTTGAAAGCCCCTTGCTGAGGTTGCTATAAATCAGTTACAACTTGATGACACTTCTGTATGTATTTTAAAAATCCAAACAATGGGGTGCATCATAATGGTCAGTTATTAAATAAATGAGATTATCTGTTTCAAAACAATAGCCCTCAAATAAATCTCTACCATAGAATTTCTTTATATTTGCTATCAGCTGAAAAATTAACATTTTATTCTTTCACAGTCAATCGGAATATTAGAAAATTATGCAGTTGAACAAGTCACTTGTTTCCCTGACCATTTATTATTATTTTTTTCTCATCAGTCAGATGGCCAGTTAAGTCATGATAGTTTTTAAAAAAACCCAACTGGCATCCTCTTTATACAGGATAGCAGGAAATGTCTAAAAACGTAATTCTCTTCCTGAATACCATTCACTTAGGCTATGGTCAACTAGCATTACACAGGCTGAAATTAAATCACGAGTTTTGGGCTAAACATCAGGAAGAACTTCCTGACAGAGCGGTTCCTCAGTGGAACAGGCCTCCTCAGGAGGTGGTGGGCTCTCCTTCCTTGGAGGTTTTCAAACAGAGGTTACATGGCCAACTGACAGCAATGCTGGTTCTGTGAATTAAGCCACCAAGTAATACACCGTCTTTCAGTTTGCAAAAATATATTACAAGGATTGTGTACAACACATAATAAACAATGCAATAATGATAGAGGACGACGGTGCTAGTGCTTTTTAAAGTAACAGAAACCCCAAGAGGGCCAAAAATCCCATCCCCAAATGAATAGATATAAGTCCAAACTTGGAAATAGTCCAACTGAAATTCACAAGGTGGGTGCTCCTGAGGAACGTGGCTTCAACGCTGCCGCTTTCTGAAAAAGATGTCTCTCTAGATTTTGAAGATGTTTCAATTCCTTCTTCAGTTTAACAGCTCAGTTATTTAGGAACCCTGTTCTACAGTCTCTAATCACAGCATTAAGCTTCTCATTTCACAGTGTGAACACTGGGCTCTTTTTAAGAAAGCGGCTGCGTTGAAGCTACGTTCCTCAGGAGCACCCACCTTGTGAATGTGTAAAAGGACCTAGCACCGCTGGCCTCTATCATTATTGTATTGTTTATTATGTGTTGTGCACAATCCTTGTAATATATTTTTGCAAACTGAAAGACAGTGTATTACTTGGTGGCTTTGATCAGTCTACTAATTACGCCAAGTGCCCTTCAAGCAGCAGATTCTGTGAATTAGGCAGATCATGAGAAGGATCAGGAATTAGGTCAGGAAGGATGTGTGTGTGGGAGAGGTAATTGTGAAGTTCCTGCATTGTGCAGGGGGTTGATGACAGTGGAGGTCGCTTCCAACTCTATGATTCTATGATTCTAAGGTATTAGCTATCCCACTCAACTTTGCATAATCGCCCGATTTAATAAAGATTCCCCCCCCCTCACCCTGACATGTATACAAAACAAAAAGATGGGTCACTAACATTGGCACATATCTCCACAATGGCACACACTGGCCACAGTTAAGCATCATAAACATTCATAGGTAATTTTACTACTGCTATGCTGCAAATCTGGTGCATCTATCTCAAAAAACAGCCCCTCCCCAGAGCCCCAGAAACCCCTGGATCGATTCTCCATTATAGCCTATGGCAATGAAGTGGATTGAAATGTGTTACTTAGTGTGTGTGAAAGTGCCCTATAATGGTCCCATATGGTATAATCGAGCTGAAAAAATCTGGCAATCAAAAATATTTACCAAATCTTAATAACAGACTGTTATTCATATTCAAGAATATTAGGAATATTTTTCAGGTTCAATATACCCAAACTCGAAAAATACTGGAAGGGTGCACACCCCTATTTATATCCTTGCCTATCAAGGTTTTAAAGAGTTGGAAAGAAAAGAGAGGGTCTGCTGTTTGTTTTGCTAAGGAATGCCAACATTGTGCTACAGGAGAGGAACATACCAATCCCCACTCAAGACTGTAGTTATCAGAGTCTCTAAAAACCTAATAATCCAGACAATCAGCAGTCAATGTTTCACCTTTCTTTTCCAGGAAAAAGCATCAGATGGTGACCAGTGTTACCTCTGAGTTAGCGTGAACTAGCTCATAGATTTTTAGCCTCCAGCTCACACATTTTTGTCTTAGCTCAGGAAGGATGACCCCAGAGCAGTGTTCCCTCTAAGCTGAAGTCTTGTGAGCAAAAACTCTACTTTGTGAGCAACTGGTATTAAAGTTGTGAGCTACTGCATAAATTATTGTGCTCTAGCGTCAATTTTCCTGAGCTAAGACAAAAATGTGTGAGCTGGAGGCTAAAAGTCTGTGAGCTAGCTCACACTAACTCAGCTTAGAGGGAACACTGCCCCAGAGCACACTAATTTATACAGTAGCTCGCAACTTTAATGCCAGTAGCTAACAAAGTAGAATTTTTACTCACAACACTGCAGCTTAGAGGGAACATCGATGGTGACACCTCCCTACTCAAGACCTTTCTAAATGACACCAGCTGTTTCAACAATTTCCAGACCAATCTTTAGACCATGGGCTTAACAGTGCTAAGAGAGTGGACTGACAGGCAAACATGGCTGTAATGGTCTTGGACAGCAGATGCACTTGTAGGTCAACAGAGGGCACTGAACCCGGTTGATATTACTAGAACCTTAAGGACCTTTCCAAGTGATACACCATGATACTCTTTCAAAACACCTCAAGTGTCTGGGAGGCACTAATGTTGCCACCGTAAGTTGACTCCAGTCTTTTCTAGATGACTGTGTCATAAAGGGAGAGTCTGTTTTCATCTTGGGAACCAACAAGGCATGGGACTCCCACCTTGGTAGAATTTATAGCCTGAATTAATCAGGGCAGGATTCCCACTCACATTCCTGATTCTTGTGCATGTACCCCTCATAGCTTGCAACAAATTGCACCGGTAATTTGTATAGACACTTTAGGATCAAAGCTGGAGGTGCGGCTCAAATGGAAGGTTACTGAAGTGGCGCATATAGATTTCATTAAGCAGTCCCTATATCTTGTTCCTCATAAAGAGGGGTCATTTTGTAGAAAAAAAAGGTGCAGGAGCTCAGTAGCATATCTCATTTGCATATACCCCAGGATCTATGTGCAGCAGGGAGAGAACTCCCCACTGCATGCAGACCCTGGCTGGAGGTCCAGGAGCTGTGCTCCTGTGAGCTCCTGCTGAATTCAAGCCCTACTCATTAATCAAGCACTGGTTGAAGAGGACGTGAGACTGAATTCTCTGTCATAATGAAACTATGTCTCTCCAAATGAAAATCAAAAGGATAATCCCCCAACAGAAGATGGGATTGTTATAGGATCTGGTCATTAGCTACCTCTATGGCTGAACAACAAGCAATATGGATTAACTTTGCAATAAACACTGCCAATTTTTTTTTCTGGCAAGAAGATCATGTCACACTGGCTAAACTGTTCCAAATGCATGAGGCCCATTCAGAAAACAAGGGAGAGAGACTAAGTAATGATGAGAAGGGGAAACAAATTACCTTTGGAGAGCAGTTGAAATGCATGCCAGGTACTGGAAGTGTAGTTACATACATTGTAATACACCGGTATAGGTACAGCGTGCCAACTATACAAAAAAATCTTCTGCCAATAATAGACCTGAGGAGAAAAACAGGAAAAACTGTGCATCACTTGAAATACTGGAGACTTTGGTATAAAATAAACATGTTCGTCTATTTGTCATCTATGTACTGTAGCACAATACATTATTCTACATTTGTTTATATAATAAAAATATTAAATGTGAATGATAGCTTATGGCCACTGAAAGCTATTATTTCCATTTAATGGGGGAAGACAAGAGAAAACTAAGAAGTCTGTTGAAAAAATTAGAAGCAGAAAGCCAGCAGTCTGAAACCCCCCAACACTGCCTTTCCATGATGCAGAAGGGAATCCAAGGCAGAATTATAAAGGTAAGAGCAGGCTTAATTCACAGGTGTCTTTAATTCTAATAGACAAATTTCATGACACAACCAAAATCCTGATTTTTCCCCCCACAGACTACGGCCACCAGGACAGAATGCAAATTTACCTCTTGCTATGAGTGGCACTTTATTACTGCTATTCATTCCTGCAGGAAAAAGAAATGCTACATGAGGGATAATTTATTTTAAGGTTGCAGGTTCTGCCTCACCCAAACTGAAACTGGTTCGCCTGGCACCAGGGGCAAAGACAATGCTCACATCTTATTCCATCCAGTTTGGTGTAGTCGTTAGAAGCGTGGATTCTCATCTTAGAGAACCGGGTTTGATTCCCCACTTCTCCACATGCGCCTGCTGGTGTGACTTTGAGTCAGTCACAAGTTCTTTCAGAGCTGTTCTCTCAAGAGCAGTTCTTGAAAGAACTCTCTCAGCTCCACCTACCTCACAGGGTGTCAATTATGGAGGAGGGAAGGAAAAGGAGATTGTAAACCGCTCTGAGATTCCAAGTGAAGGGAAGGGTATAAATCCAATCTCTTCTTCATAATTAACCACAAAATGTAAATTGCTGGCTGTCTAGACTCAATTTGCCTCAGGGTCATGCACAGAAAGACTTAAACCCTTTATTAACTACTTGTTTAAAAAACATTTTAAACTGGAGAAGAAACACTACTTCTCCAAGGCAGCCAGTTTCAAAAAGCAAAACCTGAAAGCTTACACTCCCCTCTTCCTTCCCTGCACAGCCCCAAGGCAAACTGATGGTGCATGAACCTGTAATTTGCAAATGATCTATAGAATGAGATAGTGATTTTTATTTTGTCTGAGTTCTGAGTGATGCCAAATCCCCAGCACTCCTAGTACAGAAATTTATGGGGCAAGATCTGATGATGTAAGGGTGGGGTCTAGTTATATCATATCTTGACAATATTGCCCCATACAACTGTTTCAGTTGTGAATCCCTAGTATAACAAGTTGCTTTGAGAATATCTAAAGGCTTGTTCATGCCCAGTGAAATTTTTTCCTGCTTTATTTTGCAGATCCCCACCCTGACGCATACTGCAATATCTGAAAATCACTTGAGGCTGTCTGATAAAAGTTCAAAGCTCCCACAGGTCATGGGGAAAGTCTCATGTTTCTTTGTATCCAGGCTACTGAATAACAGTATGTTATTTCTACGGTATACTGTAGCATTTATTTTATAAAGCACTGCCATTTTGTCAAAGCTAAACTTTAAAAATGTTCTTTAAGAATGAGGTTGTTGTGCTAGTAAAAAGGGGTGTCTTAAAATATTTGTTGCTGATGTTTAATGTAACATTACCGCCTAGACTACTACAATGCACTCTACGTGGGGCTGCCCTTGAAAAATGTTCAGAAACTTCTACTGATACAGAACGTTGCATCCAAGATGCTGTCTGGAGCCGGGCGTAAGGATCATATCAGCCAAGCCTTAGCCCATCTACACTGGCTTCCAAGTTGTTTCCAGCACAAATCAAGGTACTGGTCTTGACCTTCAAAGCTCTGTATGGTTTGGGACCAACATACCTGATGAAAGACTGCTTAATCCATTATGAACCTGCTTGACCACTACAGTCAGCTTCGGAGGCCCAGCAAGCTCTGGAACTCTTTCCCAAGGGAGATTTGTCTTTCCCCTCTGGCTGCTGTTTTCTGACAGCATGTAAAGACTTTTTTGTTTCATTTGGCATTTCCTGAGTGATCTTTCCTTCCTAACCACTTTTTAAAAATGCAGGGCTTTTTTTTGAGCAGGAACACATAGGAACACAGGTCTGGCTGGCTTGGTATCAGGGGGTGTGGGTTAATATGCAAATTAGTTCTTGCTGGACTTTTTCTACAAAAAAGCCCCTTGTGAAACAGTGGTGATGTCAGGGGGTGTGGCCTAGTATGCAAATAAGTTCCTGCTGGGCTTTCTCTACAAAAAAAAGCCCTGTAAAAACGTATTTAAAAACTCTGCTTAAATTTGCACTAACTCCACTTATAGTAGCTTTCCAATTCTTTAAGACTTAATGATAATCTGATAAAAGGAGCTCTGACTTCTGAAAGTTTATATGTCAGAAATCTTTATTTTTAGCATTTTCTGTATATGTGTGTGCTTGCATGCCTGGAAGTCATGGTGACTTCTGGCAACCCCTCGTGGGGCAAGGACATTTCAGAGGTGGCTTTCTAATGCCTCCCTCTGCATCCCAGCCCTGGTATTCCTTGGAAGTCTCTCATCCAAGTACTTGTCAGGCTAGGCCCAGCTTAGTTTCCAAGATCTGATGAGACTAGGCTTGCCTGGGCTATCCAGCTCAGGGCATACCTTGGTCTCTAAGGTGCTCCTGGACTCGAATCTAGATCTTTTACTACAGACCAACATGGCAGTCTGAAACTGATCTTAGTAAGATGAACATGTTACAGTCATCATGTGGAAATTGCTTTAAATTTGCTTCCTGTTGCAGCTCTTTGCAGCAGCCCAAGCATTTAAATCAGGAGATTTTCTACCTGCTTCTGTAGACAATGCTTATGAGCAGCATGGTTCTACATCTACTTTGGAAGTTCTAGTAAGAGCTAACATGTTATTCAGGTTGATGGCAATGTGAAAACTGTTGCATAATGCATTTTACAATTTGCAAATACAGATGCTGACTCAAGCAACTCCTGAACTCCCTGACTCTGAAGGAATCCCAGGATACACCCCCAATGTCCATGCACCAAAGCAGAACAGATTTGGCACCTATAAGGAAAAGCCTGCTGCTTCACTGCTTGAAAGGGACTGGCATTTTAAAAGCCTACCTTACAATCATCTCAGATGTAGCCTTCAGGAAGGGTTAGAAAACAAGGAGAAGAACACATGAAGCTGCCTCATATGGAATCAGATGCTAGAATATCAAAGTCAGTATTTGATTCAGATTGGTGGTGGCTCTTGAGGTCTTCCCCATTATCTACTGCCAAAGTCTTTAACTGGAGATGCTGAAGACTGAACCTGAGATCTCTGCATGGCAAGCATATGCTCCACCACTGAGTCACAGCGCCTTCTCAAAGATTAGCATCAACGGCAAAGCTGGTTCTGTTTTTGGACTTCAGTGACGATATTGTAACTATTTTCCAGATATTCAACAGTTAAGCCCTAGATTTTCATATACTTGTTTCTGGACTCTGAGATCAACTTACCATCAAACCACAGAGATCTTCAAACTGATAAAAGCCAGTTTTGCTAAAACACAACCATCAATTCAGTTTTATCTGGTCTTAAATAGCTAATCCATTCTTGGCATAAGTTTATCTGCCATCTCTGATATAGGCAAATGCATACAAATGCACAGCAATACAGAAGTGGCATTTGTCTAGGACAGGTAAGAACTTGCCCTTGCAAGCATCCAAGTGGCAAACCATGCAGCGCCAATGGTTGCATGAATGTTTCTCTCTCTCTAGTTCCTCGAGATAACTACAAAGGTCATCACTGTGTCAACTGCATGCACAGTCCATTCCTCTCTTATAAGGTCAAAATGACACTAAGTCTTTAAAGTCATGAGAACAGTAGGACCGAAACAGAAGGGGATCAGGAGGTGGCATGGCACCACTAACACAGGTAGGGTTGCCAATCCCCAGGTGGGGGCAGGGGATCCCCCGGTTTGGAGGCCTTCCCCCCACTTCAGGGTTGTCAGAAAGCAGGGGGAGGGGAGGGAAATGTCTGCTGGGAACTCTGTTATTCCCTATGGAGATTTATTCCCATAGAAAATCATGGAGAATTGATCCATGGGTATCTGGGGCTCTGGGGGGGGCTGTTTTTTAGGGTAGATGCACCAAATTTTCAATATAGCATCTAGTGCCTCTCCCCAAAATATCCCCCAAGTTTCAAAAAGATTGGACCAGGGGGTCCAATTCTATGAGCCCCAAAAGAAGGTGCCCCATCCTTCATTATTTCCTATGGAAGGAAAGAATTGAAAAGGTATGCCGTCCCTTTAAATGTGATGGCCAGAACTCCCTTGGAGTTCAATTATGCTTGTCACAGCCTTGATCTTGGCTCCACTCCCAAAGTCCCCAGATATTTCTTGAATTGGACTTGGCAACCCTAAACACAGGCAAGAGCTGCATAATAGCTGCTTGCGGGCAACTTACTCCTAAATAAGGCCTTGTAAGCCAGATAACGTTAAGATCACTAAAATATTTACACACACTTCTCCTGTCTTTGAGTACTTTTCAAGCCTCCTTCTTAAAATAAAATAAAGCTGTTTTCAAAAACAGATGCTGTTCTTTTTATCAACACACTGAAGTGAAATTATTTTATAGTAGACAAAGACCAAATAAAGTTGACCATCAGAAGGTCACACTTCCAAAGGTTTTTACTTACTTGTATTTTAAGAACATCCACTGAAGAAACCAGAGCCCTACAAGGATCAAGCCATTAATTTCACAGATAGAAAAGGCCCACTGCACCCGGTCAAAGTGATCGAAAAAAGCATCTGGTAGGGGCGGCTGCACCTCCTTGGAAGGCACTCGTTCATGGACCACTGAGATTGTCACTGTGGTAAAGGTGAAGCAGCAAAGTGCATAAAGAAAAGACAGAAAAGTCTTCGACCACTCCATAGGATACTGGGAACGCTCTGGCTCTGGCATGGGGATTTGTATCATTTCCTTTCTATAACCATTTGGCATCCCATTCAGTTTGGTTTTGTCACTAAAGCCATTTTCGCTGGTGGGGGCCTCCGTACTGATAATCAAGTGCCCATTGGCATGGCCATTTTTGTGTGCCTCAATGTGGTGCTCCATTTTTAAGGTTTCTATCATGTACAGCAGGCGCTGGCCATTGTCCGAAGATACACGTGATAAAGGGGGTTTCTCAAAATCCTCCTTCGTTAGACTGATCAAGTCCTGCCCGGTGTAATGTTCCAACGGTTCACAGTATTCTGGCACAGCATTCTCCAATAGCCAATCTGCCACCTCCTTGGGTGACCAGAGCACAACTTCTTTCATTTCGTCCAAAAACGTGCATCCAGTCTTAAAATCAACTTAGACAGGGCGGCTGTCACTAGTTTAGCTGAACAGGAAACTGTTCCTTTGCTAGCTCATCCTGTCTGAAGCGTAGCAGAAACCAGTTTTGCAAATTCATGCAGAGCAGTTTCAAATCACCTCGTGTGATTATCCACATGTGGCACATAAAGGAAATGTTCACTTCATTTGGGGTTTGCAGCAGCCTTTCTAAAAAATTTGGGGTGAAAAAGAGAAAATATAGTTAGAATACCATTTACATTTCATAGTCACTAATGCTTTTTTTAATAAAAAATTTTAACCTGAGAGGAACACTAAAGCAGACAGGAAAGGAAAGGTCCCCTTGTGCAAGCACTAGTCATTTCCGACTCTGGGGTGACGTTGCTTTCACAACGTTTTCACGGCAGACTTTTTTACGGGGTGGTTTGCCATTGCCTTCCCCAGTCATCTACAGTTTCCCCCACAGCAAGCTGGGTACTCATTTTACTGACCTCGGAAGGATGGAAGGCTGAGTCAATCTTGAGCTGGCTACCTGAAAACCCAGCTTCTGCTGGGGATCCAACTCAGGTCGTGAGCAGAGCTTAGGACTGCAGTACTACAGCTTTAACACTCTGCGCCACGGGCCACAATAAAGCAGACAATTTATGTCTTAATGCAGTAAGATGAGTTTCATTTTCATTTTTTCTTGCACCAACAACTAACATGCTAGTGGCTTCTTAATCTATTGAAAACACTTTGGATATTGTACTGCCTGACTTTGGGTGTGTTTTTCGGCATGAACGAGGAGAAGCCGTTATCTCTTCGCATTCGTTCCAAAATGCCATGCAGCACAACTGTTATGATGCATATAATTTTGGGACAAACTCCTTCCTCACCATATATTAGAGGTTTAAATCTACATAAGTCACTTCTTGGGATTTTACTGGGATGATATGACTGCATGTCAAGGAGCACACATCGCCTCAGAGCTGGAACCCAAAGTGAATATTTTGTATCTCAGCCAATCCAATAGTTTACAGGAACGAAAAGACATGTCCATACTTTATTTATTTTACTGGATTTGTATCCTGCCCTTCTCACAAGCAGGTTCCTTCTAAGGTTGTTAAAACGGTTCTCAGTAACCAGTGGGCTGACAACCCTAATTTTGGATAATTTTTCTATGTAAGATACTATCACAGATGCTTGGCTTTGCAGTCCTCAAAACTGAGAATTTGTGTCTACAGAGATAACAAGCCTCATCTTAACAGAAAAAAATGTTTTAAATGAACATTTACAGTTGAGAAAGAAACCTCAATCCTATTGTTCCTCTGAAAATCTATGTACATGGAATCATCCCGTTACCTCTAAAGTGCTACATTTCAAGAAGTTCAATGGATGGAAGGTTGTTTGTGGTGGAATAGATCTGGATAAGGGGGGGATGGGAAAAGCTGAGTGTGAGGAGGGGAGGGTGAGCAGTATAAACGAAAGTGAAACTTAGAGAATACTCCAGAAGTCCTGAGATCTTTGCGAGTTTAGCCTCATGGATGTTTAACCAAATACAAGAACAATTTAAATAGTTATTGGTATTTGCTTATTTTCCCCTCCCAATAAAGTATAGCAGTAAAGTTGTCCAAATAGGAATTATATTTTTATTATTATTAAACTGGAGACTGATAATTATGAAATCATTGTGGTTAATTTTCTTATACAATTGTAAAACCTGAAAAGTTAGTCTAAAAATGAATCCTTAATCTGGGCTGTAAATATGAAGGTTGCAACCACCAGCAAGAATGAGTCCTTACATAGAAAACTATGATTTAAATCAATCTGATTTAACTAGTGATTTAAATCAATCTGATTTAAATCAAACCCACCAGTATTTACTTTCACCCACGGTATAAATTCCTATCATCTCAGTTAATTGAACTGTAAGATCACAAAGCCTATCCAAAACAAAATACATGATCGATTGGTAAACTGCACAGGTTAGGAATACCACCAGGTCTACCTATGTGCTATAATACAAACCTATCATGCAATCATCTTATTTTTCTTCAAGGCAAAACCAGGGACACAATGTGCCGGTGGTAGAAATAACAACCTGCCTTCTCAAAAACAACAGCTGCTCTTTTCCCAGATCCTTGGACTTAAGGCAGTCTTTCCCAGAACCTTGAGCTTCACTTTTCTAGAGCTTTAGATTCCTGTGTGTGAGTGCAGAAAGCATGTGCCCAGAGGCACTTCTTGTGTATCTGAGTTTAATGCCCTTCAGCTGGCTGGGGGGGGGCAGGAAAGCCCTCCTTAAATCAGGGGATCCCCTAGGGTTGCCAAGTCCAATTCAAAAAATATCTGGAGACATTGGGGGTGGAGCCAGGAGCAAGGTTGTGACAAGCATAATTGAACTCCAAAGGGAGTTCTGGCCATCACATTTAAAGGGACTGTGCTCCTTTTAAATGCCTTCCCTCCATTCGAAATAATGAAGGATAGGGCCACCTTCTTTGGGAGCTCATAGACTTGGAACCCCTAGTCCATTCCTTTTGAAACTTGGAGGGTATTTTGGGGAGAGGCACTGGATGCTATGCTGCAAATATGGTGCCTCTACCTCAAAAACAGGGGGCCCCAGAGCCCCAGCTACCTATGAATCAATTATCCATTGTATCCTATGGGAATCGGTCTCCATAGGGAATAATGGAGTGCCCAGCAGACATCCCCCCTCCCGCTTTCTGATGACCCTGAATTGGGGGAGGGGCTCCAAACCGAGGGATCCCCTGCCCCACCTGGGATTGGAAGCCCTAGGATCCCCTGCCTGGACTGGGGAGCTGGGATCCCTAAATTGCTGTTATTTAAAAAAAAAAAACAGCAACCCCATGTAGTGCCAAAGTGCTTAGGACTGCCACCGTATGTTAACTGTGCTCTTTGAATCTGCTCAAATCAGGTCCCCTTACCTTGCTGGCATATTCATACAAATCATTTATACCAATCATGATGCTGAATTAAACCAGAACTTTAAAACAAACAAAGAAACCACACAGCAGAGAATTTTTCAGAATACCAGAACTCAACCCAAACTTCAAATCTCTCTGCTATTTTGAACAGGAATCTCGTCCTTATGCAAAAATAGTGGCAAACAATAGTCATGCACTCCCAAGATTCTTTTGAGGTGCAGGTAGGGCTTCTGTCTGCTCTAGCTATATATGGAGAAACTGTATTTCCCAGGGAGCCATCTAAGAAGAACAGAAGGAGGGGTAGACTGGCTGGCCCAGTGCCCCTGATACCACTTGGCTAAGTAAGACAGCTGGCGCTTTTTATCTAAAATTGTCCCATGGCTGCTTCAAATCAAGAAATTTATACAGCTAACTGATAAAAGGAATTCGTTTAAAATATTACAGAAGTATTCATGCCTGCTAAACCATTGGAGAACTGCAGCCAAAACTTAAATTAGGTGATTTTTATGTAAATTGGCTCAGCTGTCATTTTGACACTCCAAAGTTGTGTTCCATCTTCTACTAATATACTGGACATTTCAGTGAGCATCCTGAGAAAATGCTGTTGGACATAATGCACTTTGATTCTGCAATTACTGCTTTCAGCCAAGGATTAAAGAAAAGGCCCCAATTCATTTGTTGGAAAAAATGGGCTAACCTGGAATTGCTGAAGTCTGATATTCTAAGAGATGTAACTTTTTTCAGCCTAGTATTGAGCCACTCAGAGATTATTTTTACTCATCAAAGCAGGCAATGCTACAATAAGCACTTTGTAAAAAGAATGGAAAAGAAAAAGCACAAAGGAAGAAAAAGGAAAGTGGGGGACAAAAAGAAAAAGGGAAAGGAGGGAAAGAAAAGAAAAAACAAGGCCCCACAAAAGTATTCGTCTTTTCCCAGAATCTTTTGTTGATGGGTCTCAGTAAAAATCAAAATATCCTTCAGTATGAATTATACTGGTTAGTATAACTAGTGTTTGTAGTTCCTGCTACACAAAACAAGTGTAGATACAGCCTTTCCTGGTCTCAAATCCATTTTGTTGTCTCAGCAATCACCTCACAATTCATAAGTGTGAGCTCATAGTTTAAAAACAAAAGATGACATGACAGGAAACCACCTTATACTGAATCAGACCACTGGTCTATCAAGGTCAGTATTGTCTACTCTGATGGCAACTGCCCAGTATCTTAGACACAGATTCTTCACCTCATCAACTACCTAATCCTTTTAACAGCAGATGCCAGTGACTGAACCTGGGAATTTTTGTATGCAAAGCAGATGCTCTACTACTGAGCCTTGGTCCTTTCCTAAATATATTTTTCTCTTCATTCCTTTGTCTTTCTGTTTTAAATATTTTTAACAACCTTTATAACTTTTTGTTTTGAGGAAGCTTTTTACAAAATAAAAAATGCCTGAGGTTGTTTTAGGAAGAAATCTGGCAACTTCTGCATTATGCAGGAGATTGAAACATGATGCTTACAGTGTTACAAAGCAAAAAATCAGAATAGTTTCAATATGAAAGCAAATTATATGCTAAAGTAGCAAGAGGTATGAGTCAACCATACATTCATGATCAACTTGGACCGCAGTCTTCTTGGAAACAAGTTCCACTGAAATAAACAAGACACAAGTAAAAGCCAGTGAAGAAAAGTGATCAAAGTTTACAGTCCTTACTCATGTGGGAGAAGAGCTTGAAAATGTGTGGGTTGTGGGTGGTGAAACCTTTGACAGATACCAGAGAGTTGCTGAACAGGGCCTTATAGTAGCACAAGATGGAGCTTCAGTGTCACACACTTCTGTGTCATTCCCATATAAAGATCACATCCTAGTTTCTGCCCCAAGAATTTCAATTGTCTAGCATTTCCCCTCCTGGGTCTACATTCATAGAGCTCCACAAAGTCTCTAAGTACCCTGTTTCCATTAGCAGGCCCCCAAATGTCAGACACACCACTCTCAACATTTAAGGAACTTCAGAAATTTCTGAGACACAGAAGATACTTTGGAAACAAAACATTCTCCATTATATACAGATGCAAATATCTGGGAAATCCAGGTTTAAATCCCCACTATGTCATGGGAGCTCACTGTAACTTTGAGACAGCCACACAGTCTCAGCCTAACCCTACCTCACAGGGTTGTTGCTGTTGAAATAAGAGTAAGGGAGAATGTTGTAAGCCACTCTGGGTCCCTGTTGGGGAGAAAAGCAGGGTATAACTGAAGCAGTTATCTGCTTCAATCAATCTGCTTCAGTTGTTGTTGTTGTTGTTCAGTCACACAGTCAAGTCCAACTCTTTGCAACCCCATGGACAAAGTCACGCCAGGCCCTCCTGTCTTCCACCATCCTCCGAAGTCTGCTCAAATTCGTGTTTGTTACATCAGTAACGCTGTCCAGCCATCTCCTCTTTTGCCGTCCCCTTCTTCTTTTGCCTTCTGTTTTTCCCAGCATCAGGATCTTCTCCAGTGAGTGCTCCCTTCTCATTCACTTTGGCCACCAAATGAGACTCTGATGTCATTTTGTATACCCATGTTTCCAAAAGAATTTTCATATGATAGCAGCTAGAATTACTTCGGAAGACAGAAAATATTCCAACAGAAGACTGGATCGCAAAATGTAAAGAAACCTTGCTGGTAATCAAATTGACATTCTTGACAAGGAAGAAAGGATACATGAGTTTGGCAAACAATATTTTCAAGAGTTGTTCAATTGATAAAATGGAGAATAAAAAATCAGTTGAATGTTATTTAAAGAATTTATGTTAATTTATTATGCAATCTTGATTATGTTAAATAAAGTTCTATAAAAGAATGACTAGAATAGTAAGAAAAATGCCAATGGACTGTTACGTAGCCACACACTGAATTAAAAATCTGCCTCGTTTTCAACAACTATTTGATTTATGTAGTCTGAATTGTTTTAAATGAACATATATATCTAAAGAGGGTTACAAAACAAGAGGACAGCAGCTTCTTCACCAAAACACATTAACACTTATTAAGACGAATGAAAGACAATCAACTTAATCAAACCTTCCATTTAGTACGGAGTCCACTGAAGAACCCTCATTCCCATGGAAGTTGTTGGATGAAGTGTAATCTGACCCTGCAATCTGATAAGTAGTTAAGATTCTGAGGGAAGTTTCTGCTGAATACTTAAATACCCTATTAACTGTAATTCGAAGCACTGCCTTCTAAGACCACAAGTCAACAGGCTTAGAAGGATACAAACTTGTTTAGGATTGCACTGTTAAGCTACAAAATCAACCCTAGTCATAATTGTTGCTGTGGTCTTCATTAACCTGATCTACCCTGCCTTCCGAGCACAGACAGTGATGCACACAAAATTATCCCATTTTAGCCAGTTCTGTTGCACCAAGAGAGAGCTACTTTCCAAGGCTATCAACATTTTCAGCCCAGGCTGTCCAAGTCCATTATATTTCGCAGCCTAAATTCACTAGTTCTTCACAATGTACACCTCCGCGTTGATTGTTACACTGGACAGCATTCAGCCTTTTAATTGCTTTGAAAACATGGCTTCTCATATATGGCTATAAAACCAAGCCTAGGAAACAGTGGCCAGAATCCAACCACATTCCAAGCACTTTAGGGCATGGTTGGATACAAGTCACTGTTCAGTGGTTACCTTGGAGATCAGTTCTACAACATTTCAGCACACAGCTAAAACAGGGGATCAGCATGAGTCTACTACAGATGGTGTACCTTTTGGTGTTCCTATCCTGAATTGATTCCATAAAGGCCTTCCCATGTTATGAAGTCACAGGAAGAATCTGAAGGAGCACTCTTGTTTCCTGAATCTATAACTAGGACAGTGGTGAAAAGGATCTACACAGAGTTGCACAGTAACAGATAAGCCTGTTACTAAAGCCTTCACCCATCACTTCTGAAACCTATAATTCTGGCTCCCTATTTTCCAATCTAACAATTCTGAGGAATTCATTTTACAAGCCAATTTCACAAATTAGCATAATAAAAATGTGCATTCTTGTGATATTTCAATCTTTTCTCACCAAATACAGTCCAGTGGCTCCAGTTAGTAGCGAATCATCAAGCAACCAGATATAACGAGGTACATGTTTGCAAATCAGCACTAAGATCTCAGCCAAAACTTTCTCCATTTTAAAAGTTGGCTAAAGACAATATATGTTGAGAGACTACAAATAAACTTTCCTCCCCCCGTTTCCAGTTGGATTTGGGATCATCAACAGTGCTTATCTTGTATACATTGGTGCTTTTACTATAAACATCAGATTTTGGACCTACTGTATTTCACTACCTTTTCAGTCTGCTGATCATGATTTTTTTCTCTATGACCTATTTTCATATGTGTGGGAACAGACCCAGCAGTGTACATATACACACAAACACACACTCTTATTGCCTACTGAGGAAGTATATTGTGAGGCCCCTTCTATGGCTAGGGTTTTTTAAATGCTGGGTTTTAATTTTTAATTTTTAACTTTTAATGTTATATTTTATTATGTTATTTTTAAGCTGTCTAGGACAAATTTCCAAGATTAGGCAGCACTAAAATTCCCAAAATAGCCCTGACCTGAATAGCCCAAGCAAGTCCGATCTCATCAGATCTTGGAAGCTAAGCAGGGTCAACTCTCACAAGTACATGGATGGGAGACCACCTTGAAATACCAAGTGGGGAGGACAGTGGCAGGCTTTATTCAGCGACCAGTAGGGGTCAGTCACCAAAGGTTGTCATGACTTCCAGGTGGACACACACACACAAAGAAAACCTGCCCCCCCAAATTTCCCAAAATAAATATATAACCAGGGGGTTTTTTGTAGCAGGAACTCCTTTGCATATTAGGCCACACACCCCTGATTCAGCCAATCCTCCAAGAGCTTACAGGGTTTTTAGTACAGGACCTACTGTAAGCTCCAGAAGGACTGGCTACATCAGAGGAGTGCGGCCTAATATGCAAAGGAGTTCCTGCTACAAAAAAAATTGGTGGATCTGTATAATATGGGATGTAAAAGGAAGATACAAATGATCCTAAGGGACCCTTCACATCTGGGCCATTTGCTATTTGAGATCTTACCGTCAGGTAGACGATATAGAGTGTTGAAGGCTAGGACAAACAGATTTAAGGACAGTTTCTATCCAAGTGCTGTGGTTAGGTTAAATGCAGGGTTATGAAGGATTATCTGTTTTAGATGTATTTAAATGGTTTAAATGGTTTTAATGGTTTTATGAATGTTTATCTGTTTTAGATGTATTTAAATGGTTTAAATGGTTTTAATGGTTTAAATGGTTTTAGATGTATTTAAATGGTATGAATATGAATATGTGTGTTTGATGTGTTGGTATGTTTGTGGAAGAGCACCTCATTTCGTTGCTCTCTTTTTGTGGAGAACAATGACAATAAATTTATCTATCTATCTATCTATCCATCCATCCATCCATCCATCCATCCATCCATCCATCCCTGTATATAACAGTGGTGATTGGGGAGAGTGTGGTTCAAATGCCCACTAAGCCATCAAAGTCTGCTGGGTGACCTTGGGTCAATCACACACATTCATCTTTACCTATCTCACAGGGTTATTGTGAGGAAAAACTGAGAAGGGGAGATTGTTATATGTTATATAATATATTGTTAAATAATATATGCCACTTTGAGTCCCCATTAGGGAAAAAAGCAGGGTACAACTGAAGTAAATAAACTATCTGAAATCTACGAACTTTTGCAATATATCCTGCTAATCTTCAAGACACCACAAGCTTTTAAAAATTTCACATTTGAGTAAAGGATAAAAGCACAATGTGGTCACATGCAAGGGAATGAAGTGCTGAACTGAGTGCTGGCTTTGGGACTGGGTGGCTTTTGAGCGGGTGGCAGCAGTGGCAATCTAATTATATTTACCTTTACCAAAATATTTTGTGTGGTTAATTCTTTCAATGCTGTGTTTTTTCAAAATTACTGTGCAATGATTTTATGTGGTTTCCAGTGCAGTCCTAAGCAATATTTCCTCTAAGCTGCAGATTCTTGTGAGCAAAAATTCTACTTTGTGAGCTACTGGCATTAAACTTGTGAGCTACTGCATAAATAAGAGTTTTCTGGGGTCATCCTTCCTGAGCTAAGACAAAAATGTATGATCTGGAGGCTAAAAATCTGTGAGCTAGCTCACACTAACTCAGCTTAGAGGGAACACCGGTCCTAAGCCAAGTCAACTGGTGTCAGTGGTCACAGACATATGCAACTCTATTTAGGAATGCATTTTTAGAGCGCCATCCTAAACCTAAGCTGGCAACTAAGCCCTATAATGGTATATCAGGCCAGAGTATTCAGAAGACATACCAACTGGAACCAATCAATATCCCCTATGACAATGTTTGATGGAGCATGGCATGAGGAATTCAGCCAGCCTGATTCAGAGCTTTGCACATGTGGGAATAGAGACAGGAGTGTTGGTTATATTTAGGCTGAGAATTTACAGGTGGGATCAGGAATCTTCCAGAATTACAACTTCTCTCCACACTACAGAAATCAGTTCCCTTGAAGAAAACAACAGCTTCAGGCTCCATGGCATCATATCCCTAGTGAGCTCTTTCCCAACCCCAAATGCTACCCCCCAGCCCCCACCACAATCTCCAGGAATCTGTCAAGCCAAAGTTGGCAATCATGTTATGCTTTTTGTGCCCTTCCATGGCACCTTGTCTGTTTCTGTTCCCTAGTCCATATAGCTGCGGTAAACGCCAAGGCAGCTAGAGGATGCCTATGGGTGCTTCTCATTCCTATAGGTCTAGCTGGGTGAGCAGTCTGAAAACCTCTCCTGCAAGCAGGAGGCGTGGGTTCTAGCCTGGCCTATGCCTCCTGTTTTTCTGCTGCACATTGTTGCAAGGCAAAAAGCAAGCTCTGCCTTCTAGTAAGCATCCTCTGCCTGGGAATCAAATCCATAATACACAGTGGCCACATGGGATTTGCCACCAGCTACTTGAGAGTAAAGAGGCAAGCCAGTGTTCCCCCAAACATACCCCTCCTGACATTCTGCATGTAGGTAGCAGCTGTATGACATCAAGGGGCCATGTGTGTGCACCACTCATAGGTGTGGAACACTGCTCCAAGTTTAGAAGATGTTGGCAAGGTTGGTATGAACTCCATGCGGTAAGAGGTTGTACATGCCCTCTTCCACTTTGCAGGACATCCACAGTCTACTGAATAGTGGTGCCTGCACATTTCATGAATTAAAAAATGGTTAAATGACAGGAGTCAAAGGGCAGGAATAAGTGGACAGTTCTCACAATGGAGGGAAGCAATCAGTGAGGTGCCACAAGGATTGTTATTGGGGCTGATACTATTTAATTTATTCATAAATGGTCTTGATCTAGGGGTGAGTAGTATAGTGGCCAAGTTTGCATGTGACACGAAATTATTCAGGATGGTAAAAACTAAAGCTGACTATGAAGAGCTCCAAGAGGACCTGCCATCCAAGTACTAAACAGGGCAGACCCTACTTGAGCTTCCGAGATCTGACAAGACCAGGATAGCCTGAAGCATCCAGGTCAGGGTCCAATTTTATTACCGTCCCACAACCCGGATATAATCTCTCTGCTTACCCCCTCCCCATCTGTAATGCAGAGATTTCAGGGCTTTTGTTGTAGCAGGAACTCCTTTGCATATTAGGCCACACACCACTGATTCAGCCAATCCTCCAAGAGCTTACAGGGTTTTTAGTACAGGGCCTACTGTAAGCTCCAGAAGGATTGGCTACATCAGACAGGTTTGGCCTAATATGCAAAGGAGTTCCTGCTACAAAAAAATCCCTGGAGATGATAATAGTGGACAGTTTTTCTCTACGTTTCCAGCACAGGGAGTGTTTGTAGGGCAATTTAACAGTAGTTTATCTTTTCCCCACACACAAGGAAAGTGAGACCTGAGTTTGAAAGAACATGAACTACTTCAGGAGTGGCCAACGGTAGCTCTCTAGATTTTTTTTTGCCTACTACTCCCATTAGCCCCAGCCATTGGCCATGCTGGCTGGTGCTGATGGGACTTGTAGGCAAAAAACATCTGGAGAGCTACTGTTGGCCACCCCTGAACTACTTTGTTGGCTTCTGGTTTTAGCTTGTGCTGCAAAATCACTGCAGAAATAAAATATTTTCTATTTTCTTTCCTGTAAGCATCCATCATTGTTACCACTCTAACAAAATATAGACAAGGCTTTAAAATAACACAGTTAATCTTGTCTGTACGCAGAGGAACTATCAGTTTATACTCTCTTATATCTAATCAGGGAAAGTGCAACAAACTAATCAAGCAGCTTCCAAGCTCCCTTTTGCCCGGATATGCTGAAGGCCCGAGGAAAAGAGCCCAGCAGCCTGCAAAAGAACAATTAAGCCTTGGGGGCAAATATAAATCTATCTTTTGGCCTGGCAGAGTCAAATGCATGCCATTAGCGGGGGTTTCTGGGTAAACCAATTTTATTCAGAATATTTGCCTGAATAAGAAAAATAATCAGTATACAGTGATAGTATCCATTCTCAGGGGGGAGGGGGAGGTACAAAGGCAACAGACAAAACAGATGGCGTTTTTAAAGCTCTTTAATGCTAGATAAAATAAACTCTCCCAGATTGGTGACCAGCTCAGTAGAAGGCATCAGCGTACCTATTTAACATCAGATTCAATTTGTGTACAACAAAGCTGCAACAGATGAATGTGACCTTGTGACTTCAAAACTGCCCGTCTTACAAGCATCAAGGGCTGCATCTATTTACATTCTGTTGATCAACATTTCCCAGTCTTAATTCCTCATGAGGCTGAGGAAAAGGTCTACAAATAAGTCTGTAAGTGCCAGTGATGTGTGTGGCACTCTAAGAGTGACAAAGAACAACAACCCATTTTAAGAGAATAATCAAAAAGGATTCTATGTAAACAGTACTGACTTCTACACACACATGCTGTGGTACTAATATCAATAGTGTACTATTAAAGCTTTTCTCAGAAAATCCATTTGGTGTTACTTCACATTTCTCCAATGGTTCTTCAATATTATTATTAGACAATCCAGCAGTAATGCCAAACACAGCAGATTTGCCATTGTCAAAACCACAGCAGATGCAGGCTTGCAAGTTCAGATGGAAATGTTTTATAATCCAAGGCAGAAACCACTTGATGTATCATTCTTTCCAATGGAAGCATCTTCCACACTCCCTTATACACAGCAAGCCAAGTAACTCTAATAGTTGAGCTCCAACAGGTTCAACGAAGCTGGGAACACAGTCACTAAAAGATGAATTCTGAGTTGTTATAAGGTGGCTTGAGAAAGAACCATCCCATGCAAAGGGAAATTCTCACCCATTCTTTGGAACTTTGTTGAACCAGTTTACTTCTAACCTTCATGCTGGGATGGAAGGCAGGGTCTCTCTTGATCATAAATATGTTTCTCTCCCTACATACACACACAGCACACACAACAAACTCAGGATTGAAGGAAGAAGTCACAATATATCCCGTGCAGCAACCAAAGCTAGTATTAATATACCACCAACACGAGATTAAATGCCTCCAAAAGCAAAGGGAGAAGCATTTATTCCAAACCACTGATCCAGAACACTGATGATCAGTTTATGCCACCAATGCTACATTGTGCAGCAATCCCAACTGGGAATAAACACATGCTTTTAAAAAAGAAATTTACTTTCTCTGAATTTTATGACCCTCTGACCCTGTTGCTTGCCCCATACACACATCCCTATGTAAAATAACTGCAAGGTAAGGATTCTGAAGAATCATTGTATCTGAAGAAGTGGACTTCAGACTACAAAAATTTGCACTAAAATAAGTAAATCTTGTCTTTAAAGTCCCACAAGGTTTCTGTTTATTTCTGCTGCTACAAACTAATAAGCAACCCCTCTGGAATCACAGAGTGACAACTCCTAGCCTGACATTGATACTGAAGATGGAATAAGAATATAAGTAGAGTGACAAAACAAAAAGGGAAGTACCAAAACCAGTTCAAGTAACGAACCCCTTGAGAACGTACTCAACATTTCCACTAACCAGAGCTCAAACAAAAACCCACCTCCCATAATAAACTATATTGATGTTTAAAAACTTACAAATACACATTAGGGAAGACGGACACAAAAACAAGGAAGCAGCAAACTAGTTTGTCACCCACCTTTCACCAAGCCTATTTCAAAAGCTTGCAATGAAAATATGAAAATCAAAACCATGTACAGTAGCTGTAGTGTTGGATTAGCAGCTGGGAGGCTCAGGCTCAAAACATCACTCTGTCACAGAAGCTTGCTGGATGACTTTCTGCCAGTCACAGCCTGACCCACCTCACAGAATTCTTGTGAGAGTAAAATGAAGGAGAAAAGCATGATGTAAGCTCCTTTTTCACTTCCAAAGTAGTGGCTTGCATGAGCATCCTTTCCCTCCCTTATCTCAAAGCAGCATGTTTAAGCATGATCAGTCTATAGTAAAGCAATGTAGGGGAAAATAACTGATGAGTTTCAGCTATGCTGTCATCTATCAATTAATCCATTCGAATTATGTTATAGGCTTTATAATCGCTCAGACTTCCCTGAACTGAGCCACTAATCTGCTGACACACTATTATTTCAGTGGGGAACGCAAGAGAGCATTAAACAGACAAAGGGGTTGGAAGCGTAAGCTTACCATGAATACAATCAGTGGAAACTTGATTCATTCAAAAAGTATGCCACAGCTTCGTTTTCTTGCAGAATTTTAAACAACATGGCCTACTTTGGGAACAACCACCAGCGCATGATTACTTTCAGGAATCTTTTTTGCCCTCTGGTGGTTTGTCTTAGGTCAATGGTTTTCAATGCACAAGGATAGGCTTTAGTAAGGAACACCAGACACTTACCAGAAGGGGCTCAAACATCCTTCTAATCCTCTCCTGGAACATATATATATTTTAAATTCCAGAAATCAGACAGCCATACTTAGTGTTGACTGTAAGAGATACAGAAATGGAATTATGCTCTCTTTTTCGATCTCACACTTTATGGTGGTAAATCACCTAAGTCTAAAGAACCCATTCAGTTCGTCAGGAGACCCTTGGCATTCTCTGGAGCATGGGTCATTTTGTAGAAAAAGAAGTGCCAGAGCTCATTAGCACAACTCCTTTGCATATGCCACATCCCCTGACATCACTGAAAGGTGTACTAAATTATATCAGCTCAGCATCTACCTTAAAAATGCTTTTTGAATTATGACTGTCACAATCAAGACTTTTTTTGTAGCAGGAACTCCTCTGCATATTAGGCCATGGTGTAGCCAATCCTTCTGGAGCTTACAGGAGAGGCCCTGTACTAAGGAGGATTGGCTACATCATGGGTGTGTGGCCTAATATGTAAAGGAGTTCCTGCTATAAAAAAACCCTGGTCATAATAAAACCTTACTCCCATCATACTTTTAAAATCACTTTCTCCTATGTGGCCACAGTGGCATGATGAAGATTTCAATCTGTCTGCTTTATATGTTTTGGTTATTTTCCCTTTTTTTGTAGGGAAGGATATTAGAAAGTTTGTCAAATCTTGGAGTTCACCAAAATTCTCAGAGGGGGTTAAAAAACAATGGAGCGCAGAAGCAAGTACCTTTTTGGAGGGTGGGAGAAAGAGCACAATAAAATTTAGAGGTTCTGCAGCTCCACTCCTGTGAGCTCCTGCTGAAAATGAGAACTGCTCTGGAATACTTCCCATCTAGAAATCAAGAAGAAATGTGTAAAATGAAAGTGTCCAGGAGGGCATTCCTATAGGAGACCGTGGGGGGGGGGGGTGTCACACGTCATATTAAAAGTGGGCATGCAGTGCTCCAATTTGAACCGCTGAATATTGATTCAACGCAGAGCCGATCAGATGAACATCTAAGAATGCGACTCGTCCTGATATCGTCCTATTGTTGAACAATCAGATATACTGAATGCTATCACGCTCTTTTCTTGGAGCATGTGCACAACCAATCAAGCAGATTCAAAGTCGTCTCACTCTCATTCAGTTGCTGAGCAATCATACGGTGATTCCTGCCATGGTGTTTTCATTAAACATGCACCCAAATGTTGGGAGGTGGGGAATCAAACGTTGCTTCAAAGGGGGGGGGGGAGTTTCCGGAATTAACGTTGGTGATTCAAGCTAGGGGACTGCCAGGAACTACTTTTCTGAAAATGGGCAGTGACAATGATATCTGGAAATCCTCCACATTGAAAAAAGATTTTTCCCCCCCTTGTTCTTCCACTCACGTGGATTCTGTGTTGATCAGAGAAGCTGAAGCCTCGCCTCAGATTCCCAATGATCTGGTTGTGCGCATGTCTCCTGGGGCTTTTTTTTTATTAAAAAAAATTATTAAAAATTTATTTTAAAAAATATTTTTTTATTAAAAAAAAAGTGGGAGGGGTGGAAGGCAGATGCCAAACATCCCAAGGGGCAGTATCCCGCATGAGCTATCCAAACAGGAATAACCCAAATGTGTGCCATTTCTTCAGAAAAGGACCGGACTTTCTCCGGTGTCTAATAACGCCGACATCAAACCGGGGCAAGTCGGGATGCTGACGAGTTGCATTCGAGGGACAGATGTGGTTGTCTGGACGTGCTAATAAAATCAGAATGGGAACTGTGGGTAAGACAGAGCTAAAGGTGCATGTGAACGCACCCAGGGATGTACTAAAACAGAATTGTTCAGAGGGGTGCTTTTTATGAAGGGAATGGACGTAGTTTCATTGAAAAAAATTGTAAGCCATTCTTTTTCTTTCTTCTCTCCATACTTTATGTCTTTGGATATATTCATGTTTTTATTTCATTATTTCTCTGCATAATCCAGTTTCACTGTATTGTTTATTGTATGCATTATACTGGACTCCATTGCATTCTTTGATTGCTGCCTTGAGCCTCAACAAGAAAGGAGCAGGAAGATGAATGAAGTAAGTAAATACATAAACCACAGTGCATTGTTCTTTGGCTTAATAGCAGCTCTCAGCACAACAAGGCCTGTATCCTGTTTTCAAGGAAGTTTTGACCCGAGAAGAATTTTCACCCTGGTCCTCATTGCTAAGACAACCAGTTCAGTCAGCTGTCCTGCAGCAATACTTTTCTAGTAAATTAGTATAAGCATGCCAGTACAAACTGCAGCTTTAAAATAATGTAACAAAGACAACATACACCCCTAGCCTTATTGTTCCTTTTCTATAAAAGGTTAACTCAGCCTTCCATCCTTCTGAGGTAGGTAAAATGAGTACCCAGCTTGCTGGGGGGAAAGTGTAGATGGCTGGGGAAGGCAATGGCAAAACATCCTGCAAAAAGCCTGCCGTGAAAATGTCATGATGCGACGTCACCCCAGAGTTGGAAACGATTGGTGCTTGCACAGGGGACTACCTTTACCTTCTACCTATATAACGGTAATAGAATTGGCTGTCTGGGATCAGATCTTTGTATAACATTTCTTAGATTGTGCCACTAAATTCCTTGATGAATAAAGAGCTCAGATGTGAAGTTGTACATCTGCTGTCAGATATTCCAGTGTACTTTGCTCATGTAATGCTGCTGGTGATTATGAACTGTAACCATCCTGTGCTGTGAGTCATTTTGCCACTAAATGGATTTCAACACTTTGGCAAGGGGGGGATTGATCCCTCAGGCCTGAAGTCTGACATAATGCATTAGAAAGCAAACTGCACATGCTGTGATTCAAATGTTCTTAATTCAAGATAATTTAGTTAGATTGTAATTTATGGTGCAGTGACATCTTGGCCCTAATACACTAGGAACTAGGTCATGTTTAAAGTAGCCATCTCTGTACATTTAAAAAAAATATTCTGCCAAGAACCAGGTCTCAAGAAAGGCAGGACTATTTACCAAAGGTTTTGAAATATGGAAATTAACATCTAATGCTAATTATGTATTACTATGATGTATATTACAATTTATCCCACCCTTCCTCTATGGAGCTCAGGGTGGCACATGTGACTCTCTTTCCCCCTCCAATCTATCTTACAACACCACCTTTGTGAGGTAGTTAGGCTGGGACAGACAGTCTCACCCATGGCCACACAGTGAGTTTCATGGTAACACTCTAATGTCTACACCACACTGGCCTACATGGTGGAAGAAACCCTGTCCCCAATATGGAAATAACAATACTTGTTCACATTATCTCTCTTATCCTTAGGAAAAAGCACTTTACAAATGTACTAACTATGAGATCCTATGCACACTTACACTGAACTTTGTGGGACTTATTCCTGAATAACCACTCTTAAAACTGGATCAACAGTGTGATGCGGTGGCTAAAACACAAATGCAATTTTGGGCTGTATCAACAGAAGTATAGTGTCCAGATCAAGTGATGTGATGGTATTGCTTTACTCTGCTCTGGTAAGATCTCATCTGGAGTATTGTATTCAGTTTTGGGCACCACATTTTAAGAAGGATATAGAAAAGCTGGAACGGATCCATTGGAGAGCGACAAAGGTGTGAGGGGTCTGGAGACCAAGTCCTATGAGGAAAGGTTAAAGGAGCTGGGGATGTTTAGCTTGGAGAGGAGGTGGCTGAGAGGTGATATGATCACCATCTTCAAGTACTTGAAGGGCTGTCATATAGAGGATGGTGTGGAATTGTTTTCTGTGGCCCCGGAAGGTAGGACCAGAACCAATGGGTTGAAATTAAATCAAAAGAGTTTCCGGCTCAAATTTGGAAGAACTTCCTGACCATTAGCGCGATTCCTCAGTGGAACAGGCTTTCTCGAGAGGTGGTGGGCTCTCCTTCCTTGGAAGTTTTTAAACAGAGGCTAGATGGCCATCTGACAGCAGTGAAGATCCTGTGAATTTAGGAGTCCCTCCATCCACCAACCCCCTTCTACCTGTATGGCCCCTCCTGGCAGTGGCAGCCTCGCTCTCCTATCCACTCTCACGGCCCCGCTCTCCCCGCCACCGTTGCTCTGGCAGCCTCTGATCTCCCTGCAGCTCTGATGGCCCCTGCCCCCCTCTGCGGCCCCTCCCCCTTCCTCCCACCTGATGAAGCCGGCTTCTTGGGCTCTTTCAAGGCCCTCCCCCCGGCTGATCACCTGATTGCGGGAAAAGCAGTGCCAAGGCCAGTGGCTCCACTGCCTTCTCCTCACTTCCCTTCCACTTCCCCCCATCCACCAGCCTTGGCACTGCCTTTCCCTGCGATCAGCTGATCAGTGGGGGGGGGCAGCCTTGAAAGAGTCCCAGGAGCAGGCAGGCAGGAAGTAGGTAGAACGCAGCAGAGCTGCCAGCATCGGTGCTGCTTTTCCGAATCAAACAGGTGATCAGCGGGGGGTATGCCTTGAAAGAGCACCAGGAGCACCAGGTGGGATGGAGGGAGGGGAGGTGCCATGGAGGGGGGCAGAGCCGCCAGAGCAACCGCTGTGGAGAGAGTGGGGGCCACCAGAGTGGTGGGCCCCTCCACCCAGAATTTTATTTCAAGGGCCCTGCATCTGAAATTTTCTGGCTATGGGCCTGGGAAGGGGGACCCCATTCCACAAGCTTTGCTCCACTTATTAATTTGGATGCAACGCTATACATTCCTCCCTTACCACTTTAAAGTATATTAAGGACCTTTGAAATCCTGCTCATTCTCTTCTCTCAAAAACACCTCTATGGTGAACAACGTACACGTTCCCTTTCTTTTGGGAAGTCTACAAAGTATCTTTCTCTCCTTTTCATACCCTGTGAAAATACATGGCCTTAAAGAGGCATTCATAACAAAAAATATTGGCCATTACTTCCAACACAGAATTTCCACCTTCTTTGACAGTTTAAAGGTAAAGGTAATCCCCTGTGCAAGCACCAATAATTTCCAACTCTGGGGTGACATTGCTTTCACAATGTTTTCATGGCTGACTTTTTACGGGTGGTTTGCCATTGCCTTCCTCAGTCATTTACACTTTACCCCCAGCAAGCTGGGTACTTACCACAACATTAAAATATTAAGATTTCGAAGCACTTCTACAAAGTTGTAACAATACAAACAGTGACTCATTATATCCACTTAAATTGACAGCATGAGCCAAATAGATTGGGAGGGAGGAGAGCCAAGGGGAAACATGACCAGTGAAAGTTATTTAGTACTTATTCATTATTTTCAGTGGGTCACAAAAGGATTACTTTTACCCTTCACAAGTTAGAACATGTCAATTCAAGAAATCTGAAACCAAAACAACACAACCCTTTCTTTCCAAAACTATTCATACTGTCAGTCATAATTTTACACAAAGGCTTCTGAAACTGAAAGAACACTCTAGAATATTTACCTAAAATGTCATTGTAACCACCACTTAGGCAGGGAAGCACAAACTGAAGTTATTAGTTGGCAATATACTAAAAAGCATACTGCTTTAAAGTCAAGGGTGAAATCATCTACAACCCTCAACAGGAGAATTCTCCAAGCCAACACATCCACAGGAGAATAGGCTGCCACATTCTTTCCTGTTTGGCTGCTTTTACTTAACTTACAGCTCAAATGCAATTACTATTCATTTTTAAAAGACTACAGAATTCTATTGCATCTTATATAGCGGAAAAAACTTGAGGTAGGAGAGTGGGGGAAGAGAGACACAAAACTGCTAAGCAAATTTCTTTTTGTCAAAAGGTTGTGCTCTTGCAGAGCTAAATGCTAACTTTAACAAGTTAGCCGCTCTGCCATGTGACATGAGAAGGTAATTATTCTACAAACTTAAGATGGACTAATGACCACTCTAACCCTGCTTTGTAGAAACTATCTATTAAATTCACTTCAGCGTAACTAACAAGCTGTAATAGTTTATCATAACATAAGGAGAAACAATTTAGAAAATGGTCACATGCTTGACCTAGGATACAGTAGTTTCAAAAGCAGTCCTTCTGTCCCACACCCACAGCATGTTTTAAAATTCAAAAGCAGCTTGGCATGGGCCACAGAAATAGGGCGGAGGCTACTGCTTGGGGGGGAGGAAATCTCTGCCCCAGTTAGTCACATAGTTTTTATGAATTGCGGTGAGGACTGGAGCTAAGTATTGCAGCTTATAATTGAACCTGTATATTTTTTTTACAGGCATTTACACTAACACGAATTCCTGTTTGACTGTAAACAAATATTATAGTTCAAGTCAACCACACCATCATCACATAGGGTGACCACGTCCTCCCTAGACACCAGTGAAGACTTGTGGGGTAGGACTGCCAGCTCCAGGTTGGGAAACTCCTAGAGATTATGGGGGTGAAGTCTGAGGAAATGGCAGAACTGAGCCAGCTGGGCTGGGAGAAAGAACCAGAAGAAGAAGAAGATATTGGATTTATATCCCGCCCTCCACTCCAAAGAGTCTCAGAGCGGCTCACAAT
Organism: Heteronotia binoei; assembly: GCF_032191835.1. NCBI lineage: Eukaryota > Metazoa > Chordata > Lepidosauria > Squamata > Gekkonidae > Heteronotia > Heteronotia binoei. The sequence goes on from NC_083228.1 coordinate 35,910,527, forward strand.
CTCCTTTACCTTCCTCCCCCACAACAGACACCCTGTGAGGTGGGTGGGGCTGGAGAGGGCTCTCACAGCAGCTGCCCTTTCAAGGACAACCTCTGCCAGAGCTATGGCTGACCCAAGGCCATGCTAGCAGGTGCAAGTGGAGGAGTGGGGAATCAAACCCGGTTCTCCCAGATAAGAGTCCGCATACTTAACCACTACACCAAACTGGAGAGCTGCTGGCAAGGTGAGGGTTTTTTTTTTTTAAGCTTTCCTAAGCTGTTAAATTATTCGGGAGCATTAATTGAGGTTGCTTTCTGAGAGGGCAGAGTTTGAGGGTGAGTAGGTGCTTGTAGCCTGCTGGAGAATTGTGTTTTTGTTTGTGTCTGCTTAGATTTTTTTTTTCTGGTCTGTTGCTCATTGAACAAGGTCTGTTTGCATGGCCCCATCCTCTGATTGCTATTGCTGGGAGCCAGGGGGGTTGACCTTCAAAATGTACATGGGGCTGCCCTTGTCTCAAACCCGGAAGCTCCAACTAGTGCAGAATGCTGCAGTCAGGTTGTTAACAGGTCTTTCCCTATGGGAGCACATTCAACCTGTGCTGAAAACGCTGCACCGGTTGCCCATTGCATACCAGATTCGTTTCAAGGTGCTGGCTCTTACCTTCAAAGCCTTATATGCCCATGAATCTGCATACCTCAGGGACCGCCTTTCCCCACATGTTCCCCAGAGAGCACTTCAGTCTGGGTCAAAAAACCTGCTATCAATCCCCGGCCCTAAAGAGGCCAGGCTCATGACAACTAGTGCTAGGGCCTTTTCTGTACCAGCCCCACACTGGTGAAATGAGCTCCCGGAGGAGGTCAGGGCCCTGCAAGAGCTCGTACAGTTCCGCAGGGCCTGTAAGATGACACACTTCCACCAGGCATTTGCAAGTTAGATCACTGGCTACTATAGTCTCCAAAAAATATCTGGACCACCTCTTGCAATCTGCTCCATACAGAACATCTGGACCATTAAGATCTGCTTTACGGAGAACACCTAGCTGGAATAGCAAGACAACACACTTAAGAACATAGCACCTGAAATGAAATATCAGTTTTTATGTTTTAAATTGTTTTTACTGTTTTAATGTTTTATTGTATGCTTGTATTCATGCATATGCATGACCATGTGAGTTGCCTGAGCCTGCCTCGGCAGGGAGGGTGGGATACAAATTGAATTAAATAAATAAATAAGAGGTGTAAGCCTCTGGGGGATCAGGCCTGGAGACCCTACATCACTTTACATACCTTTAAAATCACTAACCAGTTATGAAGGCTGAAAGTCAGCAGCGGGAGCAGGGGCTATCCGGTGTTTTGCAGAGAGTGCCACATGTACAGTTATCTACCCACTGGATGGAAATTGTGGGTGTGTGCTCACTGCATGTAGCTTGTTGCTCTCGGGGAGCAAGTTCATTCCCTTGAGGTTAAGACTGCCAACCTGGAGAAGCTGAGGCAGAGAGAGAGGTATGGAAAAGAGACCCTCAGGGACCCTCAGGTAGGGAAAAGAGACCCTCAGAACAGTCCTACTCCTGTGCTGACAACTCCTCTGCTGTTGTGGAGAATGAGAGCCTCCAGATTGGAGGGCATCAGTCTGAGCAGGAGGGATGTGATCCCTTAGAAGGGACCTGTTCCTTGGACAATGGACCAATATCCTCTCATACTGAGAACACCCTTGAGGGGATGAGGGAAAGTGGGCTTCTGGTAGTGGGTGATTCAATCACTAGGAATATAGAGAGTGGGGTCTGTGACAGGCATTTTGACCACATAATAACTTGCCTAACCCAATTTGAAGGTTGCGAACATAATGCAATGTCTAGATAGGTCAACAGTGCTGGGAAGGAGTCAGCAGTCATGGTACATGTTGGCACCAGTGATATTGGGGAATGTAGCTGCGTGGTCCTGAGGGGGAAAAAATCAGGTTACTAGGCAGAAAGTTAAAATCCTGGACCTCAAAGGTAGCATTCTCAAAGGGGCACTTGGCCAGTTCTGGGGTCTCAGTGTGTGGTTGAGAAAGTGTTGCCAGAAGAACAGGTTTAGATTTGTAAGACACTGGGGACCTTTCTGAGACAGGCCAAATCTATACAAAAGAGATGAGCTTGCGGAAAGGGCAGGATATATAAATAGAAACAAAAAACTCATGTCAAGGAAGCTATAAAAAGTAAAGATTTCTTTTAAAAACTGGTTCAACCCCAATGAACTGAACAAGAGGGGCCACAGGCTCTGGCAAAAGAAATATGTCAATAATTAGGCATGCAAAAACACATTTTGAAGAGCAAGTTGCTAAAAGCATCAAGAGAAACAAATATTTAAAAATAAATACCCAAAGCAGGAAATCAGCCAGAGAATCAGTGGAGACTTTAGATGACAAAGAAACAAAGGGATTGTTTGCGAAAGTGACTAGTGGTGCCCGCATGTTTCATGAATTAAAAAATGACAGAAATCAAAGAGTAGGAATAATTGAACAGTTCTCACAATGGAGGGAAGCAATCAGTGGAATCCCACAAGGATGGTTATTGAGGCAGGTACTATTTAATTTATTCATAAATGGTCTGGAATTAAGGGGGCGAGTAGTGTAGTGGCAAAGGTTGCAGACAATGCAAAATTATTCAGGATGGTGAAAACCAAGGCTGACTGTGAAGAGCTCCAGGAGGACCTTCACAACTGGGTGTGTGGATGACAATGTGGCAAATGAAGTTCAGTGCTGGTAAGCATAAGGTGCTGCACGCTGGGTCAAAAAATCCAGACAAGTATAGGCTGATGGAGTCTGAACTTGCTAACACTGAGAGGAGGTCATAGTGGATAGCTCAATGAAAGAGTCAACCCAGTGTGCTACAACAGTGAAAAAGGAAGCTCTATGTTAGGGATTATTAGGAAAAGCACTGAGAATAAAACAGCTGATACTGTATTAGATCTATGGTGTGGCCTCATCTGGAATACTGTGTACAGTTCTAACCACTGTATCGCAAAAAGGTTATTGCAAAGCTGAAAAACTATAGGAGGTTGACTGAGATGATTAGGGGGTTAGAGCTTCTTCCTTATGAAGAATGGATGAAGAGTTCAGGACTTTTCAGTTTAGAAAAGAGACAACTAAGGGGAGACATGATAGAGGTTTATAAAATTATGCACAGGGTAGAGAGAGCTGACGAAAAGATATTTTTCTCTCAAAATACTAGAACTCAAGGGCATCCAATGAAACTGATGGCGAGTAGGTTCAGGAAGGAGAAAAGGAAATACTACTTTACACAGAAAGTGATTAAAATAAGGATGTAGTGATGGTCAGCGGAATAAACAGCTTTAAAGGGGAATTAGATAGATTCATGGATATGTCATCCCATGGCTACTTGCCATGGTGGTTGAGGGGAACCTCCACATTCAGAGCCCACTAACCCTCTGAATCTCGGAGTCAGGAAGCAACATTAGGGGAAAGCCTCAGCCATTATGCCTTGTTGTTGGCCATCCATAAGAAGTGGTTGGCTACTGTGTGAGACAGGATTACCTCAATGGGGTAATGCCACAGAGCCCACCCTTCAAAGCATCCATTTTCTCCAGAGGAACTGATCTCTGTAGTCTGGAGATGAGCTGTAGTTCTTGGCAATCCCCAGGTCCCACCTGGAGGCTGGTATAATAATAATAATAATAATATTTAATTTGTATCTCGCCCTCCCCGTGGCTCACATAGCATAACATAATATACAAGGTGGTTCACATAGCATAATATAATATACAAACATTACAATAGTTAAAAAACAAACTGTTTACACAACATATTACAACTCACTTATATATACTATTATCATACATTAAAACTATTGAATTTAGTTCCATCAAGTTAGTTTGATGCTACAGTCACGATGTTACCCATCTTACAATTTTTTCGTGACGACGGTACAATAGATTCCACATTAAGAAAAACCCAGTTGAAAGATGGTAGTCTTGCAGGCCTTGCGGAACTGGGCAAGGCTTCGCAAGGCCCGCACCTCCTCTGACAATTGGTTCCACCAGTGGGGAGCTGTAATCGAGGAAGCCCTTTCTCTTGTAGCTTTTCAGTTTGGAGAGCCAGTTTCGTGTAGTGGTTAAGTGTGCGGACTCTTATCTGGGAGAACCGGATTTCATTCCCCACTCCTCCACTTGCACCTGCTGGCTTGGCCTTGGGTCAGCCATAGCTTTGGCAGAGGTTGTCCTTGAAAGGACAGCTGCTGTGAGAGCCTTCCTCAGCCCCACCCACCTCACAGGGTGTCTGTTGTGGGGGAGGAAGATAAAGGAGATTGTGAGTCGCTCTGAGACTCTTCGGAGTGGAGGGCAGGATATAAATCCAATATCATCTTCTTCCTTCGACCCAGGGATTGTCAACAGATTTTGTGAACCAGATCTCAGTACCCTCTGGGGAATATATGGGGAGGGACGGTTCCTAAGGTAGGCAGGTCCTCAGCCATATAGGGTTTTAAAGGTAATAACCAGCACCTTGTAATGAATCCGGTACACTAATGGCAGCCAGTGCAGTTCCCGCAGCCTCGGCTGTGCTCCCACTTAGGGAGCCCCAGTAACAGCCTGACTGCCGCGTTCTGCACTAGCTCTTCCTACATAGCCTCACACGGCCGTATCATTGCAATCATAAAACAAACCAAACTACAGTTTCCCTGATTAATAAATAGCATCTTTGGGGTCTCCAGGAATCTCCTGGGGTGAAATGCATTGCTTTGTCACACTATATGGCACCACACCAATCTGTTAGCTAACTTAACCACACTCACACTTCCCGTTTTCCTGAGCAAGGCTAGGGTTATGCAATACCGCAGAGATATTTCACATTACCACAATCAGCCTTTACACTGCCCTGCTGTTTCTAGTAATATGAACCATTTACTGCCCTGATCTTAATTTCTCCCTTTACTTGCAGCGCAGGCATCCGCCTGGCTACAGAGGAAGTTTTCTCCAGGGAACACCTGGTACTATTCACCCCACTTTCCCTCATAAACTCTCTATAAGATGTTCTAGTCACTTCGTCTCGAGTACGCCGCCATTGCCTCTCTAACCGTCTGAGCCCTCGTTTCAGCTGCTGCAACTTCGGGGTATACCACGGGGCCAGTTTAACATGAGGGCGCAGAGGGTGCCAAGGTGCTATCTCATCAATGGCTCTGGAGAGCCAGCCCTGCCAAGACTCAACCAGGTCATAAAGAAAATTGCCAGGGGGCCAGGGATCCCATAGAGCCGTTTGGAACCACTCAGGATCCATTAGACTCTGCAAGTGAGCCAAAATAAGCTTGCTGCCCAAACGGGCTTGGGGTGGAACATTCACAAGAGCCTTGAGGGCAAAGTGGTCCAACTATGGCACCACCTCTGCAGTAATATCGTCCACCAAAACCCCAGCCGCAAAGACCAAATCTAACATGTGCCCCACCTGGTGAGTGGGCGATGTAACGAATTGGGAGAGTCCCAGTGTTGCCATGGATGACACTAGGTCCATCGCCTTACTGGAGGCCACGTCATCAGCATGGACATTGAAGTCACCCAGGATCACAAGACTTGCATACTCCAATGCCCAGCCTGCTACGGCCTTGGTCAGGGATGGTAAAGCGCTGGCGGATGGTACACCAGCCATATCGCCAACCCCTCCCCAATGTCCCACACCAGACCGACACATTCAATACCATTGATCTCTGGGACCGGGAGAGCCCTAAAGGAGTAAGCCTCTCATATGAATACAGCCACCCCTCCTCCCCGTCTGCTAGTCCATGATTGGTGAAAGACCAAGTAACCCGGGGAAACCGTTTGGGAAAGGGCCACAGTGTCTCCCTCTCGCACCCAGGTCTCAGTCACACAAGCCAGGTCCACATCCTGCTTGAGCAGGAACTCTCGGAGGACCGAGGTCTTATTATTTATGGACCTGGCATTGCATAACACCAATGACAGAGGCGAGTAATTCAGCCTGACCCCACTACCTGTCACCATTGGGATAGGACACAGACCGGAAGGCGGCCGAGCACCACCTTGTTTCAGTCTACTTCCCTTATATCGATGTCTGTTCCCACTGTCATACCTTCCCCTCCCCAGGAGTATTGGAATCCTCAGGCCAGTCATCTCCCACTGGTATCCCTATCTTCACTTCCTAACTCGTGTAGTACTATAGTGAAAATGAAAGAGCTGTGCTTGAATACTGAGAATCAGTCATGGACAAAGGCATATAGATGTTAATCAGAATGCACAATGAGCAGAGTAATGGAAGCCTCACAGGGACAAAAGTGAAGGTCATCGAAAGTGCCGTCAAGATGACATGGCAACCCCACCTTGGGCAAGAGACATTCAGAGATGATTTGCATTGCCTGCCTCTGCATCATAACCCTGGTATTCTTTGAAGGTCTTGAACATCCTTTTGACACCTTATCTTTTCCTGTTTTCTTTCTTTCAAGCCTTTGAATCTGCTTTGCCCTTTCACCTTCAGCATGCATTCAACATGAATTGCTTTTGCACATTTCCTCCAACTTGTTAGGCCCCACAATGCTCAACGTACAACACTCTGAACTCATCACTGTGCCTCCATGACTGTCCTTTTAAATTCATTGTATTGAAGTTAAACTATAAAGCTTACTTCACGTTACGATCTCTCCTTATGTTACAAAGCTTTTCAGTGCAGCCTGAAACAGCACACAGGGTTTTGCTTTCTTTTTTGGAAGCCAACTGATTTTATTTTTAATCAGTCTGTTTACTCACTGGAGAAAAGTTCCAATTCTCCAAAGTAAAGGTTCTTGTCATTTAGGAATTGCAAAACTGCAGCAAAAAGTAAATTTACAACAGATTTATAAAAGTTTGAATTTGAATTTTAAAGGTAACTTGTCTGCTGTGTTTTCAGATATAGCTTTTTCCTAGTGATTTTTAAATGCCAGGGGTTTTTTTTACATTGTAATATTATTTTATACAGAAAAGATTTAAAATATGTTCAGCTTCCACAAGAATCTATAACAAATCCTGAAGACCCCCCCAGGCACAGTTTATATCCAAGTGAAAAAGCTGCATTTGCTAAATGGGATAATGTCATGCTGATAAGAGTATGAGGGAAAAAAAGATTACATTTTCTGCTTTAAAAATGTTCATTTATCCACAGGTGAGAAATGCTCCTAAGAACTGCAGAACTGCCTTCTTACAGACCAGTCTTAAGCCCTTCTAAGCCCCCTGATTTCAACTGAATTAGAAGAGTATAGTCTACATAAGACAGCACTTTCAGTGAATCATTAATACAACGGACTTTAAATTGTAAACCGCACACTAGTTTATGATCCACAGAGAACTAATACACTACAAGGCGTTGGCACAACCTGCTTCAGACACCTACACTGCATTTAAAGATGCTAAAAATACGTAGTACTCTTCCTATTTCCTATATATACAATTATGACAGTTGTCATAATCCTATTATGCAGTGAGTCACCTAGTGACTATCAAAGAGGCATCATCAGCCAGGGCAAGTTAACTATAGCAACATAAGAGATCCCAAGACTGGGATGCTTTATATAGAGATTACTGCTGACAAAACATAAATGAAGATGCTTCAAAAAGGAAAATTGTGCAAATTTATTCAGAAATGACACCTTTCCCCAATAAAAGATTAAAAAAAGACAAAAAAAACCCCTTCAGGGCTACATAAAGATCAACAATGGTTGTAACAGCCATTATAAAATTAATATATATTCTGTTTGTTTAAAATAAATAAATAAAAGTAATATGTTTGGAACTATATTAACCTTGAATTTTAATTGAATGTGCTCTAAAACAGTTTTTCATTTTAATTTCTCAAACCTTCTGCTGTATGTTTTAACATTCCTAAGTACTCAAGAGGTCTACTGAATACTGAAATGTGTACAACTATTCCAGTGTTAACTGAGGAAACTTTGTTCTCCTCCTCCTCTTCTGATTACTGCCTTTCCTGTATGCATGCAAAGGAGACTTCCACAGACTAATTTTTAGATGTAGTCCCATGTGCCTTTCACGCTTTAGCAAAAGTATCCCTGCTGTGTTAAAAGAGAGTCTTCAATCTCTTTCCTTTTGATTTTGTCAGAAACGGGGAATTGCATCAAAAGCCAACAGAGAAAGCAGCAAACCAACAACCCAAGTTGTAAATTATATATATGCCTAGATAAAGCTCTTAAATAAATAATTCTTACCGAAGTCACAGCTTACTCTCCCAGCTGCATTTCTCGGCGTACAAAGCAATGTCACTAGCTTTTAAGCAAAGAGGAGTAACACCATACTGGGAAATCCAGTTCATCTGCAGAAATCCTGTAACTTATGTAGGAGGAACTATTTCCCATTTTAGAGAACTTTAAGCCTAACACAGTTCACCATTGCTAGATCTGTTTCACTGCAGTCTGCAGAGACTAGAGAATGGGACCGAGAGTGCCAATAGAATGTAGATTTCCCAGTATGTTGGGTGTGGCCATCAGCTAGCTCTGTTTTCCAGAGCTTAAAAATAAAAGAAGCAATTATAGGATGAAAACAAATTTATTCTCATTGTTTCCAGAAAGTGTAGTTCCCCATCCCCAAGCATTTACAGAGCAGCCATTGATATTATGGGCTTTGTAACTTCGATTTCTTGACCTTAAATAAAATTACGTGAAAGTCTAAAAATTCATTCCAACTCCTAACCACAAAAAATGTTTGCACATGCTCAAGTTACAAACTGTCATCTCATAACACAGTATTCAGTGACTGTACACAGAACTGTACTTTGTTTTAAAAACAAAACCAATGTATACAAAAGAAATACCATATGACTAAATCACAGAGAAAGAATGAATTTATAATGGAGTCCGTGGAAAGATAATCCTCTTTTTGAACTACTCTGACAACACCATTAATCCAGAGAGAAAGGGAGAGAGGCTTTATAGGTGAGCTATATGGCAACAATGATCTTAGAAATGCTCTCCAGCGCAATGTTACATGCAGGGCTTTTTTGGTAGAAAAAACCCAGCAGTAACTCATTTGAAAATTAGGCCACACCCCCTGATGCCACCATTGTTTTGTGCAGGTCTTTTTGCAGAAAAAGCCCAGGAGGGATTCATTTGCATATTAGGCCACACCCCCTGACACCAAGCCAGCTGGAACTGCATTCCTGCTCCAAAAAAAAAAAAAAAAGCCCTGGTTGTATATACAATGACTACACAGGTAAATACTCCCATCTGGAGCCACAACCAGTGGTAGTATTCTAACAGCATAGTAGCTACTGTCAAAATATTGATGCTTATGAGAGTTAACAGACTGATTAAGGAGGTGTGAAGGGGTAAAAATAGCAGGCAGAGCATGAAAACACACATGCTACAAATCATTCAGGCATTCTGAAATAGGCGGCCAAAATCAGCAAGAACACACAAAAAGATGATAGCCACATCATATATGGTGCAAATGAGCATAGGAGGCTCATTCTACTACCAGCTAGAAAGGGGGAATTAGTAGCTAAGAGCTCTGTAAAGCAGTAGAAAGGAAAAAAACGGAACGTCAAGACAAACAGTACAATAGACTTAGAAGGGTATACTTTGGTTTATAGTTGCACTGTTAAATACTAAAATGTAGACATTTCCTACAAGACATTATCAAAGACATACTTCTACTGAAAAGCATCTATGTATTTTGGTAAAATACAAGACTAAGTAAAAGAATTCAGCACAGAAAAGCTGTGCAAAATAAATTATGCTCATATAGTAAGAGTATATATGACTTCTCCATTATGAAGTGTACAAGATGATGCATGATAATATAAAACTCATAAGGAGGGACCCACAAGAACTTGTGGGGGGTTTAATCCCCACCATTTCTTCATTCCCGCCTCCTGGCAGCCCCCATATCTTCTCCCTTTTTCTCTGCTTCCTTCCCACCCATCAGCCAGCCAACCTTTAATCTGCCCCATTCTCTGCTAGATCTATTTACTTTATTTATACCCATCTTTCTCCCCACTAAGGATCCAAAGCCACTTACATTGTTCATCTGCATTTTATCCTCCAACAATCCTGTGAGGCAGGCTAGGAGTGTACCATTGGTCCAAAGTCTCCCAATGAGTTGCCAGAGCAGAGTAGGGATTTTAATTTGAGTCTTGCCGGTCTTAATCTAAAACTCTAACCATAATTTATCCTGGCTATCATCAGGTGGCTGCAAGTCACCTGGTAAGAACTTGCTCACAGTTGCTGACAGACAGGCCCTGATGAGTCCTCCCCTCAAAGACTAAAACAGGAAGCAATCTGTCTGCTGTATTTTACCTTAACAGAAGGTTACAAACAGTCTTCAAGGAAAGTCCCACATAGAGACCACCACCACAACATTAATTAAGAAGTGTGGAAGGAAGCTGGCAGGGTGCCTTTTTTTTTTGGCTGAGTTTTACTCGAGATAGGATATGCATTTTGTTTCAACTCTCTTTTCCAGGATTCTGCTACTTTTTATAAGGGTTACTACATGACCAATGGGGCACTTACAAATGTACTGCGGACAGGACAAAGGTTAAAAGATTAGTCATGCTAAGAAGGTATGTTCTCTCCAAGGATTACATCCCAAGAAGGCTGAAGGATTAGCCACGTCTCAAAGGTAGCATAAACTCCTATGCACTCTCTGAACCTTAGACTTCAGACAGCATCTCATATCAGATACAGATCTCAGCCCTAGTCACTTACTGATAATAGGCAAGCCAAATTCACTGAGCCTTTCATCATGTTTATTAACCAGAACCGTAAGACATCCACAGTCATGATTTAATAACCACGCAGTTTTAACTAACCCCACAAAACAGAAAAATTCAGAAGCTAAAAAAGAATTTCCCACCTATATAGACAAGCAGCAATTTCTTTAAATTGATCAAAGGATTTATGTACTTGATGATCTCAAAATATTCAGGGAATAAAACCTTTACAAAACAAAAAATAAATAATTTTATTGTTTTATTTAAAATATTTATATCCCATCTTTCCACAATGTTCAAATCATCTTCTAAAATAAACATATACAGCAAAAAACAATTAAAATGCACAAAACAACGTACATCAAGTTACTGGCAACGCCTGCAACCTATATCACCATGAGCTTCCAAACACATTCCTTAGGTACTTAGGTCAAAGGTGTATCAAAATAATTCTGCTTTGCACCTTTTATGGAAAAGAGAGTAGGTGGGAACTTTCTATACCATCTTTGTTTGGTTGTTTCAAAATGTAGGCATAGCTTCAGAAATAAATCACTGTAGTTGATTACCCTCCTTAACACTGCAAAAAGTGAGGCCCCATGCCTCTGGAATCAGCTCCCAGAGGAGGTTCCTGAGGACTGGAAGGTAGCAAATGTCACCCCCATCTTTAAAAAGGGTTCCAGAGGAGATCCGGGAAATTACAGGCCAGTCAGTCTGACTTCAATACCGGGAAAGTTGGTAGAAACCATTATCAAGGACAGAATGAGTAGGCACATTGATGAACACGGGTTATTGAGGAAGACTCAGCATGGGTTCTGCAAGGGAAGATCTTGCCTCACTAACCTGTTACATTTCTTTGAGGGGGTGAACAAACATGTGGACAAAGGCGACCCGATAGATGTTGTTTACCTTGACTTCCAGAAAGCTTTTGATAAAGTTCCTCATCAAAGGCTCCTTAGAAAACTTGAGAGTCATGGAGTAAAAGGACAGGTCCTCTTGTGGATCAAAAACTGGCTTAGTAATAGGAAGCAGAGAGTCAGTATAAATGGGCAGTCTTCGCAGTGGAGGACGGTAAGCAGTGGGGTGCCGCAGGGCTCGGTACTGGGTCCCATGCTCTTTAACTTGTTCATAAATGATTTAGAGTTGGGAGTGAGCAGTGAAGTGGCCAAGTTTGCGGATGACACTAAATTGTTCAGGGTGGTGAGAACCAGAAAGGATTGTGAGGAACTCCAAAGAGATCTGTTGAGGCTGGGTGAGTGGGCGTCAACGTGGCAGATGCGGTTCAATGTGGCCAAGTGCAAAGTAATGCACATTGGGGCCAAGAATCCCAGCTACAAATACAAGTTGATGGGGTGTGAACTGGCAGAGACTGACCAAGAGAGAGATCTTGGGGTCGTGGTAGATAACTCACTGAAAATGTCAAGACAGTGTGCGTCTGCAATAAAAAAGGCCAACGCCATGCTGGGAATTATTAGGAAGGGAATTGAAAACAAATCAGCCAGTATCATAATGCCCCTGTATAAATCGATGGTGCGGTCTCATTTGGAGTACTGTGTGCAGTTCTGTTCGCCGCACCTCAAAAAGGACATTATAGCATTGGAGAACGTCCAGAGAAGGGCAACTAGAATGATTAAAGGGCTGGAGCACTTTCCCTATGAAGAAAGGTTGAAACGCTTGGGACTCTTTAGCTTGGAGAAACGACTGCGGGGTGACATGATAGAGGTTTACAAGATAATGCATGGGATGGAGAAAGTAGAGAAAGAAGTACTTTTCTCCCTTTCTCACAATACAAGAACTCGTGGGCATTCGATGAAATTGCTGAGCAGAAAGGTTAAAACGGATAAAAGGAAGTACTTCTTCACCCAAAGGGTGATTAACATGTGGAATTCACTGCCACAGGAGGTGGTGGCGGCCACAAGTATAGCCACCTTCAAGAAGGGTTTAGATAAATATATGGAGCACAGGTCCATCAGTGGCTATTAGCCACAGTGTATGTGTGTATATAAAAATTTTTGCCACTGTGTGACACAGAGTGTTGGACTTGATGGGCCGTTGGCCTGATCCAACATGGCTTTTCTTATGTTCTTATGAGGTGCGGGCCCTGCGGAACCTTGATCAGTTCCGCAGGGCCTGCAAGACCGCCCTCTTCAAACTGGCGTTTATGAACGGCTGAACAATAAGTGTACAATAAAGGAAAACGCCAGAATGGTCCGGTTCAGGGATCTGTTATTATTATACCAACTGACAGGTATAGCGTCAAACAACAATGTTACTGTCGGATTTAGTAATGTTTTAATTAAGTATTGATTGGTTTTAATGTTAATTTAATGTTTTTATTATTGTATTGTTTACTCTCAGATGCTGTTAGCTGCCCTGAGCCTGCTTGGCGGGGGAGGGCGGGATACAAATAAAATTTTACTTACTTACTTACTACCTGGTCACTGGAGCTGGCTCACAGGACCATATGGAGGAAATCTGCCCACTATATATGTGTCCTACACCATGATGGGCTTTAAGGCAACAACCAGCTCTCTCAATTGTGCCCAGAAGCAAATATATAACCAGTGAACAACCCTTGGCACTTACCGTGAGGGGTCCTTCTCCTAAGAGGACAGGAGGACATCTTGGGTGTTTCCCACCGTCCAATCAGGGAGGCAGGAATCTTAAAAACTTCCTCTTCCTGTGGCTGTGGGAACCACCCTTCTTCCAGTTCGGGTGACTCCGATAAGCAGTAAGAAAACTCTTGTATCTAACGCTCCTATGTAACAGGAAACTAACCGTCGGTCGGGAAAAAATGTGGCATTAGCCTCCCCGACCGACTAGAACAAACTCTTATAGAAAATTACAGGTAAACCATAGGTAACAGATATCAGCAGGTAAAAACAGCTATAGGCGAAGGATACAGAAGAAACCAGATACAGAGAGATGCTGCCCAAGGTAGGGCGATAGAAGGGAGGGCAAGATGTCCTCCTGTCCTCTTAGGAGAAGGACCCCTCACGGTAAGTGCCAAGGGTCGTTCTCCCTAAGAGGCGGAAGACATCTTGGGTGCTCCCATAGCAGTATGTTAGTCAGGATGGGATCGCCCTACTCAGGCAGTACATGTTGCAGGATTCGTCTGCCAAAGGCTGCATCCGCCGACGCGTACACATTCAGTTTATAGTGGCAGATAAAGGTGGAGATAGATGACCACGTAGCTGCTTTACACACCTCCTCGATGGAGGCGTTCTTATTAAAAGCTGTATTGGTAGCTGCACTTCTAGTCGAGTGCGCAGTGATCTCTGACGGTATCTGAAGGTGTAATGCCTTATACACCTCCATTATACACTGCTTGGTGGCGTAACTAATTGCTGACTTGGACATTTTCTGCCCCAATCTGGGCGCTGCTATGTTAATGAACATGGAATCTGACTTGCGAATAGATTCAGTTCTGATAAGGTAGACTTTAATTGCTCTTCGCACGTCTAGAGTATGCCATGTGCGCTCCTTGGGATGCTTTGGATCCGGACAAAAAGATGGCAGGTTGATTTCTTGGCTTTGGTGAAATCTAGAAGAGATCTTCGGTTGAGAAGTAGGGTCTGGATAGAGAACTACTTTGTCCTTGTGGAACACTCAAAGCTCTCATTTAACCGACAAGGCTCCGATCTCTGACACTCTTCTGGCCGATGTTATTGCCACCAGAAAGATGGTCTTCATGCGTATCATCTTTAAAGGCACTGATATTAAAGGTTCAAATGGTGGACCTTTTAAGGCCGAGAGCACTAGATTCAATCTCCAGGTAGGGAAGCGATGTACTTGTGGTGGAGAGCTCATAGAGGCTCCTCTAAGGAAGAAGAAGAAGAAGAAGATATTGGATTTATATCCCGCCCTCCACTCCGAAGAGTCTCAGAGCGGCTCACAATCTCCTTTATCTCCCTCCCCCACAACAGACACCCTGTGAGGTGGGTGGGGCTGGAGAGGGCTCTCACAGCAGCTGCCCTTTCAAGGACAACTTCTGCCAGGGCTATGGCTGACCCAAGGCCATTCCAGCAGGTGCAAGTGGAGGAGTGGGGAATCAAACCTGGTTCTCCCAGATAAGAGTCCGCACACTTAACCACTACACTAAACTGGCTCTCTGGATGTAATGGGTCCACAATTTTTCTCCGACACCACCTGTGAAAGGGTTTCCAAGACATGTCGTAAATCTGCATTGTGGAGTCCTTTCTGGAAGCTAGGATGATATTCGTCACGTTGCTTGGATAGCCTAGATCTAACAGAGGGCGCCTCTCAACCTCCAAACGGTCAATCTCAGCCAGTCTGGATGAGGATGCCACACCGGTCTCTGCAACAGCATGTCCGGCCAGGTTGGCAGGCGAAGTGGCTTCGCTATTGACATCTGTTGGATTGAAGAGAACCAGTGACATCAAGGCCACCAGGGAGCAACCAGGATGACCTCGGCCCTCAGTAGCCTGAACCTTCTGAGTAACCTCAGAATGATCGGGATTGGAGGAAAGGCATATAGAAGACCTTGTGGCCAGGGAGATGTTAGCGTGTCCGTGGACTCCGCTTGATTGTGGTAGTATCTCATGTAGAATCGAGGAAGCTGGTGGTTCTGAAAGGACGCAAAGAGATCCAACACTGGCGGACCAAAGTGCTCCACTATCTTCAGGAAAAGCTTCTTGTTGAGAGACCACTCTCCCGATTGAATGCTCTCCCGACTGAGCCAGTCTGCCTTGACATTGCAAGTCCCTTTGATATGTTCTGCTCTTATCGATTTCAAATGAGTCTCCGCCCATTCGAACAGCTTCCTGGCCTCTTTGTGAAGGGAACTGGTCCTGGACCCCCCTTGATTATTTAGGTAAGCTTTGGCTGCTATATTGTCCGTTCGGACTACGACATGTTTCCCGGTCACCTGGTCCTGAAAATGAAGTAGAGCCAAACAAATGGCCTGGAGTTCCAGGAGGTTGATTGGGAGACTCGCTCCCTGGTCGTCCACTGACCCTGGGTGGGGATCTCGCTGAGGGTCGCCCCCCATCCTGATAGGCTGGCATCCGAGTACAGCTGTATTTCCTTCTCTACAAAGTATGTTCTCCCCTAACGTAGGTTGTGGTCCTTGGTCCACCACAGGAGACTTTCCTTGACATCTCTGCAATGGAGGGACTGGTTCTACTGCCGCGATTTCTAGCAGATGGTGTATTGCTTTGAAGGTGACGTCCCTTCGTCCTGGATTTGAACGCAGAGGAGACACAATGAAACGATCCCGAGGTGTTCTTTTGAATTCTATCGGGTAGCCCCACGAAACAATTTCCAGAGTCCAAGCATCGACCTTCGAGGCCGCCCACGTCTGGTGGAAATGTAGTAGGCGGCCTCCTACTGGGATGGAGTCCCAGTCATGCTTTATTGGGCTTGGATCCCTTCTTGAACTTGTCGGTCCTATCGAACTGATTTCTCTGGAATCGGGGATTGGAGAAGCCCTTTCGGAAATTCTGTTTGGGCTGTCCCCAGGTTGATCTTTTATATTCCTGTTTAGGTTTGGAGAAGCCGGCGGAGGTACGAAAGGAATTAGACCCGAATCCTCTTTTGTCAAAACGTCTCAGATACTTGGGCATGGCCGCCTTCTTATCCTGTGTCTTCAGCAGGATCTTATCCAGGGCGTCTCCAAACAGCTTTTCTCCTTGAAAGGGGTAGGCTGAAACAATCGACTTCGAGTGAATGTCTGCCGGCCAGGCCCAAAGCCATAGGCCCCTTCTCACTACGGTGTTTGACGCCATTGCTCTAGCAGAAAACGTAAGAGCATCCAGAGAGGCGTCCACTGAGAATTCAGAAGCCCTAAGGAGTCTGCTGGTGTCTTCCAGGATCCTTTTATCCGCGTCTGGCAATAGTTGAGTTAGCCGCCTTATCCAGGCGATCGCTGCTCTGGAGATTATAGAGTTGGTCGCAGCTGCCTTGATGGCCAGGGCCGTAGCTTCGTGGCTCCTCTTCAAAGCCAGGTCTATCTTTCTGTCCCAGTTGTCTCGCACTGAGCCATGGCCGTCCTCAGCTAACAGGCCATGCGACTGTAAGGCTACGATTGGGGCATCCACCAACAGTACCTGTAGCATATCATTAGCAAAGGAAGGTAACTCATAAAGCTTCTTGACAAAATTCGGCACTTGTCTGTTAGCACTAGGCTTGGCCCACTCAGACTTTAGCTGGCGTTCGAATAACTCCGGAAAGGGAAAAACCTTATCAGAAGATCTGTATCTAGGAAAAAACTCCGTGTTCCCCTTGGGTTTATTTTTGGGATTAGTTAGTGGGCTGGAAGACTCCTGCTCCTCAGGGAACACCTGGAGGTCTAGGGCAGACAGCACTTTGGCCAAGAGAGGTTGGAACTCTTCTGCCTTGAAGAAACATGACGAGGGTTCTGGAAATGTAATGTTCTCTATCTCCTCATCAGATAAGAATTCGCCCTCCTCCCTATCTCCCCCATAGGAATCCTCAGAGCGAGCCTCAGAAAGGGATCTTTCACTCTCCAGCTGGTCACTGACCAATGACTTCTTTGGAGCCCTAAGGTGGCTGGTGCTACCTCTGGACCTCTTGGGAGAAGGTGACCTGGAGGAGGAACTTGACCTGGGGGACCCCGGTCTCTTATGAGCAGTTGCCCTGACTGCTGCACCCACAGTCTGTCTTATGGACTCTAAAAACTCCGAAAGAAAAGAAGGTCCCATTAAGGGTACGTTACCCAAGCCCGTCTGGGGCTGGTAAGTCTGCTTGGCTTCCAGTGCAGGCTGGGTGCCATTCATGACGAAGTCTCCCGCCTGGAGGTTGTCATCGGGATGTTCCTGTGTCTGGAAGCTGCAGGGCTGCTGGTCGTTCCCGTTTCACGCCTTTTTGCGCTCCCTAAGATGGCCACCGGTGCTGGGAAAGAGCCCTGACGAGGAAGCCTCCTCCGCAGCTTGGGGAAGACCAGCGCCGCCTGCGTCCGCTCTTCACAGCCTTGCCCCTACAGGGCACGTTGCCGGTAGCCGAGGCAAGCCCAGCGGTCATGCCAGCTCCGGGGGGTGGTCTCTCGGTTCCGTGCCAGGCATCAGGAACCAGGCCGTCGTCCATGAACGCTTCTTGCCTGACGCGTCATTCTCCCTCTCCTCTGCTTGCCTCGGCTTGTGTTTTTGGTCCATGCCGCCGCTGCGCCGCTCCTCGAAAGGTGTTGGGGGGAATAAGAAGGACAGGCAGAGGAGGCTGAAGAAAAGACTGGAAAAGACGGAAAAAGGCTGGAGGAGTTAGTTGTTAGAAGCAAGGAAAAAAGTAGCAAGGTAAGGAGGAGGAAGAATTTTTTTTTTAACAGATAGAAGATTAATTGAAAGGATAGGAACCTAGCCTAAATGCTTGCTCTCCCTGTCGAGGCAGGAAATAAACTGGAAGAAGGGTGGTTCCCACAGCCACAGGAAGAGGAAGTTTTTAAGATTCCTGCCTCTCTGATTGGACGGTGGGAAACACCCAAGATGTCCTCCGCCTCTTAGGGAGAAGCTGCCAATGCAAAGGAGTAATATGACCATACAGTGGTATCTATCAGCGCAGCAATGTCAACACAATCAAGATATGAAGCCAGAAGGTGTACCTGATACAAATAACAGAAAGCTCTCCTAACCACTTTCCCAACTTGCCTTTCTAACATCAGCACTAGATCCTATCTGACTTTCAGGCTTTTCACCAAATTAAGGAACACACACACACAAAGCTGCCTTATACCAAATCAGACCATCAGTCCATCAAAGTCATTATTGTGATTATCTACACAGACGGCAGTGGCTCTCCAGGGTCTCAGATAGAGGTCTTTCATATCACCTACTACTTGATCCTTGAACTGGAGATGTCAGGGATTGAACCTGAGACCTTCTACATACCAAGCAAATGCTCTACCATTGAGCCATGGCCTCTCCCCACTTAACACCATCCATTTGTACTGGTGGCACCACATTCAATTAGCCTTCCCAATTAGCACCACCTCAGTCTTTCCTTATGGTGGCTTAGTTCAAGAAATATATAGGTAGGTGTCAGCTGCATACTGGTGACAGCAATCCAGACAGGATGGCTGGATACTTGCCATGAAGGGTCCATCCTTGTCCTTCCTGGAGTCATCTCAAATAGGCAGTAAAGCATGATCACTTCTTGCCTCAGTCTTTATCTTATTTGTATCTTACTGAGTATGTCTTTGCTAGTATTTCTCTCCTTTTCCCCCCAATTATAGAGGTGGTACCTTATTCCAAACTGCTGTTGCAGTAACCAAAGTGGAGAGGGTGACTCCCACAAGGCTGGAGACAGGAAGCTGGAAAAATAGTTCCTGCCTCCCTTAATAGATGGCAGGAATCACCCAATCAAGGTGTCCTCCACCTCAGAGGGAGAAAATCTCTACCAAAGGGTATACATAATTAGAGTGCTATGGTGAGAGAATCAGTCTCCCAGGGACACCACAGGTCATGTTTCACTGATATGATTGCCTTTTATTCTTTAGGTCTTCCAGACACTCTATTAAGTTTTGTTAAAATACTGGCCAACAAACAATATCAAAAGCTGACAACGTGTCCAATAAAATCAGCAAGCTCCATGATTAGCCAATACAGTATATCCTTGGGTAATACAATCTAAATATGAAACACAAAACTCAAATCTAATTTGCAAGAAATGTTCATCCCCCACACATATTGTTGCCCTAGGTCTACATACTAGCCTCATTTCAATCCAATTTATGATGTCACTTTGAGCAAATGAAGTAGAGCTGGTATTATAGTGAGGGAGAAGTGCTGTCAGGCATGGAAGCCTCCTTGAAAAAGAACATCTTCACAAGAAAGGAAGCCAAAAAAAAAGACTGTACATTCAGGGAGAGATTGATACTGTACAGTGACTACAACTCAGTTTTTTTTTGTTTGTTTAAAAAAAAGATTTTGTTTTCAGCAGAATTCTCAGGAATGCAAACATTCTGGTTCTGGTCAGTTTCAAAATCTCCTCCCTCTAATCTTCATAGCAAAATGCCTTTCAGATGCTTTTACCAAAACAACTTTTCTTCCAACAGTTCCAGAGACTGCAAATGAAAGTGTTGTTCATGTTTGAAACAAACTATACTACAATCTAATTTCCACAGTATAAAGGAAAATCTAGCTGGAGAGTATTGTTTTTTTAAAGTAACGAGTATTCTAAATGTGCAACAAGATTGCTCATATCATATTTGGATAAGTGGGGGGGGGGGGGAGGGGAACCGAAAATATTGCTTTTGAGCCAAGTAAGATTAATACTTTTAAAGGGGTCTCATATTCTACTTACACTTTAAAATACATTAGTGTGTGCATACGACCCAGGTATTTCAAAATCGGTAATGATGTTACATTTACAACACACACTCAAATTTCAGCACAAGGAGTTTTGTTCCACATATTAAGCTAATTAATGTTTTTTGTTGTATCATGGAAAATATAAGGAACAAATACTTGAAAACAGTGGGTGAATGCATGCTTTTCAACTGGGTTTTTACTGTGTAAGAATAGCAAAATCCACTGGAAAACAGTCACCATGTGAAAGCACCCATAATTTATTCGTATCTGGTCAACCAAATGTGGAGGTGCACCACGGTAGCTCTTTTAAAATACAGTGCAGTTATACTAACTCATACTGTCATTTTAAACATGGGTCCAAACCCAGCCTGAACCCTAAACTCAAAAACTTTTCTAGATCTTTTATGTGAACCAAAATGAATGCCAAACTTTAAAACACTTCATTCAGCCAAACTTCAAATGACCACAAGCAGCAGAATAACAAGGTTCAGTTATAGCTCACGGGGGGGGGGGGGGAGAGGAATTTCCCAAGATAGTTTTTCGGATAGACTCAAGTTTGGCTTCTCAGTTTTAAAGTCAGCTGACTGAATTTACACAGATATGTATCTTGGATTTCATGATCTAAATGTTTATGTAGAATGACTATTGTATGCACAACAAAGATTAAGATATTTAATAAGCTAAGAGAAAACCACTTATTTATTCATCACCTGATTATGGAAGGATCTCTTATTTACCCAGGCATTTTGGCTCTGTACTTTACTGGGAAGGAGGGCAATTAAAATGGTTTATTTATTGTTAGTGGTTTATTTTTTAAAATGCTATACTGTTTTATTACTGTCTTAATTGGTTTTGAAATATTTTAATGCTACTGTTGGTTTTCAGTGCCTATTTAGTAGCTATTTTCATGCCTGCATATTTTTAAATTATGCATTAATTTAAAAATGTACCATATTGCTTTTCTGTGCTGTAACACCATATTTTGTTTGTGGTGCTGAAATTTTGCCAGAAATAGAATATTTAACAAGGTGGGGAAAGGGGGGAGGGGAATGCCCCCCCCCCTGTTAAGTTAAGCAGAGTGTAAGAGACATGTACAACCTGGACCTGGACCTGTCCTCTCCCAGAACTCTGTCTTTATTCTGGGAAGAACTCTGAAATGGGCTGTAAAAAAGGGTGGGGAACCTTCAGTGGACTTTACCATGGGGTGCAAGGAGCAACTACTCTGTGAGTGCAGCACACGTATTGAAAGAACCCTGGCCTGACCACAGTCATAAACATAGCCCTGGATGATGGTAAAGAATGAACTGCTTGCCTCTAGGGGCAGACAGTTATGGGAAAGAAATGCACTTTTGGAAACAGGTACTGAAAAAGCAAGTCGAAATTGAAACCTCTCTGTCTGTGTGTGTGTGTAGAAGAACTATATGCTTTGAGTCATACTGAAGTAAATACAAAAGCGAGGGAACCACTTGTTTTCTATGTAGAGGGTGTTGAGGCTTGGGTCTTCATGGAACTTGTATCATAAATGTTGATGGGAAAGAGGGGGTGCAAGCTGTAGTTGTTTAGAAGTAAGTACAACTCTTCATAATGTTCAGATATCCTCTACCATCACACATTCCAAAATTCATCCCTGGTACTGAAAACAGATCCTAAGGTTTATTCCTAGTGAACTATAGCACAATTAATCTTTGTGCAGATACTTATTTTCTCTGTCCTTTGGACTTTTTATTTGCACACAGTGAATCCATATACACAGTTTAAGCCCTTCAGAAAAGCAGGTGCCAATGGGAAATTTGAAGGGAAAAGGGACATACTACAGTAAGCTTATAGCCAATGAGGAAATGAGACCGAATGACTAATATCCCATATATGAAGTACACAGCTGAAGGGTACAAATTCCATATTAATAACAAAAATTTAATAATCCATGTGAATAGCTAGCTGTAAGATAACGAACAATGAGTAGGTATTTCAGATAATCAAAATAGAAAATTTCGCCTTCTCAAAAATAACATAGCAATAACATAGCAAGTTCAACAACTCCACATATTTCTCACAATGGGACAGAACCCTAAGGCAGTAACAAGTCCAGTTCACAATTCTTCTGTCAGCAGTAATAAATCCAGTTCACAACTCTTCTACATGTAGTAATAGATCTCACTCACAACTCTTCTACAGACGTGTTCTACAACTCTTCTACAGAACTCCATTCCTGTTTTGAGTTGATCTTCATCAGAGTATCTCTTATCTGTAGATAAAATATACTGCCAACAAACACTCCAACAACTATAGTGTTCATAACATATAATAGCAAAGAATAGCAAAACAAAAACCCTAACCTTACAACTCCAAGAGCACAAAGTTTCAAATAACTTATCATAAAATGCTCCCACATTATACACACATTCAAGGTAGGCTTACCAATCCCTGGGTCCCAGCAGGGGTTCTTCTGCTTTCCCACGCTCCTTCCCGCCCCCAGTCAGCTGGCTGGCAGGGGAAAGCCCCTGCCCCCAAGCCACCATGTGACTTTCCACCTCCAGAGGCTTCAGTCTCCGATTGAAAGGCTTCCTCTTGAGATGGTGTGTCTGTGTTACTTTGAAGAAGCTGGCTGCAACTCACGAGTAGAGATGCCAATCCCTCGCTTCAGAGTCACCAGAAACAGGGAGGGGGAAGGAAATGTCTGCTGGGCACTTCATTATTCCCTATGTGGAGATCAATTCTCATAGGGTATAATGGGAATTGATATGGAGGTGTCGGGGTCTCTGGGGGGGCTGTTATTGGAGGTAGAGGCACCATATTTTCAGTATAGCATCTAGTGCCTCTCCCCAAAATACCCCTTAAGTTTCAAAACGATTGGACCAGGGGGTCAAATTCTATGAGCCTCAAAAGAAGGTCCCCCTATCCTTCATTATTTCCTATGGAAGGAAGGCATTTAAAAAGGTGTGCTGTCCCTTTAAATGTGATGGCCAGAACTCCCTTGGAGTTCAATTATACTTGTCACACCCTTGCTCCTGGCTCCTCCCCAAAAGAATCCTGGCTCCACCCCCAAAGTCCCCAGATATTTCTTGAATTAGACTTGGCAACCCTAATTCAAGATCACATAAATACAAACACTTTAGTGGTAATTAACAAGATACAACTGCAAGCCTCTCACTGCCTTAGGCTTCTCTCCCACTGTAAGACATGAACTTGATATGTTATTATTGAGAACGGTAACCTTTATATTTTGATTATATGAAATACATACTAATTACTGTTTGTTATCTTACAACAAGTTATTCGCATGGATCATTAAATACAAAACCTTGTACCCTGCAGCCACATACTTTGTACTTCATTCACAAGTATATTTGTGGCTGAGCTACTGTCCTTTTTGTTAATATCCCACACAGCCTAGGGACTGGTATAGTTCTGTAGTACTGACAGTGATAGGAAGAGACAGACATGCAAGAGAATTTTGGAAGCTGCAGAGAAAAAGACGCAAAGAGTTAGGCATGAGCATGAATTTTACATATTAATTGGAATTAATCCTCCAAAACAGTGCCCCAAACTTTTTCTGTGATAAAATGAAGGTTGGAAAAAAACTGCTTTGTTTCTTCAGATATTATTGCTTATGGGGTTCCAGAATGAGAGGCACTGTAATTCATCTGAATAAAACCCACAGTCAGTGCTTATGAAATATTTCATATTACACTTTGCGTAAAACTTCATGTTACAAGCAAGGAAAGCTGATAAGCATGAGTGTTTCCAAATCTGCAGAATGGCAAAAGGAAGAGATATAGAGGCTAAGTTATTATACCAACAAGCAACTATCAAAAGACACACTGAATAAATCTGCAACAGTAGAGCAAGAGTAATTTTGAGATCCTACATTATATCTGAACAGGATGAGCAGCTCTGAATTTGTAGACCACAATCCCAACACAAACAGAACAGCTGCAAACCCAGAAAAGCATTAAAACTACTATCAGTGTTTTTATACATATATTTAATACTTTTTAAAGAGTTCCTGACGAAACTGTGACATGGAAAATAAAAAAAATGAAAGTATAGTATGGCCATCGTGATGTACTGATTATGCTCATTCACATTTAGCTTTAAAAAAAAAGCTTCTGCACTCTAAAAAGTGAGGGGTAAAATGACCACTTAAAGGTTCTACTTAAAGCTGAGTACCAACAAAAGCAGAAGAGAAGAGAATGTATCGGAATAAAGATAAGCCTATACAAATAAAAGAACCCCAACAGATTCTATATTTCTGATGAGGCACTCCGACTTTTTGCTTATTCCAGAAATTTACAAACACATCTATTAAAGGAGTAAGACAGCCCACGTTTACCTGTTTTGTTTCCTGGAGTCACAGCACTGTCATCCATCCTCTCAATCTGTTGAAGACATGCCTCTGAGTTGCCTCCTATCAAAACAAAGACCCCCATTTCATGAATTTATTATTCACGGATATATTACTGTACAATCATATTCTCCTCTCTGTCTTACACAGTTTGCTGTGTCCAAACACAGATTATGTCAATGGCTCCAACTGCAAAAAATCCACTCCCCTCTTTGTGTGAGGACTGAAGAAATCCAAGGCAATTGTGACTGGCCTTAATCCATTTCTAGAAACTGGCTGCTATGATGGAGACCTCAGTACTGAAACTGCACAGTTTTCAGCTACTTCTCGGAGAAGAACATTCAGCCATAACTGAATAAGTCTAAATATTTCTATCTCTAGAAAGGAGGAGAGAGAAACTTCAAAAGTACTATTTAAGAAGAAAGACTGCCGCTGCACAAAATAACTGTACAAATGTAAACTGCGAAGCAATAAAGAAAAAATCACTTTAAAATAAAATTCAGAGGACGAAAATGCCTTTATTGGTGCATGTTGTCCACAGCAAAACATCACATGGTTCAAACCCAACCCAAAGGAAAGAAAATCTGTTTATCTTATTCTATTGCTTCATTGTACTGTGCTTGCCTAGTGAAAACTAAAAAAGAACATATTTTGATCTACTGCGATACAGAGCCCCACAATATAACAAGACCAACCCTATAAATTTTGAGAAGAATGTGCTTATGCTGGAAGAATCTGAACAGCTTCAAAAACAATAACAGATGTAGTTTCAAACTAACAGCAGCACATACTAAGGTTGCCAACCTCCAGGTGGGGCCTAGAGATATTCTCAGAATTATACCTGATTTCCAGACAATTCAGAGATGTCAGCCTCCAAGTGGGACCTGGGGATCTCCCAGAATTACAACTCATTTTATTTATTTATAAATTCAGCTTATAGACCGCCCTCTCTTGCACAGTGGGCTCAGGGTGGTTGACAACAATTCCGGTAAACGTATTCACCATCAAATTAAGCTAATTAAAAACAATAAAACAATAGCAATACAAAAACAATTTCAGATGACATTTAAATGAACCAGAATTATATCCTCCCCCCTCATGGGGGAAGGAGAGAAAGAGGTGCCACACAAGATGAAAAATCACTGCTGCCCTCAACCATAGGCCTGGTGGAACATCTCTGCCTTACAAGTCCTGTGGAACTGCATTAGGTCCCACAGGATACAAATGTCATTTGGTAGAGAGTTCTACCAGGTCAGAGCCAGGACCAAAAAAGCCCTGGCTCTGGCTGAGAACAGCCAGATATTTTTAGAGCCAGTCACCCCCAGTAAGTTCTCTCTGGAGCATAATGTTCTTCAGGGGGTATACCAGGAGAGGCAGTCCTGTAGATACATTGGTCCAAGTCTGTTTAGAGACTTGAAGGTTAGTACTAGAACCTTGAACCTGATCCAATATTCAACCTGGAGCCAGTGCAACTGGTGAAGCACTGGTTGAACGTGCTCTGTCCATGAGGTTTCAGAAAGAACCACAACACTGCATTCTGGACTACCTGTAGTTTCCAGGTCAATCTCAATGGCAGCCCCTACATAAGAGTGAGTTACAGTAGTCTAGACCAATTACTGAACAGTAAAACAGCTCCCAGGGTGTTATGGGTACAACACACTACCTGAGCTCTCAGGAAAAGTGTGATACAGGTGCACCAGATAACAATTGTATGTTTATTAGATAAACCTTCACATTCTAAATAGCACAGTAAAAATAGTGCTCTGAAAATCATGCTACTTGCTTTTGTATGTTTCAACCCATGCAGAGTAAGGATTCTTGTAAACCCCATGAGAGACATGTTGTGCCACAACAAGCCTTAAAAATCCAGTTGCCTTCAATGATCTGGAGCAAGAGATCCTATCACTTGCTTTTCTTACACAAACTCTACTGATAACTGTGTGAAGTGCAGGCACACTGTGCAACATACAGCACAGCCTCACCTTTCTATTTAGCAATCACCTGCTCAGTCCTCTGCAAATGCCTTTACTCCAAAGAGCCTCCAGTGAACGCACAGATTTATGCCCTTCCTCTTTCTCACAATCAGGGGTTGTTTTGTAGAAAAATAGGTGGTGGAGCTCATCCAGGGATTGTTATGCAGCTGCATCTACTATTCAATGGACAAGGAGGTGGAACTCTCAGAAGGAGGAGGTAGAACTCTCAGAAAGGTTCAGAAGCTGTGCTCCTGTGAGCTCCCATGGCTGCTCACAATGACGACACATTCCCTCCCTCACCATTAGAAACACTTTATATATTTAACCCACACTCATATTTACTCAGCTGATGTTTCTAATCTCTTTTAACAGGCTAAGAGTTTCTGACTAGGCTCTGGAGAGCCAAGTTCAAACCCTCATTCCACCATGAAACCTTGCTGGGCGACCACTGGTCCAAGACCACCCAATAAGATGCATGTGACCTTGGGCCACTCTCAGGCTAAACTACATCACAGCATAGTTGTGAGAATAAAATGGAGGATGGGAACTATATAAACTACTCTGAGCAACCACTGAGCAAAAATGCAGGGCATAAAGGAATAAACCACAGCCTCATAACATATTATTTCTACATCCAATCTCGAGTTCTCAGTTGCACTTTGGCACTAATGTGCTTGGTTCAGCACTGAGAGCATACAGACAAGCCAAAGAATTCCACCAATTAATTGTCTGAAAAATCACCCCAATGTGCTACTGAAGTTATATGCAAGTGTACTCTATAATTTTATACTGCAATTAATAACATATTGTAGTTTTAAAGGGGATTGAAATGGCTACTACAGTCCTTGAAACGGCAGATCCATTTATATGTTTCTCACATTGTTATCCTATCCTTTCTCCAGTGAGCCAAGGAAGGTGGACATTGTCATTTCTGCTTCGTTCAATTTTATCCTCACAAGAAATAGGCTAAGCTAAAACAGAACCAATGGTCCCAGACTCCCTTGAAAGCTTCATGAGCGAAACTTGAACCTCCCTGCTTTGAGACAAATAACAACACTATGGGTGATTACAGATGGCCAGCTCAGGGGAGCATCAAGCTGCCCCAAAGAGAGCCAGCTGGAAAAGGAGCAGACCAGAAGCCTCCAGACAGCACGTGGTCCACCCCCAAAACAGGCCCTGGAAGAGCCTCTGGAGCACTCATGCGCCTCTTGGTTCCTCCCCGGCTGCTTCCCGGCATTCCAGACGGCTGGGGAAGTACCTTGAAGCCACATCAGAAATTAGGCACCACTTTGTAAGTGGTGCTTTTCTGAGGTGGCTTCGATCTGGCCCTGGGCAGGCTGCAGTTGAGATGGCAGGCAGATGTATGCATGTGGACATGCTTTTTTGATCCACCTGCTTCCCATCCACAGGGTGGCTTAAAACGTGTGTCTGTTATCACCCTATGATAGCCAAAGAAAACTACTTGCCCTCCAAACCAAAAATTGGAAACCATGAAAATACATTATTCCAAAGCTCACTCTTATAATGCCAAAGCATGTTTTGGTCACTGAGGAATGTCTGAGCCATTCCTCAGTGACCTGAAGTGATTGCATTTACATAACATTGTAGAAATGCTTTCAACAAAGTCACATCAACCAATCATCATAAACTGCAGGCCTGCATCTAATTGGCATTATTACTTGTTCTGCAACTCATTTTAATGAACAATCTCTCTGTGCCAACTGCAGTTTTATGCTTGCCCCTTTCCAGCTGTTCCTCCAAGTAAGATGGCTCCACTTGGCATCTACTAAAGCCTCTTCCCTCTTCACATTGACTTCCATCTCATGGAAAAGGGCTTGCCTGAGGCTGTGAGGAGGGTACTACCTTTAAAAGTTTAGGAGACACTGTGAGGCCATAAATTTGCAATGGTTTTTAATGGGGTGAAGTCACTGGTGTTTTCTTGGAGAAGAAGGTGGTTGGGGTTCTGTTATATTTTTTATGCTTTTAATCTTGGAACTGTAAATTGCTTTGAGCCACAAAGGAAACGAGGGATATAATTCTTTTAATAAAACAAACTTGGCAGTTCCCAAATCCTGTTGGGTATGTGAGTGCTATTTATAATAATCTCATGGGGAAAAATCTTTGTATATGGCTACATAGTAGGATTTCCTTTTATTAACTTCCCGATTTGATTATTTAACATTTTCTGCCATCTGTAACAGCAAGGGCTAGAAACACACAATATCAAGATGTGCTAGAGAAATCAAACGGAAGTGCCTATGTGGTAAGTGACGACAACTTTCCTAGGTGGAGCCCTGCCCTAGCTTGCTTAAGTTAAGCAAGAGGGGCATTTCCAGTTTGCACTCCTCTGCTGTGGCAACAGTTCCAAACAGAAGTGATTGATTGTACAGAATGGGCGAGTCATTTGTAACATGAAACAGACGGTTTCAGTTCTCCTTAGAATACGAACAGCTCTCTAGCTGTGGAGGCAAATTTTTACAAAGCTATTTCAAGCACGTGGATTTCCATATCAGCATCTGTAGTCGCAGACAAATGGTGCCTTTATATCCTTGCCCAAAACTTCACCCTGGATCAGCGTATACTTTCAAATTAGCTTTCTAGAGAGACATTAAGGAACACAGGGCAGCTTTCCATATTGAAGGTTGCAACATGTGGGTGTTTCAACTAAGGCTTAACATTTATTACAGCTGGTTATCAAGCATACTTTGAGCCCCTGAGTCTGAACAGCCACCAAATTTCATCCTTTGCTACAAACACAACCATCTCTATGGTCTTCTAGCCTCCTGTGGATAAGCCTTCAAAGTCAAAACTGATATATGCCTTTCCATCAGCATCCTTCTGACAGACAGTAAGATCAACACTCTGTAAAACAGCTACTGAAAATCAACACAACATTAGAAAATATCTGCTGCTTGCAACTGAAGGTATTGAAGGACTGTGAAGGGTCTGATGAATAACCAGTTGTTTTTGGTCCCTTCCTGTGCTACAGGCTAGAGAAGACCCTGAACCAGCAGCAGGGATAGAAAATAAAGAGCTTTACAGCGTGCATCACAGCCTGACAACAGAAAAAAAAGGTTACTGGGAAACAGATCGATACTACTAATGCAAGCTAATTAGCTATACCACATGCCCACAGAAGAGCAATTACATTGTTTTATTTAAATGTTCTTATCTCTATTTTCAGTAACCCCCCTCCCCATATCCACTTACAACGAAGACTAAAATTTACATAAATTAAATGCAAAACAATAAATAAAATTACGAATAAAATTAAGAGCATATCAAAGAGAACTAACAATCAAAACCCAATATTAATAAACTAAAATAAAGCACTGTCAGAAGAGCTTTACCATCATTATTACCACCTCTAAAAGACAACCATAATCTTGTTCCTGATCTTAATAGGGATGGGTCCAAATATGTGTCCTGGAGAAGTGAGTTCCAAAGCACTGTTGCTGTCACTCAGAAGACTCTATCATTTGATCTAGAACACAAGGTGTCATCTACACAGCTGGCCTAATAAGGCAGGTAGTGTCATGTTGGGATATGCAGTGTTTGTGGTACAATTCAGGGTTTTAAAACAATTATCAGTCAAATTCTGGATACATTGTGCTTTTCAGAGACTTCTCAAAGGTAGCCCCATATAACATACATTACAACAGACCAGTCTGGAAATTACCATAATTGTGGCAAGATGAATTCCCCAAGAAGCAGTTCATGGCCACAGAGGCTAGTTAGAAATCCAGGAGTGGTGCTGGATCCAGAAAGACAGCCAAACTGTGAACATGGGCTCTCAGGAGTACAATCACATCCAGCACAGGAAGAACCCCATTGTCCAGGTGAGATGAATCTCCAGTTGTGGATTCCAACCCTGGTAATGCTTAGGCTGGAATTCGTATGCTGAAGACACTCAAACTTCTGGGATGGACCACCCCTAGCAGTTTTATTTAGATGAAAGATGATGAAGAAGAAGAAGATGATGATGATGAAGAAAAAGAAGACTGCAAATTTATACCCCACCCTTCTCTCTGAATCAGAGACTCAGAGCAGTTTACAATCTCCTATATCTCCTTCCTCCACAACAGACACCCTGTGAGGTGGGTGGGGCTAAGAGGGCTCTCCCAGCAGCTGCCCTTTCAAGGACAACTCCTGCAATAGTTATGGCTAGCCCAAGGCCATTCCAGCAGCTGCAAGTGAAGAAGTGGGGAATCAAACCCGGTTCTCCCAGATAAGAGTCTGCACACTTAACCTCTACACCAAACTGGCTCTTCATGAACCATGAAGAGCAGCAACCACTTTCTGAACTCTGCCCTCTAGGAAACTACAGTACTTTCAATCCAGGTTCTTCCGTTATGGTGCAGTATCTCATAAAACAACAGTTTCTCAAACATTTAAACCAATGTACAGCAATAACCAACCATATCTTACAGTTTTGTATCAAGATCACCTAATCTTACACTAAAAAGAGCAGGAGCTCTCCACTGATGCTATTGCCAAAAATTTTTCATTATAATTAAAAGACGTCTCCCTAGCTGACTGCACAAGGAGCCTCTTCAGCAATACTAGAATGCATTGTCCTCACTATCTCTGTTGTGCACATGAAGACATATTATCCTTTTTTTCCTACAGATTCAGAAGGTAAACTGGGACAAACTAATCTAAATTATGTCAGTGGAAAATTCTGAAACACACCTCTAATGTTCAGTTGTTCTAATTCTCTTGAGCTGCCTACTAAACAAGTATTTATCATCATGTTCTTTCTGGTGAAGATTCAATAAGAGAAGAACATGTTTTGGATGGTGCTCTGAAGTCAGATTGAGGTTAAGTACTGGGGAAGGGGAAATGTTCTCTGCAACAGCAAGCTGTATAAACAAAGGTTATTGGGGAGTTGGCTCTTGTTTCAGCACCACCAAGACCACAACTGAATATCTCTCACTATATAAAAATGTCAGATCTTGTCTTTAAGTATGATAAAATTCAGGGAAAAAGAAAAGATAACCCATGAGAGCTAGTGTGGTGTAGTGTTGAATCTGGGAGACCTGGGACTGAAACCCCACTCATGCCATAGAAGCTCGCTGGGTGACCTCAGGCTAGCCACGTACTCTAAGTCAAACCTACCTCACAGAAATGTCATGAGAAAAAAAGAAGATTGGATTTATACCCCACTCTTCCTTTGGAGTCTCAGAGAAACTTACAATCTCCTTTCCCTTCCCCTCCCCACAGCAGGCACCTGAGGTAGGTGGAGCTGAGAGAGCTCTCCAAGAACTAATCTTGAGAGGAATAGCTCTGAGATAGTTATGACTGACCAGCAGGTGCAGGACTGGGGAATCAAATCCAATTCTCCCAGATCAGAATCCGCACACTTAACCACTACACCAGGGGTATCAAACATGTGGCCTGGGGGCCAAATCAGGCCCCAGAGGGCTCCTATCAGGCCTCCAAGCAACTGGCTGTCATCTGCTTCCTTCTCCCTCTTTCTTGCTTCCTTCTGCATCACAGCTTGCTTTGCCAGGCTCTCTTAATCACACAGCAGAGCTACTGAGCCAAGCCTCTCTTTCTTCTGCTGGCTGAGGTTCCTTTCCCTCCTGGTCCCCTGGGGAAGGAAGGAAAGAGCCAGAGCTTCCTTTGCCCAGTTCCCTGGATCTCATGGGAGAAATACAAAGAAAGCACCTTTAAGACCAACAAGTGCTAATGTTTTAAGTTTTTTTAAAAGAATATTTGTGTTTGTTTGTGTCCTTTATAAAGTTTATATCTCAGCTACCTAATCTTAAATAGGTACACACATGGCCTGGCCCGACATGGCATGACCCGGCCCAACAAGGTTTCATTTATGTCTGATTCGTCCCTCATAACAACACCCCCCACTATACCAAA
The DNA here is from genome assembly GCF_032191835.1 of Heteronotia binoei. Lineage (NCBI taxonomy): Eukaryota > Metazoa > Chordata > Lepidosauria > Squamata > Gekkonidae > Heteronotia > Heteronotia binoei. Next base: position 35,942,668 of record NC_083228.1, read on the forward strand.
ATGGATCTCAAACAAAATGGAGAAGAGAAGAAAGACAAAATAGAGAAGAGAAGAACAATGTATGCCATTTTGAATCCCCACTGGGGACAACAGCAGGGTACAAATGAATTAAATCAATAAAACTATGAGGCAAACATAAATCAGCTGTTGTACAAATCATTAATTTTAAAAAAATGAGTTATAAGGAAGATCACTGTTCAAGAATGGGACAAAGTTCTACTTCAAGCATGCAGTTAGAACATTTAGTTTTTCACTCTTTCCAAAGCTGACCTGTTTTCCCTTCACCCACTTAGTCAACTTTTCAGTTAGTCTGTTCCCAACAACATAAATGCAGGCAGGTTTCTGAGCTGTCGCTTGGCTGGTTGCCTCTGGCAAGTTAAGAATAGGCAAATATGCTTTACAAAACACAGTGCTTACCAGAAACTCTTGCCAGGCTATGTCTTTATTTATTTTTAGATGTCTATTGAAGAATCTCTTATTTTCCTAGATCCCCTGGTGGCATAATGAAAAATAAAAGAGACTCTTTCACAATAAACAGTAATGTTTATCAACAGGCACCAACACTTCCTTCCTCCATTTTGAGAAGGCTACGAATTCTAGACTCTTCCTCCATGCCCCGTAATATATTTTTCTCTTTCTCCTGTCCTTACTTTTCTATGCTGGAACATCCAGGTTGATGAAGAGCTCTGGGAACTTAAAAGCTTGCTCACTACTTTGTGCCAATCTGGTTAGTCCTAATTAAAAGATATCACACTGCTGCTTGATTTTTTAAATAATGGGTCGATACTGCCATCTTTGTCCATTTGCCAAAAGTAATTTAAAGCAATTATGTGCCCCTGTAACAAACCACTCATTACAGTCTCATATAGTCCTTTTTTAAAAAAGACAGAATTATTCCTTTCATGTGCAGTCCATGGACACATTACTAAAACTATGTGGCCACAGGGTACGTTCCTTAAATTATGCATTTCCTCCACGTCTAAAAACCTTGTTCCAAATAATAGTTTAAATTAATTACCTTCTCTTTTCTAATTTATGTAAAATGGGAAAATGAGAAAAATGAGGTAGTAGAGATTCATTTCCTACTATAATACAGCTTTCCTTCTTTCCATGCAAAACGTAAATGGAAAAGCCAACTTTTAGCTCTCTTTCAACTACTTCAGCTAATTGTTTTTATTTCAAAGTAAACAGTTTTACTATATTTCCAAACAGCAACTAACATACAACACGGGACACAAAGGAAGCAAGAACGTTACTCATTGTATTTACTTCCCCCCCCCCCCCCGCCGCCCTTGCTACTATTTACTCCTTGATTTCCCAGTCTGTGCAGCTGTGGCAAAAAGAAAGCTCATGATGCATTCCAAAAGTGATAGCACATACGGGTTTTTTCCCCTATATAAAGAGCATCTCTCTCTGCATGGGAGGGGGGTGGGAATCACATCTGAAGTGGCTGCAAATGCACAATATTTTGCAAATATTCTAGAACTGTTAATCTTCTCTTGGCTCTTGCATTTCCATATTAATCATGCCACCTAGTATGCTTAAGTATTCTTGTTCTTTATGACAAATAACCTTCTTTATCCCCAAATCTGCTAAAATGTTGAGTTCTCTCACTTACAGTGCAGTCTTAAGCACAGTTACAGTCTTCTAAATTGAGGGGCTTAAAAGGTTGTAACTCTGTTTAGGATGTCACTTGCAGCTACTCTCTGGCTAGGACCAACCTGTCAATATGTTTTTGGGTATGATGCACATAACAAGGATGAAATGGCCTAGGCTCAGTGCAGCTTTGTAAGTACAAGAGGGAACCCGCAGCAAAATGTTGCACCAAGTGTTCATGTCACCTACCCAATTCCTCTTCTCTTTAAGAGAGCACTGACCTGTCCAGCACCCATAGTTGCACCATTCAGTCTCGGGACACAGACATGAATGCACCTGATGGGAAGAGACAGCTGCTGAGCCCCTGCACATCCAGCTCATAACCCATCAGAGAGCAGTGGAGTCAGTAGTTGCTACCTGCACACACCATTGCCCTCCTGCTTTCCCACTCTAACACAGCAGTGGTAACATTTCTCCCCCTCCACTCACCAGAATTTCTCCCACTCACTCACTCTCGGGACACAGACATGAATGCACCTGATGGGAAGAGACAGCTGCTGAGCCCCTGCACATCCAGCTCGTAACCCATCAGAGAGCAGTGGAGTCAGTAGTTGCTACCTGCAAACACCATTGCCCTCCTGCTTCCCACTCTAACACAGCAGTGGTAACATTTCACCCCCTCCACTCACTGAATGCCAGAACCCATGTGCCATGCAGGAGGAAGTGAAGCTTGCAAAAAAAGCTATGGTGGGTAAGAAGACTTCATTTCCCAGAATGCAAACACAAAAGCAATCGGGAGGTTGGTACAAAGGAAGAAGAAACCATTATGAAATCTATCTACAAGAAGTTGAGTACTGAGAATGAAATACCAGCAGCTGGTCTATTCTCTGCACATGCGCAGAGAAAGATGTTTTATTGGAGGGAGGATTCATGTACTTTTTTAAAGAGTTCCCTCAGTATGCAGAAAAATCTCTTTACCCTCCATGTGCCCCCTATCTGTGGCAATAAGCATCCGCACACAGGAGGCACAATTGAGAATTAGATATATAGATCATTGCCTTCAGAATTCCCACCACTCTTTTTTACAGTTTTATTATTTCTCACTTTGGATACCTGTTTGGAAAATCAGCAGATAAACCAAATTCCTGTCATGAAAAGCTGGAAGAGAGACAAGACAAATACATCCAGTGTGCACCAGGAAATGATACCGTAAGTCATGTTATTTTTATTCTCAGAGTACAATTGACTGCTATATTAGAGCTCAGGAAGGATTTTCTTCCTAGTCCAGAGCTGGTGGCTGACTCAGGCCAGGAAGGAGACTTTGACCATTTCAGTCCAGCAGGAGGGTTATTATGTCCCTGCCTGAGTCATACATGCATCATTTTGCTGTGCATACCTACAATGATCTTGACATTCTAAGCATGCAGTACTTTCTGCTAAGATTAATTAAAGGCAAGTTAACAGGTCAATGGTTAAGTTCCAATACCACTGTCCCCCCGCAACAGAACTGCTCTGCTCAGTGCCATGGGACACTGACCATGACTCACTGCTGCCTTCTTACAAAGGTTCAGGTAAGAAAAGATGCATACATAAATGTTCAAAAGATCTTGTCCCAAGGCTAGGATGATAACCTGTTATGTGAATACACACACACACACTCACTACACACAGCAGAGGCCAATGGAAATTCAAGTAAAGGGTCTGGAAAGTTCAGCTATAAACGGAGCAGCAACAACAATGTACTCCTCGCCCAGTGTATGCCTCCTTGATCCCGGTGACAAAAACTCAAAGAGCACAAGGGGAAAGAAGGGTAGAGGCTCTTCAAACATGGATTGCATGCCACTCAGAATTCAACTTGAATCAACGGAAAATAGTTGACAAGGTATCCAGATTCTATTCCACTCATTTCAAAAACACTTCAAGAATTTTGTCAGTAAGCAGCAATGAGATAAAACCCCAAAGTAGAGTATCTATAAAATACTGTTGAAAGACTCCTACAATATAGACAGTAACTTTATAAGAGTATATAACATGAAAACATTAAGTTTAAAGTGCTCACCGACTCCATATGCAAAGATATACACAATAATCTATTGATAATGGCACTAATCAGTAACTTGCTATGACCAGAGGTTCAAGAAACTTCTAAGTCTGATAAGAGAATAATTATATGATAGCATTATTTAACAATTTCCTAAACTGTTACAGCTGTTGAGAAAAGAACATAAGGATTTAAAGGGACATATGCATAGTACAAACACAAATTTTCCAGAAAATAAACAGACAGTAAACCAAATGAGTGGAATAGAATCCAGGCACCTCATCACAGCATTTACCATCACCATCTAGAGCATCATATTTTTATACATACCATCAGGGCTTTTTTTGAGCAGGAACTCACAGGAACACAGTTCCGGCTGGCTTGGCATGAGGGGGTGTGACCTAATATGCAAATGAGCTTCTGCCGGGCTTTTTCTACAAAAAGTCCTATGCTAAACTATGGTGATGTCAGGGGGTGTATGAAAACGAGTTCCTGCTGGACTTTTTCTACAAAAAAGGCCCTGCATACCATAAATTCTGGACTTTATATTCTTGATTTGAAGCAAACATCTTTGGAATTTCTAAAGGCTTTTGCACCATTTGGACTGTTACCAAATAGCTCTGTTTATCTGTCTTATGACTATTTTCTGATGATTCAAGTTGCTCTGATTATTGCGTGAATATTTTTCTACAGTTTATACTCAGTAGATATATTTATTGTAGTCACTTTGTTCAAGAAAATCACTTAAAACTTTGTTTAAAATTCTTTAATGTTCCTGTACTTATTTTCAGTTTGTTTCTATACATTACTTCTGCATTTTGCTGACTGTGATTCCTCTAGATCATTATTCAGAATTCAGCAGCTATAGGGAGCGCTTCTTCCACAGCTATCCCCTCTCATATACAAAAATCACTGCCAGGCCACATTCCTCTTCCCCCACCCCAAAATGGAAAAGGGATTCTGGGAGCATTTCTCCAGAATGCTTATATTTCATGGGTTCTGTGGAGAAACGCCATCTCAGTCAATGTTGGTGCTTCATTGGGAGGGATCACTAAACTTCCAAGCAGGCTTGGGCCTAGCCTTCCCCTCACTCCCCCCTCCCTTCCAGAGCCAAACCAACAACTCTACGGGGAAAGTCTCCTAGAGAAGCAGGAAGTTCTTTTGTTCTTTGTATTGGAGTTAGCAGGAAGAGAAAGCAGTTTTGCAACTGGCGCTCGAGCGAGCAAGTGGTGAGCATGGAGGCTCCTGCCTGTGAGGCCCCCAGGCAATCAGACCAAGTAAGTCATCCCCAAGGCGGGGCAAGTTTAGACCAGGGACAATAGAATGCGTTTATGAACACCTTTTCTTTATCATGCTGTTTGCTGTGCGTGTGCTGTGCTGTGCTAACTTTTTACATGCAACTGTTTTCGTTGTGCTTTTCTTTACTTTTCTTTTTCTCTTTTAATTAAATATTTTTACTGTTTTAAATGCTGGCAGTCCATCTCTGTACCACATAGATCCCCGACCGCTCAGACCACGCTGTTTTAAGAAGGGGGCCCCGGGGAAGGGGGAAGGCATGCAGTTGGATAAGGTGCCAATTCGCCAGGGGTGCCCCAAAGAAGTGCTGAGGTCTCTGTGAAACCCAAGTACAGGGTGGCAGAGGACCTTGAGGCCTGGCCTCATAGCTGGAGAGGGGGATTGGGAGTCCTGTTCCTCTCAATCTGAACCCCTAGACTGAGCAGGTGGTGGCAGCGAGCCCAAGGGGCAGGAGGAGAAATAGCTCCCTCCAGGAGTTGGCGACTCAATAGGGAGCTGACGGGACCGGTCTGAAGGCAGAATCGGGCCGGTTCCGTCACAGGTTCTAACAAAAGTCTGAAAACTGCACAAGGGTTCATCTGGTATATGGCCATTCTATCTCTGAATGGTGATATTTGAGAACCAAAAGAGAAAAGCAACACTGTGTATTGCTACGTTATGTCCTATGAATAACACAAGTAATGGTTCTTTTGTTCATTCTGAGTTAACCCTTAATTGCTCCAGGGCAAGAGCTCTCATATAATAACTCTGCAAATATAAACAACTAGAATTATTCAACTTGCCCAACCCTTAGAGGTTTGTTATTCAGGCTGGAGATTCTCTTATTTGTTATAAATATTCCCTTGACCTTTATACCAATTTTGTTAACTTGATGTGTTCTCCATTGTATCTTGGATCCTGAATTCATATAGCCACCACTTGCCCGGATAATGAAGTAGAATGTCATCTGCAAGAGCTAATACACAATAAATGGGCATCTAAGTTCAGCAGCACTCTGCTCCTTTGTTGTTAAGAGACATTATGAAGATATCTCTAATTAGCTAACAGTGTAGTGCACACACTGGTATTTCAAGGTCAGTTATAACATCTGAGGTTTCCACTACTCACTCACAGCTCAGGAATTATGCACAGCAAATCCTTTGTCTCCCCCCCCCCCCCCCATAGAGACCTGCACAGTCATACTGTTTTGCCAATCTAGTTTACAGTTACTAATCCCCATAAATTCTACGTTTTGTGAACTTGGTACCTGAGAGCAGCTGTTTTTGTCCTGAACCAGTGCCTGGAAGCTGTAGTTAAATGATTGAGGGTGGGGGGAAAAATGAAACTGATTTGGGACAAGACAGAGGTGATGCTAGTTGAAACATGCCATTGGTTGGCAGTAGCTCTTGCCAGGTTTTGAGGCAGAAGCCTTGCCCATAATGCACCTCCTGATTTTCTAACTGCAGCTATCCAGGATTTAACCCTGGAACTTCGGTACGCAAAACATGTGCTCTACCATGTGAGCTATGGTCTCTCTTCCTTGGTACCAACTGATTTATCTGCAACTAATTACTGATCAGAAAAGAGTGCCTATCTCATCATGCAAAGAACTTAGGGTTTTTCCTGGGCCCTAACCTGTTTTCCAAAAAAAAGCAAGTAGGAGTTGTTTCTAGCGCTGCCATGGCCTGTATAGATTTCATATGTAGATTTTCATCCCTTATAGGTTTTGATCTTTCTGAGCCGGTCCACTCTTCTCTAACTTCCAGGCTTGACTACTGCAATACTACATGAGACAACCCTCAAAAACAACTTTGGAATTTCAACTGATGCAGGATGTGGTCTACTGTTAGCAGTCTGCACATATATAGTATCTTCAGCATTGATTACATCAGCTGCCGATAAGCTTCCCACTTCAAGGGGCTGTTTTTGACCTGCATAAAGGACTGTGCAATGGATTTCAGTTCAGTTTACTTTATTACAGTCCATGGCCAGTGGCACAGAGGATTTAAAGCTTCTGCATCAATAATTTAATGTATCAGCTATCAAATTTACTGACTGCTGCATTAAAAGTCTAAAATCCACCCAAACAAGAAGCCATAAAAACCAGCAGAGAACCGCAGTCTCGCATTCTCATATATAATTTGAATATAATTCAAAGCAATCACCAGAGCTATGATTTAGATAAAATATATAAAAATCATGGGTCATGGAAACAGTTGTGCAAGTGAAGACAGCTAACTTATGAAGTCAATTTGTGTCTCAGGAATCTCATTCGTAGCATCAGCAGCAATGAATGCATGCAATGTAGGTGTGGTAATTCCACCTTGTAAGCTTGTTCTGGCTCAAACAGAGGCAGTATATCCCTACTTTAAAAGTAGTATTTCACAAAAAAGGGGAAAAAAAGATAAATGATTAGAAACTGGATTGTAGCCCAAAAAGGAATTGTAGATTAAATGTCAACTGCCAAGTTACTACATGAATTACCAATTAACCAGAAAAGAAAAGGCAAAGTGGGGAATAAGGGGGGAAATATTATTTTTAAAAGACAGAATGTAACTTGTTATATTTCTGGTGAAAAAACAAGGCTTCAATTAGTATTCAAGACAAGCATTTTAAATACTCTATGGTTTTCCATCAACTGGGCTTCGTAGAAAAAGCTCAGCAGGAGCTCATTTGCATATTAGGCCACACCACCTGGTTGGGGGGCATGTGGCTGCCACATGACGGGTCGGACCAGCTGAAGCCATGGCCAGCCCAGATGGAGCTCCGTTCCTGTGGACTCCGGCAGAAAAAAAGCCCTGCCTATTTCTTATAGTTCATTGGTAATAATTTCATAATTTACAAAAAAAAATGGCAAAGGCAAATAATATTATTTCCATTTTCAAAGATTATTACAGTTCTTCTGCAAAGCCACAATCTTCAGTCTCTCAGATCCTCAAAGCCAGCCAGTCAGCCAGGAGTGGTGACAGCCATGGGGAATACTGAATCTGTTTCATTGATCAAGCAGAAGTCCACTTTTTCTATGCCATAACAGGGTTGCCAGCCTTCAGGTGGGGCCTGGAGATCTGCTATTACAACTGATCTCCAGCTGGCAGAGATCAGCTCCCCTGGAGAAAATGGCAGCTTGAAAGAGTGGACTCTATGGCATTGTACCATGCTGAGGCCCCTCCCCAAAACCCGCCCTCTCCCGGATCCACCCCCAAAGTCTCCAGGTATTTTCTAACACAGACCTGGCAACCCTACAGATGGATCAGGAATCAGCACACCATTCCACTCATTTGTTACTTCAATAAGTGCAGCAGATAGCCCTATTCTAAATATCAGTGTGGGGGATTAGAGAAGTATCACATGCAACCAAGATGCTTTGTTTATAAATATAGGCCCCTTACTCTGGGGAAAGAGTTGCTGTGTTTGAGAACTCTGAATACAGATAAGTCCGGCTTTGAAAGTGCTCAATCATACTAACAGATTCAGGTGGGTAGCCATGTTGGTCTGAAGTAAGAAAACAAAGTTTGAGTCCAGTGGCATCTTTAAGATGAACAAAGTTTAATTGTGAATATAAGCTTTCATGTATATACGCCACTTGTCTCAAGCTTCAATCAGGCATTGCATAATTAAAGACAGCAGTTTAGACAACTAAGCTTTAGAACCTGGTCCACTCTGTCTATCATTTTGACAAACCAGCAGAAGTTCTTACTTTATTCAGGAGAGATTTAAAATGGCAGCATGTCTGTTCAAAGTATTTCCTTTAAAGACACTTAGAGCTTTCTGAGCATTATGAAAACAAACATGGTTTATATTCTATATTCCATTTTACCATGGAGAGTAATTTCCTCATTTCAACAAGAGTGGTGCTGTGTCCCAGCACTAAATCGTTAAGACATATATAAACAGATACTTTACTTCAGGGAAGGGAAAACTCTATTACACTCATTATTATGCAGTCTCGGTGCTTTAAAACAACAGTACGGACTAGTCTACCCTTCTTGCCAAGACCGGGAATTGTATGGCAAGCTATGAAGCATTCATTAGCACAATTTATGTAGGCTGCTATGAAGACACACAAACAGCAGAGGCAAGGTTATTTTTTTAACTGTACCAGACTCCAACTTGTAAACACTTGCATTCTGAAGTGGCCTTTCAAAATGAAATATAATCCTACCTGTTTCACATGTCTTTCTAAGGCCACTGCAACAATACATACCAAAGAGGTTTTGTGGGTTTTTTTGAGGTTGAGGTTTCTATTGTGGAGTTTCCCCCTTAACCTGTCAGCAGACAGTTATCCCATTTCAAAAGAAGAGCTTCCCTACTCAACTCAATGGAGGGAAAGACCTGAACATGCACACACAAAGAAATTTATAACAAGTTGAGTACATCTGCATCTGGCATCATCTGATCAGGCTCTAAGTCTGGGCAAAAATCTAAGCAAAAAATTTAACTTCCATGCAGCTTGAAAGTATGTTCCACAAAATACATTCATTTTCATGAATAAAATTATTTTTTCAACGGAGCACTGCAATTCCCCATTGTTCTTTTCCAAGTATTTATCTAGATATTTAAACTCTGCGTTTCTTCTTAAAAGGCCCCATTTTATCCTCACAAAAACTAGCCCTGTCGGATAAGTCACAGCCAGATTAACCTCGCATCCAAGACCATTAAGCTAAAAGTTAGTAGCCCAAGGTTGTCCAATGAGCTTCCATGGCAGAATGGGAATTCAAACCTGGTTCTTCCAGATCCTAGTCCAATACTCTAACCACTACACCATGCATGCTTTGCCATTCTGAGATGCAGATTAATCTAAAATAATTACGGATATCAACTTGGATAAAAAGAATCGCAGTGGCCTATTACTACATTCAGGCTTTGCAAAATCTATACAAAACTGGGTTCTGCTGGGCTGATACACCCCAAAATCTAAATGTGACTTTTTTTAACACCAAAAAAAGACCACCTTCCTCTGTTTTGCAGGTCTTTAATATTCATTAATGAAATTATAGGAATTTGGGGACAAACAGCTGTTTACTATTAAACTTGCTTTTCCTGTATCCAAAAGCATGTATCATTACCACTTAATCTTTGCCACTACCAACATAAACACTGGACATTAGACAGGACTGATATGACCAGAACACTTCTACTCTAATATAAAATGGTGAAGACTAGGCTAAAGGGACAGATTGGAGGCTGAAGTGGAATACAGTGGGAGCTTGAAATCAGATGACACAGTGGGTCTGATTTAAGCCAACTGGACATTTCATTTTAATAGACTTCGATAGTTATCAACATTCAATTACACATCTAAAATTCATCACATGCAAAGAGAAGCAAGGCTCTTTTCTCTCTCTGACCTCTTCTCTGTGGTACTGGAAAACTGCCAGAAGAGAACAGAGCAGAGCACATTATTACTAGCCAATTTCACTCACTGCCTGCCTGCCAAGATCTGCAAGTGTGCTTCCCAATTTTCTGCAAATATCAGGAGCCTTTAAGTGCATATTTGTATATTCCCAAAGGTTATAAAAGTTTTTCCAAAGGATTTCTTTCTTTGACAGAAAGAAATTCGGCATACCCCAAAAAATAAATTATGGGTTTCAGTTTGTACTGTAAGCTATTGGAGTCTATATCCCACAATATGGCAAAGAACACAATGGGAAAAGAAAAAAAGTACTTCTAAATTGGCATGGAACACCAAACAATGAATCTTCTAACCAACCCATTAAGAAACATTACACAGTGCCATTCTAAATGATGTACTATCTAACAAAGAGAGAAGAACTCTGATCTGTGAGAAACAATGATTATAATTCAAAGAACGGTGCTTGCTTCCCTTTGCAGCTCCTAAGGTAAAGGGGAGAACCTTTACTGCCAACAGGCATTGGTCACATAAGTGTTAAAATTCCTAGCCAAAACTCAGTATAAAATGGCCAAGACTTGGCTGCAAGAAGTGACTGTTCACACAACAGGACTTTCCTGCCTTTCTCATTCCTCGCACTATAATTTATCATACCCACCACCAATATGTTGATCTTTGGTTCAGATGAAGAAGAAGAAGATATTGGATTTATATCCCGCCCTCCACTCCAAAGAGTCTCAGAGCGGCTCACAATCTCCTTAATCTTCCTCCCCCACAACAGACACCCTGTGAGGTGGGTGGGGCTGGAGAGGGCTCTCACAACAGCTGCCCTTTCAAGGACAACCTCTGCCAGAGCTATGGCTGACCCAAGGCCATGCTAGCAGGTGCAAGTGGAGGAGTGGGGAATCAAACCCGGTTCTCCCAGATAAGAGTCCGCACACTTAACCACTACACCAAACTGGCTCTCAACAGATGCCACAACAGCATGGACTGTGGCAAAAGCAGGGCCAGGTGGGAAACCCACAAAAATCCATGACCTCTTTACACAAACACAAGTGACCTAAGCTCATGTAAGGTTCTCTTTAGAGTGGAACCATGGTATATTACTTCTCCGCCAACTCAGTTTTCCAATGTTACCTTTCCCATCCACCCAAGAATATCAGTTCAGGAGAAAAAAAACATGGACAGACAAGCATACATACAGAGAAGGACATTATAACAGTCAATAAAATGGACATTAAGGAAGTACATTGTTTAACTACTCCCATGTTATTTTTTTTCCTCAGGCAATGGAAAACATGAAAATCTCAAGCTTTCCTCAGAGAAAAGAAATATTTTCTCTTGCTCAGAACTACTTTTTTAACACAATATAAAAGGATATTATCCTTTCCTCTATGAATCCCATGAAGTAAATAAATGTGAGATGTGAGTCTGTAATACATTGCATTATTTAGAAGCTTTAATGGTGTTTTGAAAAACAAACTAAAATGGCTTGTCAATTAGTCCACAACCTGAAAGGCTGCTTTGACAAATTTTTGACAATAAGCTCATATGCAAAGCAATAATCCTAAATAACTAAGTCCTTGTGTACACAAAGCCATTTCTGTGCTGACAGCAATTACTGACACTATACCACAACAGTGTGTTTCCTCATGTAAACACTGCAAAAGGGAGTCAACATTAACAGCTGTAGAGCAAGGAAAACGTCTCAAAGCGTGAATGAGGATCCTCAGTACTGTGCTACTAACAATGCTCAGTACTAGCCATGGACACCAACCCATTTAGACAAGGTTTGCCCAGACATGCAATTAAGCTGTGCAACCGCTTGAACTGCCAAAATTCCACGGATGCCCAACACTGCTATGAAATTTCTTGGAAAGAGCACCACCACTATATGCACAGCTGAAGGGGACTCAGACAATTTGTCATAACACAACTTCCCAAGGGACATGATTAAAAGATTGTCAGCCTTCATCAACTGCCACAGAAGAGGCACCAGGCCTTCATCCAGATGTCACTTTTAACCAGCATTAAGTCAAAATGCACACAATTCCATATTGGTGCCAACCTCACTCATGCACACCTCACTATTCCCATATGTCCATGGCAAATGCTGGTTATGGTGTGTCATGACCAGGGCTTTTTTTGTAGCAGGAACTCCTTTGCATATTAGGCCACACAACCCTGATGTAGCCAATCCTCCAAGAGCTTCCAGGGCTCTTAGTACAGGGTCTACTGCAAGCTCCAGGAGACCTGGCTACATCAGGGGTGTGTGGACTAATTTGCAAAGGAGTTCCTGCTACAAAAAAAAAGCCCTAGTCATGACACAGGAATGCAGACACATGGATTGACTGGAGATATTCCCTTCCCCTATCCCAATTACAAACCTGAATTAAATGCTGGTTTGCAATCCCAGTTTGGAGGGTGAAGGAATAACTAGTAAATCCACATACCTGCATTAAGTATATCCTGGGTAATTGGGCTTCTTTGCTCAAGGAGGATGGGGAGAGGTGTGAGATGTGTGTGATAGACTGGCAATACTGTTTGTGCACATCTTGGCTTAACAGCAGCTAAAAGTGATGCTCACATGAAGCCGCAGTTGTAAAAATAAATATGTGTCAGACATTAAAAACAAAAAAACCCCTGTAATTCAACAAAGAATACATTAAACTGCTTATGTTGCTAGAAATAAAGCAAATCTTAGGAAAAACCTTGGAATTATACATATTAATAGGCATAATTGTCCTGAAAAGCAAGAAAAGTATTTCAATTTGAATATGGATTTACATCAGCCTTCTTATTCTAAACATTCCAAATAATGACACATACTTTAAAAAATTACAAATGAAAATTTGCAAGTTTGTAGAAATTGCATTTAAAAATATGTGTTCAGAGGTTTATTTCCCACCTATATTATCTTGGTAATTCTTACCGCAAAGTCTGTACAAATTATTCCCATATGGAGGAAGAAGGGAGAAAAGCTATGGCTGAGAAAGAGAATGGCTTTCATGAAGTCCTCCCTGGAGTTCTTAAGTGTGTTAAATGGGAAGGTGGAGAAGGAATGCTACTATAAGACTAGAACAAGCTATGCAAGTCTCACAAATTAATGGTGCAGGCTTGCATAAAAACATGGCATGGCCTGAATGCCCTTGTTTCAAGCAGTCGAACAGACACTATATTGGACAGTAGAAAGTCAGATGTCAAGCCACACAATACCGTGTTAGCACCCAGATTTAACTTTAAGCTGGGGCTCAGTGGTAGAGCAATTGCTTGACATAAAGTACGTTTCAGAAGCTCCAATTTAAAAGATGAAGCAGCAGGTGATGTGAAAGACCCCAACCAGAGAGTCTTTGCCAGCCTGAATAGATAATACTGGCCCTGATGGACCAATGGCCTGATTCAGTATAAGGCAGCTTTGTATGTCATATTTATATTGAACAGATAAACTACCCTATACTGATTCAAATAACTTGTCCATCAAGGTTGATATTGCCTACTCAGCAGCTCTCCAGGATCTTAAACAGAGTCTTTCATACTTCTGATTACCTGACTCCTTTTAACTACAGATGCTGGAGATTTGACCTGGAACTTTCTGGATTTCAAGCAGATGTTCTTCCATTGAGCCATGGCGCTTCCACATGATGGACTCATGCCTAGGGGTCCTCAGTTCAAACCCCAGCTCATTTGTAGCTTCACTGGATAAGAGGACAGGCCATTGTGAACATTAATGGGATATCATCTACTCTGACCTTTTGGGCAGGCAATACAGCTAAATGAAGTAATGTTAAGGCACCCATTTAACTGCAACCAACACAGACTCTGAATACTGCCATCTACCCATTTATGTAATCACCCTAAGCGCTTACGTAATCCTTCTCCATGAGGTAAACTAGCTACTGCACGTTTCTGAAAATCATAAGAGATCTCAGACTAAGATTTTCAATGGGGAATCCTAACTGCATAGGAAGGAAACTCATATTCTAAAGGTACACATTCATACTTCCTTAGAAGCAACCCACACAGTTATGCAGTCTCCGTTATTTAGTAGTATTCTCCGTGATCCATTAGATTCTCCAAACTGAAGTAGAGTTGGGGGTGGGGAGCAACTGCTATCTATCATCTGAACATCAGAATTTGACAAGTAGGTATAATTATTTTACCTTGTAAAAGGCTTAATGTGACTTTTTGCTTAGCATAGGGCATCTATTCTTAATAAATATTTTTCTGTATCTGCCACCTGCCACTAACTCATGTAGGTTCAAAATAATGAAATGCAAAGTAATAAGATTTGTTTGTTTCTGTAAGAAACTCTTGCTTAACACAAAAAAATATTATTGAAAGTAATCCTTGATATGTATCAATGATTTTCTTTTAATTATTTATTTTAGGGAAAAGAAATGTAATTAACGAAAGGGAACAGATTTATGCACAGAAATTTATTATAATTATTTTGGTTTAGTGCTGTATGTTAATTGTTAAAAGTTTTAAAATTTAAATTAAAAAAAAAACTCTTGCTCATACTTTTCTGGACCCCAATAAATAACCATTTTTAAGGAGGCTATTTACCAAACTAGTTTTTCCTCTGTGGTTTGCCACTGACCAGTAATGACTGAAGAAATTAATTTGAGGAGGAAGGCTTTAAAAATAGCAGTCATACTCCCGTTTTAGAAGTCTTATTTCTTCCAGGTTTAATCCACTCTTGGGTGTCCTGATTACCAGCTGCCCCAATCTGGTGACTACTTAAAAGTACTAAAAGTCAGTAGAATGTAGTAGCTAGGCTTAGGAGTTTACATGTAGGATCTCTTTTCGAATGTCCAGCCAATTCAACCAGAAAGCTGGCCTTGGCCATGTGAATGTCTCTCAAGCAAGCTCTGAACTCCTTGGAGGAAAAGCAAAACTATCAAAATAAGTAGCATCATGTGAACTTAAGTCCCTGTCCCACCGATTTCTACAAAACTGGTTTTCAAGTAACTTTACATAGGCTAAAGCTAAGATTCAAACAGCTCCTTGTACAAAACATGCTGAACATGATATATAAACTACACATTTATCCAGGTACTGGTTCTCAGTTTTATTTTTGAAGTTAATATATGCCAGTTCTTTCTTACGAAGAGATGTATGTGTGTTCAGTATAACATACAAACACTGCTAAAAGGGGTGTTACCAAGAGACTATGTTACAATGAACTACAGACAAAAGGTAAACTTTTAAAAAATTAGTTACAGACCATCCTGTAGAATTTTAAATATGCAAGATCCATGCAGTCTACAAGCTTTCAGTCAAAACTAGAACTATTTCCATTCCATTGAAACCATTTCCTTGCTGGAACATATCACAAAAAATCAAAGCCACAAAACACCAGCCAACAGAAATGTGCCAGTTACAGTATGGCTTATACGTACAGCAACCTCAAAAAACAATCACTGACATTTAACAAAATTATTCAAAGCATATTGCTACAACTACAAAAAAAGGAAGCAGCAAAAAAAGCAAGGCTGATTTCACTGGGTACTAATTGCCAGGAAAAGAGAACGTTTTCCATTGTAAGATATCCCATTGGTGAAAAACTTGGCAGGATGGAGAGTAAGGTTTTACAAAGTGTATCCAGAGGCATCAAATTAACATTTTTTTTTATTTTGCAAACTTACTTTCTTCAAATAGCTAGAGTCTTTCCAGCCCAAGCAGTATTCTGACCATATGCATTTGTGTTCCAAACAGTGCAATTCAAAATCTATCAACTGCAATGTCTGGATTCAATATAATATAGACATGTTTTAGCACACAGTTGCTCAGCAAGGGAGATCATGCTGCTTTGAAGGGAGAATTTAAACCCAGATATCCACCCATACGTGTATCACAGTGCTCACATGTGCCATGCTCAGGATACATCTCTTGAAGTGTTTGATGTCCCCAAGGACAGAGGACCATTAATTACATGAACTTTATCAGGGCCAGTCCATTTTATGACCAATTGCTGCAAAGTATTTTGTAAAGAAGTCAAGCAAAGCACAAATAATACAGGGGAACACTGTCTGTGCCAATGATCCCCAAGTTTACGGGAGCACCATAATGGTAAGTGCCAATGGAATCCAGTGCCAAAAATCTTTGCTCATATTTTAATATCTGAGGGGCAAGTTCTGAGAATGTATTCCATAGAGAATTATAATTTAAAGTAACATATAAAGGGATTATTTGTTCTTCCTTAAAATGAAGCACAGTTCAATTACATCATGTGCTTAATAATTCATAATATTGGCTTTAGGCTTCATAGTCCATCATCAGCATATCTGAGGTTTAATCACTGTTTAGAAACTGTGCATCCACAAGACATCTATTTTTCTTTGATCTGCCTTCTCCCAGAACATGAATATCATCAACTCGCAAGCAGGCAGTCACATCCAGAGCTGCTTGACAGTATCAACGCTACTGAAACAATTTAAGAGGGCATTTGTTGGATTTGGGAGCTCAGCACACACACACACACACACAAATATACAAGATACAGTAATGACTAATAAACAGCAGCAGCAGCCCTTAGAAAGTGGGCTAATGATCTCTAATTCTAAATTAGTCTAAAGGCAAAGTTAAATCTGCATATAATCAGTTTCTCTTTCGAAAGGCTGTTTCTTAGAATTGGCTTTTTCTCAAGTCTAATCAATCTAGCCATAAGGCAATCGGTAGTTTCTGAATTCCACCACCCACCCACCCCCAATTCATGATTGATTACAAACTATGCTAGTTTAGTTTATTCGATTTGTATCTCACCCTCCCCGCCAAAGGCGGCTCAGGGTGGCTCACAGTACAAAGTAAATCACAATAAAACAATTTAGATAAACATTAAGTTAAAGCAATTTAAACAATTTGGTGCTGATTTCCATTTGGTGCTAATTTCGAGTTTGGCAATGACCCAAGGGCCGGTGTCATCAACGACCTGTGTATCCAAACACATAATTAAGGAGACTTAATGGCAATACATTTTCTTAAGAGGGAGCAGCAGTTTCTGCAATTTCCCCTCTCATTGCCCCGCTAAGCTATTTCTGAGGGTTCAGTGACATTATGAACAAAATGGGAGGAGTGTCTCAGAAAAGGAACTGAAAGAAACTGCCATTCCTTCTTTTAAAATAACTTTTTCTAAAATGCATGGTTGGATGCTGGCCAATCTTATCTGCACAGATAATGTGTATTCTTAAACAGGCACCCACAAAACTATCTGTTCAAGATAATTCAATAACTGTCATGCAAGATGATATGGTGAACATGCTTTATGACTGGGGGAGTTGTTCCGTTTTCCTGATTTACTGGACCACAAACTGAAGATTCAAGAAATCCCTTTTGTGCGGACTGGTTTTACTGACAGGAGCTTAGCTATCTAAACAAAGAAAAACCTCTCTAATCAGACCAAAGATTCCACACATTCTACTGGTGATATTTAAAACAATGCTAGTTAAATAACAATGCCATTTTCATGCATGAGATCAGACCACTGGATACTTAACGTGAACAGTCCTTCTCTAAGGAAAGGGGAACATCTTGATAGGGTGATTCCCACCATCAAATTAAGGGAAGCAAGAACTAATTTTCAGCTTCCTGTCTCCAGCACACAGGATTCACCCTCATCAGTTTGGCGACTCCAGAAGCAGTTAAACTAGATTATCAACTCTATAAGAGGAAAAAATGGAAAGACAAGAAGACTGCAACACAGACAGAAAATATGGGTAAGTAAACAAGGCTGACACAAGAAGAGAGCTTGCTTACTGACTCCCTGATGATGACTTCAGGAAGGACAAGTTGTCCTCCTTTCCTCAGGGTCAAAGGACCCATCATGGTAAGTATCCAATGGTCCATTCTCCATTTGAGGTGGAGGACATTTTGATAGGGACCTCCCAGAGCAGAGATCTCAATTTTGGGGTAGATCAGAGTCATCATTGCTTAGGATGTTTTGCAACATCCTCTGCTGAAGGCAGCATCTGCTGGACTGAAGGTGTTGATTTAGTAGTTCCTAATGAATGTAAATAGAGAGGACCAGGTTGCTGCTTTGCAGATGTCTACGGTTGCATGTCTGGTGAATGTGACATTGCTGACAGCACTTGTGACTGAATGGACTGTTATCCCTGCAGGAACAAGAATTTTGTGAGCTTTGTAGGCCTCGATGATGCAAACTCTTAGGGTGTTGCTTACAATCAACCTGGACATTCTTTGCCCCATGTTTAGAGGAGAAAATGATATAAATAATGTGTCAGTTTTCCTAAAGTGGCTAGTTCGTTGGATGTATATCTTGAGGGCTCTTCTGACGTCAAGATTATGCCAAGATTTTTTTTTTAATGTTTAGATTTTCAACAGAAGGATGTTAGGGAATACAGGTGGGATCTTGCCTAAGTACGACCTTGTCTTTGTGCAAAGATCAGCTTTTACTGAAAGTGAGCCTAGATCCTCAGCCAACTGAATGTGACTTCCTGGAGTGATTCAAAGGGTGGCTTTGTGAGGGTGGAAATAATTGCGCGTTGTTTCATGTGGGAAACCTGTGGATCTGTGGTGGGTGTGTCTCTGAGTTCAGAAAAAATCTAATGATGTGACAATGTGAAATACTAACTCCCTTGAAATGAGGTAGAATGGTAGCCAAGACTGTTGCTTGAGAGTGGATGTTTTGAGCCCTTTTTTGACCCCTTCTTGCAGAAATGCTAAGATTGATGTAAGTGGAAGCAGTGGTTTCAGTAGATCAGTCTTCTTTGTTCTGCACCAGCATATGACCTGGCTATTGGTCTTGGCGCACTTGAAGTTAGACATCTCTTTTTCGTGCGCTTTTTTCCCTCTGGCAGCAAGGGGTCGGCTATAGCCACTTGAGCATGCCACTCATGGGCCTGCTTATGCCTTATGCCTGCTATAGTTAAGAAAGGATCAGCTTCTCCCACCGACAAAAAGCCATCTTCCTCATGTGATCATGGCACTTCTAAGGCAGTCACAGACTTCCTGCTCTTTGGCAATTGCTGTTAATTGCAGAGCATTTGAGATAGCCTCCCTGTCCACCACTCTTCCAAAGATCAGAGATGGGAGGGGAGAGAAGAGGGGAAGGGAGGAAGCAGTAAAAATGAGAAGCAAAAAAACAAAACAGCAGAGAAGAGGAAAAACCAGGAAAGGTTGAGAAGGATCAGACTGACAAAGGCGAAGCTTTTTTCCTAAGATGCTCTCCCCTTCTGAGGCAGGAAACAAGCGGAAGAGGATGGCTTCCTTTGAGGAAAGGAGGACATTTTCCCTCTCCCAGAGTCATCTTGAAGAGGCAGTGAAGCAAAATCCCTTCTTGTCTCAGCCTTTATCTGTATCTTACTGAGTACGTCTTTCTCATTTTTTCTCCAATTAAAGAGGTGGTATCTTATTCCAAACTACTGTTGGAGTTGCCAAACTGGAGAAAGTGATTGCCACAAGGCTGGAGACATGAAGCTGGAAAAATAGTTCCCGCTTCATTTAATGAATGGTGGGAATCCCCTTATCAAGATGTTCTCTGCCTCAGAGGGAGAACATTTCCACAAGAGTTGACACACCTACCAGCTATTTGAATACAGTTGCAAGCTCCATGAAACCAATAATGCCACAAAATGAAATCTTAGTTGTTAATTTCAGTAAGGCATTTGTTACAGAGAGCAGGGGAAAGGGCTGCTCGCCGCCACCAGGTTTAATGCCAGGCAACTCCAAACAGCAAGAACGACCACTGGATACTCACCGTGAAGGGTCCTTCTCCTCTGAGGACAAGAGGACATATTGTGGGTGATTTCCCATCCTACTTGTAGGGAGGCAGGATAAATTATTTATTTATTTTAAACTTCCTGTTTCCTGTGGGAGTCACCCTTGAGCCAGTTCAGTAACTCCTATTAGCAGTAGAAATGACAGAAAACTAGAACCTCTGTAAAACATAGCAGCTTAAGAGCAACATTAGAATAACGGAACAACAAACAGTAGAAAACTGTAGAATAACATAAAAACTTGGCACAGACTGAATAGCGTTAGGTAGTATATAGATAGGCTAGACAGATGCCCCATTCTACCTACTGAAACTTGGCGATGGCGAGCTGAGCGGACCAAGATGTCCTCTTGTCCTCAGAGCAGAAGGACCCTTCACGGTGAGTATCCAATGGTCGTTCTCCCTCTGAGGTAGAGGACATCTTGTGGGACCCCTTAAAGCAGTGTCCCTGTACATATAGGGTGGGTCTCTGCCATCTCAGATCTCCAAAACATGTTGTAAAACCTTCCTTCCGAAGGCTGCATCCACTGATGCCTATGAATTAATTTTATGGTGGCGAATAAATGTAGACAGGGAAGACCATGTTGCTGCTTTGCAAATTTCCTCCACTGATGCCCTATTGGCTCGCACTGCGTTCGTCGCTGCACTTCTTACCGAGTGGGTAGTGATGCCTTGAGGTACTTGTAGACCTTGACTCTTGTAGGCTTCTGCAATACACAGTCTTATTACCCTGCTGATGGCTGCTGGAGACGATGTTGATGAAGAGTGAGTCTGTAGCCCTAATGTCTTTGGTTCTAGCTATGTATTGTTTTAAAGTTCTTCGCACATCTAGTGAGTGCCACATCCTTTCATTCCGGTGTACTGGATGGGACAGAAGGACGGTAGGCAAATTTCTTGCGTCCTATGGAATGATGAGTCAACCTTTGGTCGAAAGGATGGCACAGTACACAAGACAACTTTGTCTTTATGAATAACACAAAAATTTGTGTCCACCGATAAGGCTCCCAGTTCTGAAACCCTTCTTGCAGATGTGATGACCA
The DNA here is from genome assembly GCF_032191835.1 of Heteronotia binoei. NCBI lineage: Eukaryota > Metazoa > Chordata > Lepidosauria > Squamata > Gekkonidae > Heteronotia > Heteronotia binoei. Next base: position 35,963,703 of record NC_083228.1, read on the forward strand.
CCAGGAACATAACCTTCATTCGCAGGTAGGTTAAGGTAATTTCCTTAATCTGCTCAAAGGATGTTTTTGTCAGTACCCGAAGAACGGTGTTGAAGTTCCAAGTGGGGAACCTATGCACCTGTGGTGGCTGCGAAAGAGAGGCGCCTCTCAGAAAACTCAAGATGTGTGGATGTTTAAAAATAGGCGACTTGTGAACCTTTGGTAATACTGAGGCCAGTGCTGCAACCTGGCGTTGAAGGGTATTGACCTTGAGACCAGAGTCCAAGTCGTCTTGCAAAAAATTCAAGATAGTCTTGACTGGTGGGTGAAGTGGGTCAGCCTGCTTTCTACAGCACCATCTGACAAACACCTTCCAAATATAATTGTATATCTTTTGTGTGGAGGTTTTTCTGGCTGCCATAATGGTTTTAGTGACCTCTTCTGAGTATCTTAGATGTGTTAACCTTTGTCTTTCAACCTTCATGCGGTCAGTTGGTACCACCCTGGATCGGGATGTCGAACTGTATTTCTCTATCAGATGGTTAAGAATTATACAGTGGTCCATTGTAGACTTGCCGGGACAAAATCCAATCTGTTCCCTACTTGGGAGATTTTGCTCTTTCATCCAAGAAGTGAGTTTTCCCAAGAGATGTCTCGCATGTAATTTCCAATCGGGGAGTCAAACAGGGCTGTATTCTAGCCCCCTATTTGTTTAATTTATTCCTGAATGATCTGGCCCCTTCTCTAAATGCTATTGATGGTCACTCCCCTCAACTTGGGCCATCCATTATCCCTTTATTGCTCTACGCCGACGATGCAGTTGTACTGTCACATTCGCAAAAGGACATCAAGCGCCTGTTACTCGCTTTTACTTCGTACTGCAAGACAAATTTCCTGTCCATAAACTATGTAAAATTCAAAATTTTAGTATTTCCAAAGTCCTGGAAACCACAAAGCTGGTGCCTCAAGGGAAATAATATTGAACAGGTGAAATATTTCAAATACTTGAGTGTCTTTTTCCAATATAATCATAACTGGACAGTACAACGCAAACAAGCAGTCATCTCAACAAAGTGTAGTTCGTCTGCAGTGGTTAGCTTTTTTTACAAGAACGGCAACCAATTTGTCCCAGCTGCTATTTGTGTTTTTAATGCTAAAACAGTTTCTCAGTTGTTATATGGGATCCCCATTTGGATTTGCGCCCTCAATTTCCAACTTGAGCAAATTCAGGCAGCATTTTTACGCCGTATTTTAGGAGTCCGCAACTGTGTCAGCTATGCTGGAATGTGCCTAGAGACTGGAACCCATTTGATGGAGATCAAGGCATGGCTACTAACTATAAAGTTTGGCTATACTTTAGGGCTGACCTGCTAGTTATATCCATATGATGCTAGCAGATTCCTTCGTTTCCACTTGGTATAGTCAGATCCAGAAGAAAATACATTCCTTAGGTGTACCCCTGGGCAACCTCTGTATGTTAAGTGAAATGCAGACATTCAGAATCCTGAAACAGTCCCTTTGTTCTTCTGGACATAAAACTTGTTCCCCTTTAGCATTTAGTATCTTCCCAGATCATGGGCTGCCTGCTGCCTACCTTTCCCAGATTACTTCACCCCAGTTAAGCCACTCTTTTATGGTAGAAAAACTCAAATGTTCTACCCTCAGCAGTACTGTCTGGGAGGTTTGCCAACATTCCTTATCAGGATAGAGTCTGTCCATGTAATGGAAGGCACCTTGAAACAGTCGCCCATGTTTTACTTCATTGTGATTTTTATGGGGAAGTGCGGGACTGTGTAATTAAACCTATTCTGTCTAATTTTTATGGATTATCTGAAGCGAATTTAGTTTTTTTTCTACTATCTGACCAATGTTCCCATATCACAAGCCTGGTTACAAAGTACCTTTTGGCTGCCATAACAATCAGAGAGCAAAAGACTAGCTCCCCTTCTTGATGTCTGACTGGTTTTTATAGCTGAAACTCCATGTAAATTTGCTGTGCTGCACTTTTTATTTCTATGCCAATAAAGGTATTTGTAATTTGTAAGTCTTCTGTTACCTGAAGAGGCATCGGCCCTTGAATCATCATCTCCTGCAGATCTGCCAGCCATGGTCTCCTTGGCCAGTATGGGGCTACTTCTATGACTTCTCCTCCTTATCCCTTATCCTCCTGAGGAGTCTTGGTAATAACGGCAGCGGAGGGAAGTCGTACACCAGCTCCTTTGGCCATGACACCGTCATCGCATCCGTGGCTTCTGCTAGATGGTGGTGATATCCGGTGAAGAAGCAGGGTACCTTGTGGTTCGACGGCAAGGTAAATAAGTCCACTTCTGGTTTCCCCAGACGATGTATGATCTCCTGGAAGGCTCTCTGGTTGAGTTCCTACTCCCTTTGGTGTAGATGCTGTCTGCTCAACCAGTCTGCCTGAGTGTTGAGGATTCCCTGGACATGTTCTGCTCTGATCGAGTCAATGTGCGACTGGTTGCAGGCTTCCTTGCATAGTAGTTGGAATCTGGATACAAACAGCTTGCAGGCTTCCTTGTATAGTAGTTGGAATCTGGATCCGCCCTGCTTGTTGATGTATGCCTTGGCTGCTATATTGTCTGTGCAGATCAGGATGTGTTTGTGAAGTATTAGAAAGGCAAAGTGTAACAGTGCTAACCGGATCGCTCTCAGCTCCAGTACGTTTATCGGTAAGTTTGATTCCTGATTGGTCCACTTCCCCTGAATCTGATTGTAAGTCACTCCTCAACCGGCCAGGCTGACATCTGTGAAGATTTGTTGCCATTCTGAAATCCAGAATATCTTCCCCTGAGACAGGTTGACAAGATTCATCCACCACCTTAGGCTCATCTTCACCTGGAGGGGAACTCTAAGAGTAAGATCTGCCTTCTTGGAAATCTGACGTTGGTAAGGTCTTACAAAGCTCTCGAGTGGCCGGGAATGGAATCTTCCCCATTGGACTGAATCTGTTGATGGAGTGACGCTAGGGACATCAGTGATGACTGCTTGCTTTTGATGACTGCCATCACCATCTCTCTGATTTTCTGTGCCTTGTGTTCCAGGCGCTGAGCTGGTATGACGGAGCTCTTCTGTCTGTTGATCATGAAGCCGAACTCCTCCAGGCATTGAATAGTACGATTGGTGGTTGAATGAGCTGATGACCTCGAGGATGCCCAAATCAAGCTGTCGTCCAGGTACGGATGGACGTATAAACCCTGCTCTCTTAGGATGGTTATTGGGTTTACTAAAATCTTGGTAAGTACCCTCGGGGCATATGCCAGAGCAAATGAAAGGGCTTTGAATTGGTAATAACCTCCATTGTAGCAGAACCTTAGAAACTTCCTGTGGCCTGCGAAGATTGGTATGTGCAGATATGCCTCTGTCAGGTTGATGGATGTTAGCAGTTCCCTGGGTCTGAGAGACTCTGCTACGGACCTTAGGGTCTCCACTCTGAAGTGTCTTGGCCTGATGAATTTGTTGACATACTTCAGTTCTAGAACTGCCCTCCAATCTCCTGATCTTTTGGGCACCGTGAAGAAAATGGAGTATACTCAGCATTGCTGTTCTTCCACTGGTACTCTCTCTATTGCTTGTATGGCCAAAAGATGGTGAATGGCCTCCAAGGTTTGGAGTCTCTTTTGAGGGTTCCAGTGATCTGGGGAACAGATAAATCGGTGTGGTGGGAAATTGAGGAACTCGAGCTTGTACCTGTCCAAAGTCACTTCTTTGCACCAGGCATCTACTTTGGAGTTCTGCCAAATATTCACTAAGTGAGTAAGGCGGGCACCAACGGGCATGCTTTGGTAGTCATTGCTTGTTCTTTTGATCGTTTCTGTCCGCCTGTTTACCTGATTTGCTGAATCTGCTGTTGAAGTTGGGTCTGCGAAAAGGCTGTTTGGACGAATTCCAGGTACTCCTCTTATTATTCTGTCTGCATTTAGGCAGGGTGTGTTGGGAACGAAAGGAGGACTGAAACGCTGAGCAACCATCCTGACGTCTGATGAAGCGTGGCATTTATTCTTTTTATCCCTCGTTTCCACCAGGATCTTATCCAGGTGTTTGCCAAAGAGACAACCACCCTGGAAGGGGTAAGCAATGACGATGTTCTTGGATCTTGTATCCGCTGACCATGCTCTTAGCCATAGTGCACGTCTAGCTTTTTACTGAAATCTTTGTTTTTTATTAATGCACTACAATCAAACTGAAGAAGTTTTACTTCAAATTCTTTAGGATCATTTTGACAATTCTATGTACACAGCTTAGCAGAGATGAATAAGTAGCCAACAAAAATCCACTCAAATCCAAATAGACTTTGGGGTGGGGAGGGGAGATAGGCAGCACAGATTGTTATAATGTTCATATTAGATACAAGACTATGCAGAAAAAAATATTAAAGAAACTGGCAGGGAAATCCTAAACAGAGTTAGATGATTTACATCCATTTCTATTAATGGGTTTACAAGAGTGTAATTCAGTTTTGGATTGCACCTCTAGATTCTATTTCCTTTAAGTTCTGTTAAACATACTCTCAAGTAAGTAATCTTCTTTTTCTTTTTTTGTAATCTCTTTCCCAGAAAGTGAGGTTAGGTCACTAATATATTATTTGTAATATCCTAAGATATAGCTCATTTGAACGTGCTCACAGTTGTTCTCATTACAGAACTCATGCCAGTTTTATTAAGTTCTGGATAAGGAAACATCATCAAAATACTGCACTGAAAATTAGGGTCTCATTTTTTCAGGAGGAAATTAACACTCTTGGCTCTGTGACAATCTAATAAGCACAAATGTGGAAATAGGGTTTATACTCATTTAGAAAGCAAACACCAATTTTAATTTATTCACAGGAAGATTTCAGGTGATAATCAATCTTACAGAGTGGTTATCGTATTAAAATACGCAACTGCAGAACTAAACAAATTTTAATTGCATCAAGTTTTCTGTCTTTTATTTTTTTAAAAACAGAACAAGAAGACTGAGATTATGTTATCTGTTGGTTTTTCTATAAACATCTAACACTTTTTCCATAAGAAAATAAATGTTCTGTGTTGAACAGTTCAAAAAGTTTTGACCCTGACCTAGTCCTTTCTTTACCACCTTGCTATGCCTTGACACAGCTGCAACATTGTATAATGCAAATGATTTGCAATGCTAAAGAGGAGGAAGAGATGGCAACACAGTCCTTAAGGAGCTTTCATTGGAATGTACCAAACAACAGGATGCTGGATAAAAAGAAGATATTACACTAAGATATTATACATGAGAAACATTTGCAAAGAATGCAGTAGTCTGGAAAGAGAGGGATGAAACAGTTAAGTGCAAGAAGGTATCAAGGAACTTCAAAAGAACAGATGATTTAATTGAAAGTTCTCTTACTAACCATAGGAAAAGTAGGAGAGTTATGAAGGCAGTGCTGAAAAATAAGGAAAAACTGCAGAAACCTCACACAATTGTTGCATCCAGAAAACAGACTTCCCAGGATGTGTGAAAAAACATATGACCCCAGAGGCCACTGATCCAAAAAATTACATTGTCATCATTTCTATATACGTAAATAATTTTTATCAAGTGCCCTGAAACAAGACACATTATGGCATTTAACTGACCCTTAAGACAAACAGTTAGTACTATGAACCTCATAAATTATGAGACCAGCAGAACAAAGTTTGAGTCCAGTGGCACCTTTAAGACCTACAAAGTTTTATTTAAGATATAAACTTTCATGTGCAAGCACACTTAAGAAGTGTGCATGTACACAAAAACTTATACCTTGAATAAAACTTCATTGGTCTTAAAGGTACCACTGGACTCAAACTTAATTTGCTGTTTCAGACCAACAGGGTTACCCACCTGAATCTATCTTTATGGGACCAACAGAAGTAGTAGGAACCAAGGAAACAATCCAGGGATGCACTACTGGGGACTGGCCATCATGAAAGACAGAGCAGTAGCCACAGTGCTATTTGGCTGGGTCATGGTTGGAACCACCAGAGCTTTCTCCCACAAAAAAGGGCCAAAGATAAAATATACAGTTACCATTAGCCTGCTTTGTACATTTAAAACAATGCAGTGATGTGACCAAGTCTCAGCTTGTGCACTTTACAACAGCAAAGGTACCATGGATTGTGGCTTTTCAGTTCCTGAACAGGAATTTTCATAACCTTTTGCAAAAAGAGCTGCTACTTCACAGGTATGAGAAGGAGTAACTCCACAGGAGGATTGGCTCCTCCTGTGTTAAAATATTTAAACAAACACACATACAAAGAAACAAACTAGAAGACATGAGAAAAAGCTAAAGTTTGCAAGCCAAGTTGAGGAGAGTTTCAGGTGCGAAGCTGTGTTACTCTGCAGTAGAAGAACAAAGTTTGAGTCCTGTAGCACCTTACAGACCAACAATTTTCCAGAGTGTAAGCTTTCAAGAGATCTGCAACAGGAGAGAGAAAACTGGCAAAAGTCATGCCTTCAGCACCTGATCTTTCTATGGAATCCAACCAAAAGTACTGCCAAAACAATCACACAGAAACCTTGCCTAAATATATATAAATGAATCCCCACAGAACAATTATCGTATGAATTCTCCACCTGCCATAAATTCCCAAATATTACTTTCTACTAAGATGCAAACAATTCTAAAATCATACCGAGTAAACAACTGATGTCTGTTCCTCACAGTGCTGAATGTGTAATTATCATCTTCACTCACAACCAATTTCCAGACTACTTGCAATATTTGCAGGCTAATGGGGGGGGGTGCACTACAGAACTGTAAAAATTCCAAGCATCTCAGCTTCCAAAGTCATATTCAAAATTTTCAGCAGTCTCAGCTGAGGAAAAGGCGAGCATGAAATGATGCCCAGCATTTTGGAGTCAGAAGTCAAAAAGGAGCATCAAGTGTGTTAAGTTTTCAGTGACAACTTAACATTTTAAATTAACGAATTCCAAGGCTCTGAGACATTCCAACTAGTTGGAAAGGTCAGCTGGCATGAGACTTGTCATGTTTCACAGTGCGTCAAAATTAAAGGTCATAAAAGAAACAGAGCTGAAGACCCATGCCTCATGTCGAGAGACTGAAGATGTACATATACATGTTTCATCTGAATGAGTATGACAGAGCCTTTCCTTCTTCTTTGTGTCACTGGTTGATACTGAGTTACTACTCAAAGCACAGATTACTAAGTAGTTTTGAGGAATGCAGCTCTCATTCACATCCAGCGAATCTCCCCCAACAGTACCATACCATCAAGATTTTTAGTTTTAGCCTCTCATCTGTGAAGTTTATAAGTCATCCCTATTCAAATTTTTAGGGGGATCCAATTAGGAATTAAAAAACCATCTTAACTTTAATTTCCTTTAAAAAACAAGACAGTATACATGTAAATGCTATACTTACATAGCTCTACAGCATTTTGATTAAATAACAATACCATTACTAGTATGCTGTAGTAGTTGAGTGTCCAACTAGGATTTGGGAGACCCAGGCTTGAATCCCCACTCCACCATGAAAGTCTGTTGAGTGACCTACACACAGTCTCAGCTGAATCTAACAGGACCATGAAAGCCACTTTGGGTTCCCATTATAGAGAAAGGCAAGATATAAATGAAGCAAGTGAATAAAAACCAATATATACGCTTCCATGACCATATAACATTTTACTTGTCAAAGTCCTTTTTGTTAAAGTACAACTGGAACAGAAGGCAACGGACCACCTAGTAATGTACACTACAATTTTAATTTATAACGCAAGCCTTTTTAAGGGATCTATCTTGCTCAATGCCTAACAGTCAACTACTATGATCAGAAGATTTGTACAAAGCAACAGAGCAAGGCTACAGCAACTAATATATAGGTATAAAATGCAAACTTTTAAAGTTAAGAATATTTTGTCAAAAGTATGTTTTCCCTGGAGCTGTCTTCTATTTTACACCAAATAACTGCCCGAAAATTATACCCACAATATGATTTGTTCTTTGTTTAGTTTCCCTTTCTCTATCGCAAAGCTCTTGCTTAACTTAATCTATCCACACATGCTAATATTTTGTAAAAGAATGAATGTTCTAAATGCCTCCTTCATATGCAGCCCAAAAGCTTCTGCCGTTTATCCACATTCTATAATCTTTTCTTAAGAATTTCTAGAATACTAGCCCTTAGTCTGTAATCAGACTACGGCTATCTCTTCCATTTTCCTAGCCTTTTGGGTACATTATTTTCTCATCATCTGCACCCATCAGTGTCTGGCAGCTTTCTGGATTACTCTCTGGAACAATAAAAGGTTTCCATAGGTAAGCTCTGGCTTTAAAACCAATTCCTTCCTTGCTTGGATAGTAATGGCTCAATGACAGATGTGGAAACAGAAGAAAATATTTATAAAGACTTGCACAAGGAAAGGAGATCTAAGCGAGGCTGTGTTGTATTATAAATCCAAGGAAACCAGCTGCAGCAGGAAACACAGAACACAAGTAAAAGAAACTTGAAACCTCTAAATACATTTTTTTTTGCGGGGGGGGGGGGAGCTTTTACCAAATAAAAACAAGAAAAAAGATGCAAACCAAGCAAAACAAATTCTCAGCTTCTACTCTGAAGTAACACCCAAACCATGTTAACTTGATGCATGATCTTCTAATTCTAGGTGTCACAATGAGAGAATTATACAAAATTGGCAGTTTCAAACACTTTTTTTTGCCACAATTTGTTGCACAAAGCAGTAGCTTAATTGAAACAATAAACAATTTTTCCAAAATACAGCTATTACAATAATCTTTAGCGTAGCAATTCCATTTTTAAGTCAGACCTTTGAACCAGAACCGTGTTTCAGAACATCAACAAGGAACAACCAAAAGAGCACTCAAAATAAATGCCACTGGGCTTCTTGATCTACAGTACTACCAATGTCAAGCACACTAGTATAGATCTTTGACCTTTAGTTCAGAACTTTAGATTAAAAAGTGGCATAGGTAATGTAACCACTCCCCACCCCAAAAACACATCCCATCATTCAGCTTTATAACTGACCAAGATAAACATGTTATGTTACTGGAACTCCATTCAGATTACTGGGGGGAAAGGAAAGGTCCCCTGTGCAAGCACCAGTCGTTTCTGACTCTGGGGTGACGTTGCTTTCACAACGTTTTCACAGCAGACTTTTTACAGGGTGGTTTGCCATTGCCTTCCCCAATCAGCTGGGTACTCATTTTACCGACCTCAGAAGGATGGAAGGCTGAGTCAACCTCGAGCCAGCTACCTGAAAACCCAACTTCCGCTAGGGATCGAACTCAGGTCGTGAGCAGAGCTTAGGACTGCAGTACTGCAGCTTTAACACTCTGTGCCACAGGGCTCTTCCTCAGATTACTGAGCTGATGCCAAAATTTCACTTATTCCTCAGAGAATCTTGTAGATCTATGAAAAACTAGCTGGACATTATCAAGAGATGGCAGAGAATTTCAATTGTAATCACAGTATTATTCATACTGTAAGCCTACAGGTAGGACCTTAGCCAATTTAAGAACTTTGTACAACACCTATTTATATTACACACGTTAGTAAGATTATTCTTGATTCCTCAGCTTAAAGTCACTAGCACCCTGAAACAAGGAAAGACAGGAATTTGTGAAGATAGAAGAGCAGGAAAACACAAGACTGAAGCCTGACATAAAACCAAGTTTATTAAAGAACAGCATATGACAACCACCACCCATCAAAATGCAGCAGTCACTCAGTATACAAGTTAGCTGTAAGAAATCTCGGAGATTGAAGATGAGACTAAAAGTCTAAGATCTTCAACTTTGACCTCTACTTACAAGATTTTGGTTCCCTTTTAAGGATGGAATAAAGAGGACTGAATAAGCAGCTGTCATTATAGCAGATATGAGCCCTCCACCCGACAGTTTAAAAAAGCTATCATGCACTAGAGAAAAAGATGACTGGTTAAAAAGTGGCACTCCTCTCACCAATGCCCCAGAGGCAAGAGAAGATGCTACCAATCTTGACACAAGATACAAGCAGGTCTATCAAAATTTGATGGTAGAAAGTGCCACCAGCTGACTTATAGCAACCCTATGGAGTTTTCAAAGAAAGCAACTTTTAGAAGTGGTTTGCCATTGCCTGCCACCACATCATGACCTGGTACTTTCTGGATTTCTCCCACCCAAATTCTAGCCAGAGCCAACCCTGCTTAGCTTCCAAAATCTGACAAGATTAAGCTAGCCTGGGCTACCTAGGTAGGGCCAGTCAGCATTTAGCTGCAGCAGTTAATCGCGTGGAATAGCTTCCAAAATCTGACAAGATTAAGCTAGCCTGGGCTACCTAGGTAGGGCCAGTCAGCATTTAGCTGCAGCAGTTAATCGCGTGGAACACATACCAAAATAATTTGGCATCATCCACTACCATCCACTACCAGGCCAGTACAGTGGGAGTTCTAAACTTGTTTGGCCAATCTACCCTTTTAGCAGCTAAGACCCTAGGCAAAGCCATCAATTTACTTAAATAATAAGATACTGCTAAATGAATCCTGAACTATGCACCTGGTGTATAGACCATGATTTTGTGAGCTCCTCACCTTGCAGCACACTCCATAACATCTTCTCTTCACAATAATCTTGTTCCCTGAAGATCTGCTATCATTCCAGATGCAAAGCCTTCTAAACTATTCTTCTCTTTACTGCACAAGTCTAAATCACAGCAAAAGCAGACTACTCAAGATTAAACTGGACATCCAGTTCTGATGCTTCTTGATGTCCTAAATAAGTGCACTTGACAATAGCTATTGTGGAAAACGAATAAACTGAAACTCCTCAAAGGCCCCTTGAAGATTGTGGGCCTGTTGGAAACACAAGGGACAATATATTATCGGCAGGGAAATAAGCAAACCAATGAAAAGAAAAAATAAATCCTAAAATACTTAGAGAATAAATACAATTGTAATCACAAGAAGAACACACATCACAAATTCAAGAACATATAACAAGTCACACAACAGAAAATCCAAGTATCCAATAGAGAATCAATCCAAATTGAATTCAATAAATTACAGCTCAATCCACCTCAACCAAGGTGAAGAAAATCTTCTGAAAACAGAACCCTCATGAAGATGACTTCAAGCAATGTACAAGGATTTCCCAGAAACTGCAGTAACCTAGCAGGTCTTCACCAGCAAAACATAGTACACATAACAATGTCAGGATTCCAAAAAGCATCTAAGCCAATAATTCCAAATCCAATATGAGAATCTCTTGAAAATCTCTACGGTGGTTCGATAGCAATCGTTTTGGATAAATTCCTTTGTCAAGAGATGAAATAACATGCAATTATAGAAAGGTAAGAGCCCCGTGGTGCAGAGTGGTAAAACTGCAGTAGTGTAGTCGGAGTCCTCTGCTCACAACCTGAGTTCAATCCCAGTGAAAGCTGGTTCAGGTAGCTGGCTCCAGGTTGACTCAGCCTTCCATCCTTCCGAGGTCAGTAAAATGAGTTCCCAGCTTGCTGGGGGGAAAATGTAGATGACTGGGGAAGGCAATGGCAAACCACCCTGTAAAAAAGTCTGCCGTGAAAATGTTGTGAAAGCAATGTCACCCGAGAGTCGAAAATGAATGGTGCTTGCACAGGGACTACCTTTACCTTTTTATGGAAAGGTAAGAGGTCAGTATCCACTTATTACAATGAATTATAGTACAATGAATTATAGACAGAGACATGAGAGGCTGCTGATGGAAAGAAATATTCCCCTCCTGTATTTCCAAAGCAGTTCCCACTTACATCCTTGGAGGGCTGATTCCAGCTATTGCCTGGAACTCACTCAAGAAATTTGGCTGAGAACTTAAAAAGACCAAACGAAGATTTTCACAATTTCACCTGAGAATATTAAACAGTTACTTATATTTCAGACTTAATTACATTTACATGGAAGTATGCCCCAGTGACTTAAATAAAAACTGCTATTCTATAAATGACAGTTCAGCATTAAATGCCATTGATTTTGGTGGATTTAGAACTTCGGAACTAAGACTTTATATTTCCAAATCCCTTAAGTTATTATGGTGGTTGTCGAACAAATCAGCATTTGTTTTCCAGGTGAATAATTCTTGCCTAATAGGCTTTACATAGCAACTTGATAGCTTGTTTTGCCTTTATAGTTCTTAACAAAATAGGCCATCCCTACTGAATCGAAAACTGAACTGCACAAAGGCCAAGCAAATCCATCTGATTTGGTCACCTTTCCTGCAATGCACTCCCACAGCCAACATTCCAGAAACTTCAAGGTTCTTCAATTTACTTTTTCCAAGCAGTTACAATCTCTTTGGCCTGACTCTTCTCTGTCTTTTCTTAACTGTATCCTTGTAATTTGACTTGAAAAGGAGTGAAGAGGGATTTAGAGGATTACCGTTTCTCTGTTTTAAATTATGTGGGGTTTTTTTTTAATTTAAGTATATTGTCTGTGACTTACCTCAGTTTAATTTAATTGCAATACTTATTGAACCTGCAATTGTGTTCTACTTTGTTTTACTGTGGTCCTTTGCTTTAAGAATAAAGATTTTTAAAAGGAACTATACAAAAACAAGTTAGATATAAAGACTCCATAAAAATTCAACTCCATAAAAATTATCCCTTATAAATAATATCTGCACATGTTTATGCAAATGAGAACATTGGATGTTCCTTAGCCTTTTAGAACATATTTCCTATATACCCAAATGTTTGCTATTTAGCAACTCCATTATTTATCAGCAGACTAAAGCAACTACCAATATTAATATTAGTCACATACAAAGGAAAGGTTAACATGCAGAGATAGTAAGCAAGAGTTATATCTTTGCTTGTTAAAACCAACTTTGTGAGTTTCTCTTTTCTTGAGTAATCATTTAATGGTCCAACTAGAAAAGTTGCTCTATCAAGAATGAAGCATGTATGTATCAACTTATAAACCACAAAGTAGTCAATTTTTAAAAATGCTATCTTAAACCAATAAGCATAATTTTTAATACTAGAGAACTTCCTTTATAGTAAATGAAGAAATATCTTATGCCTTACAAATAGATACTAACAATCCCAACTAATCAGAAAGCTAGCCCAAATAAAGATTTTTAACACTCGTGTGAAAGATGTGCAGGCTTTACTCTCCACCAGATCTGCACAGGAAAGGTATTCCAAAGTTATTGGTCAGATTCCCTACAAATGTACTGTGTACAACTTCCACAGCAGCCAGCATATCTACATCATCAACATGTCTCCTCCCCTCTTTTCCCAGGGACTAAGGAAACAGGATGCATGCACTCCAGGAGACCACAAGGATTTTTAAAAGCAACCAGTAATGAAACCTCATAGGCAGGGGAGAAAAACCTTGATGCAATTATGTTTACTGTGCCATCATTGTGACATTGTACCAGTTTCCCGGTAGTTTCTCTCCTCCTGGTAAATGTAACCTTCAGAATCATGATTATTGCAAGAAAAAAACTATAAAAATACAAAGGTGGACTTTTGAGTTATTAAAGACATTGGCATTGGTGGCATCCCTCCCTCTACCTGTAGGATTTTCCTTCTAATTACATTTTAGGGACTTCTTTCATACTACATTTTGCCATTTATAATTACACATATTGCCAGAACTCCAATTTATCACAGTTAAAAGAACCTAGAAAAATAGTCTCTGCATTCACAGAGTATTACTCCAGGTGTGGGGGGGGGGACGACTTACCTTCCCCCCAAAACAAGATGCAATGAAAAGTTTCAAACAATGAAAAGTGCTATGATACCTTTGAACCAATCTAATTTATGATTCTATGGACTTTCCTAGGCAAGTGTCTTTCCAAAAACTTTTAGGTACACAGGTGGTAGTACTGCAGAATATTTCACTGCAATTACATTCTATTCTGCATATGAATAGGCCTCTTCAGGCTTGGCAACCGACAAACTTCAATTGCATGGCAAGTTCTTACTTGAAAGCAAAGAGGGGACTGATGCCAGAAATTTGCAGTGTAGCAAATCAGCAGTAAGAGGTAAAATTGCATTATAGAAAGATTTTGTGGACAAATCCATGAGTCAGTATTTGCTGGGGGGAAGGGGAAGGTGGATACTAAGTATGGAAGAGTAAGGTACAGTATTACAGAAGCATTAAGCCTGTTAAGAAATGTTCTTGTAAATAGCAGTCCTGTAAATAAATACCTTAATTCAATATATTATAGCTGGACATTTAGAAGTATTACACAGTCAACACATATAATAGAATTCCTCTGACTATTAATAACCTGACTGGTTGCCTTGGAGAATTTCATAAACTGGGCTACAAAGAGACAGACACAGCAGGGGTCTCTATCTACTTAGGGGACTTCCCAGCAATGCAGAAAAATACAAATCTGTAAATTAACCAAAGGGGGGGGGGAACCCTTTAAAACAGTCTGATAAGTATTAACAATATTTTAGAAACACAGAGTGTCAACAGCAGCTGAACATCACTTGTAGGAGGGGAAGCAGAAACCAGCCTGCTCAAGTAAGGCAGGGGTGTCAAACTCATTTGCTATGAGGGCTGGATTTGACATAAATGAGACCTTGTCGGGTCAGGCCGGGCCATGTGTATCGTAAAATGTAATATAAACTTTATAAAGTGCACAGACACACAATTAAAGATTTTTTAAAACTTAAAATAAAATGTGCTTAAAATATTAGCACGCTTGCAATATTTTGTTTTACCCTCTCTGATAAATGTCACCTCTTGCTATGAATTATTGCATCAAAAACTGCAATGTCTGCGCTGTACCAGTCTTGAATATGTGCTGTTCAGGTGTGTACATCTGTAAGTTGCAAACCTACTTTTGATTCACTGACATTCATTACAGACATCTCATGGTCAATGCTTTGAGCCTAAGACTCAGAGGAACATGAAGCAGCTGGGCATTGTGAGCTTTTGTACAGAAGTTGCATCACGTACTAAGCAAGAACATGTGAAGGCACTATGGCACAGACTGAGGGCTATGTGCTTGTCAACAAAACTATAATTTTCCTCTAGAAAAATGACTACAACTAAAAAAAAAATACAACTTCCCCCAAAAAACAACTACAAGAACAGAGAGACAGTCATATGCAGTGGTCAGTGTCAGCCTACTATCTTGGAAGTCTAAATTCAAGACCCCCAATCAAAGGAAAATGTGAAAGAAAAATTAAGGAAAATTTGCTGGGTAAACCTGGGGTGGAACACACTCTCAGCCTAATACTGATATTTCTCTTCTAAACCGTTCACATGCTTTCCTATTGAGAAAGACTGGAGGGCATGAGTACAGTGAAAAAGAGAAGGGGAACCCAGTTACACCCATAACAAGCCCAACAAAACACTCTCTTTCTCTCTCTCTGTAACAAGGGAAAAAGCTCATACCTTCACAAAAATGTTGCTAATGTTAAAAGAATTCTTTGTAGCTCTCTTGACTATGCAAAGGAAGCTCTGGCTCTTTTTTTCCTTCCCTGGGGCATGAGGAGGGACCTCAGCCATTAATTAGAAGAAGAGGCTTGTCTCAGTAGCTCTGCATAGTGATTAATTGAGCCTGGCAAACTTAATCGCCCAGCAGAGCTATAGAGCCAAGCTCCCTCACTGGCTGAGGCTGCTCCTCCCTCCTCCTCCCTTTGGGAAAAGGGAGAGTGGAGAGGGAAAGGCTGCTTTGCTGCCTGGCTTATCCGGGGAGAAACACAAAATGGCAACCAAAAAAAGCAGGCAAGGGAAAATGAAGCAGATGACAGCCAGGTGCTGGAGGGCCTGATTGGAGCCCTCCGTGGGTCAGGTGTTTTACACCCCTGGCTTAAGGAGTCCTAGCAGAGATTCTGAGGGACAGGGTGGAATTTTCAGATTGTTTCTCTCCCATACTCCCTGACCAGTGATTCCTTGTAGGTCCCCAAACCACCATTACATTTAAAAGTAAAATGACTGGCCCTTGTGCAGATGTTTAGAACAGCACAATAGGGTCAAGTACAAGAAAGAAGGATGTTTTTCCCCCCATATTGGGGAACCTTCCCCTTTAACCTCCCCATGTGGGGACAAATCCCCCCCCCACACACCAAATGAAGAGAAAGAAAAGATGTGTATGCATACTGCCTCCATACTGCCACAGAACCATGGCTGAGCGCAAGCAGACTACCTTGCAACTGTTATATGGAAAGGAAGCAAACAGCTTACAGGTTATTTCCCTTCAGTCACTGAGCTGCAGGGGGGAGGGGGGAGAGACCAAGCTTCCCCAGCCATTCCTTGGCACTTTTCCTGTTCCAGAACAAGGCCCAGGTCTTCAGCCTCATGGAGCTGAGCTGCAGCGAGCCTGGCAGAGGAAAACACAAGAGTCCATCCTCCCTGTTGCTGCCATTCTGGCTTATGAATGGCTATTACTAAAGGGTCACCTCCTCCAGCACTATTTACCTGAATCTCGGCCACTGATGTCAACAGAATGACTGGATGAGCAAACTGAAGCATCCTACTCCTCGTCCTTTGCTATTTTCTTTATCTCTTGGCCCCTGATTTCCACACTGACTAAATTGTTCTAAACTGTTATTCTCCCTCCCTCTTCCCCACACAAGGATAAATGTATGCTTGGGAAGCACTGAGTAGAATCAGACATCTTAATTGTTACATTAAAACATATGTTCAAGATGAAAACATGAATTACAGCTCCTGGACAAACTACTGTGTAGAATTCTGCACAGTAAGAAGAACTACACTAGCCAGCACAGCCTCACCTATTTTAATCAGGAACCAAAGGCACATCATGTGATGCGACAATACCCGGTTGGCTTGGGAGAAACTTGCAGGCCATCTTGGCAGCTAGAACAAACATGCAAGCTTGAATCAGCAAACATTGCTCCATTTTGTATAATGGGACCATATAATGGGTTGATGTAAAGACAGACTACAAACAAAACTGCCATGGATCAGTCACAGTTTTCAAACAATGGAATCTCACTGTTCTCTTTCATCTCAGAACATCTTAAATTACTTCACTACACAAGGTTCACCAGTATTGGCCCAGCTATAATACTATACCTATAGATTCAATTTTCACACATTCTCAGTCTAACCTACCGTATTTTTCAGACCATAAGACGCACTTCCCCCCCCCCCAAAAAAAGTGGGGGGGGGAGTGTGTGCATCTTATGGAGTGAAGGTACCTTCCGGGGGGGGGCGATCCGTTGCCTCCTCCTCTGATCCCGGCGCTTCCCCCGCGTGCCTGCCTGCCTGGCTCCAGCTTCTTCCAGCAAGCACTGGAATCGCTCCACGCTGCCTCCACCGCAAACGCAGCGCTTTGCGAGCGCCGGCTGCGGAGAGGGCAGCATGCTTCCTCCGTGCCTGCCTGCCTGGCTTCAGCTCTGATGCTTAAAGCAAGCGCTGGGATCGCTCCCTCCGCCCTCCAATCCCAGCGCTTGCTTTAAGCATCAGAGCTGAAGCCAGGCAGACAGGCACGGAGGAAGCACCCGCCCTCTCCGCAAACCCAGCGCTTCGCAAGCACCGGCTGTGGAGGGGGCAGCGTGCTTCCTCCGTGCCTGTCTGCCTGGCTTCAGCTCTGATGCTTAAAGCAAGCGCTGGGATCACTCCCTCCGCCCTCTGATCCCAGCGCTTGCTTTAAGCATCAGAGCTGAAGCCAGGCAGACAGGCACGGAGGAAGCACGCTGCCCTCTCCGCAGCCGGCACTCGCAAAGCGCTGGGTTTGCGGTGAGGGCAGCGTGGAGCGATCCCAGCGCTTGCTGGAAGAAGCTGGAGCCAGGCAGGCGCGGGGGAAGCGCCGGGATCGGAGGCGGAGGCAGCGGATCGCCCCCCAGGAGGAAGGTGCATCCTATGGACCGGAGCGCCTTATGGTCCGAAAAATACGGTAACTCACAGGGTTGTTGTGATGAATGGGGGAAAGGAGAATGATGTAAGTTGCTTTGGATCCACACTGGGAGAAAAGTGGGGGTATAAATAAAGTAAATAAATATGTAACACAAGGAGTGCATTCACACACACTAAATAACGCACTTTGCAGCTGGATTTTTACTGGGTAAGAATAGCAAAATCCACTTGCAAACGGTCGCCATGTAAAAGCACCCCACATATTGCAAACCATACGCTTTTCCTTACATGTGGGGGAAAAGCTCTCCTTAGGTAGTAAAATAACATGGGAAATAAGAAAAAACAACTAGGAAGCAAATTTACATGTTAAAAGTTTGAATGCGCAAGAGTAAATATTAATGAAAGCATTTCCACAACTTTCTTTAGGATATCATTTTGATTCAACACGAAAAATATCTACAGTTGACAAGACTCTGTCAACAGATGGGCACTCCAGTCAACAGGATCTGCAGAAAATAAGCACACAGAATACAGAATGTGACGAGGATGGCAATGAATGTGAGTGAAGAAAATGAAAGTATAATATAGTAGGTTCTATGTAATGATGAGGCGAGGTGGTAGTGGACATAGCTCTTTTATTGAATACAGCATAGTATAGTGCTGCCTCAGAAGACTGAAGACTGGGCCAACTACATATACACACAAAGTTCCCACGCTAACATGCTATTGGACCATTCAAAACAGCAGGGGGCTCGTGATTGGAGCAGAGCAGCAGGAATTTGGATCCTACTGCCTATTGTTCCTGAGTCCCCAAGCTCAGTCCTACAGGCTCCAATGAGCCAGGCAAGAACTCCATATACTAGATACAATTCCAACCACATATACAACAGAAAGAAATCAGAAAGTTTAGCTCTTCCAGAGAAGGGTTCTAATGCCAGCAGTTTCTACAGCCTACACATCAAATTGAAGGCTTAAAAATACATTCTCTATTCAATCAACTTTAAGTACAATCGCCTCTAGCTGCACCATTTGCCACTGATTTTATATTTTTCATCATCAGATTGTATGTTTGCTTGGAAGTAATGATTACTAATTTCAGCGGAAGGTTCCTACATGCACGTGTGTTGTAGACAGGGCCAGCTTGTGCGTCCCTGGCGCCCTAGGCAGGCGCCCCCCCACCGCCCCCCTGTAGCACAGAGTCCCCCCGTCTCCTCCCTCCCCCCTTCCTTTCCCATTTGCCCCCTGGCGCCCCAGGCAAGCATTTAATTTGCCTTTCTTCCCCCCACACTGCCACCACTGCCGTGGCCACTATCCCCCTCTGGCCTGCTGCCACCCCTCCGGCCTGCTGCCGCCGCCCCCCACCCCCTCCAGCCAGTCGCTGAGCTCTACTCGCTCTCCCTCCCACGCCACTCGCCAAACTAAGGCCTGTCGGCTACTCACAGCCCGCACCTGCGCATTTTGACTCAACAAAATGGCAGGCGCAGGCTGTGAGTAGCCGACAGGTTTTAGTTTGGTAAGCAGTGAGCGGCGCGGGAGGGAGGGAGAGTGAGTAGAGCTCGCCAACCGGCTGGAGGGTGTGAGGGGCGGCAGCGGGCTGGATGGGGATAGTGGCTGCGGCAGTGGCCACAGCAGCGGGGGGGGAGGAAGGCAAACTAAGTGTTTTCCTGGGCCGCCGGGGGGGCCCAATTTGCCGCCCCCTGCCTCCCAGCACCATAGGCAACCGCCTAGTTTGCCTAGCGGCAGAGCCAGCCCTGCTTGTGGATTGCAGGCGTTGTTACAGTAAATTACAATTATCCTGAGAGTTAAAAACCTACATATCCCAGGATGGAAAACTAAAGAGGGAGGTTCTAGAACTTCTTTATCACTGTAGGTGCTATTTTTTCGCCCACGTCTAACTCTTAACTTGGAGCCTGAGCCTAGGCACATTAATTCACAATCAAGTCCTAATATGTTCAGTGGAGTTTACTCCACAATAAAGAGCACATGATTGCAACCTTAGTAATAAAACCTACCACTTTCTATTAATAAGTCACCTTTTCTAGAAAATAAAGGCCTTCCCCTCATCCAACTGCTATGACAACGTCAGTCAATAGGTACAGAGTGCAATCTCAAGCTCCCAAACAGCCAATAGGTTAAGTGAAATTTACAGTCATTGCGGTTATTTTCTCATTCTTGGGGGGATTGAAGCTTGTGGGTGCATTTCTTTTCCAAAAGGATGTAAAAGATGAGTAGGGGGAAAAAAAGAAATATGAGAGCCTACACTATATTCTACTGTTTCTTGGTATGCATCAAAACAGAATCAGCTTTTCAACTATTTCCTAGAATCGTCTTGGGAGGAAAGCGTTATCTAGCATTCCCCTTCCTGAACACTTGGTAATGGGGAGGAAATAGTAAAAACAAATTAAGGATGCCATTCTCCTGTCCATGGGTGGGGAGGCAGGTGTCAGTGTGTGTGTCTGTTGGAAATATGCAGTTTACTGTCAGAATCGTTTTGGGCTTTATTGGAATAACTCTATGAGTCAAAACTTAGTTGTAAGAAGGAAAAAAATTCCAAAAGGAAAAAAAACCAGTCTGAAGAATAAATCAGCTATGATACGCAGGTCTTATAAGAGTCAAAGTTGGCTCAATTTTATTTTTAACTGTCTATTAACAAATTAAACTAGTGGACATATCTCACAAATAAACCATTTCAAAGGGATGAGGAGTAATCAAGAGAGAGGCCTACCATGGCACAATAGCTAAAGCAGCAGTCTATGCACAACACAGAACTGGATCAGTACATAAGGCCAGAATTTTCAGCACAGATATGAGCAAGTAAAGTCCACTAAATTACGAGGACATACTTTCAAAAATGCTGTTTATAGTCTGAGTGCAAGTATCTTGGTTACAGGCTAAATTTCCTGCTACATCAAGTTAACTGTGTGGGCCTGGGAGGTCATAAATTTCTCTCAATGGAATGATATTACTCTGACTGCCTTGAAAGATGCAGTCATGAGACTCCTCCAAAAAATGTCCCTGAAACCCAATTAGAACCTGATAACCCACGTTCCTTTTCTTGGCAAGGTGCCTGAGTAGATGGTGGGTAGGCAGTTTAAGGCAGTATATGAAGATACAAATTATCTAAATCCATTTTATTCTGGATTCAGGCTTGGGTTTTGGATGGAAATGACCTTGATTCTCCTGACCTATAATCTTAAATGCAGGAATGACATGGGGAGTTTCTCTCTGTTGATTCTCCTGGACCTTCCGATGGCTTTCAGTATCAATGACCATCCTTCTGGAGAGGCTGACTGTGTCAGAAATAGGGAGCACTGTGCTTTGGTGGTTCCACTGTTAACTTTTTTTGTATTTTTAATAAGAGTGTGTGTGCATGTGTGAGTTTGTGCACCTGGAACTCATGATGACCTCTGGTGACTGACTCCTACCAGAGGGTTGCAGGATATTGAAGGAGGTGGCTGAATAAAGTCCACCCCGCCTCCTGATTTCTGGTAGTTCAAGGAGGTCACCCATCCAAATATTTGCCAGAGTCAAACCTGCTTAGCTTCCGAGACCTGATGAGATCGGGCTTGCCTGGGCCATCCAGGTCAGGGTGATTCCACTGTTAACTTGACTGATTCTGGGCAGTGGTTCTGGAAGATAGTTGCTCAGCCCTAGCGCATTTATGCTATGGAGCCTCACAGGGATCCATTCTGTTCCCCACACTTTCTAACATCTATGTGAAAAAGCGTTGAGAGTTCATTATAGGGATTTTAAGTAAAGTGCTACCAGAATGTAGAGGACACCCATCTCTGTTTCTCTTTAATTGCTGAGTCGGTGGAAATCCTGACCCAGTGCTTGGAGAAAGTGATGAGATGGATGAGGACTAATAAATTGAAGCTCAATCCAGACAAGGCTTTTGGTCAATGACAAAGCCGCCTGAGAAATCAGCCTGTCCTGGAGGAAGCTGGAAACTTCAGCTGGCCCAAAAAGCAACTATTGTCAGGGGATGTATCACCCCCCCCCTCATGATAAACAATCAGAACTAGCTGGCCATCTTTTTCTAGGCATAATTCAAAATGGCTGAACTGCCTCCTTTCACAAGCTCAACCTGCCAGCTAAAATCTTCCTTGCTAGTCGTAGTCCCTGTGCTCTTACCTTGTTAGGAGAGATGAGTAGCAATCAGAGACAGGGCTATTTCAGCAGTGGCATGGGACCTGTGGAACACCCTTCCCTTTGAGCTTCACCTGGTGCCTACGCTACTCTCTTTTAGGTATCCAGCCAAGCTTATTTTTACATGGACTTCTAATTAAGGGTTGAATTTTAGCAGCATTTTTCTATTCTGCTGTTAAGTTTGCGCAAGACACATTTTAAGCTGCACAACATTTTATGTTTTTATTCTCTGGCTTTTTTAGTGCCAGAATTAATGAACAATTTATGATGTTTAAACTTTTTACTGTTTTATTTTGAAAATCACCTCCAGCAGGTTCCTTAAAGAAGCAGTTAGTTGTAGACATTTTCTAAACAAAACATGTTAGTGCTTTAAATCACAACTTGTAACACAAAAAAAAGATTACAATCCTCCATTTATCTAACATTCATATTTTACTCAAAATCACTTGGAGCGCAAATCCAGGAGTAGCCTCTTTCTACAAAAAAACAAAAACAGCACTAACATTCTTTGCGTCTTCAAAATGCTTTCAAAGTAAATACTGCACCCTTTAAAAAAAAAAAAAACACTAGTTCAAAGACAAAAGTTATTGTTGCTTTTGAATCAAAGCCAAAAACAACTCCTTGTGTTAGGTAAATGTGGCAATACCAAGCAGTGACTCAAACATATCGTTTGCAAGCCCATCTCACATTTGGAGCTCCCCATGGAGAACCCAATGGTATTTATTTGCTTCATTTATACTCCACCTTTCTCTCCAATAGAAACCCAAACCAGCTTAAATAATTCTCCTCTCCTCCACTTTATCCTCTCAACAACCCTGTGAGGCAGGCTAAGCTGACAGTATGTGGCTATCCTAAGGTTACCCAGCAAGTTTCCAAGGCAGAGGCATGATTCAAATCTGGGTCTCCAAAGGTCCTAGTCCCAAGCATTCTAACTCCTTCACTACATTAGCTTCAAAGAATGATCCAGAGAAGCATCTAATCTTCAAAGAATTGTCCAGAGAAGCATCCAGAGAAGAACTAATCTCTGTATTTTGCAGATGAGCTTTAATTCTGGGGGAGCCCCTGATCCCACTTGGAGGTTAGCATCCCCAAGAAGGTGGCATTGCTAAACTAACATTCAGTTCTACTTGTTGTAGGCAAGATTTAACTTAGCGTAATCACAATGAATGAACAGGCCAAAGTTTGAGTCCAGTGGCATCTTTCAAACCAACCAAGTTTGATTCTGAGTATAAGCTTTCACGTGCATACACACTTTCCCCAAAGTGTGGAAGCTATAGTAGTTTCCCCTTCAACTATTTGTTAAAAAGAGAGTGCACAAGTCCCCTACATTTTCACCACCAACACCTTTATATAATATAAATCTGCCTTAAAATTCTGTTCACATAAAGGTTGAGTTGTTTGGATCTTCACAATACCTCACAGCACTATTAAGTTAAAAGATCTTTAATATATATTTAAAATATAACATGGCAAGCAGCTGAAAATAAATACCTGCAAGGGCAAGAACACTAACTCAACTATGTAAACAGCACAGAACCCACTCTTACTAACAATTCAATATGGGAAAGAGACATGACATCATAGAACTTAGGACAGTTTGTCCACATTTAAAGTACATATTGGAACAACTGCTGGCACTGCTAACCTTTGAAAAACCAGTCACCAAACTATGGTACAAGTAGCTGACAAATCATTGCTAGTTTGTGCCAGCAATTCAGCCATAGTATAAGCTCTTCTCTCATCATCATAGTAAATCCTCAATCTTGTTGCAGGGACCCAGAAAAACTTTTAGCTGAAGCCAGTGCGGTGTAGTGGTTAAGAGTGGTGGCCTCCAATCTGGAGAACTGGGTTTGATTTCCCACTTCTCCACATGAAGCCTGCTGAGTGACCTTGGGCCTGTTACAGTTCTCTCAGAAGTCTCTGGGTGATTCTTGTGGGCAGAGGAAAGGTGACTATAAGCCACTTTAAGACTCCTTAAGGTAGAAAAAAAGTAAGGTATAAAAACCTGTTCTTCTTCTAGCTTAACTCAAAAGCCCTTTTCAGTAATTACATTTTACCACACGTACCAGGAGAGTGTGCCATATGCAAGCCCCCCAAATCTCCATAACTGCCATTTTGTATGGATGGGGTATATTTGCCATCTTGGTATAAAAGTATCAAACTACTGGGTTTCAATATATATCCACCAAGACTGAAATACATATGTCACCCTTTTCAGATTAAATGGTGATCACACGTATCACAATCATACATCACATGCATTCCCAACAAACAGTAAAAATAATGGCTGAAAATGATTTTACAACTGTCAAAATCCACATATTTACATACCTACTAGGGCTACTAGAAGGAATGTCAAAAGTTACTCCCATCAGGTCCCTCCTACAAAAAATTATTCTACTTTTTAATAAGGATTGTACCACTAGCATTTTAGCACTAGCCCTAAGCCCCACTGATGTATAGTGTAAGCAGCACATTTACTAGTCCCACACTGCAACACATTCAATTCTTTCAATTTTCACTTCCTACTGTACAGGAAAACTTATGCCAATAAAAAATTTTAAACCTAAGAAAGAAACCTAGCAGTCTAGGCGGAATAATACTGTACGACTGTAGCAGAATAGGTAACTTTTTTCCATTATCATGTGACTCAGATACCTGGCTGTCTTTCACAGCTTCCTCAAAAGAATTATCTCAGCCCCAGGGTCCCCAAAGGGCAGCTGACCCTAGAACACTCCTTTTTCTAACTGTGACACGAATCACACAAACATAGTTACACGAAGCTTTTCTCCTTAACCTTGCCCGTACAGACACCATATCCTCTGATGAAAACTACTTTTAGCTACCCACCTTAAATCTCATCAACTACGAAGTGGCCTTCGGGCAAGCCACTGTCTCTCAAACAAAGACGTCATCCAAAGCATGGGGGTACTAACACCTCCCGGCCTTATACAGCTGCTGTGGCCGATAAAATCCACATGAAACCCTTCAACCAAACATAACAATATAACTGGCATGATTGTTATTCATGCACTGTCACCCCAACACACCATATAATTTCTGTGTTGCACACAACCACCCTGCACTTAGCCTCATGCTGTGACACCTTCCCTCCACCTCATGCTGAACGCTTCTCTCAGGTTATCACCGATGAGAGGAACACTGCAATCTTAAACAGAGCTACCCCCTTCCAAACCCAGGGATATAACTTGGTTCAGGACTGCAACGCCAGTCCACTTGAACCGTTCCTCAAAAGTAAGCCCCGCAAAGTTCAGAGAGAATCCCAATGCAGTCCTAAGGATCAGGCTTCCAGAATCATCACTGCCTCTGCTCCACGTCACAACCAGTGTTCCCTCTAAGCTGAGCCTAGCTCACAGACTTTTTCGCCTCCAGCTCACACATTTTTTGTCTTAGCTCAGGAAAAATGATCCCAGAGCACAATAATTTATGCAGCAGCTCACAACTTTAAAGCCAGTAGGTCACAAGTTTAACACAACGTAGAATTTCTGCTCACAAGTCTCTGCAGCTTAGAGGGAACCTAAGCAGACTCTGAGCACAACAGCTGCCCCCTTCTCCAAGTATAACAAAATACATTCCCCGTCCACTTCGGCTGTGCGGCTGTCATCTTCCTCCGGAAAGCAGCTTCCTTCAGTGGTTCTTCTTCTACTTTACCACGGCACCCAACCCCCCTCCTCTCGGCCTCCATCCCCACCAAAGCAAATATATCCTAGCAACCCACCGGGCCAACCACAGCCCCCGACTACGCCACACATCTTACTTCAATGCCACCCATGGCTACGCTACTCTTCACCTCACTCCACCCGCACGCTTTGCCGCCTCCTTCAGAGCCAGCCGCTGCTTAGCCAAAGACTTGGCAGAAAGCAACACCTCTGGCTTCCAGTGCCTCTCACCCCACCCCAAGCTCCTTTCCTCCTCACGCAAGGGCCTGGAGACCCCACCTTCTCTTCTCCTCTCCGTCTTCCTCTTCTCGTCCGCACCGTAGGCAGCTCCGCTTCTCCCCACGGCCGCAGCCTCCTGTCTAAAACCTGCCCTTTGCTCGTGCTCGCTGCCCTGCTTGCCTGTCTTCGGAGCTCCGCTGGAGACTCAGAGCGCGGTGGCGGCCGGGCTGTGGCGCATCTGGCAACCTGAGGCACTCACTTGGCTCGCTTGCTGGCTCTCCCTCCGCGGGCCGCCCTCCTTTTCCTTCTCCTGACTGCTAGTGCGGGACGGAGAAGGGAGAGAGGCTGGCGTGCAGCGGCGGCGTCTGCAGAGGAGGGACCTTCTGGCTGGCCTTTTGGAGCGCTGGAGGAAGCCTAGGCTGGGCTCGGCCGCCGGGCGGGTGGGTGGCTTTCCTCGCGCGGGCTGCCTGCCTGCAGCCAGAGGGACATAGTAGGACCGGAGCGGCGGCGGCGGCAACAGCAGCTGGCGGCCCGAGGGGTCTGGGACGGCGACTGAGCTGGGGGCGGGCGAGCCAGCGACGGCTGTCCCACGTGACGGGCCTTGTCATCGCGCGCAGCCATCTTCCGTCCGGGCGGCTCCGCCTGCTGGCTGTGCCGAGGAGGAGGAGGGAACACCTCAGGAGCCGGCCTGCGTGGCCCCTTTCCCGAGCCGGGTTAGTGCCGCGCAACGTCCAGGCATGCAAGGAAGGAGGTTTGCATTCGGAACAGGGTTTCTCGCCTCGCTTGCCCAACTGCGTTTTCTTTTTAATGGCTATCTTATTGGACTGGCCTGGTTTCAGCGCCTTGGCAGCTATTTATAGAAGCAAGTCCCCTTTTGGGGTGGGGTGGGTGCGGGAAGCGTTGTTACCTGGAAGTAAGCGTGCGTAGGATTTGCGGGCTTACAAACTCGAGCCTAAGCATGTTGAAGGAGGCGTTAGGGCAAGACTCGCAGAGAAAGGGTGCCTCAGGATTACAAGTCAGCATTCAGAAGCTGTATCGTGAAGATAGTTTCAGAAGTTAACCCTGTTGCATTTAGGGATGCCAGCCTCCAGGTAAGATCTGGGGGTCCCCCTTGGATTACAGCTCATTTCCAGACTACAGAGATCAGTTCTCCCCTGGGGAAAATGGATGCTTTGGGGGGTGGCATTGGACCCCATTGAGATGCTTGTCGTCCTCAGGTTCAATCCCCAACGCTCCAGGAGTTTCCCAGTCTGGATCTGGCAATTATATCCCCCATCCCCTGCTGGTGGCCAAAGTGAATCCGGCAACCCTAGTTGGCCTGATTTGGAATCCGGTAGCACTTTAGAGATCAACAAGATTTTCAAGTATATGCTTTCGTGAGTCAAAGTTCCTTTCTTCAGACACAAGCAGGAATGGAGATCTTGGAGCCTTTTTGTCTCCATTCCTGATGAAAGGAGCTGTGACTTTTGAAAGCTTATCCCTCGAACCACTCATTGTTGCTCCGCCCCTGGGCTTCTGCTTTCCCTGGCTCAAGTAACCAATTCCCCACCAGTTTCTGTGCAGGCGCATTTTGATCCACAGCTGCTTCCCATTTCCTTTACTCTTGTTCCTGTTTTTTGGAGCAACTGGTGGGGAATTCATTGTTTGAACCAGGGAAAACAGAAGTCCATGGGCGGAGCAACTGCTAGTGAGAAATCGGCCTCACTGTATTCTGACACTTTCCTAGTTTGACAATAAAATGCCATGGAGAGACATACCAGGTGGCCATTGCCAGATATGGGTGCAGCACTTTTTTTTTTAATGGTGTAGAGTAATGAGAGAAGAGACCCAAATAGCAGGCAGCAGGTTCTAAACAGGCTTACTTAAAAAGTAGTATTTAAAAAAAAAAAATTGGCCCGCCTATAGGGGTGTTCTAAGCAAAATCAGATTTTATAGCACTGATACAGAGTGAAACCGTGTGAAAGAGAAGCCCGGAGCTTTTACACAAGGAGGACTTAATGAGTTTTTAGCTTTCCCCTTGGGCAGTTTTCAAGTTCTGTATGAGAATACAGTTATGGTTGTGAAATGGTTCCACCTTTTCAGTGAGTTCTTATAGGCAAACATGTGCTGCTGGATACCCTGATTAACACTGAGTGTAAAGATGATGTGGTTCTGCATGTCTTGTCAGAAGCATACTCTGTGCCAAGAAGCTAGAGGGTGAGGTGTACAGCGGGGCCTCAAAAGGTTCCCACATGTCTGCGTTGCAAATTGTAACTCATTAAGTCAGTGATGATCTAGTTTTTTGCTCTCTCTGGCCCACTGTCGTTCTCTTTTCTAGGATTCCCCAAATCAGCACCAACCATTCGCTGCACAGCAGAACATGCAGAGATGCTGTGTTCTACATATATAGCCCTGTGCTGCAGGCAACGATCTGTGGATTTAAGGTTTAATTCCAGCATTGGCACCAGAAGAAGAAAGGAACAGGATCTCTTTCATTCCCTTTAGAAAAAGAATGCAGCAGTTCCTTAAACCAACCTTCCTCAGCCCTGCAAACCAGTTTAGGGTGACGGAACAATAAATTGACAGCCACCTCAATAAATCCAGCGCACATGAAGAATGGCCTTCTATCAGGGACATTTAGTCCACACAGATCTTGGCTCCTGAGTAGTAGTCACCTGTCTCTGGATCCTATCCCTACCTGAAACTTCACGCCCTCTTAAAGATGCTGCACCCTACTACATTAACCTACAATTACCATAGGCAATCCCTGGTTTTGAGGTTTAAATCTGTCCGTATTCTGCAGATGAGAAGGGGGATGGCTAAAGCAAAGTGGAGAAAGACCTATTGGGCCAAATCCAGTAGGACACAGGCAGAAGCTCATTTTAAAGCATAGTCTATGGTGGGAAAGAAACATTTTCCCACCATCACTGTGCCTATACAGTGTAGAGTGGAGCTCTTCAGGATAGTCAGAGGATCTGACCTGCAGGAGGAGATGGACTGCTCGGGGGCATATTATGACCATTTGCTTAGCACATTGCAAACAGGAAGAAATTACTCATACTCAAGGAGAAACTGCTTGTGATCAGATTATATGCAGTCTTTCCTACAATAATATAAGAACGATTGCTGTAAATTAGCATGTAATATGAAATACTTTATCAACCCTTTAGATAAGAAAAAATACATGCTAAAGGATTTTACAACAGGTAACTCTACACAGGTTATATATATCATCCAATGCCCCTGTAAAGAAAACCTTTAGGTTGGAAACCAGAAAGCTAAGAACATACATAGCAGAACATAAAAAGTAATATAAAATTGAAAAAGACAACTGCCCCATTGGCTAAACACTTTGTTGAGACTAATCATGGTCCCTCTGGTTTTATTTTTGGGCCTGTGCAGAAATTAACGTCTTTTTTTAAAAAGGGTGCTACTGAAAAAAGAAGCAGACTGGATTGTTAGACTCTAGACACTGATACCCAGGGCTTTTTTTCTGCCAGAGCCCACAGGGGCGGAGCTCCTCCTGGGCTGGCCAGGGCTCCAGCTGGCCCAAACCGCCATGCGGCAGCCACATACTCTCAGGCCAGGCGTTGTTGCGTAATATGCAAATTAGCTCCTGTTGGGCTTTTTCTACAAAAAAAGCACTGCTCACCTAAAGGGTTAAATGCTTCTTTAGAATTGCATCAGCTGTTTAAAAATGGGAGACATGACACTGAAATGGTTACATGTGTCTTTAGAACTGCATCAACATCTGTAAAAAAATGGGAAAGATTACATCAACGATGCCAGAATTTAGTGAAGTTCTTCCAGTGACAATTACCTACTGATCTTTTACTCTTTTTAAAGAACTGCTGCAAGACGAACAGGTTAGTAACGTTCATTTAGGCACAGTCAAAAGATTTCTTTACTTTTGAGCCAAAATCTTTTGGGTGCTGGGCAGCCTTATCTCAGTTCTTTACAAGGAGTTTATCTTCAAGGACAGAATAAGCTCTAGTGGTTTTGTATGTCACTGATATTTTAGGACCCAGATTTTAATTCTTAATATAATATGTACAGTATATAATTCTAACTATACTTATGTAAACTAAGTGCTGTAATAATGTATTACACATTCCCCTGATGAAGCCTCCTGGCAAAACAAAAACATGGAAATTTAATTAATAAAGTATATTTTTACCTGATTTTGCACCATCAGCCTTCGTCCTATTTTTATCTTCGTTTTAAGGCATAACAGACTTCTCATTCACATTCATGAAGAAAGGAAGAACGAACAAACAGGATAATCTGTATGAAAACTAAAAGGAGGCAAAACACAAAGATAAGTCGTCCAACAGATGGCACTTTAACAGACCACTGTTATGTAGTACGAATAATGGGAACTGAGATGCAGGGGGTGGGGTTTAGCAAGAACGCACAGGAACACAGTTCTGGCTGGCTTGGTGTCAGGGGGTGTGGCCTAATATGCAACTGAGTTCCCGCTGCACCTTTTCTACTAAGAAAAGCCTTGTGCAAAACAAAGGTGACATTGGGGGGGTGTGGCCTAATATTCAAATGAATTCCTGCTGGGCTTTTTCTAAAAAAAAAAAATTAGCTGTACCTAGAATCTGACTTGTAGCTATCCTGAATTTGTGCCTTGTAGTAACAAAGTGATCCAAAAAGTCTGTGTACTTCCTTACTCCCCAGCTTGTCATTAGGAATGCTAATGAAATATACCCCTTTAAGTGTTGACCTCAGGTGACACTAGGAGAAACGGGGGCAGATTTTACACAGGATGGTGGTGGGCGGTATGATATCAGGGGAAAAGGGAAATCAGCAACTTTCTGCTCCAGATTTCTGACTGGACTGCAAGCTAACGGGAAGTCTGGGGAGAAAGTAAGTAATGTGTGTGTGATGTTAAGACACACACACTTTAACTTATTGAGGATTCCTTGCCAGTCAACTGGGCCCTGCCTGACTTAGCAGCTGAAACTGCAGAGGTTTTAAAGGAGAGGCTGTCGGAGAAGGGAAGGAGAAAAAGCTGAAGAGAAACTGATAAAGGTAGATGACAAGTAGAGAAAGAAGCAAAAAAAAGGGATAGGCTATGAGGGAAGGAAAGGGGGGGGGGAGAGGAAATAGGGCAGGCTCCCCTGCTAGTTACTGATAATTGATATGCTGATTAATAACCCATAAAGTTCTGCAGTCCTTGAGTAGGAAGTGACATACATAAAAGTGTTCTGATGAGCAGTAGATAGACACAGAAGCACCCAACATGGGGGTTTTTTAGCACTTGACATAAATCTCTGAATGGTTTGCTCTTGGCTTACTCTATAATTTTTCTTTCTGTAAAGCAGTTATAAGAAACGCTTTAATCCTGTAAAAAATCTTTGCCTGCCAATCACATAACATGCCAGTTATCCTAGCATCCCACCTACTCCTCCACCAATTTAAGACTTTGGGGTTTTTTTAAGTGAGGCATAGTTGTTTCTGTACTGAACCACATTTGGTCAAGAGCCAGTTTGCGCACCCCTAGTCTGGGAGCATATCAAGTTGATAAAGGCAGTTTCAAAGCCATTACTGCTTGGGAAGCAGAGAGCTGTGACAGGTGCGTTCCTGTTTCTAAGCTTAAGTTGCTGCCAAAATGTTCATTACAATAGGGTACTTTATTCCTCCTAGAAGGGTACATCTGGTTTATTTCCTCATTCCCTCTGTGAACCTGAAGGGAACCCATAAATACACGATTCTGGATGGGCTATAAACAATGAAAATGTTTTCTTGGGTGCTTCTGGGCCAGCAGGAACAGAGGTATGGTAGGCCTTGAACTAGAATCCCTGGGGTTCTAAATATATGTACTTAACATCCATGCAGAATTCCTGTGGTAGCCGTGTACAGCTTCTCCTGGGTCTATGCAAGTTAAAGGATTGCTTATAAGTTCTTCGTGGGAACTATTTAACAAAATGAAAGGGCTGCCACAGGTTGAATTCCTGCTTGACCATTACATGATTTGTTCCATTCGGAGCTGCTTCCTGCATCTCTGAGCTGTGTCCTTGGCTATTTTACCCTGTCCATTCCGCCCCTCCCGGGGTTTGGAATTGTAATTTTGCTGAAAGTGACTGGCTTCACCTTGGCTTGTAGCAGTGCTCTCAAATGGGTTAGTTGCTTTAACTGCTAGCTAACTTTGGGGTTAGTTAGTACCCCAGAATGAGGACAGTGGGTGCTGTAGACAAAGGTTTCAACTTGGAGAAGGTAAACTTTGGGAACAGAAAGGATTATGCCACTGATGTGTTTCTTTCCTCAAATGTTTTTGGGACTGCAGCTGCCCATAGAATTTACTAAAACAATCAGGCAGTCTTTCCGGATTTCAATTGCTCATTGTATTAAGCATTGACCATTGCACATTTTGACCACTGGTAACACGTTTGATTGTTTCAATATGAATGTGCTGAAACATTTACATAGCTTATTTGCTCCTCTCTCCCCTGCCCCAGACAGATTTCCATATTGTATACATAAACTATGGATTGTCCACTGCAGATGGACATTAAGTGATAACTTCAGCAGCCTGGTCCCTTTGGGTCTTTGCCAAACTGGTTGGCTTAGGATCTGGTTGTTATTGAGTTCCTGCACAGTAAGTCTATGCAAGCCTGGACAATGATTCCAGGGAATGGTTTCTGCAGCATCTGTTTTAGAGGTTCATCATTTTCTGGGCTGCTTGCCATTTCATCTGTTGTAGCTGAGGGAACAGCACAAGGCTGAACTCACAGAGTTCCTATGGCAGGTTTTCACTCTTGCCATCTCTCGCTTGTCTAAATGCCTCCTTTAGATATTTTCTTGGGAAATCATGCCTAGTGTTTTGTTGTTGTTGTTGTTGTTGCTTTAAACTTCCAGTATAATTTGCATAGGCACTCAACATCTATGGCTCTCCTGGTTTAACGGATAACCCCACTAGATCTTGCAACGGCAGTTAGGTTACTTCTGTAGCAACCTGCAGTCTTTTAATCATTCACAGTGGGTGTAATATTTTTTTTTTCCAGTCATGGTGGCCTTGGTTCTATCAGGTCCTTGAGTATTTGCCTTAGTAATTTTTCATAATGGATACAAATGGGTATGACACATCCTGATTTGCCAGGGTGCTGTATCCATTTGTGGGTCTTCCAAGAACATGTCATAGCAATACTTGCAATTTCTTTAGATATGGAAGCATTTGTCAGTGTTGCACCCTCCGTCTCTTTCGTTTATTGGGATATTTGGTTACTATAGCAGAGTTTTGCCCAGTCATAGAAGCATGATACTGAGTGCAGTAAACAAAATTCCCAAGAAGTAAATGGCAAAAAGAAAAAGGAAACTTACTTTTATTCAAGTAGATTCAGTTGACATTCAGGTTGCAGTCAAATGAAGCGAGAGAAGCCTAATCTAAAGAGTATTTTCCCTATCACAAATGGCCCACTTGTCCAGCATCATGTGTATGGGACTATGAAGGCATTGTCGGGACCTGCAGAGAATCCCATGTTCCCTCTAAGCTGAGTGTGAGCTAGCTCACAGTTTTTTAGCCTGTGGCTCACACATTTTTGTCTTAGCTCAGGAAAAATGGCCCCAGAGCAAACTAATGTATGCAGTAGCTCACAGTTTCAATGCCAGTAGCTTATGAAGTAGAAGTTTTGCTCACAAGACTCCACAGCTTAGAGGGCGCATTGGCAGAGACATGTGTCTCCATAGAAGGCCATGTGTAAGGAGTGAGATGTGGGTCAGAAGGCAGCTCCCAGGTTAAGACAGAGAGGCATCCCATTCAAGGAGATAAGACATATATACACGTAAGAGTGAGTTCTCCCATGTCCAGGCATACTGAGTCATTCATTCAAACATCATAATCATTGACTCAAGCACCAAGCCGGGGAAATTGCTCCTAAGATCTTGATTACATGGTCTGATAAGTCTTGGTTGTCTAGTGTCTTAATGTTAGAGAGTGGCTTCTCTCCTGGAATTAATCATATTGTTATGTTTGTTCCCTCCCATGATGTAAAGCATTTTCCATCCAACACAGAACAAATGCATCATTGTCCTATTTACCTGTGAGGTGGATTATCTAGGAAGTGCAGCTGCATTTCAAATCTCAACTCTTTTCTTTTTCTTAGGCCTTTCCCAGTCTTCTAAATAATCTCCCCATAAGATCCTCACGTAACAGTAAGTTTCTTCAGATTTTGAAGGACAGACTTCAAAATAGCGTTTCAGGTTTTTAAGTACAGACTTTCTCCTCTTTTTCCACAAAGTTTTTCTAGGCCCTGATATATTAGGGGTCATGTACAGCAGACCAAAAACTCTTGCCTTTATTTTCCACACCAGTGTTATGATGTTGAAATCAGAGTATCTAAAATTGACTTGTATCTGTTTTTGGCTCTCCACCTCCCCTTATCTTTTTTCAGTTTTGAAATGTAAGCACCTTGGGCAAAAGGAAGGGAAGGAAGTCTTGACACTGGGTGAGACTTCCAGTTAGGGCTGCCAACCTCCAGGTGGTGGCTGGAGATCTCCTGCTATTACATCTGATCTCCAGATGACATAGTTCAGGTTACCTGGAGAAAATGGCTGCTTTGGAAGGTGGACTCTACGGCATTATACCGCACTGAAGTACCTCACTTCCCCAAATCTTGCCCTTTTCAGGCTCCACCCCCAAATTGCCAAGTATTTCCCTCCCTGGAGCTGGCAACTCAACTTCCAGTGCATCTGGTGGCAGTACCTAGACTGCAAATAAATCATAGAATCATAGAGTTGGAAGGGACTTCTATGCTCATTTTATCCAACCCCCTGCACAATGCAGGAAATTCACAAATACCTCCACCTAAATTCACAGGATCAGCATTGCTGTCAGATGGCCATCTAGCCTCTTTTTTAAAACCTCCAAGGAATGAGAGCCCACCACCTCCCAAGGAAGCCTGTTCCGCTGAGGAAATGCTCTGTCAGGAAGTTCTTCCTAATGTTGAGCCAGAAATGGCTTGCGTGGGAGCCAAAACTGTGTAGAGAAGCAAAAGTTGAGGTCTGGACAAGTTCTTTGTTTAAGAGTACATTAAAGCCACTTTTCCTCACCCATGGCTAGCTCAAAAGAAGCCTGCATAAATAATTCATATAATCATTAAATTGAGACACATTATGCAGTTCACTGCTCACAATTATCTTCAACAGACTAATTCCATATTCCAGGACAACCATCTAAAAATCAACAACACAAGTCAACCAGTTAATTAAAATCCCTTGTAAACAAGACCGACTTGCACAACCTGATGAAATAAGCAAGAGATGGGGCAGCGCAAACTTCCACCAACAGCTCTTTTCAGAGCCATCATTCACAAGGCCAGCTAACATCATTGGCTAAAGACTGACAGTTGGAAACCTTGCTGCCAAATGACTCCTCTGAGGGACACCAGTTTGACGATTTAGAAAAGTGTTATGCCACGTCTTCAATGAACATAATAAAAAACCAAAAACATTCCATGTTCTTTTTTTTAATTGGTCAAACAACAGATCACTGAGTACCTTCAAATAACAGTGCTTTATAAAATGGTCTTAAAAATCAAACCCTTAATTAAGGGTTAAGGAGAACAAAAACATTTTACCAACGTGCCAGGAAAGCCACAAGGGGAAGGGCATTCCATAAGCAGGGTGTCACTCTTGAAAATGCCTGGTCTCTAGTTGCCACCTACTTCACCTTTGAAGACCAGGAGGTGTGGTGGCATTTAGAGAATGACATATTTTGACCTCAGGCCTCTAAGCCTATTGGTGTCCTTAAAGAACAGGGACTTATTCTGCCATCTATGGCTGGGCAGGGTTTGGAGCCCAAGGTTATTCTTCTTGCTAAGCACTCAATCTAGAAAAGCTCCCTTCCTAACCCTCAACTTAAACTTGGGGGAAAGCAGCCCCAGCTGTTCTGGAGGCAGCCTCTGGAATTTTCCTGGCTTGGTCCTCATGGGGCCAAAAGTCAGCTTGTGTGGAAAACTGGCTAGTTGCTGAGTGCTGCCTCTTTTCTCAGTTGTATCTGTGCAAGCCTGCTGCCTTTGACATTTCTGGCAAGTTGGGGAGAATCTTGAAGGATTAGTGGTCTCGGCCCTGATCCATTTTGGCTGGTGCACAGCTGCCCCAGAATCTGGGAGGACAGCTGTTCTGGTGGTGGAGCCCCAGCATCAGGTCCCTCAAGGCTGGTCCCAAGAGCTGACATGTCAGAGTGTGAGGGGGCTGCTACAATTCAGAGGGTCTCCCTGACTCCCCTTCTCTCCCTCAGATGGCAATACTGGTTCCTCTTCTGAAGATTCCATGTCTCAGTTCATAAACTACCCAGCAGGAGCCATGACAGCTTGTGAGACAGATCTTAACTGGAGGACCGGACAGTATGGGTGAAGGCAGTCCTTCATATAACCTGACCCCAAGCCAGGGCCCCTCCCAGTTGCCATTCTGAAGGCAAATCTATGGCAGGAGGAGGCGAGGTTGTGGCAACAGGACTTGCTGGTAGCCTAACTTGCAGAAGAGGAACTGCCCTGGCTTTCTATCTCTTTTGCCTTCCTTTACAACTAATAGGGGGTGGAGCTCTAAGCAAGTCAGTGGGGGGCGGGGGGGAGAGAGGTAAATGAAGCTGACAAGGGACTGTCTTGCATTTGGCCTCCCAGCAGATTATTTTGAGACCAAGCTAGTCTTCCCAGCTTCAAGTCTCCAGGTGACTAAAATAGAATTTTATTACAGGAGTTTATTGCAACTGAAGCCACAATATTTCACAGTTTAGTTGTCAGGAACCTCAGTATATCACATAATTATTCCAGATTTATGATTCTCCCCAAATTAGATGCCTTATCTAAATGGAATGGTGTTTTTGTTCTGCTTCTTAGAAATGTCACACTTGTCTTGAGTCAGCTAATAATACTGCTGCTTTTTGTTGTACTTAGGATTAATCTTCCTATGAAGTTAATAAACTAAGTGTATTTTACTAGTTAGTAGACGTCCATTTTCTGTTCTGTGCCAGGACACAATTGCCAGTTTGAAATATCTTATTGCTAATAATCTGTGCTTTCTGTTCAGATTAATTGACTGTAATTGGTTCCAAAATAATATGGAGGTCAGAAAAAGAGAAAACAGAAATAAATATGCAAGCAGCAAAACCTCACTTCCTGTCCCCAGTTCTATTCTGCGAAGATTTCAACCATACAAGTCTGACTGCAATTTTTATCTATTCACTCCATCAGTGTTCCTCACACTAGTAAATCTATTAAAATAAGGAAGCCACCTCTTCTGAAACGTGCCCTGAAAGGGAAACAGAAAGGAAGATTCATGACAGGTTTTTCAATTTCACTTTCTATTTTGTTACCCCTAAAGATTCCACTCCCATTAACAAAAGCCCTAAGAGATTTCTATCATATTTTTCCCAGATAATTTCTTCATTACATAGAAAATATGGAGGATCCAGATAAGTATTTTAAAATGTAAACACTTCCATTCTTTTCGTTTTCTAACAAAAAGCTAAATGAAAATCAAAGTGGATTATTTTGTAATTGAGACAATCAAACCTTCCCCGCACAGATGTGTGTGGTGTATGTATGCATTTTTAAGTCTATCTATACTAGTGGGACTCACAACATCTGTATGCAGTAAATTCAATGTATTACTTGTGCATTGTTCAAAGAAACATTGTTTTTAGTTTGTTTCAGAACTTTAGCCTATCCAGTCCCTGAGTCTTTTTATTGTTATTATAGCAGAGGTCAAATAATTCTCTCCATATTCATTCTCTCTGTATCACTCATAAATCACCCAGCCATTGGAAAGGAAGGATTCAACTGGTTGACATTTCTACCATGCTTGAAGATATAAAGAGTTATGGTAGCAGAATGGAGAGACATTATAAATTGCTGAAGTGTTGATAGAACAAAGATAAAGGTTAATAGAACTATTAACACTGTGAAATGGCAGTCACTAAGGAGAGAGAGAAGGGACATGGACTTACAATTTATACAGTCTTTGCTAGGAAGTCCATTACAGTTAATCCATTATTAATTCTGGTGTGTCACCCATTGGCATACCAACACTAGGGAAAGACAATAGCCAATACCAGGGCTTTTTTTTAGCAAGAATGCCCAGAAACATAGTTCTGGCTGACTTGGTATCAGGAGGTGTGGCCTAATAAGCAAATGAGCTCCTGCTGGGCTTTTTCTTAAAAAAAGCCCTGTGTGAAACAATGGTGACATCATGAGGTGCGCCTAATATGAAAATGAGTTCTTGCTGGACTTTTTCTACACATAAAAGCCCTGGCCAATACGCTGGAGGGAGAAAGCTTAGAAATTCATGCAAGCCACAAGGAATCCACCATCAGCGTATTTTAAATTTTTGCTCAAAAAAGTGCCTCAGAATATGAGCCAGTGTGCTCTAGCAAT
Organism: Heteronotia binoei; assembly: GCF_032191835.1. Lineage (NCBI taxonomy): Eukaryota > Metazoa > Chordata > Lepidosauria > Squamata > Gekkonidae > Heteronotia > Heteronotia binoei. The sequence goes on from NC_083228.1 coordinate 36,001,869, forward strand.
TAGAATGCTGGACAGGGGAGATCTGGGTTCTTCAGATCCCTCAACCAGCCATGACATTCCTGTCTGACCTTGGGATGGTACGTTTTATCTAAGCTTAACAAGCTCCACAGGGTTGCTGGGAGGCTGAAATGAAGGAGAATCATGTATACTACCTCTGCTTCCAACTGCACAATCCTACAGTCACTTAAGCAGAAGTTAGTTGCATTGTGTTCAGTGGGGTTTATTTCCAGGTAAGCGTTCATTATGTTTCAGCCCTTGATGGGCAGAATGGAGCTGTAACAGATACACTGATTTACTTCACCAATAAATATATTATTTACCTTTTGTGGATTAATACCAGTTGTGATGGAAGATGGGCTTACCTTTCATGAGGGGGGTTGGATGAGGTGGTTCTTTGGTACTTTCCAGCTATGGAGTTCATTATTTTCTGGTTTAAATGGGAATTTTAAGATCTAGTATAGTAAGCCACCTTGAACCACAAGGAACAGTGGGGTATAAATGTTTTGACAATAACAACAATCTTCCAAAATTATTAAAAAGCTAATTAAAAATTACTTCAGAGGGTCAGCCATGTTATTCTCACACATTTTACACAGAAAGGAATTTTAGAGCAATTTAAGGATTAACAAATTTACTATGGTGTAAGCTTTTGTAGAGCCTATTTGTATTTAATTTAGATTTTTAAAAACTATGGCTTTTAAAGCATGCTTTGTAATCTATTGGCCTATGCAAAGTCCTGTAGTTAAGGATCAACACCAAAGCACAGGACAACAGAATTACATGCAAATACCTTCTGACTTACATTATGGAATCGGAAATATCTACCAGCCATCTCCTTTTTATAAGATCAGGCAGTAGAACAGAAATGACACAGGATGAACATTTATAAATATCTTTCTGGTGCTGAGTTGTATAGAAATAGGTTGCCCCCAAGTGGAATATATCAACACAGCATCTTAAAACAGTATTTTTAAAAGCCACTGAATCTTTTCTTTCACAGCTCTTATTTTCTATACTTGGTGTAAATAATGTTCAATATAGAATCAAAGCACTTGACAGCAAAATGCAGACCCTCTTTAAAACATGTATCATGGGATTTATTTTTTCACTCCTACTTAAATGAGAGAGGGGGAGGAACCCAGGCTAAATTTTCTACTAACATTACTGGAGAGGCAGTTGTTGTTGATTCTCCCTCCCCACTGAACCCTCCTCTCTCCCCTGCCCCCAGCCCTCGGTGTTTCCTCTGGGTTCCCCAACCACCAGGAGCAGCATTTTGTGGAGATCAGTGGGAGGGGGGAAAGCAGGGAAGTTCATTCCACTGATGGAAAATATAGTCTGGATCCAATTCCTGGGAATTTCATGAGAGTCAAAGTGTGTAGCATCCATTTACACTTCTCCTTTGTTTCAGTGCATTGCTTCAGAGCCCATTTAACGTGAAGATCTACAAAGAAAAACAGTACCACACAGAGCTGGCAGAGAGATCTTCCAAAAGCCCATTGCCCACCACAATGATCAGTTGTTGCAAAAGTTCGGTTCTCTAGTGCCTATTGTTTAAGATGATTTATAAATAATTGCTGGTGCTACCAAGACCCAACGTGAGATGGATTGACTCAGAGAAGGAAGCCCTGAGTCTCAGGATGCAAGATCTGAACAAGTCCATTGCCAGGACATTGTGGAGGCCATTAATTCATAGGCCAGATTCATAGGTCACCATAGGCCAGAAGTGTCTTGACAGCATTTAACATGCACAACACAAGCCTTACTGACTGGAGTAACAGACTTGCTAGGTATTTCCCCAGATGACAGACCTCTAACATTTGCCTATGTATTTTGTTCAAGATTATTTGACGGGTTTGAAAATTAGACCTTTTTAATGCCACCTCTAAAAGCTGGGTCTTGAAGACTACTCCAGTGTAGTCACCAGTGGTGGTAGTGGGAAGTTCTGCTGAGTCACAGCTGATTCAGGGCAACCCTGCAGGGTTTTTAAGGCAAGAGAGGTTCAGAGAAGAAGAAGAAGACTGCAGATTTATACCCCACCCTTCTCTCTGAATCAAAGTCTCAGAGCAGCTTACAATCTCCTACATCTTCTCCCCCCACAACAGACACCCTGTGAAGTAGGTGGGGCTGAGAGGGCTCACACAGCAGCTGCCCTTTCAAGGACAACCCCTGCCAGAGCTATGGCTAACCCAAGGCCATTCCAGCAGGTGCAAGTGGAGGAGTGGGGAATCAAACCCAGTTCTCCCAGATAAGAGTCCGTGCACTTAACCACTACACCAAACTGGCTTGCCACAACCTGCCTCTGCATCAGGACCCTGGTATTTCTTGGAGGTCCCATCCAAATACTAGGCAGGCCAGACCCTGCTTAGCTTCCAAGATCTGATAAGACAGAGCTAGCCTGAGCTATCCATAGCCACCAGTACTCCAGCCAAACTCATTTCAAGCCACACAAACAACAAAATGCAGCAGTGTGCCACTTTCTCCTTGCACTGGAATCAGAATCAGCCCAGGAACTGTCAAAGCAGTCAGGGTATAAAGTCTAAATATGGAACAACCTACACAGGGTTTGGGGATTTGTCTTCCCATGCTGAGGAAGCAGGATTTCCAGTAACAGCCAGGAATATATGTTTATACTTAGCAGGATGCATACAGGAAGGTGTATTTGCAGAATCACTAATAGAAATTGTGGCATTCTTCCAGCAGGGTGTGTTGAAACTGTTTGAGAACAGCTCATGGCGATGTCACATCAAAATTCCTGGCGTTAGAGATCTTTTAAACAAGAGCGCTCCACCCCTGGCAATAGCAAGCGGATTGTAATATTGCTGTCCTATTTCAGAAGGGTGATACCACATGGAACACATAATCTTTCCAGTCCCTTCAACAGCTCCAGTGATTGGATGTCTACCATCCCTTTATGGTCTGGAAGCATCCTACACAGAGTGGGACTCAGTAATATGGTACTTTTTTTCTACCTGATACTTCTGCCCCCTCCTCCCGCTTTTCTTCTAAGGAGCTCAGGACAGAGTACATGCCCCTCCCTTCTCCATTTAATTCTCATGACAAGCCTGTGAAGTAGGTAGGCTGAGAACAGCCTAACATCACCCAGCAAGCTTTGAGGTAGGATGAGGATTTTGAAACTGGTTCTCTCATATCCTGGTCCGATATTCTAGCTGCTATACTGATAGAGTACTATAAGCAGATGTGCACAACATTGAACAAAACTGGAGGTGGGAACAGACTCCCACTTTGTAGGCTTGGGGAAGATTATTTTGGCATCATCCTCTCTCCCATATTGCTGTTGTAAGAGGTTACCCAACACACCTACTGGTTGAGCCAGTCCTGCCAGTGGAATTGGTAGTAAGCACTCTGTTCTTGCAGGTTGTTTGTTTATGTATTGAGCACATTTCTATTCTAGCCTTCTTCCAAGGAGCTCAGAATGGTACACAATTTATTTTGATCATCACATCAACCCTGTGAAATAGGATAAGCTGAGCAAGTGTGATCAGTTTAAGCAGGGCTTTTTTTGTAGCAGGAACTCCTTTGCATACACCCCTGATGTAGCCAATCCTCCAAGTACAGGGCCTTTTAGTACAGGACCTACTGTAAGCACCAGGAGTATTGGCTACATCAGGGGTGTGTGGCCTAATATGCAAAGGAGTTCCTGTTACAACAAAAGCCCTGTGTTTAAGGTCACTTCACACGCCCCTTGACAGAACAGGAATTTGAGCTATGGCCTCTCTGGTCCTAGCTTAATGCTCTAACCACTCTGCCACTCTAGAATTCTCACACTGCCTGGCTGCCATGTATCAACTGAGGGCTCTGTTTAAAAGTGAAACCAGCTTGCAAGGAATGTCGCAGTAACATTTTCTTGCCTGCCCACAGTCACATTTAAATTGGGACCCAGTGGGACAAGTAGGCATTCCTTTTTTCCTGGCTTAAGAGTAGTTTGGTGGACTCTTCAGACATATTTTTAAATTTTATTCAAATTTAATGTTCTATTCTTAATGTTCATAAATAAATTAAATAACATACATTAAAATATATGGAATTCCTTGGATATTTACTATTCCCTATTGGTTTATATATGATGCCTCTCGGCAAGACAATCACCTTTGCCTATTTTTAATTTCCAAAAGAGTAACAGGCATTGGATGAGTGCGGGCTGAGCTTATCATGCTCTGGCAGATCAGGGCGGAAATAACAGAAAAAATAGTCCATAGTTTCTATTTACTCTTAAGGCAAAAATGAGTTTTGTGGCCCCTTAAAGCCAATTTATTATGGTATAAGCATTCATGGACTAAAGCCCACTTCATCTGGTGCATGAAATGTGTGTGTGTGCATGTGTCACATTTAGACAAAGCCTTCACTGTTGCTCTACCTGGGGTTTCTGAGATACACAAACAAAGTAACAATAGGCACAACAACAGGTACAGAGGCCACATCTACAAACCAGTCCTGAGTCAGAGATCAAAGGTCCAGTCCAAGAGTCAAGGAAAGGAGGGTCAAGGGCTCAAGGGTGCTGGGGAACAGGTGCGGGATACAGGGTCTGGATCCTGGACTATAGGAGCAAGCACAGGTTACCAGCATCAAGGTACAAAGCAGCAAGTCAGGGTAGAGCTCTGTTTGCTATGCAGGTCAGCTCATAGAGGGGTGAAAAGCAAGATTGCTTCCACACCAAGCCTTGCTCAGAGTGTTCCTTTTATCTGCCTCTTTTGCTGATTCATCCCCCAAGGCCCAGGTGTCACTCCTTACAGTTGCATTCACCTTCCTACAGATGCAGGTCTTTTACTGTTTCCCTATCAGCCTGTCAGTTCTGGTCATGTAAGGACTTCACTCCAGGAATTAATACTGATTGTTGCTGAGCAATCAGGTAAGCATTTCATCTTATCTCTAGAGTTGTCAAGCACTCTCTCCTCCATCTATGCTCTGCTGGTTCATGAGAGGCCTACGGAGATGGAAATACCGGCCTCTGTGGTGTTTCTTATCCTGGAAGACTGAGCAGCCTGGCCATGACTGGAAAGCATTCTCACTTCCTGATGCTTCCCCTGTTGGGTCTGCTGCTAAACTCAGCTGCTCAGGTGGGGATTCCATTGGTGCAGGGCCTGATTCTTCAGATTCCTCCTCTGAGGAGATGGCAGCTGGCTGGCCCATGACAGCATGTGTGTACACATACAGATATACAAGAAAAATGTAAACAGTGAGGTCTATCTGTCAAATTTTAAGCAGTTCATCACATTAATCGCTGTATATTCTGTATTAGTGAGAAAGGGAGGGACGGTGGCTCAGTGGTAGAGCATTTATTTATTTATTTAATGCAATTTATAGTCTGCCCTATCCCTATCCCAGGGAAGGGTTCAGGGCGGATCACAACATTCAAAAAATAGTATAAAAACAACAGTTAAAACCAGAGCAATGTAAACAATTTGACAAATCATAACAAAGTTTCAAATGGCAGCTCAGTTGGTCACATATTATATGAACCAAAGATAGTAAATAAAATAAATTTATATTACAGCAGAGGTGGATCGCCACATACGGCCGGTCAGTGGAATAGGAAGCCCTATGGTAAGCACGGTAAGCAGAAGGTCCCAGGTTCAATCCCCAGCATCTCCAACTAAAAAGGGTCCAGGCAACTAGGCGTGAAAAACCTCAGCTTGAGACCCTGGAGGGCCACTGCCAGTCTGAGGAGACAACACTGATTTTGATGGACTGAGGGTCTGATTCAATATAAGGCAGCTTCATATGTTCATATATGTTCAGCACTATTCTTATCCTTGCAATCCAGCTTCATTGCATTGTTTGTCTTATATTGTCCTTATTTGCAATGCTTTTAATTGTGAAATCCATCTTGAGTCTCAGTGAGAAACTAAATAAGTGAATACACAAAGATAATCAAAAAAGTGATAGCTGGTAACAACGCAATCTTGCCCGTTCTGCAAGTGCTAGCAGGAAAAGCAAGCCGAGCCTATGATTTGGTTTTAATATGGTATGAATGTTAAAAAGTAGTTGTGAAGACAATCTCTACAGCTCTTGATCTTTGTGCACCCTCACATTCATACAAGTACATACAATTTTTAATATAGAGTGACCATTTTGGCATGTATGTGTGTGTGTGCACACACACCCATGCTGGGAAGTGATCTTTTTCTGCAATAATTTTATGGGAATACATATAAATAAATAGCCACCTAGAGCCAAGAGCAAGGCAGGGTATAAGCATTTTACTAAATCAATCAATCACACACTTCTTCCTGTTCTTTCTAACTTGTATTTTCTTGTTTCATATTTGACTTAGAATTGTGTGTGTCATTGTATTATTTGAGGCACCTTTGGAAGATTGGTGCACAGTATAATTTTTTTTTGTGGGGGGTACCCATACAAACATACATATAAGACTGTTTGCCTATTGATACTCACCCTCTTTTTATGCTGGCCAAGTGGCTTCTCAGTTATGATAAAAACATTGTGCAGTCTCAAAAATTAGATAACAGTAATCAAAATAACATTAGCTACCAAAAACATTTACCAGTGTTTGTTTGTTTAGTGCATTTGTCCAACCTTTCCCTCAAGGAGCTCAGGCCATTAGTTCCCTCCTCCTCTATTTTACCTTCACAACAATTTTGTGAGGTAGGTTAGGCAGAAAGAGAAAGACTGATCCAGGCTTACACAGTAAATTACATGACAAGCAATGATTTGCGCTTGAATCTCTCTGGTCCTAATCTACATAATACAGCCAGGGCTGTAGCTTAAAAATCCTAGATATGGGCCTGAGTTCAGCACACTGGCATCTACGGTAATGTTTCCATCAAACTGTATGCAATGCCTGTGCAAATAAAAAGCCCTGGATTTTCTACCTGCTGCAATATAAACTTTGTTGTATTCTATTACTGCTAGGCCCTAGGAGAGGCTTCCCATCCCCACCCCCTCCCTTGGTAGTGGCGGCAAGAAGCTCCTCCCTCCCAGGGCTGAAGCCCAGGCAGGAAGAGGCGGAGCGGTGGCAGGGAGGAGCCCAGAGTGGCGAGCTTACGCCAAGCAGCATATTGTTGCAACTTTGCAGATCTAGAAACTGCCCTCCGAGACTGTTTGGTGTGCGGTTTGCTAGACATGAAGGTACAATGGTGGCTATTTGCAAAAGAAAAAAGAGTGCACATTCAAAATAGCTCTTGAAGAGGCCATAGCAGCCGAAGCTGCTGACCAGTCCACCCAGGAGGTCTGCCAGATGTGCAGTCCTATACTGACATCTAATTCTGAGGCTGTTCACCAAGAAAGCCTAGAGGAAGAGTCAGGGGAAGGTGATTTTGTTACGTCGCCAGAACATGCATCGTTTTTTAGTAGAATAGATTAATAGTTTTTTATTAGCCGAAGGCCATCACTTTCTTAGTAACAATTCAGAATTACAAAAACTGAACAGCCAGGCACACTAACAGTATTAAAAACAAACACTGAGCCAGCTACATATCACAGAGCAATGATGAATGTTTAAAAATTTAGTCGATAAATCTATCCTAAAAAGACATAGTTATTCAGTCAGCAAACTTCAGTATGCACTTTAAAATATATCCAAACAATCAGTAAAATTATAGCAGTATAGTTTATATAATATAAAATACATAGAATTCAATTGCCATATATTATTATGGGATACTATTTGTCTAGGGTTAGCCATATCTAACCACATTTTCCTCCTATTAATAGAAAACCAGCAATATTTTGCCACTTTAAAGGTAATTTCCCTGTTTCTATTGGCTAATATTACTAACAAATAACCTCTTCTATCTTCAAGATGTATTTATAGTTCGGATTTTGACCTGCCCATGCTGAACTTCATTTGCCATGTTGACGCCTACTTTGCCAGCCTTGATAGATCCCTCCTTACAATCCTCCCTGGTTCTCATCACCCTGAACAGCTTAGCATCATCTGTAAACTTAGACACTTCACTGCTTACTCCCAACTTCAAATCATTAATGAACAAGTTAAAAAACATTGGACCTAGTACCAAGCCCTGTGGTACCACACTGCTTACCATCTTCCACTGTGAAAACAGCTCATTTATACTTACTCTCTGTTTCCTGTCAAATAACAGTTTTAAATTCACAAGAAGAGGAAGAGAGTTGGTTGTTACACCCCACTTTTCTCTATCCAAAGGGGTCTCAAAGCAGTTTACAATCACCTTCCCTTTCTCTCCCCACAACAGAAACCCTGTGAGGTAGATGGTGCTGAGAGCTCTGAGTGAACAGTGACTGACCCAAGGTCACTCAGCAGGCTTCATGTTGGGGAGTGTGTAATTGAACCTGGTTCTCCAGATTAGAGTCTGCTACACTTAACCAATACATCATGCTGATTCTGACTTGCCCTGTTATCCCATGACTGTTGAGTTTACTTTGTAGCCTTTGGTTAGGAACGTTATCAAAAGCTTTCTAAAAGCCTAGGTAAACAGGGTCACATGCTTGTTCACCCCCTCAAAGAACTCAAAAAGGTTAGCGAGACAAGATCTTCCCTTACAGAGCCCATACTGATTCTTCCTAAATAGCCTTTGTTCATTAATGTGCTACTAATTCTACCTTTATTAACGGATTCCACCAATTTCCCACTATTTCCACTCATAGCATTTTTGAAAATGAATCCATTTCTCTTAGATTTTCAAATTTACTGTATACCCTTTCTGCCATACAGAGCCACTCCCCCTCCGACCCTTCCCTCCCTATCCTCCCACAATTATTTACATAAATCCATGGGCTTAGAAGCATCTAACTCTGTTTAGGACTGTAACTTTAACTGGGCTAATGTAAGGCGCAAGGATGTTTTTATCAGCTAGAGAGAGATGGTGATATAGCAGATAGTGTGCTGGACTTGGATAATCACAGTCCAATCACCATCTCTCACAATAATGTTTCTCTAAGTAGGGCCAGAGGAGAGAATGATTAGGATAACAATTAAGTAAGTACAACTTATGTTATTGGTGATGATGCAGAATATTGATTAAGGCGAGTATCTTCGTGCTGAAGGCTTTGACGCTTGCAAGTGTGCTGCCGAAGGCAACTGATCCATTTGTGTTTCTATCCAGTTTTACCAAACCCTCTTTTGGATGGTGTAGTTGTAACAACATGAATAATTCTTTGCTCATGTATAGCATATCTGATTACTGCTTTTGGCACACCCTTTTATAGTCTACATATGCTTAACAATAATTATAATAGTAAATGCAATAATCTGTATTGACTTCATCCACTTGCCTCTCTTTTTAACACGGCAATCTAAATGACCTTGCATTACTCCGAGGAATTATGGTCTAGTGAAGTTCACATGGTTTCACATCATTTGTGCTCAAATCCATGCTTCCCTTTCCTATTCAGAGGCACAGGAAAAGAAATGTGATGATCTGTTCATTATTTTATGAACACAAAGATTACCACAGCCATAGACTGAACGGGAAAGGGATCGTGACTCAGAGCCGCATGGACTCACATCAGATGATCATAACTTTCTTTCTGCCAGAGCTGTTACTTTTGCTTTGCTGATGCAGCAGCTTCTTCAGGGTGCACAGAAGTAGTATTTTGGGGGATGTTTCCTGTTTCTTCCTACCATGCTTTGTTTTCTTGCCTGTTGCATATGTGCTTAGAATTGTATCTATAAGCTGGAGTTCTTGCCTGGCTCACTGGGGCCTGAAGGACAGCGCTTGGGGGACTCAGGAACAATAGGCAGCAGGATCCAAATCCTGCTGCCCTGCTCCAATCAAGAGCCCCCGACTGGTTTGAATGGTCCGGTCACAGGCAGTGTGGGAACTTTGGGTGTGTATACATAAGGGGCCCTACGGCCCTATTGTTCAGTCTTCGTAGTTAGCGCTATACCATGCTGTATTCAATAAAAGAGCTATGTTCACTACAACCTCGCCTCATTAATGTATAGAACTCACTATATTATATTGCCCATTGCAGTAATTGGCTGAGTGCTTTTTTTTTTTTTAACTTTCTGATGAGACGTGTTAAATCAAAGCTAAAAAGGGAGAGCCCTGATCTGGATAATCCAGGCAAACCAGATCTTGTCAGATCTCAGAACTTAAGTGGGGTCAACCCTGACAAATATTTAGATGGGAGACCTCCAGAGAATACCAGGATCAGGAGGCAGAGGCAGGCTATCAAGCCACTTCTCTAAATGACCTCCATGTCCTAGTAGGAGTCACCAGAGGTTGCCATTACTTCCCAGCATGTGCGCACGCACACACACACATGCAACGGAAAAAAAATCTAAAAAGGGAACTGCAATGTAGTTTTCCCCGTGATGTTGCAAGGGGCAAGGTGTTTCCTTTTAAAACCAGTTCCTCTTCCTTCAGTACAGTCTCTGAGTATTTCCAAATAATATTAGTTCTGTGGACCACAGTTCCCATGTTATGCATTAGGAAGAAAGTACATTTGACTAGTAGCCATGGCTCATTAAAACATGTATGTCTACGATACGTTTATTTATTTATTTGTATTACTTTAGATTTCTATCCCGCCATCTCCACAAGATGAAAAACATGAATTTGTTCTTGACTATGGAACGTCATAGTTCCCTAAGCCTGCTTCGGCGGGGAGGGCAGGATATAAATCACTCAGCTAAACTAAACCATTGTGCAGTATTTTGATTTTAACCTAACTTTATACACTTGCTGATATATGCTATATGTAGAAAGTGGGTTGATGAACGCCTTAAAAGTGTAAGGCTTAGCAACTTCTAGGTGGGGTCTGGAGGCCACCTAGAATTACAACTGATCTCCCAGTTACATAGATCAGTTCCTCCGGAGAGAAAGACTACTTTGAAGGGTGGACACTATGCAGGACTTTTTTTTCTGGAAAAAGAGGTGCCAGAACTCTCAAGAGGGAAGTGAAGAAGAAACACATCAGTGCCCCTCATGAACTTTTAAACATTTTTTGAGAACTTTCTTTCTACAAATATGTTCCAGAACTCCTTTCTGCTGTATTCCGCTCCAGGAAAAAAACCCTGAATCTATGGCTTTAAACTCCACTGAGGTCCTTCTCCTCCCCAAACCCCACCTTTCTTAAGCTCCACCCTCAAATCCCAAATCCCAACATCATTTTTAGCTCACATACATTACACATACAAACAGCAAATTAAATGTAAGAAGCAACACACTGATAGACAACGGGTCTCTTTAGGAATTAAGCATATAATGACATTACTTGATAACAAATAATCTGAGGCACTAAAATATAGGTATGTACCACCAATTTTTATGCATGTTGAAAAGTTCCAGAGAAACCAGTGCTGCTTGGGTTTGTTCCCTTTGTAAGCAGCACTAGAAGCTTATGGGTCTTGTAATATTTGGTTTATTTAAATATTGTTAGATTTTTATTCCATTTCAGGGCAATGTACTTCCTCTGTTTTATTCTCATAAGAACCCTATGAATCTGAGCATGACTGACCAACTGTCTCAGATTCACTCACCAAGGACCTGTGAAGCTAAATACTCAGGATATAACTGAGTCTAAAACCAAAGTGAACTTTATTTGTTGCGTTTAGTTTGAACCTAATTTTGGATTGACTGGATTGACCTCTCCGTAGACCTTTGTACTCCAAGGAAAGGCATTTCCTGAGGTAAGAATTGTCGTACTGCTATTTTTTACTCTTTGGATTTTGAATCATTATTCTATGTGCTATCTTTGGCAACACAAATCGCTGAGCAATATGTGTAATTTTCTAAAACTCATAATGTGTCTCTAAATCAATTATTCTAAAATGCCAGGGATGGTTCCAAGGAGGCGTGATTACACTGTTCACTAATCTGTTGGGCAAGTTGATACCAAACCAATTTGGTTTCTGCTGGCTCTTTGCCTACTAAGGAACCTCAGAGACAATCTCTTGAGGAAACTGGAAAAGTAGTGAGTAGGTGCTTCTACATTACGTCTACGATTTATGAAGTATCATTGAGAGAATGTTAACCTTTTCCTCCGCATCCTCTTCCAAGACTTTTGTATTGAAGTTGAATTGTTTTAGAATTGTACTTAACCTGATTTTTAAAATTGTATTTCATTGTGTCGTGAAACCACCTTGGGGGCTTTTTAGTTGAAAGGCCATCTAAAAACAAGCTAAACAAAGTTCATGGCAATTCCATTAGTTCTCCTGAGCAGAAAAAAGACAAGTCAACCTATCTAATTACAGACCTAGTTGCATCTTTGAAAGGGTGTTTTAAATTGTAGAAGGATATAAATACTGGTAAATCAATCAACTGGTACTGCCGCCCTAATCTTCAAAGCAGTTGACCTGGAGAATCCTAATCATGGACCTTTTGTCTTTGTTCCTCAGTATTGTTTCCCTAGGGTGAAACCTTGGCAGTCATTTCATTTTTATAATTTAATTTTTTAAAAGAACATATCCCAGTGGATTTAGTGTAGATGTGTAGAGAAACTAGGAGCAATATCCAGGCAACACTATAAAAACAAATGCTCATCTATGTTGAACATATGAAGCGGCCTTATATTGAATCAGACCTTTGGTCCATCAAAGTCAGTATTGTCTTCTCAGACTGGCAGCAGCTCTCCAGGGTCTCAAGCTGAGGTTTTTTCACACCTATTTGCCTGGACCCTTTTTTGGAGATGCCAGGGATTGAACCTGGGACCTTCTGCTTCCCAAGCAGATGCTCTACCATTGAGCCACTGTCCCTCCCCCTGTTCAACCCATGTGTGTGAGGGTGTCTAGCACACTCCTGAGTCTTGCAGAAGATTTTCACAGAGTGGCTGGAACTGAAGACCATCTGTCTCAGCTGACTCATGGGCTGGATTCAGATGGCCAGTTTGAGTTGACATAGGCATTTCCCCCAGGCGGATCAAAAAGTCAAGGTCAGACGCAAACAGCTGCCACCCTTTCTGCCCTTACACTCACTCCGTTCTCTGACGTCTCTGAAACACATCAAATAGCTACCAGTTGAGAAGTGGTAGCAAAGTCTTCTGCCACACTTCTCCCACGTTTCCTGGCAGCTGATTGCACGAGCTCGCAAACAAGGCAGATTGGTGGTGTGAATCCACCAATCTGCTCAGGTGCTCACCGGCATTCTTTTTTAAGAGGAAAAAACACAAAGGGGGATGGTATGCAACAACTGTGTGAATGCACCATTGTGCCCTCCCCACACACACATACACAATATATGGGCAGCTTGTGCAAGAGTGTCCAATTAGGATTTGTCTGCTCCATTTTGGGGAGGCACAATTTGCGATGCCTCCTGTGCACATGGAGCTCCCCGTCTGTATCTAGCCACAGAGTTGCAAACTGCTACAAAATTGTCATAAATAAGGTGTTGTCAATGCAGGGACACAGTATGGCACACCCAATACACTCTAAACAAACTTCAGATCTCCCCACAAAGGACAGAAAACCACCTTACCCAAGTTAGGAAGGTGGGTTCTATTATAGACTTTGTCCAAACATGTCCTTTTTTCCTATGTGAGAAATATTTGTCCTGTTGCTTGATTATTTCCTTGATTTAAACCCTGCTTTGTGAACAGATTGGCTTGCAATGTGGTTTACAGCAAAAATCCATTTTTGTTATTGTTGAGTTCGGGGTTGTTTTGGTTAAAAGTTGTTGTGATTCATTGTTCTGCTGGGATTTTTCCCTACATGATACATGAGGTTCCATGGAATACTGCAATAATTTACTGAGAACTGGTCCAACATGGAGAACCAGTCCTTTGTGCCCTCTTTCTACCTGCTGGTGGCTTTGATAGCTGGAAATGTCTTACCCCAGTGACTAGGTCTTCCAACTTGGAAGAATGCCCCATCAAATTAAGTTACTTGAATAGGACAAATTATTTTCCTCAGGAGAGACCCCCAGTACAATCCTTAAGAATGCTTTACTCATTATTAAGCTCTACTAAGTAGACTAGAGTAGGATTCTGAGTATACCTGCTTAGACGAGGTGTGGCACCATTGTGAAGACCACACAGAACATTACATGGCTGAACATTCAAAACACAGTACTCCACCTACAGATTGGGGTGGTGAAATCCTGGAGAGACTACACTAACTCTGTAACAAACACTTCGTATAATTTGGCTAGGCCTAAAAATGTCTATTGATCCATAATTGAGTCTTTAATAGCACAAAGTATACAGATATTAGCTGCCTCATTTGCACAATGCTAATAAATTTTATTTATTTTCTTCATTTATAGCCCTACCTTTCTCACCAATTGGGACTCAAAGGAGTTTGCACTATTCTCCTCTCTTTGATTTTATTTTCACCACCCTGTGAGGTACGTTAGGCTGAGGGCATGTAACCTGCCAAAAGTCACCCATCAAGATCCATTTCATCTTAAAATTCTCATTGTCTGTAAATAAGGCAGGACCCTTTTGGACTCTTAAACCTCTTGGAATATGTCTCACTTTACAATAGTCAGTGAGAGAATGGCATGCAGAAGTAATTGTGTTTCCTTGTTCTTCAAAAATAGTAGTTGTGCCCAATCAACATTTTTATCACCAAATCGTTCCTCTAACATGGTAAAATTATACAGAATCTGTTCTTTATCTGCATCAATGAACATGAATTGATTGCTCCACTGAGCCATCCCAAAACAATAGACAAGCAACACAGGGGAACGCAGTGTACAGAATACAAAATTATAACAAACTACTGTGTAAAACTCTATTATTACATATATATTTTATAAGCTAATATGAATTTTATACAATTACACACTCACCCACATAAATCAGGGTGTGTGGCCTAATATGCGTTCCTGTGAGTTCCTGCTCAAAAAAAGCCCTAGTTATTAGTTATAATGTTGTTGTAACTAATGAGCTATTTATAAATACTGACAACTTCTGAGAACTTCTTACCAAACTTTTTGAGTTTGAAGAATATTTGGCTCCTTGTTAAACTGGGATTTGTTTCATATTAGATATTTGCGGTAAATGGAATATTTAAGTTGTGATAACAGTTTGCCCTTAAATCATTATTTACTTGCAGAAGGCTCCACATAATTATGTGTATCTTTTGCATATATTTGTAACCAGCTCCAGACTCAAGCTTCTTGCGCGTAGATGAAAATGTTACTCTGATAAAGACCAGAAAGAAGAATCAACTTAGGAATCTTGTCAGTTTGATAACTGCAAGCGGTAACTTTCACTTGAAGATTATTTACAAGCTGCATCTTTATTTTGCTCTTTGTTGTCTTTGGCTTGGACAATAAGTTTTTTGTGAGTTTATTTCCGCTTGCAAGGTAATATTACAATCACATGAATCACATATTGTTTTAACTTGCTCTATATGTGGCTGGCATTGAACTTGACACAGAAACTGCAGCTAGTGCAAAATGCAGAGGCATGGGTGCCAACAGTGATGCCTGTGTGGGTTCACATTCAGACAGCACTTTGCCAACTGCACTGGCTGCCTATAGAGTACAGGATCCAGTTCATGATTCTAGTGCAGACTTTCAAAGCTCTATGTGACCAGGGACCTGCATATCTCAGGAGCCGTCTCTCCCCATATGTGCCTCATAGAGCAGGGGTCCCCAACCCCTGGGCCGTGGCCCAGTACCGGACCGTGGCCTGTTAACAACCAGGCCATGAGTTGTATAATTATTTCATTATATATTACAATGTAGTAATAATAAGAAGACAATGACGACATTGGATTTATATCCTGCCCTCCAATTTCAGAGTCTCAGAGTGGCTCACAATCTCCTTTACCTTCCTCCCCCACAACAGACACCCTGTGAGGTGGGTGGGGCTGAGAGGACTCTCCCAGAAGCTGCCCTTTTAAGGACAGCTCTGGGAGAACTATGGCTGACCCAAGGCCATTCCAGCAGCTGCAAGTGGGGGAGTGGGGAATCAAACCTGGTTCTCCCAGAGTCCGCACACTTAATCATTACACCAAACTAATAGAAATAAAGTGCACAATTGTAAAACCTCAAAACCATCCCATCCCCCGGTCCTTGGAAAAATTGTCTTCCACAAAACCGGTCCCTGGTGCCAAAAAGGTTGGGGAGCACTGTCGTAGAGCCTTGCACTCAATTAATCAACATCTTCTGGTTGTCCCTGGCCCAAAGGACATTCAACTAATCTCAACCAGGGCCAGCCCAGGCCCCAGCCTGATGGAACGAGCTCCCAATTGAGACCAAGGTCCTGCAGGATCTATTACAATTCCGCAGGCCCTGCAAGGCGGTGCTGATCTGCCGGGCTTTTAGTTGAGAACAGCAAAACCTAGGAAATCACAGTGTATAAGCCTAAGCGACCACAAGAACTGCACTGTGTGAAATTATTGATAATAAACTTGAACTTATATACCTGTATGGTGTCTTCTTTATTTATAAGTGCCTTGTTACATAATAATTCTGAAATACTCCACATGTAATACACAAACACTCACTCAAATAATACACAATGGTATAGTCCACAATATGCACCACAAAAGTCTGATAGCCTTAAAGCAGACTCTTGAGTTATTGCTAGTAGTTCAATTCAGACCAAAGTTCAAAACATGCTTCCTAGGCTGAGTTGCAGGTTTCAACAGGTCACCTTCCTTTCTAGATGGAACCACTGCTCATAAAGTTATTCACACACACAAAGTTGTCCCAGTGTTAATGCCAGTTCTCTGCAAGTGCAAGCTTATAATCAATACTTTTACACAGTACTGTTCTTGGGGCTTTTAGGTGAGGCAGTGGGCATCCAAAGTCTTCCTGCCCTTGGCCTCACCTACTGGTAGCCCTGGCAAGCACTGCTACCAAGGCAATGTCTTATGTTGGTTTCTCATTATCACTTCAGTTTGAATGTTCTGATTGTATATGATAAATGTGATACTGTTTTATCGCCACAATTTATCTGACCTCATAACCCACCCTGAGCCCACTTGCAGAGAGGGCAGGATATAAATTGAATAAATAAATAAATTCTAACTTTATTAATAAATAAATTCTCTAACTTTGTTAATATTGGCATGTACAAAATATAAGACAATTCCTGTCGGTATATAATTGTATAACATTCATCTCTCTCTCTCTCTCTCTCTCTCTCTCTCTCTCTCTCTCTCTCTCTCTCTCTCTCTCTCTCTAAAATAGAGTTTTACACAATGGTTTGTTATAATCTTGTATTCTGTACACAAAGGTCACCCAGTAAGCTTCCATAGCACAGTGGGGATTCAAAATAAATCCCCATAACAGCTCTATGAGTTTGGTTTGGCTGACAGAATGACTGCCCCAAGGTCCTCCAGTGAGCTTTATGGCATAAGGAGGATATGATGATGGGTTACCCAGGCCCTAAATCAACTCTCTAGCCACTACATCTCATTGGCTTAATGTTACATTTCCCCCAAAATGAAGCCTTGCCTTATTTTGGAATCTAAATTTTAGCAGATATCCTAGATCAGCAGATTGCACTACAGAGCAGGACTTGTAAAGCCAACCTCCCACCCATAACCTCTTTAAAATATCATGAAATCAATGTTGAAATGCCAATCAAGGGAATCTCCATGACTTTCATAACAAATTCTTTGAATCTCTTCTGCTAAGAGCTGCAGCCAGGGCTTTTTTTGTAGCAGGAACTCCTTTGCATTAGGCCACACACCCCTGATGTGGCCAATCCTCCAAGAGCTTACAGTAGACCCTGTAAGAAGAGCCCTGTAAGCTCTTGGAGGATTGGCTACATCAGGGGGGTGTAGCCTAATATGCAAAGAAGTTCCAGCTACCAAAAAAAGGGCTGGCTGCAGCCATGAACAGATTTGTGACAGCCTTACCCCCTATGGCTATTCTATGCTCTCTCCTTGAAGGCTCTTTCAGCTATGGAGATATAATACAATGTTCTTTCCAATTGGTCTCTAAGAACTGAATTTGCTCCCAGTGTTGTGGTAGAAGCAGTACAAAGACATTAAGATGATGGATCAACTGCTTGACAGTTACGTGTACTCTTTCAAGGCCGCCTCAAGTGTATTCTTATGTAATGTCCCATTTAATAACTCTTCAGCAAATATTGATAGGTAGAACTGAAGGCTATGAACCTCTTTTTGTTTTCACAGCTAAAGAACTGAACTCAGATTTTTATTTTAAGCAGGATTCCCCCCCTCCCCAAGCCAATATAACCATGTTTGGGCCTTTTGATTTTGATCGGAACATCCTCCACTAGTCAGCTAGAACTGTCACCTGATCTTTACACCTTTAAAACCGCACAAAGGATATTACCTACTAAATGAATTTCCCCCTTCTCAGCCCTGCATTACAATGTAAGGAAAATCTTTACTTTCTGAACTTCTGCCTTGCTTTGCTATAAAAACAAGGTGGTAACTCAAGAAGCACACTCGAAGGATGCAGCAAAAGTGACTTGCCATTTTAAAGCCTTATCCGATGTTGTATGGCAGGTCTCCTACAGCTGTTATGTCAGGCATTGAGCTAACTGGTGAAGTACAGGGAAATCTGTTTTGATTTGGTGTGGTGCACTAGGATGTTCTCTGCTGTGAGATGTGTAGAAATTGAGTGGAAAATTGCTATTATTTTTTGATGTTTGTTTTTACTAGACAATTGTAATTTGTAAAGTAGTGTGTGATTTCATGGCCGATTTTTAGTCTTCACTGCTTTGACAATGATTATTTCTGTACATGCAGAAGTTTTACAGAGTAAATTTCCATTCATGCTCACTGGCCGGGGGGGTGGGGGGGCAATGTTCCCTCTAAGCCGTAGAGTCATGTGAGCAAAAATTCTACTTTGTGAGCTATTGGATTCAAGTTGTGAGTGAGCAATTTGGCTACTGCATAAATTTGTTTGCTCTGGGGCCATCCTTCCTGATTTAAGACAAAAATGTGTGAGCCTGAGGCAAAAAAAACAAACAAACCCGTGAGCTAGCTCACACTAACTCAGTTTAGAGGAAACTCTGGTGTGGGGGGATATCCTTTACATGTGGGGTGTTTTGTGCAGGTGCTGTCAGGAACTTGTATCAAAGAAAATGAAAAGCACCTACAAACACACAAAGAGATGAATTAGGGTACAATTATCATATAACTCTCAAGTTCTTTATGATTATAGTAGGGTCACCAGGTCCCCCTTGCCAGCAGCAGAGGATAGTGGGGGTGTGGTTGCCAGGCTGAGAAACTCCTGAGGATTTAGGAATGGAGCTTAGGGAGCTCAGGAACCTCAGAGGTATAATGCCATAGAATCCACCCTCCAAAGCATCCGTTTTCTCCAGGGAAACTGATCTCAGTAGTCTGGAGATGACCTGTATGTAATTCTGGGGGATCCCCAGGTCCCACCTGCAGGCTGAAATTCATAGTTTACAATCCACAGTCTGTGTTGCTTACTGCTGTAATCTTGAATTGAGGCAAACCCCTACCTGGAATATTCCGTTTTGCATGCCCAGTGTAACACCCATCACAGAATAAAAATATGCGACATAATACAAGTCCTAAAATATGAAATAATTTTTAAACCTTTTTGCTCCATACTTTGTTCCAGGTGGTCACTGGAGGACCCCCCCCCCCCCCCACAATTGCATTTGAGACGCCAGGAATCAGCTTCTCTTGAACAAAATAGCTGCTTTGCAGGGTGGATTCTATGGCATTATTCCCCTTGCAAGCCATGCTCTCCCTGGCTCCACCCCCAAATCTCCAGGAATTTCCCAGCTTGGAGCTGGCAACTAGGGTTGCCAAGTCCAATTCATGAAATATCTGGGGACTTTGGGGGTGGAGACAGGAGACAATGGGGCAGAGCCAGGAGCAGGGTGTGACAAACTGAATTGAACTCCAGAGGGAGTTCTGGCCATCACATTTAAAGAGACCACACACCTTTTAAATGCCTTCCCTCCATTGCAAATAATGAAGGATGGGGCACCTTGTTTGGGGGCTCATAGAACTGAACCCCATGGTCCAATCCTTTTGAAACTTGGAGGGTGCTTAGAGGAGTAGCATCGGATGCTATGCTGAAAATGCGGTGCCTCTACCTCAAAAACCAACCCCTCCAGAGCCCCAGATACCTGAGGATCAATTCTCCATTAGACCCTATGGAAATCGGTCTAATTTCCCTCCCCCCCTTTCTGATTACCCTGAAGGGGGTGGGAGGGCCTCCAAACCGGGGGATCCCTTGCCCCCACCTAGGGAGTGGCAATCCTACTGGCAACCCTAATTGACCAGTGTCAAGTTGTACAGTGCATAGCGCACATTCCAAGAACCCGTCAGATGGAACCTTTAATCTTAGAAGCACGTGCAGCTCCAATCGTCTTCCGCACCTTAGAAGGGCAAGACACACTATCGGTCGCTGATAACAGCATTACAGCAGCTCCTGTTGAATTCTTATGAACAGTGACTCATGAAAGCTTCTGTTGGAATTTTATGCGTCTTTACATTTCGTTACTCTTTAAGATGCCAGGGGGCTCTTTTATTTAACCCCACGAGGACACCATGTATTGGACTTAAGAGAGCAAACGTCATCTTGCTTCAGGGCGCCTGTCACTTTTGCATATGAGAGGCGGTGGCCATTATGGATGAGGGCAGGAGAATGCGTGGGCTGGGCGTTTTGCATTATCTGGAGACGTGACTTCCTTGTTCTTTCGACGTCACTCTCCTCCCCGCACGAGGCTGCCCCCTACAGGTGACAGCCACGTGTAAGGAAGCGACAGAAAAACCCAGGAATAAACAGCAGGGGGCCCCACCGCCGAAAATTCCAACGACTGACTGATGCAATTCAGATCTTAACTCTTGTTAGTTTTATAAAAATGAATGATAATATACGCAGCATAATTTAATTAATATATTATGCTGCATATATTAATACACCCTATAGTAGTTTTACACATTGTGGCACAGCGAAAGACTGTGACTAACAGCCGCGTAGCGTCTCCCAGCGTTATTATTTCCACTTTTGCAACCGGGGTGGGTTATAAATTATCACCCCAGCAATCCCAGCCGTATTATGCATTTATTTTCTCTTCTCCTTCAAAAACATCCAGTTTGGTGAAAAGTTTGTGTACGCTGCTTCGTGCCGCTTTATAGCTAGCATGGTGCAGTGACTAGATTATCGGACTAGGATTTGGGGAAACCCAGGATCGAGTCCTCACTCTGCCCATGGAATCTCGCTCAGTGACGTTGGGACAGTCACACACTCTCAGCCTGCTTTAACTCCCAGGGTCGTTTTGAGGACAGAATGGAGAGGAGAATGATGTTAACCACATTGAGTCCCATAAATAAACGAAATACATAAAATATTTTAGTTGGTCGGAAACACAGCTGGGATGCCGTTTATAGGGCCGCCCATAATAACCAGAGCTAACAGCCCAGTAGTGCCAATTGTTTGCCTTTCTGCCCCCAAACCAGGTCCACTGTCCACATTCTCTTGGGGGCTGCTTTTTTGCAGAACAAACGGACGCACAGGTGCACCAGACAAACCTTCTGCAGTCCTACGCGATGCCTGCTCCAGTCTACATTCCCCTGCCCCCGTTCAATTATGTAGGCGACTGGCTCAAATATACGCTCTCGCCCACGCCCTCCCAAGCATGTGCTTTAACCAATGAACAGCTAACCGCATAATTGAGCCCCTCCGGCGGGCGCACAGTACAAAACGCGCGCCCCGGCTCGATCCGCCGGGGAGAAGGGAGCCGGCCCAGTTGCGCGCGCGGCGCTCTAGAGGCGCTATCTCGGCCTGGGGGCGGGTCGCTGGGCGGCCAGGTGGTTCCCTCCCCTCCTGAGCCGAGAGGCGCCGCCAGACCAGAGCCATGCTCCCCGGCGCCCTTCAGAGCCGCTTGGCCCCCGCCGGCTTCATGTCGCGCTGCACGGGATGCTTTTGGTCGCGGCTGCTGTGCCTGGCGGCGCTCCTGGCCGTCGGGAGAGGCCAGCAGGAGTCGGCGGCGGAGCGGCTAAGCCCTTACTTCGGCACCAAGTCCCGCTACGAGATCGTCAACCCGCACCTCCTGCGGGATCCGCTGTCGCTGGGGCCGCCGCAGCCGGGCTTCCCCTTGCCGCCGGCCTCCTGCACGCCGCTGCAGCTCAACGCCGTCTTCCGCCACGGCACCCGCTACCCCACCCGCGGCCAGATCAAGAAGCTGGCGCGCCTCCACGGCCTGCTCGACCAGAGGAATGGCAGCTGCCCCGCCTCCGAGGCCTTGGCCGGCTGGGCGATGTGGTACCGCGAGGAGATGGACGGGATGCTGGCCGAGCGCGGCCGCTACGACATGAGCATGCTGGCCCGACGCCTGGCCGCCCGCTTCCCCGGCCTCCTGGCCCCGCAGCGCCGCTTCGCCTTCATCAGCAGCCACAAGTCCCGATGCGTGAACAGCAGCGACGCCTTCAGGGAAGGGCTCTATCGAGCCCTTTACGGGCAGCAGCAGCCCACGCTGGAAAACAACCGTGAGTGGCTTCTCTTCCGGCCCTTCGCCCTCCTTCCACCCCCAGGTCACTTTAAGCTGCCCCAGTCGCTCCTTCTCAGCCCTCGGCGGTGTTGAAATCGTCGTTCCAGGCAAAGCCTAGGCCTACAGACGGCAACCGTGTAGAGGAAAAATAAAGCAGAAGTCTAGTGACATTTTAAATAATAGATTTGTAGTCTTTAAAATGCCACTGGATTATAAGGAATTACATGTTCCTTATAAACATCCACCAAAGGCTGCCCCATGTTAAAAAAAAAAAATCCTGCTGTGTGTTTACTGGAAAGTACATCCTGTTGAGTAAAGGCTCTGCTATGTTGCTTTTGTGCAGGAGGTACTAAAACCAAGGACAGCGATTGCCCATAGACTTTATATGATCTCTAATAGAGATTGCATGATTGCCCATAGGGAATAATGGAAATTAGGCTTGACCTAAAGACAGCGGTTGCCCATAGACTATACATGATTGCCAGCAGAGAATCTACACTTGACCATAGGGAGTAATGGAGACCAGGCTAGTCCTGAGGACAGCGATTCCCATTGCCTATGTATAATTGCCAATAGAGAGTACATGACTGCCCATAGGGAATAATGGACACCACGCTTGACCATAGGGCAGATGGAAACTAACCTTGCCCATAGAGAATAATGGAGACTAGGCTTGCCCATAGGGGATAAAGGATACCACTCTTGCCCATAGGGAATAATGGAAACTAACCTTCCCCAAGGAAATAATGGAAACTAACCTTGCCCATAGGGAATAATGGAGACCACATTTGCCCATAAGAAATAATAGAATCCACACTTGCCCAAAGGAAATAATAGAATCCATGCTTTCCCAGTAGGAGCAGTGATTGCCCATAGACTACATGTGATTGCCAGTACAGAATGTCCTTAGGGAATAATGGAGAGCACACTTGCCCATCAGGAAAAATTGAGACCAGGCTAGTGCTAAGGAAAGACTACATAGACTACACATGATTGCTAATAGAGAATGCATGATTGCCCATAGGGAATAATGGAGACCACACTTGCCCCAAGGAGAGCGATTGCCCATAGACTATATATGATTGCCAATAGAGAATCCACACTTGCCCATAAGGAATAATGGAGACCACACTTGTCCATAGGGAATAATGGAGACCACGTTTTCCCTAGGGACAGCAATTGCGCATAAATTATGTATGAGCCTTAACCCCATTACTGTCTTCCTTTAATTAAAAAAAGGAGTATAAACAGAAAATGAGACCATGCTGCATTTACTCTCTCCAGACATTCAGTTAATATTTTGGCACAGCAATGATTAACTCTTTATTTATCACTGAACTAGTATTGCGAGTCAGCTTGCAGCAGAGATGAGATTTCTCAAGGTATTTGGTCCCAGTTTTTAGAAGTTTTGTTGTAGGCATAAATGTATATATTTAGGAATAAATCATGATGGATGAGGAAAGAAATACAGGTTCCAAAGCAAAGAGTTTCTGACTAAACATTACCCATCATATCTATATGTGCAGCTGCTTTTTCAAAATAGTTGACTGGACCTTTGCTGACATCCTGACTGTTGACTGTTCAGGGAAAAGAGAGAAAAAAGCACTGAGCTCTTATTGATCAAAAAGAGGAAAGCTACATGTACATTTTCTTTGACCTGGCATCAGGCCAAAAAGGATTTTTCCAGTATCGTGGGAGGGTGCTAATCATAGGCTGGAGTGGAATGCAAAACCTTACACCCTTTGAGAACAGGATTGTGAAAGTTTCACCTTTGTGGGGTTATTTTGTTTGTTATCCTGTCTCCAAGGAGCACAGGGTGGCATGATGGTTGTCCCTTTCCTCCCTTTTAGCTTCACAACAATCTTGCTAGGTAGGTTAAATTGAGAGTGATCTAAGGCCACCCAAAGGGTTTTGTGGTAAGCAGGGATCTGAACCTGTGCTTTCCCCTCTAATCATGACTCCACATTGGTTCCGTTAACATTACGCTACTCCTGCTGCATTGGGTTTGATTGCTAATTAATCATAATTGGGCTCTGTCTCTAGAAATTGTACATGTTCAGAGCATTTCTCAGAGGAGAGAAGGGAGGAAATCTCATTGGCTTAATGTGACAGATTCCAGGTCTGCTTTGGTACCCATGTAAAATGGTCATCACAAAGAAAAAGGAGCACGGTATCTCTTCTGGTGATCATGATAACTCAATGGAGCTTCGACGTTCAGGATTAATAGATATCGGAATATCTTGGGTGTAATATCTTGGGTGTAAGCAACAGATGATTTGCTTTACTGGCTGGTTCCTGAAAAAAATTAGCTGGTCCCTGTTGGATACAAAATATTGGACCAGATTAACTTCCATCTGATCCAGTAAGACTGCTCTTACACTCCAGTCGTTAGTATGAAAAAACTAAAAACTTTGTCTAATCTAGTCATGCATGTATTGATCTTGGTTTTTAATCTACGATGGTTACCTTACATTAGTTTTTGGTTTTTAATCTACGATGGTTTAACTTTCTGTGCAGTATAATTCTAAAGTTTTACATGAAAAGAATTAACTATGCATTTTCTTGTTTTCATTTTCAGCTGCTATGCTGGGAGACATTAAAATTAATGACACATTAATGAGATTTTTTGACCTTTGTGAAAAATTTGTAAGAGATGTAGAAAACAATAAGGAAGCTATGCATGAACTGGATGACTTCAAAACAGGTCCTGAGATGAAGAAGGTGGTAGAGAGAGTTGCAGATAAATTGTGTCTACAAGCAGATCAGTTAAATGCAGGTAATGCTCTCTTTGATTTCTTAAGTTGCCTGTATTGCTAACTGGTTTCTGCTATTACATGAATAAATGTTAGCATATTTTCCGTTTCAGAGGTCGGCAGTAAAATAGTCGGCAGTCAAATTTGAGTCCAGTACCACCTTCGAGTCTGACAATGGGAGTTTTGACTCTCAAAAGCTTATACCCTGAAACTCTTGTTGGTTTCTGAAATGCTACTGTGCTCTAATCTAAATATTTTCAAAAGTTAAAGTAACCTTAGTAGAGAGCTCTATATACCTCTATATAATACCTTGTTTATTCATTACCATTTAAGGGTTTATTCCATGTGAACTTAAGAAATATGTTCTTACTTTTAGTAGTGACATGTATTATGATGCACATGGTGTGTTTGTGCATGCACACATGCTACGTTTACCCATGAGGTTTCCATTTTATCTCTAGCTTGTGCTTAGATGGTAGGCTGAAGAGAGCAGAAAGTCGTATTCTATTGAGTGAACTTATGACAGCATTTTAGATGGCTGGAATGTAGAAATGATACAGCCCTTGACCAGTGTTCCCTCTAAGCTGAGTTAGCATGAGCTAGCTCACAGATTTTTAGCCTCCAGCTCATACATTTTTGTCTTAGCTCAGGAAGGATGATCCCAGAACACAATAATTTATGCAGTAGCTCACAATTTTAATGCCAGTAGCTCACAAAGTAGAATTTTTGCTCACAAGACTCGGCAGCTTAGAGGGAACATAGCCCTTGACCTGGATAGCCCAGGCAAGCGCGATCTCATCAGATCTCGGAAGCTAAGCAGGATCAGCCCTGGCTAGTGAATTTCCTGGTTTGCATCATCTCTTCATTGTTCAACGAAAAGTTCTTTTGAACTCTGAGAAGTGACTGACATGGAGCCAGGCAATGGCAAGACACCTCTGAATGTCTCCTGCCTTGAAAACTGTATGAGGTTGCTATAAGTCAGTTCTGACTTAACAGCACAAAAAAGGAAGGATATGCTATGGGGACTCTTCCATGAAATTTTTACATAATAGTTATATGCGCATTTTGCTGCTGCACTGCTTCTTTACTACAAAATATCCCTTTTACCAGTAAATTCAGTAGCTGCTAACAAACAACATGCTTATTTTGCATGTACCGATTACCGTGATATGTGGGGCTCATGGTGTCCCCTCAAGAGTGCAGGAATTCCCTCATCCCTGACACTCCTCTCTGTCTGCTCAGGGGATTGTGGAGCCTCAGAACTAGAGAAGAGAAGTGGTTTGCAACATCCAGTTTCTCCACTGGACTTCTCCTGTGCACCTTGGAGAGAGACCCCAGCCACTTTCTCAATGGGCTGCTCCTAAGCCCCTTATGAGGCCAGTGGTGGAATTCACACAGAATTCAGGGTCTCCTTTCCCCTAACCTTCAGCTCCTGCTCAAACATCCAGATGAGCAAACAGGAACAATGATTGGCCAAAGGCCATCAGGAAAACTGTGGACACAGTTCTCTCCTGCCCTGAGGCCATGCCCATACCAGTGGTCTGACTGAGCTTCACTCCAGTCCTCTGAACGAACAATGTAACCTGTTTGAACCACCCACTTCCAGTGCTGCTGGAATCTAACAAGTCAGCCCACATATAAAACAACCTCCTGATTCCCTCTCAGCGGATTGATGACAGCCAGATGGGAATCTCTACATTCACATTCCAGTTTTGCCTCCATCCATGAAAACTATGAACGGGACATCTAATAGCAACTCCCTGGTCAGATATGTTTATACCTTCATTTTACTATTTTTTGGCATATTGTACTTTGACTTCTTCCACTAGTACATTTTGGTTTATACTAATCAAGTATATTCATTGAGCACATGGCATATCTTCCTTGTGTGCAGTATTTAAACAGCAGATTAAAATCAGTTTATATAAAAACCTTGGTTTATTACACTTTGTTTTTTAAAATCAGAGTGAATGCATGTAAATTCCAAGTTGTAAACAATGGCCCTGATGGATTCTGGCAGTGCAGCTATAGTCTGCGTGTCCACAGTTCTACAGGTACACAGCAAGTTGTAGAGATGAAACAAATGCAGGATGAGGGTGGAATCATGCTCTCACTTCAGATTCCATTTGTTCTTGCATATCGTCTCCCTCTGCATGACCTAGCCCTGCATTGCCTTTTTTGCATTTGCTTCATTGTCTCACACATGGTTGAGGTGGGGGTGGTTGCACTTTCATATAAGCATTGCATTTGGTGACTTGGGTCATCTAACTTGTTTAACAATTAATAGCAGTTTGTGATTTTTATGTCAACTGTTGCTTATCTTTTCTACAGATTTGGTTCAGGTGGCATTTTTCACATGTTCCTTTGAGCTAGCTATCAAAAACATCAGCAGCCCTTGGTGTTCAATATTTAGTAAAGAAGATGCTCTGGTAAGTGCTGTGTCCTGCTAATTCAGCATTCCAACACAGGTAGATTTACTACTTTGTTTCAAATAATTATGCCGCTAGCAATGGATAAGTTTCCTTCATCTCCTTTTTCCTTTTATTTGTTAGCTTCTTTGACCAATGATCTTAAGCTTAAGATAAACCAAGACAGGAAAACAAGTTACAGATAATTTAAAACTAACAAGGAGGAAAACCAATAATCATGACCACAATATATAATTGAATAATCTGAAAGACTACCTAATGTTAATATAAAATTCCATAAACTCTTTAACATTATAAAATTAGAGTTGAAATCTTAGTACATAATAACAGCACAACAAGGCCATTTTAGAGAGAACACTGTTGACAAATGTTTTGCCACCAAGTGAGATTTCAGGGTCCACATCTGCCAGCAGTAGGGTTGTCACCCAAGATTCCACAGGAAGTCAATGTTTATGTAAAATAGGAGTAATGCAAAAGGATCTGGACACAGTCCGCTGATGGCAGAATAACATAAGGTGGTCTAGTGTCTATTATACCTGATGCACAGTCACAAGACCAGTCTGAGTATGGAATTTTAGCAAAATGTCCCCTTAGCTCTGCAGTTGGAAAAATATTCAGCCTAGCTAGCATAAAAGCATATCTAAATCTGGGGATTGTAAGAAGCTCATAAAAGAAGGGATTTTCTTAGGGGACACAATCCCTAGTGCGAAATTAGCACATGCCTTGCATGGAGGTGCTAATTTGATCTATAGTTGTCACCCTCAGTCTAGCCAAGTTTAGTGCATCTTGATGGTTTGTATTGTTAAGTACTGTGGAGAAAAGACCAATCTTCTCCAGCTTATTTTCTACATATTTTACCCAAGTACATTTATAATTGTCCTCCTTTAGAAGATGAAGGAGACCACTGTGAACATTGAAACTCATGAAAACTGCCCTGAAAACTCAGTTTAAAAGCAGCCTTCCAAGCTCTAGACTCAAAAGAGCACTGTGCAGATTCCTTTCTAAATGCAATCCCTGCAATGCTAATTGGGAACTCCTGCAATATGACGCAAGAACTGTTGTCCTCTCTCAGGGAGATTAGAAAAAGCTCCCAACTCTTAGTGGAGTCCCCCCTACTTAGGACTACCTCCCCTAAAATAAACAAAGATATTTCTGTAACCTTAGATGTCCCACTGCAAAGCACTAAGCATATTCCCTTGGAGTCAATGATTATAGTAAATAAAGAGACTGAGAAGTCCCATGATGTCCTTTGTCCAAATAATTCTTCTCCTGGGGCTGACTATGTCCAAGTGCCCATGTGAAAATATTATCCTGGAACATCACAGGCTGGAGTGGTAGACTGAAGGATCCTGTTGTCAGTTCCTATTTATCTGACTTTCATATTATTATGGTCCAAGAAACCCAGGCTAGGGAGAGAATTAAGTCTACCTGGTTTTACTGTTTTTGAAGTAAATGCCCACCCTAGCCTATGTACATAAGAACATAAGAGAAGCCATGTTGGATCAGGCCAATGGCCCATCCAGTCCAACACTCTGTGTCACACAGTGGCCAAAAAAAAATTATATATATATATATATATATATATATATATATATATATATATATATATATATACACACACACACTGTGGCTAATAGCCACTGATGGACCTCTGCTCCATATTTTTATCTAAACCCCTCTTGAAGGTGGCTATGCTTGTGGCCGCCACCACCTCCTGTGGCAGTGAATTCCACATGTTACTCACCCTTTGGGTGAAGAAATACTTCCTTTTATCCGTTTTAACCTGTCTGCTCAGCAAAGGGACGCCCAGTGGCTGGACTAGCATGTTTAATCTCCTCAGCTCTAAACTATCTTAATATATTTCAAATAGCGACTGATCAGTTTGTAATGACACTATTGCTGCAACTTCCATTTTTTCCATTGATAATTATTACAATTTATTTTCCTGCTTTATTTGCTCAGAGAGAAATTGAATCTCTCTGGAAGAATTTGTGGAGTTGCTTCTTTGTGAAGTGCATTTGTGAATGCCTGAGAAAGAACTTGTTGCGTACTGATTTCTAGATTGGATTACAGTTGTTGTTCGTAATGTATTTGAGTGTGTATCCTCACAGGTTTTCCATTAACTTTTTTTTTGTTTAAAAACTCAGCTGTCAGCTCAGACATGCAAGCTGCCTTGAGTTCCTAGAAGGAAGAAAGGTGGCTTATAAATGCTTACAAGAAATAAATAAACAAACCTGACATAACATGAACCTGAATTCCATGATTGTATCCTTAACTACTACACCGTGCCAGCTGTCCTCATATATATTTATTTACTGTATTTATATTCCAATTTTCTCACTGAGAGTCAGAGCAGAGTGTACAGTAAGTTGATAACATTCCATACAAAGAGGCTTCTACTAAGCACAGCGTAGATTGATACAATCTTTACGAGGAGACATCTAATGAGCCGTGAACTAGGACTAGGGTTCCCATAATCTGAATCAGCATAGCCTGTTAGGCATGATACAGAGAGCAGATATAATAATGGAAATTGGTATTGCATTGGTAGAAAACAATGAAGCAAAGACAGGATGATACTTTGCAGGGAACTGATAATATGTCTTATATACACATTGGCCTCACCTTGTACTATGCTGTATTTTTTTTTCTTTGAAAGCCTTACAACATAAATTTACAACCTCATACTGAACCTATCTTCTCGACAGGCTAGCTTACTATTTGCAGAAGTGTTTGTGTGTGTGCTTACTAGGAAATATGTGAATCCCTGCCTGCAGTACAAGTATATATTCCTCTGGATCCATAGATCTCTAGCCTCCATGAACGTTTCTGAGCAAAAGAGCCCCCCCACCCAATGTCGTGTTGCATCTGGATGATGCCCGGTACTTACATGTGCACTTGGGTCTTGCACTTCTTTAGTATTTTTTTTATGGTAGTTTAGGTACCCTTTTTGATCAGTCATCTTCCATATGAATGATGGTAGCAATATACATAAACACCTAGCATATGAATGATGGGAGTATGATTGCGTATGAATGATGGGAGTAATATACATAAACACCTAGCAGTCCATGTTTTAAAGAGGTGTTTAAAAGTTTAAGTGCCTAGTTGGCAACTTTGTTAAGCAGGGCACATCCTTTGAATTCCACAGTGTCTGAAAAGTCAGCAACATAGATGACACACGTCTCATTCTCTTGCACAAGTGACTCATAAAAACATAAGAGAAGCCATGTTGTATCAGGCCAGTGGCCTATCCAGTCCAACACTCACAAAGTTGCCAAAAACCCCAGGTGCCATAAGGAGGTCCATCAGTGTGTCCAGGACACTAGAAGCCCTCCCATTGTACTCCCACTCCCACCAAGCACCAAGAATACAGAACATCACTTGCCCCAGCCAGAGAGTTCCATCTATATCTTGTGGCTAATAGCCACTGATGGACCTCTGCTCCATATGTTTATCCAATCCCCTCTTGAAGACATCTACGCTTGTAGCTGCCACTACCTCCTTTCTCTCCAGTATGAATAGCAATAGAGGAGACTTCCCCTTTAGCCCCTTTTTCAGTATTTTTTTTTAAATGCTTTCCTCTCTCACTCTCTCTCATATTGTAATAATGAATGGGTTTTGGTTGTTCATTTGTTGTGCCTGGCTTGTGTTGACACTGAGGAGTATAAAGTAAGGACTCTACCAAAGTCCTGGTTGCTAAGCGTGGTGGAGCAGCAAGGGGGACTTAAAAAATATTACCGGTACCTGACTTGTGTGGGGGGGGGGGTGCTGTATTGCATATACAGTACAGAGCCAGTTTGGTGTGGTGGTTAAGTGTGCAGACCCAGAGAACCAGGTTTGATTCCCCACTCCTCCACCTGCACCTGCTGGAATGGCCTTGGGTTAGCCATAGCTCTGGCAGAGGTTGTCCTTGAAAGGGCAGCTGCTGTGAGAGCCGTCTCAGCCCCACCCACCTCACAGAGTGTCTGTTGTGGGGGGAGAAGATAAAGGAGATTGTAAGCCACTCTGAGTCACTGATTCAGAGAGAAGGGTGGGGTATAAATCTGCAATTCTTCTTCTTCTTCTTCTTCAGATGGGGACAGGGTTATGCTAGAGACAAATCCATTCCTTGGTCCGTTTGTTCACACTGTTTACTGAATCAAATCAACACACACACGCACACACAAATACTTTTTTTTAATGCAACAAAGCATTTAATGTTATGATTTTAGGTACTTGAATATCTGAATGATCTGAAGCAATACTGGAAGAGAGGATACGGATATGATATAAACAGTCGCTCCAGCTGCGTTCTTTTCCAGGATATCATCAGAAATTTGGACCAGGCTGTAGCAGAATGTAAAAAGTAAGGTGTATGTGTGCTGTGGATGGACTGGGGGAGGGGAGAGCCACATGCTCTCATTCGTGACAGTATTAAATGTGCTCTTTCATGTTAATTTAATGTGTTGAGTTGCTTGTTATATTCAGTGAGGGAACTCTGTAGTGTAGTTCCATCTCCTAACAGCTGATGGCAGTATAAACGCAAAATGTTAAATGTGGTGCAAACAACTTTTTACCTTTTCCGTTTCCTGTTTGCTGGAACAAATACTAAGCACTTCTTTACCTTCAATAAGTGAGTGTTGGATGATCCTTGCATTCCTAAGAGGTTAAGATGATGAGAACACTCTTCTGAGATCCTGATTAACAGCAGTAAAGTTCATAATTTGATTTTTTTTTCCATGCAAAACAAAACTAAAGAGGGTCCCTCTCTAGGTATACGCAGATAATTTAAGCTAACTCTTTTATAAACCTGGTTTGTTCTCCAGCCCTAAGTGTACTTATTTGGAATCAAATCCTGTCTACGTTTACTGAACACGAGTATAGTTGGGTGTTAGTAACGTTGAGGCCATGGCCATATCTTTTAATATTTGTACTTCAGTTTATGAACCTAGTTGTGAATCAAGGCTTGAGATGTTACCGATATAACTGTGCTTACCCTCTGACCTAGAGGATCATTGGATATAATTAAAGCATGTAGTTGCTTCATCAGGATTGTTTCTCTTACCACTGTAACTACGTAGCTGGTTCTTTATCTCCAATTTTAATTTCATTTTGCCTCTGTGACACGCACACGTTGTAAGAGCAATGCAATTAGCCTATATTGGTCAATTAGATGCCAAAGGCTGCTTGTCTTCAGTAGCTGTGTAGAAAAAGGAATTTCAGCAGATGCAGATTCTCACTCCTTTGTGAACCTGCTACGGCTGCTGACATTTTTTTCTTGTACTGTTCAGAGGTACATGAGCCCTTTCTTCACATGGTAATTGGTCACAAGTTCAAATATTTATTCAGCAACTCAAAGGTATGACTGATGCCTAAACAAGACTTCTCACCTTAAGTATTTCATGCTATGCTGCTGGTGAAAATTGCTTAAGCATGCTTCCTTTATCCTACAGCATCTAATGCAAACCACTGCAAGGAAGTGGTCATTTTAGCAAAGAAGCGCTGGGTGAGAAGTTACTTTCTCTATGCAGCTGCATTCAATCAGAAAGTTTTAAATTTTCTGCAATGAGCTTGAATTGTACAAAGATTTCCACAAAGTCCAAGATTCGGCATACAGAAATAGTCAAGGGAATTTTGCCCTGTGGTTAGGGTTGCCAGGTCTGTGTTAGAAAATACCTGGAGACTTTGGGAGTGGATCTGGAGAGGGTGGGGTTTGGGGAGGGGAGAGGCCTCAACATGGTACAATGCCATCGAGTCCACCCTTCAAAGCAGCTATTTTCTCCAGGGGAGTTGATCTCTGCCAGCTGGAGATCAGTTGTAAAAGCAGGGGATCTCCAGGCCCCACCTGGAGGCTGGCAACCCTAATTGTGGTGTGGGATGCCTTACAGAACAACACAGGAGGAGCTTAAGGCAGTAGAGCCTTGGTAATAAAAGTTTAAGAGAAAAACAAAAACTCTCCTTAAGGACTGGGAGGGAATACTATTTTATTTAACAGACTCCTTACTCTAAGGCAGTATTGTGGAAAGAGAGATTTATGTATGTATTAATTTTGATTTGATTAGGGATTAATCTAGTATTTTTTATTGAGCGCTTATCAATTTGATTATGCCACTTAGAAAACATTCTTAAGTTATATCACCGTTTAACCTCAGGGGAGAAAGTGTTCAGCTACATCCAAATCTGAAACTTCATGCTGAGGTTGAAAACAAGTTCATTTGTTTGTTCGGTGTTTAGCTTAGATCCAGCTGGGAGGATTGCCACAGTCTGAGTTCCAGAATGTTTAAATGTGACCCAGTCATATTTGAGCAAGCAGGCACTGCAGAATAGAATTTGCAGAATTTAAAGACATTTCTTCCCTATGATACATAAGCTGTAAAATATACGTGAGGTCCAAGAAAAACATCTTGCATAATGATTAGCACCTGTGCTAGAAAACTTGCTGATATCTAAGAGGCAAGTAGGATGTGCAAACATTCACAGAGTATAGGATTTCAACTTTAGTGAAATGGAGAAGTGAGAAAGTATTAAGTTGTATTCTAAATGCAGATTTATAAGTTTACAGCAACAATATATTTTGGTAAGTAGAACTTTTTTTATAAGAGAGAACCTGGGGCAAGGTGGCATGGCTCAAATGCCTCATGTTTATCTACTTCATATGAAGCTGGGATAACAAATCGTAACAAAAGTAACAAATCGTAACAAAAGTAATTGCAATTACTGTCCACTAGCAACATATGAAGTTGCCTTATACTGAATCAGACCCTCAGTCCATCAAAGTCAGTATTGTCTACTCAGACTGACAGCGGCTCTCCAGGTCTCAAGCTGAGGTTTTTCACACCTATTTGCCGGGAGTTTTTTTAGTTGGAGGTGCCAGGGATTGAACCTGGGACCTTCTGCTTACCAAGCGCAGTGGTGAGGATGGTGTCTTGTGCATGCCTGCTAATCATGCATGGAAATTAGTACCAATAGAGGGCTTCTGGGCCGCAGAGAAGAAATGCTACTCTAAGTCTACAAGTGCACCTATTTTCCCTGATAGGAATATATCAAGGATTCCCTGAACGCTTAGATCAATGCCATAACATGCCTATGAATCTGTCCCTTTGCATAATTGCTTAGATGTGTATAAACACCAACAAAATTGGAGGCCTGTGGGGCAAAGGAATTTATTTATTTCAGTTTTCAGCCCTTCCCTGGTGCTTGAGATGGTTAACTTAAATAAAAAACATAAAATACAAATATTCTCTAAAACAATTTAATACTCTGGCATTCTGATTAGAGGCACTGATAGTAGGCCCAGTAAAACTGCCTCAATGGAATGCCTGTTGGAATAATCCCATTTTACAGGCCTGGTGGAACCTAGGCAGGGTCCACGGGGCATGAATCTCACCAGATTTGGACCACAATTGAAAAAACCCTTGTTTTGGTCAAAAGTGAACCAGCTACCCAAGGTCCAGGCACCACCAGAAGTCCATGTGAAGTGGAACACAAGCACTCCAGGGTGTCATAACAGGAGAGGAGGTCCCCTTAAGGCAGTATAGTACTCCATACCTAATGATGGTGCCATACTTCATTCAGTGTTAAAAGGTGAATATGACTCTCTCTTCTCCTCTATCTCATTGCATTACAGATTATGGTCAGATGACACTTTTGTCTGTTGCCTCGAGTAGCAACAATGGGTTAACACTGAGAGGGGACTTTGAATGTTTGTTTTTTTTCTGCACTGCAATTTTTAGAACTTCATTCAGATGTTTGCCAAATCCCAACTCCTGAATATCTGATATTCAGTTGTTTAATTTATCCAGCATCTTGATGATTATAAGGGCAATCCTTTTCAATACACTATTAATTTTTTAGTAATAATAAAAAGTAGAGACATCACCCTGCCAACTAAAATCTGTATAGTCAAAGCAATGGTATTCCCAGTAGTAATGTATGGCTGTGAGAGCTGGACCATAAGGAAGGCCAAGCGCAGAAGAATAGATGCTTTTGAGATATGGTGCTGGAGAAGAATCTTGAGAGTCCCTTGGACTGCAAGATCAAATCAGTCAGTCCTAAGGGAAATCAACCCATACTGTTCCCTGGAAGGTCAGATGCTGAAGCTGAAGCTCAAATACTTTGGCCACCAAATGAGAAGGGAGCACTCACTGGAGAAGGTCCTGATGCTGGGAAGGACAGAAGGCAAAAAAAGGGGATGGCAAAAGAGGAGATGGCTGGACAGCGTTACTGATGTAACAAACACAAATTTGAGCAGACTGCGGAGGATGGTGGAAGACAGGAGGGCCTGGCGTGACTTTGTCCATGGGGTCGCAAAGAGTCGGACTTGACTGTGCGACTGAACAACAACAACAATTTTTTTAGTAGTATCTAGTCCTTCACAGTTCATATATGTGCAGAGAATTACCGGGGACATAAAAGCGACATGCTTTCTCGCCATCATTAGCACGTGGATATGTATGCAGTCAGTGCACTGAGCCATTACAGGGAATGGGTGAGGGGGACTCCAATGCACCTCCGTCCTCCTCCAAGTCTTTAGCTTTATAAAGTACCATGTTTACTTAAAAGAAAGATGGCCCTCAATGTAAGATGACTCCCTTAAAAATATTACAATCCTTCCCCCTCCCCAATTATTACCAGACGGAACTCTACAAACGTAAGTTAATCTCCTTTTTTAAGTGGCATAGCTGAGAAAATAAATAGACTTGTATTTGAGTAAATATTGTGAAACAATGGCTTCTAATATTCTGCCCAGAACAGGGAGTGCCAGATAAAGTGGTCATTTTATTCAGTTCAAAAGAAGAGATGGTAATCACAGTTTACTCTGCTGGTTATTTTTATTACTAGCTGTTAGAAAGTAACAACTACATGAAAATCAACAGAAGGTTTTGGGGAAGGAGTGTTTACATTGAATGTAATAAGTACTGGAAATGGAGAAGGTGACAAACCATAATGGTCTTTTGAAAGGATTTTCAGGAATTGAAGAAATAGTTAATGTTGACTAGATATATTCCTTAATTACAAATGTATGAAGCTGCTTCCTTCCGATTCAGAGTGGACCATTAGTCTAGTCTACTGACTAGTAGTAGCTCTTCAGGATTTACTACTAAGGGATAAGATGCAGGAT
The DNA here is from genome assembly GCF_032191835.1 of Heteronotia binoei. NCBI lineage: Eukaryota > Metazoa > Chordata > Lepidosauria > Squamata > Gekkonidae > Heteronotia > Heteronotia binoei. The sequence continues at coordinate 36,038,462 of NC_083228.1, forward strand.
CTCCAAACCATTGGTGAGGTAATGTGTGCACTCGACTATCCCTGGCATATGCTTCTTAGAAATAGAAATGTAAGGTTATACAGCTTAAAGCAGAGCCATGCTTGTTTCCCCCTCTCAGTAGTTATGCTTCAGATATTTGTAATTTAAAGCTACATTTTGTTGCACAAACCAGCCAATTTAAATAGCACGTCAGACATTATGACTGAGTTTGTGCTTGTGAGAAACGCCTTCTTGGTGAGCCAGTCATATTCTCCCATCATTTGTGGGTATGGCATTCAACAGAACAGATGATTTAAGTAATACCTTTTGCCTAAATGGAAAGGACAGACATTTGTTTACACTGATCATTTTAGGAGTGAGAGCAGTTCATGCTTCTAGGCTTGAGGTGCTGCCAGATATCCTGCTGGATGAACTTTGGTTCTGGTTTCTTACCCTTGATGTACTAGTGTGTTGATCTAGGTTTCATTACTACTTTCTACTTCAATAAAAAAAACCAACAGAGCTTTTAGCTGTACCTGTGCTGCATAGAATGTCCAATAGTCTAATTATTCCTAAACACTGGCTTGTCACATCATTCTGCAGGGATGTGTGTGTGTGTGTGTCAAAAGCTGTACCAACATAGCAGAGGTGATTGAGGGCAAAGGGGTTTCAGGTAAGCAGGCACAAAGCTAATATATACGTTCTGACTAAAGGGAAACATCAATGGGTGTCTTTCCTTAAACTTGAGAATTCACTATTTAACTGCCTTCATGTAGTCACAAGTGTTTTATTGCCAGCTCTGGAGGTAGGATATTGGTACAGCTTCAGGCTGTGCTTCCTTATGGAAAAGTTTTAATGAGATGGGACTTGCCGTGCCATCCTAAGCCCAGTCTGTTGAAGTCTAGAAAGGTATAGTGTCGCTTAGGGTTGCATTGTTAGTTGTCAGACCTCAAGACTATCCTTTAGGACTCTGGTAGGGTCCGCTGATGCATGTGGTCAGTCTCAAAAGGTCAAATCAGTGTACTTTATGACTTTATCAGTGTAGCAAATTAATTGGAAGGGCAAAGAGGCTTCTGCTTATTATACCATGACTCTAGCTTGTTGCTTTACTTTTTTATGTTTATCCGTAGTTATTGGAAATATTGAATACCCTTGTTAATTTAACAGTGATAATGTCCTAAGTTTGTGAATTCCTAAAGCTGTTGTTTTTATTGCTTACTTCATTCATCCTCACAAGAACCTTAGGCTGACAGCATGTCACTGGCCTGAGGTCACCCAGCAAGCCTCCACAGCAAAGTAGGGGCACTCTAACCTCTACACCACGCTGGTTAGTTCAGCTGTGTGTTAATCTAAATTCCACCCATGTTGCAGCTCAGGCAGGGCTCTTTTTGTAGCAGGAACTCCTTTGCATATTAGGCCACACACCCCCCCCCCCCCGATGTAGCCAATCCTCCTGGAGCTAACAGTAGGCCCTGTAGTAAGAGCCCTGTAAGCTCTTGGAGGATTGGCTATATCAGAGCTGTGTGGCCTAATATGCAAATGAGTTCCTGCTACAAAAAATACCCTGCACTCAGGTATATTGTATACTGCAAAATTAATTTTAAAACGTTGTTGCACCTGTCTGTTAATTGGTGGATTCTACTGAAACTTATAGTAGAAAAAGAAGTGGTAAAGGCTTATTCAACGACTATCACCAGTTTTCTAAATATTGATAAAAATCAGTTCTAAAGGTAGTTAAACAAGATTCTTTAAATCTACAGCAAAAGCTTAAAAGAGAAGCACATTACAACAGTTTCGGTGGTGAGTTATAAAATGGGATGGTGCTCTTAAACAGTAGCTGAATGTGGCTTGAAGTGGCCATCTTGTTTGATATACCATCAGCACCAAGCATGAAATCCAACGTCTTTGGAAATCTTGTGTAGGTGGATTAAGTAAAGGTGTGGTCACCATCTGTCAAGGTGAAGCAGCCAGACAAATACTTCAGTGCAAATTCAGCAAACAAAGGAACAGCTTAGATGGGTAGCTGTGCTGTAAGTAGCAGAACAAAGTTTGAGGCCAGTTGTACCTTTAATACCAACACAGTTTTATTCAAGATATAAGCTTTCATGTGGAAGCACACTTAATCACTGTATCTGAAGAAGTGTACTTGCTCATGAAAGCTTATACCTTGAATAAAGCTATGGTAGTCTTAAAGGCACTACTGGACTCAAACGAGTGGTTTGCAACTGAACAGAACAGTTATTTGAATTGGTGTCTCAGTAGAGATGATAAATTGAATAAATATTTTATGAAATCCAGAATGCTCCCCATGTGTGACAGCCTGACTTTCTATTGCCTTCTGTAGTCATCAGGTGGGAGGGGAAGGAGTTCCTTGATTCCTAGCCCAGTAAGGAGTCAGATCGCACCTGCACTTAGCCCCTCATTCGCTGAACTTGTTTCCATTTTTTTCTCCATAAACTACATTGTCTAGTTTCTTTTGCTGCCCATGGGTATCTCATAACAAGACCACAGTATTTACATGAAGCAAAAATATCTGAGCAGTGCAAAACACATGCCCAGAAGTCAGGGCTATCACAGTCTGCTGCATCTGCTGTGAGGAAGAGAGCTGCCATATGCAGAACTTTGCTGGTGAACTGGACTCTGGACCAGTCTTCTGTTAAATCATTGTTTTCGAAAAATCAGCATAGTTATCCTGGTGGTGAAAATGCCATCAAGTTATGGCCAACAAGGTGACTCTGTAGGGTTTTCAAGGCAGGAAGTGAACAAAGGTGATTTGCCATCATTTGCATCTGTGCAGCAACGCCAGACTTCTTGATAGTCTGTAATCCAAGTACTAACCAGTTCTGGCTCCAAAACAAAGCTTGGAATAGCTGACTATTGTTTGAGACTATTTTGCCAATATTTCACAGGTCAGTTGGCTAAGCTTTTGTTGACTGCTAATCCTTGTTCTTCAGCTCTCTGTATGTGAAGCAAACGTTTTAAAATACTGTACTAGAGTATATTCTAGTATGCTGATATTTTTATTGTTTTAATTAACTTGATTGATTTTTTTGTTTTGTTTTGGCTTTCTAGTTCAAAGCCTATTTCTTCACCTGCGATCCTCCAGTTTGGTCATGCAGAGACCCTTCAGCCGCTCCTTGCTCTCATGGGTTACTTCAAGGACAACGAGCCTCTTAAAGCAAATAACTACCGTAAGCATATGAATCGGAAATTTCGCAGTGGCCGAATTGTCCCTTATGCTGCCAACCTGGTGTTCGTGCTTTACCACTGTGATCAAGTCCAGTCTCCCAAGGAAGAGTACAAAGTACAGATCCTGCTCAATGAGAAACTGCTGGAATATCCTTCATCAAAAAAGACGGTCATTTCATTTGCCAACCTGAAAAACCGCTATAAAGATATCCTTCAGAAATGCCACTTCACAGATGTGTGTGACTTGCCTCAGAACACTACAGCTGGTGCTTGAACTGGGGGAAAAGTGCAGTACAGAACATATCCTAGAACATATCCTCTTAATTAGGAGGCATTCTGTTGTACTGCACTGCTTTCAAACAGCATCTTAGACAACTTCTTGTAATTTAAAATCCCAACAAAAGTAAGCATTTATTAGGTAGCATTCAGAATACCTCAGGCATTTCGGTAATAGCTCTGTTCCTGAAAAAGTACTGCTGTCGCTGGAATCAAGATCATCAGGAGTAAGAACATTCTATTTAGCATGCAATTTAATTTCACATCAATCCCATTTTATCCAATATGAATATTCTGGACACTGTGAATTTAAAAAAAACACCCTGCTTCACTGGAATAGTCATTTGCAAAACCAGCAAAAAACAAAACAAAAAACAACGCTGATAGAACACTGGGTTGTAGTTTTTAACCCTACAAATCTTTACTGAAATCATTCCTTTCTGAATGGAACGTATTTAAGATCTTGAAAAAAATTGTCCAATGACAGCTGCATGGGTTGTCACCTTCTTCTGACCCCATTCCCCCCCCCCCCCCAGTTTATTTAGTTTTGACTGGTGATAATATGATTATAATAGAATTCTGTGACTGTAGAAGGAGAGTAATGGCTGCTGTCTAAATACAAACCAGTCCAAAGGGTTGTCATTGTCTTCTTTCATGACAGTGACGGTGAGGAGCCACTAGTTTGAGCACAATAGAGTGAAGAATAACTGGGCTTTGTGGAGTAACATAAACTGAACATTATAAAGGGAAATCTGCTTTCACACAACACAAGTAACATCTATGGCATGTTGTGTAGGGCTTTTCTTACATCAAAAGATTTCTGTGGCCTCTCCCTGCTTTGCACTGTTTTTGTCTATTGGATTGAATCCTGACTCCCCGTTCCGAGTCCCCGTCACATCATTCCTTAGGGTTCTTGTATTCCCAGGAGCAGTATTTCATAGAGATCGGTGGACTGCAGTAGAAAGGAGAAGGCAGGAAAATTCTGTTCTGCCATTGGTAAAGTTTGTCTAGGTCCATTGCATTGTGTTGAAATCCTTTGCATTCCTATGGGGAAGCTGGAAATATGTTTTATTAGGAGAAGTACTTGTTTCCTGCCAGTGGAAGGGCACTTCCACCAACTGAGTGACAATTTTTAGTATTTCCTGAGCCATGGGGCCGTATTTTAGAGAACGTGGTTGGCTGCAGCAGAAGAGAGGCATGTGCCAGTGAGTCCCCTTTCAGAAGCAGCATATTACTTAGGGTTTACTGGACACAAACCAGTCTCATACATTTATCAGTAATTTGCACTTAACATCACAAAGCATTCAATCTACATTTTAGTCAATTTTGTATAGTTGTTCATTTGTGTATAAGTTTCTTTCACCTTCAAACTATGTCTTTACTTGGATGGCTTTTAGTTAATGGCGCTATCTTGGATAATAGTATTTAGTATTTTTGAACAAATATTTTAAGAAGGATAAACAGTAACAAGCATCGCTTCTTCAAAAATAAAATTCCCTTAAAACAAATAATTGAACATACAATACCCTGAATATGAAATAGAAGCAATCATGATTGCAAATTATGCAGATAAGACAGAAAATATTTAGGAAACAGGGGTTCAAGGTTAAAATTTATCGTTCAGTGTTTACAGAACATTTTGAGTTAAATTAGAACATAGTGTGCCTTACAACAGTGTTACAGATATTTCTAAAGAGCCAATATGCAGGCCAGTTTGAGATTTGCTTATTGAAAGATATAGACCGATTTTGCACTCACCCTATGCAGCTCTGACATTTCTCTTTTCAGTGCAGCGTCCTTCCAATTTCCCATTATCTGCCCCGGGGCTTCAGCTTGCGTCGCTGTTTTTGCAAGGCAAAGAGAAATCACTAAAAACCAGTTTCTCTTTGCTGCGCAAAAATGGCGACGCGATGTGAAGCCCCGGGGCAGATAGTGGGAAATCAGAAGGACGCCGCGCTGAAAAGAGGAACGTCAAGAGCGGCGCAGGGCGAGTGCAAAATCATTCACAAAGTCAATAAACCTGTTGGAATGTCTGTTTAATTTGCAGAGCTTTGCATTCTCTAAGGAAGTCCTGCGCTTATCTCACTTTTAGAGCTGTCCCAAAGGATAAATAATGGACATTAGCATTTTTCATAACAATTAAGTCAAACAAACAAAATCAAAATATTCTTACTATATTAAACTGTCTTGTCTTTGTTGCTTCTTTTAAGTGAAATATGTATCATGGATAACCTCTTTTTAGACTAGATGAAGGTGAATTATGTATTTAGGGGCTGTGTGGTTAGTTTGTCTGCTTATAGTATAAGCGTGTTTTAAGTTGCAGTTGGCTTGCAAACTCAATCTAATTATATAATTTTAGTTAACATACATAAGAGTATCATGGTCTTTGGTTCTGCATAACAAAATAGGAGAGAGAAACTAAGATCAAATTGATCTCCTGATTAAAATTTCATCGCTTCTTTCTTTCTCATGGAGGCATAGAATCTTGTAACTTGAAATACTAGTTGTTGTGAAGTTACTGGGAAGCACTTCTTTATCTAGAAGGACTAGGTTGTTTTATTTCTGCTTTGTAAATACAACTGAGTTCCTAGGAAGTGGGGAAACAATAAAAACTGATTTATAACATCACCTTTAAACAGTATTGAATTGGCAGTAAGAACCATAGGAGAGGCTCCCTTAAATATGGAGTGTGACTATTGTGGAAGCTGCACCAACATCCTAAATCTCCAATATAGCTGCTTGTTAAGATTTTGATTCAGATGGGTACTACGGATGTGCCTTTGTATATATCTGGTCCAATATATATCTGAAAAATATCTTTATTGGTGTTTTCCAGATATATTCAGGTCTCTGGAGAGTACATGGGATTTTCCAGGATACCAGGAAATGGGTCCTGGGAATATTCTGGAGTAACTGGGAATGACAGCTTTAAGGCTTGTGTTGGTTTTTCCCTTGAATTTTGTGGTTTCTGCAGTATCTTCCAGGACTTGGTTTCAGCTTGTCAAATTGATTTGTTAGATTATGTGCTTTGAAATTAATTCTATGGGTCTTGCAACATTGTGTTCTTTGTGGAAGTTGGTTTGTGTCAGGCTTGTGGTGGAATCTCTGTTTTAACATTGCCTTGAATTCTTGGGTTGTCCGTTGGGTTGAATTCTCTAATTTTATGTTTGTTGGGCTTGCAACAGTGTTCCTATTCAGTTTGCTTTAGAGAGTTCTCTGGTTTGACATTGGGTTGGGTTCTCAGGTTGTACATTTGTAGTATTAGGATTGCCACATTGTCCTGATTCTGCATTGGTTCTTTGGTCTTGTTGGTTCTCTCTCCTTTGAGAAGCTATTGGCTAGGAGTTACTTTGCTTGCTTTTGGTTCTTTGGCTATTCTTTGCCCCAGAGAAAGCATTGAATCCCTGTCTTGTATAAGAAACAATGAAGGATGGTTGGGAGTACCTTAATTCATAGAGCCACCTGAAACTTGGGGGTTGTTGATGCAATTTTGGTGCAATTTGTTCCACAAATGGTGCATCTTACTCTCTGGAAAGGAATAATGGAGCCAGATAGCATTGAAATCCCCCTCCAACCCCTCTCCCCATCTGAATACCCAACTAGTTTTTGGAACCTGGACAACCAGAAATACTGATACTTCTCAGCTCCTTGAATACTGATTTTGTTTTCAAGGTGCACATCCCTAATGGACACTTCTAAATCACTGAAGATAAAGTAGGAGAATATGTCAGACAAGCAGGTAAAATGTAGTGTTGGGGTGCTTTAATGGAAGATCTGGTGTTGGTTTTGTAATTTACAGAATGGGCAAAACACTTCTGTTATTGAGTGGCAAATTATATCACATTAAAGAAGACTTAGATATATACCCCACCCTTCTATCCGAATCAGAGTCTCAGAGCGGCTTACAATCTCCTTTATCTTCCTCCCTCACAACAGTCACCCTGTGAGGTGAGTGGGGTTGAGAGAGCTCTCACAGAAGCTGCCCTTTCAAGGACAGCTCAATGAGAGCTATGGTTGACCCAGAGACCATTCCAGCAGCTTCAAGTGGAGGAGTGGGGAATCAAACCCAGTTCTTCCAGATAAGAGTCCACACACTTAACCACTACCAGGGGCAGCCCAATGCCCCATGGCGCCCTAGGCAGACTTACTGCCTGGTGCCCCCTGTACCTCCTCCCCATCGCCTCCTCCCCACCGCTAGCCCCCTCCGGCCCGCCAACGCCACCCTCCCCACTGCTGCCGTACTGGCTCTCCCCCTCCCCCCCTGAAGCTCACTGCGAGTGAAGTAAGCCCTGCTGGCTACTTGCAGCCCACGCCTGCGCATTTTGTTACGCAATGTCTCAACAAAACATGCAAGTGTGGGCTGTGAGAAGCCAGCAGGGCTTACTTTTACTTGCAGTCAGCTTCTGGGGGGGGGGAGTGAGTGTGGAGGGGCACGGTGGCAGGCCGGAGGGGGCTAGTGGCGGTGAGCTTCGGGGGGAGCGAGCCTGGTGGCGGCGGGCCAAAAGGGTCTAGCAGCAGCCGCGGGGGGAAGGGAGGCAAACTAGGTGCTTGCCTGGGGCACTGGAGGGGGGGAAGAGCCCAGTTTGCCGCCCCTTGCCTCCCGGCGCCTTAGGCAACAACCTAGTTTGTCTAGTGGGTAAGCTGGACCTGACCACTACACCAAACTGGCTCTCTGTAATTTACACAGTGATGATTTTTTTGAGATAGCATTGTTGATCAATGGACATGGTTTTTCATATTTTGTAATGGGTATGCATTTAATATGATACCTTGGATCCAGTGATGTGCAAGCAGAAACATGAAACTGTGCTAACTCTGTTGACATGTGCAAGACCTTGTATAACACCTAGCACTTTCTTCTCTGTATGTTGAAGTGCCCAGAAATTTATTACACAAATTAGAAATGCTAGTGGAGATGCAATAAATTGGACTTAGCATAAGAGACTATCATTGTCTTTTTCTTCCACTTCCACTTCTGCAAAAGCTGTACTGCAAGCTGAAATTTTGCACTGGATACAGTTATAATAATAATAATAATATTATTTATTATTATGCAGTTAAAAGTATCTGACAACACTTTAAAAACTAAAATTGGTCCAGATGTCTAAAAAGAAAAACATGTTTTATGCTTATGGGTCAGGGTTTTTTTGTGAACTTCTGCCAAAGATATATTTTACTTGCACTGTATTTATTTGAGGGACTGCTGAAATGCCTGTGCTACCTGATATTTTTCTGTGTTTGGAGGTTTTGGCAGTAAATATTACTTACTCAGTAACCTTCACTGAAGTGATGAGAGCTTGATTTAAAATTACTGAATACATTTATACATAGTAGTAATTATTCATCTTTAGTGAGTTTTAAAGCTACATTTTGAAAATACTGGCATGTACTCTAGAATCTAGAGAGAAGCACACACAGAGATGAATCAGTGCACCAGATGGTCAGTGCAGTTAGTTTTGACACCTCTAGTCATCCCATTTGGAAGAGAGTTTTGGATTGGGTATGTTAATCAACACTGTCAGAGCTTACTGTATCAGTCATCAATCCAGCATTCCACACAGAGTCTCAGACCAGAATTGGGAACTGTATGTGTAGTCTCAAACAGTGGAGATCATGTTTCTGCCTCATTGGAAGAGGCTTGAAGAATGGTTCCTCTCTTGATTGCATTCCTGCCTATCAAGGATATCACAGTTTATGTGTTCAAATGAAAGTAATTGCACAAAATCAATCTTTATATCTAGAGGATTTAAGTGTTTGTCTCCTACTCTCAATCTTTGTTAATTAAAAAAAATCACTTCTCTGTTCAGTGTTTTTGAGCTGAAAACCTGTGCTATGCCTCCACAATCGATAGATCTTTCTAGGCATTCATACAATTTGATTATCAATAAAAAATGTGATTTTTATAAATATTTTGAAAATGTTACAACTAAGTGGACTGTTTCTTCTTTTTAAAGATGCAGAATTTAAGCTTTAAATATATACTTTGATGAAAACTGTGAATTGATGTATTTGCTTTCAATAAAATTGTCATTTATGGCAGAAACCTGTTGTTTCAGTAACTTACGTGATATATATCTTCATAGTCTTGTCTTGCTTGGCAGCATTTTATGAGAACATGGGCTTTTTCCTGTGAATAGTGCAATCTTGGATAATCTGAATATTTTATAGTGAACCATAATGCAGCAAATTGACCTTGAATTTTAAATTGGGAAAAAGCTATTTTGTTTATGAGAAGCTAGTGATCATTTGTTTCTTTTCACAGATCTTACAGCATCCCTAATGAGTCTTATTAGAACAACAAATGTTTATGTAGGTGTTTGCTCATGGCATGTGCTTTCCCTTTAATAAATATCTAGAATGCTCTCTGGGCTTACTTTCCCTCTCTCAGTGCAAGCAGCTCCAGCACTTCTGAAGAACTGCCAAATTGTCAGTAACTTCGAATTAGAATTAGGCTTTAAGTATGTTTGCATTAGACAGTTGTCTGGACTTGTGTCCTTGAGAGTGTGCTTAGGCCTGCTTGTCAATTATCTGGTATGACAAAAAAAAATTTAGTTCACATAGAATGCTGATAAGCAATTGGACAGACATCATGCAAATAGATATGGGAAGCAGGAGATTAATGGTTGAATTGTTGGTCATACCAGAAACCTGGAAGCTCAGACTGGCTTTCTAAGGGAAAAGAGGCATTGGGGTGGGGGCTCCCAAATGAAAGTTATTGATTCTCCAAATATTGCCTGTTATCTTTCCTCATCTTTTGTTTTGATTTTTCCTTCATGCATGAATTGCAGTCCAATGAAAGGACAGACAAACACAGAGCCTTCCTTAAAAAATGATGGGGGTAGGAAGGAAAACAGGAAAACATTTGTATAGTTTTAGGTACAATAGTTGCCTATATACTAGTTTTATGATGGGTGTGCAGCAGTGTTCCCTCCAAGCTGAGTTAGTGTGAGCTAGCTCACTGTTTTTTAGTTTCTGGCTCATACATTTTTGTCTTAGCTCAGGAAGGAATGGCCCCAGAGCAATCTAATTTATGCAGTAGCTCACAACTTTAATGCCAGTAGCTCACAAAGTAAAATTTTTGTTCACAAGACTCCACAGCTTAGAGAGAACATTGTGCAGGTAGTGATTTCAACATCTTTTTAAAACAGGCCATTCCCTTAAGGTGCTGGCACTTTGGCCTAGCATAAGTTTGCTGTTGACCCTGCAAACTGATGTTAAGTGATCATGTGGAAGCTAACAAGCATGTCAGCTAGGGCTGCTGAAATGTAATTCTTGCCTACAATTACCTGTAGGCAAGTCCCAGTGACTTCAGACAGATGACACCCCAACAGACCTATACCTTTCACATGGGATAAATACAGCTTGCATGCAGGTCTCCAGCATTTGGAATTATGGCTGTGTTGAGATGCTTCACAAGTATTTTCTGTTTCCAGTTTGGGATCCAAGGTGGCTGTTTGGAGAGGCAGCATTATTTCTTTAATGAGTCAGAGATTACTACCTGACATAAGCACAAAAGTAGAAATTAACAAACCTTGTGTACTTCAAATCAAACAATGGGTTGGAGCCTCTGCTGGCATGCAAGATCCATTCCAAAATTCTACTGAAACACATTTAGTAAGCCAATGTACACAAATTATTTTTGGGAACTCATTTATGTTCCTTATCTTTACTATCTGAACAAGCTGTACTCTTGTTGCAATACATTTTTTTTATTATGGATGGAATTTGAAAATAATGCAAAACTAAGGTTTTCCTAATTGCAGGATTCAAATGTTCATGGAAATAACACAGGATACAGCAGTCTATATTTACTCTGTGTCCTGTAAATTTTTATAACAGTCACCTCGTTTTCTTTAGAGGGCTTTCAATGATGTGATCGTCTCTCAAAAAGCAGCATAGAAAATGTGGCTATAACTCCATACTGTTTACAGCTGTATACCCTTCAATACTTCTCTGTGAGAATAAGGACATTCTTATAGAACACCACTATTATCACACCAAAGATCACATACTTGTACAGGTCTCTTATGTTAAATGGACCAGAACAGCTTACTTTAAAAAAAATCACACACCCATGTGTTTAATTGGTTGTTAAACAGCACAATGGATCACACACCCATGTGTTTAATTGGTTGTTAAACAGCACAATGGATCTGCTTGTGCTCATAGACAAGCTGCAACTCAAACATACCTGGCATTGTTTACTATTCAGACAGTTATAGGAGAGGGATGGAAGGGAAGCAGTGCGATGGTATTGGGTGTCCAAAAGGCAGGGACAAATATCAGGAAATCGGGACAATTTGAGTACGCACAGCTTCTACCTTAGCTAGGTTAACATTACCATGTAAGATCTTGGACAGAGGCAGAAAGTTATGATGATACTGGATTTATATCCCGCTCTATACTCAGAGTCTCAGAGCGGCTCACAATCTCCTTTACCTTCTCCCCCCACAACAGACACCCTGTGAGGTAGGTGGGGCTGAGAGGGCTCTCACAGCAGCTGCCCTTTCAAGGACAACTGGGAGAGCTATGGCTGACCCAAGGCCATTCCAGCAGCTGCAAATGGAGGAGTGGGGAATCAAACCCGGTTCTCCCAGATAAGAGTCTGCACACTTAACCACTACACCAAACTGAGAGAAAGTTATAGCACGGTGATAGTGGCATATTTGTCACTCAAGCCACTTAACCTTTTGTTGGGAACACTGATTCATGAGAATGCAGCATTGGCTAGCAGGATGATGCTCCTAATATTTCATTTCATATTGAGAGCTGGTCAGCAGTAAGACATTTCAAAGAGGGTAACCCCTTCTCTAAATGCACCCATCCAACTTCCCTCCCTCAGAGGCAAGATTTTCCCTCAGTTTTTCTTTTCCTTTGTGACTGAGCTGCCCTAGATCTTCTTCGTGGTCTCTGTTCTTCACACTCATGGGATAGAGCGCCTGCACCGATCCCCGAATCGGTATCTGAAAAGCCCAGGATTTTCCCGCGCTCGGCGCCAATGGGCATGCACAGACGTCCCAGTACGCATGCTCACCGGCGCCAGTGCGGGGATCCCGCCAGTTCCTTTCTGACCGCTGCACGGAGAGGGTCTACCTTTCGTGTCCCCGGTCGGTGAGATATTGGTTTTTGCCTTATCGTTGTATATAGCCTGTTTGTTGTTTTTTCTAGTATAGATAGTTAGTTAGTTAGTAGATAGTTTTAAAAAAAAAAGAGTTTGTGCTTGTTGGACTTGCCCTTCGGGGCCTTTCCCCCCGTTTGTTTTCCCCCCCAAAATTTTTCCCCTCAGAGGACTCTGAGTGGGTTTTTTTGTGTTTGGCATCTATGGAAAGATGTTGGGGGGTTTTCAAATGCTGCTGCTCTTGTGGGAAGAAGATTGCCCCCCCCAGACGGCCATTCTCTGTGCCTTCTCTGCTTGGGTGAAGCGCACCGCGTGGAGTCCTGCCCGCACTGTCTCCGCTTCTCCAAGCAAACGAGGAAGAACCGAGTGGCACAGCTTTCGGCTGCTTTAACTGAGTCGGCACTTCACCCTCAAAAATCGGCATCGGGCCCATCGGCATCGACGATGGCAGACACTGCAGCCCCGACGGTCACATCGGCTGATGTGGCACCGGTCTTGACCAAATTGCCGATTGAGCAAGGTTCCTCCACAAAACGATCCCATGAAGGATCAGTGGATACGCCCGCCAAGAAACGTCAGGATGACTCGGGGACCCAAGCATCCATTCCAAAGAAGGCGAAGTCGAAAGAGAAGTGGAAGAGGTCCTGCACTACATCGCCTTCTCGCGATGTTTCGGCACCGATGACTTCTGCTCCGCCGAGGAAGATCCTGGCGTCCCCGTGCCGCAGCCCATCGGCATCGAGAGGCAGTGTTCATCAATCTTGTCTCTCGATGTCCGAACAGGAGATCGACCTCACTCAGCGATCCTCTTCTTCTGGGTCGAGGCGACGTAGTAGGAGTGGTTCGATCTCCGAAGTGGAGGCATCGGCGCCGATGGACCCATCGACCCCGATGGAGCCTAGAGGCAGACGAGATCTGGAGCCTTCCATGGCACGCTGCCGTTTCCCACCACTACCACTGTGGGAGCAGCGCCAGTGGCCGCCCACCTATCCGTACTCTTACCCACCATATCAGTGGTTTCCACCGAAGGAGTTTGCAGAGTGGGATCAGCAATCGGAGGCATCCTACTTGTCGAGGCTTTCACACCACTCCAGAAGGCCCACGGCATCAGCATCGATCCCTCCGGAGAGGCACATCACCCCAGTGGCTGAGACTCATCGGCAACCATCGGCATCGACCCGTTCACCCATCCAGAAATCGACGCCAATCCTCTCCGAGCACTCCATGCAAAGGGAGTCTTCCTCGTCGGACTCTGAGAGCGGTACCAACAACCAGGAAAGAGCCTTGGAACCTTCGCCAGTGTCCCATACGGCCGAGGATCTTCCTATATCGCCATCGGAAGATCTGAAGTCCTATGGCGAACTGGTGAAGAGGATGGCAACTTTCCTCTCCCTGCCTGTGACGCAATCACAACCTGTCGTGGATGATAATGTCTTCGACATTATGCAAAGGGACACATCCACAGCAATCACTTTGCCGGTCACGAAAGTGATTCTGCAGGCAGTCAAGGAGCCCTGGAAGAAACCATCTTCTATGCCGGTGTCATCTAGAAGGCTGGACCACATGTATAGGGTCCAGGAGGTGGGTGCCGAGTTCCTTTTCGCCCACCCGAAATTGAACTCAGTGGTCGTCTCTTCCTCCTCCAAGGCGCATAAGGTCCACTCATCCCCACCTGACAAGGAAGGGAAGAAGCTGGACAATATGGAAAGAAAAGTCTATTCTGCAGGGGCCCTAGGGGTAAAGGTATCTAACTATGCTGCTTGCATGGCTAGATACCAATACTCCGTATGGGAACAACTCACCCCTCTCCTCTCTTCCCTGAGCGAAGACAAAAAGGCTGCTGCCAGGAAGCTGCAGAAAGAAGGCTTTGCTGTGGCCAAGCAACAATTGGCTGCAGCAAAGCACATGGTGGATGTGTCCGCAAAGACCATCACGTCTGCCGTGTGCCTTTGTCGACACTCATGGCTAAGGTCAACAACTCTGCAGCAAGACACGAGGGCCTTTGTCGAGGACTTGCCCTTTGAAGGGGACGGCCTTTTCAGCACCACCACAGATAGTGCACTGCAGGAGATAGACAAGAGCCTGAAGACCTCCAGGAACTTGGATGTGCAGGCAACCTCCAGAGCTCCCAAGGCAAAGCAGTGGCACAAACCCTGGGCCAAGAAGACCTATCAAAAGTTCTTGCCTGAACAACAATGGTGACCTCGTTCGACCCAGCCTGACAGCCGGCCACCATACTCAGGCAACAACAGGAACCGTTATGTCTCCCAGACCTCTGGCAAGTCCAAGGGCACTTGCCCTCAAAAGCAGAGCCTTTGACTTTCTCGTGGCACGCGTCATCGTCCCCACTGGTTCTGCATCTATCTGCCTCCGCCCTTTCCTACCTGCCTGGGAGTTGATCTCTACAGACAGGTGGGCGCTGTCCATCATAGAAGAGGGCTATAAAATAGAGTTTGTTCAGATTCCGAACCAATCCGTGGTAATCACCACTCCCCCTTCCCCACCTCTGCTGGTGGAGGTGAACAACTTCCTACAGAAACAAGCCATAGAGAGAGTTCCGATGGAGGCCAGGCCGGGGGCTTTTTACTCTCGTTACTTCCTGGTCCCCAAGCGGGACAGGGGCTTAAGACCAATTATGGATCTTCGGAATCTGAACAAATTTATTCTGTACCAGAAGTTCAGAATGTCCACGCTGTAAACAATCCTGCCCCTCATCAGTCAAGGGGACTGGATGGCGACCCTGAACCTCAAAGATGCCTACTACCATGTCAGCATCCATCCGGCGTTCAGGCGTTTCCTTCGGTTTGCAGTGGGTTCCCAACACTTCCAGTTCAAAGCTCTTCCATTTGGCCTGTCCACTGCACCTCGGGTGTTTACGAAGATGATGAGCGTTGTGGCTGCCCATCTCTGTCTCCAGGGAGTTATCGTCTTTCCATACATCAACGACTGGCTCCTTGTGGCGAAGTCGAGGGAAAGCTTGTCAACTCACATTGCCATCACTCTACGTCTTCTCGACACCTTGGGGTTGCAAGTCAATTTGGAGAAATCTCACCTTACTCCGTCAAGGACAGTGCAGTTCATAGGGGCTTTGCTGGATACGAACCTGCATCGCGCATATCTGCCTCTGCAGAGAGCGAGGGACATTATCTGTCTGGTACAACTTCTACAGAGGTGAAAGTGGGGCACAGCGCAGCTGCTGCAGTGGATGCTGGGGCTGATGGCAGCGACGACAAGCATGCTACTTTTTACGAAACTGAGGATGAGAGGCCTACAGTTGTGGTTTCTTCGCCAGTTTCATCCACTCAGAGACTCACCTCGAAAGAGGTTCGTCATCCCATCCATGACTCTTCAGATGCTACAGTGGTGGGAGTCAGAGAACAACATCTGTCAGGGAGCTCCCTTTCATCTCCCGACTCCCACTGTGACTATCACAACAGATGCTTCCTTGTGGGGTTGGGGGGCCCACGTGGAAGGTCTGTGTGCGGGGGGCCCTTGGCCACCAAAACTGACTCAGTGCCACATAAATTACCTAGAACTGCTGGCAGTTCATTTTGCCCTACGCTCTTTCCGCCCCTTGGTGGCAGGGAAGATTGTAGCGTTACTCATGGACAATACCACTGCCCTGTGCTACATCAACAGGCAGGGAGGAACAGTTTCTCGCCGGCTCTGTGCATTGGCGATGGATCTCTGGTTGGAGTGTCTACAATACGACATCTTTCTGAAGGCTGCACATCTTCCAGGGATCCTCAACATACAGGCAGACTCCCTCAGCAGGGGTGGGGCTTCCCCACACGAGTGGGAACTGCAGTGGTGTTTCCTGAAGCCTGTATTCCAGCTTTGGGGGTACCCGCAGCTGGATGTCTTCGCCACGACCGAGAACAAGAAATGCCCCATGTTCTGTTCCAGAGGGGGGGGCGGATCCAGCATCACTGGGAGATGGTCTCCTGCTTCCTTGGGAGTATTCTTCTTGAGTTTTAACTGACTCTTAAGATTTCACAAGGCAGTCTCTAACCACATCAGACCAGGGATCTCTCCAGTCTTCAGAGTGATCTCCCTGTTTTGACTGGGTAAGGAAATTCTTATCTCTAAAAGATCTATCTCTTCTTTGCTCTGAATGAAAGTCTTTGCCTAACTGTCCACCCACCTTCCTTGCCAACCTCTCCAGTACCTGTCTATGTTAAACTGCTCTCAGCCAGGGCTGAATTCAGACACTATCAGTATTCAACTCTTCTCTGCTAAGGCTGAAATCAGACTGAATTTCTCCTCCATTCAATTCTCAAGAGTTCCTCTGCTCAGTGGATGCTAACCAATCAGATTCCTTGCAGCAGACTGTCACTCAAGGCTCTCTGTTTCTGTGAGGAATTAACCCTTCACAGTCCTTAGCTGTTATACAACACTTTACCTTTTTAAAGGTGCAGGCTGTCACAAGCAGCAATAGAAGAGATGGCCATATGTGGCTCTCTGCCAGGGCTGGCATCAGCATACTCTGAGGTGTGGCCACTGACCTTCACCCAAACACGTCCTCTGCCCTCTGCCCGCACATCCTCTCCCACTTGCTCGCAAGTACTCCACCTCCTGTGTTCCTGGCTGCCCAGCACTACCAGGGTAGAGTATGCAGGTGATGAAAACAGTGCTCTGAATGTCACAGCAGTGGCACTCCCAGCCACACACAGTACTCAGTGCTATTAATGAAAAAGCATGTAGGTAGCTGTGAGCACAGGCAGTAAGAAGACTTGAAAGCAGGCAGAAGAATGCAGAGGCAGGTGGGGTATGTGAAGGGAAAGAAGGGGAGGTGCAAGTGGAAGTCTGGATTGTGGATAGGGGAGGGGGTCCTCTGACCCCTATCTAAACAGGGCCCCTCAAAACCTAGAACTGGCTCTGTTTCTCTGCCCACCTTTAAAGGTACAGAGTTGAATGCAGGTTATTATGTTTCTAATAGTGCTGGAAATAGAGCTGGCATACAACTCTGAATTCCCCAAACTGGGTGGAGATATGGATGTGGGAATTAAAGTGGGGAAAAACTGCCCCCTTCTGATCAAGGCTCATTGGTTGGTCTTTGTTTATATTGGAAGTTGGATGCAGGTTCATTTATACAGTAGAACAGTACCTACACATTTTTTCATCTCTCTGTTAAGTCAAAAAGCTTTCCCCCTTAAATAAAAAGTGTTTCTGGAAGGAGCCCGGAATATTTCCCAGACAGCTGCGCTTGGGACAAGAATACCTATCCTGATTTTACTAGACTCCTCCAGCGCTCACCTCCATGTGAGCCCATAGCAGTCAAGGTATACTGGGCTCAGCCAATCCCCGCTGCTTGGGAAAGTCACAATGGCTCAAAGTAAATAATATTGTAAATTGCATGATTCTCATTGAAAACAATAGGGATATATTTAGTTGCTGCTAAATTGATGGGTTATTTAGTTGATGGTATTTTGGGGGTGGAATGATGGCTTGCTTTGGAAACTAATGGAAGTCTGAAAAGGAATTTGTGTTGGAGCACTAGGGTGGTACTGGGGAGAGTGCTGTTACTGTTTGCAGACAAGAACTTGGATATGTCTAAATTAGCTCTCTAGTTTATGACCATAGGCCTCCTAGTGCTTTAGGACTATGAGTTTTAAACCAGAATTTAGAATAACTTGTAGCATGAATGAATTGTATCATCCTAGGTGTAATTCATTTTAGAGTCAGATATGAGCATTTATTTTGTGACACTAGCATTCTCTGTGTCAGATGCTTTAAAAAACTATCGGCCATGTACTAATTCAAAAGGTCACATTTCCACCTTGATCCTGATTACCTAATCTGGAAGATAATATTCTACAGTATCCTGCCAAGCTCAGAACTCCCTTAGCAAATTCCTAGTTTGCTTAGTCACAAACCAAACCAAAGTGCTATACAGATTGTTTGTTCATGTGAATCAACTGTGTACACACTCTGTAGTCACTCTGTACTTTTTCATTATGGATATTGCAAATTCCTAATACTCTGAATTCCCTTATCTGGGCAAAGGATGGATGAACTTCAGCTTTTTCACTTTCTTGCGTGAGAAAAATGAACAGCCTGCCCCCAGGAGCTGCTCTGTGACCACGCTGCCAACTACAGGTCCTGGTGATCTCAACATGACCAGAATTGCAATTGTCCTTCACACAGTGTGGTGGTTTAGGTTTGTCATCATGTGAGGACATGTCTGCTGGGTTTGGCAGTATTCTTTTGTTTACTCTCATTCATTGTTCTATCAATAGTGTAGTGCAGGGTTATATAACCTGTGATCTGCAAGTTCAGCCCTTCAACCCTCTATGGCAGCCTACCAGAGCTCAGTAAGAACCCCTTATTTTCCCCATCTGATTGTGGCTGCATTTTGCTGCATGGGTCACTATTTTATGACCATCAGCAGAAGGAGTGCTCCTTCTGAAAGGGGTCAGAAGGAGGGTTGATCTGGCAGGAAGGAAGACAGCATAGTTATTTCTGTCTCTTCAATTAGGGTGAGGATTCTGAAGTAGCTGTAGAGACCAAGGTCATTCCTTGTCCTCCCACAGCTACTGCTGATGAGTAAGATCACAATATCAGTTAAAATGTCTGTTGGAAGGGATAACTACAGAACTATTTCAGAAGGAAGAGGGCTAGATCTGATGCTGCTGTAAGAATCACAGCATCACTTTAGCCATCTTGAGCAGAACTCTGGAGAGGTGACCTGTAAATTCCATAACTACTTTCATACATACCTAGGTACTTATGATTTGAGTACTTAATCAGTTTTCAGCAAATGCCAGAAAATGAGTTTATATTTAGAGAACATATAGCATCTATCTTGAAACAGCTGCATTACTTGTCAAGCTATTTCTAGACTTAGTTCAAAAATGTTTGTGTTGACTTTTACAGGCCTAAATGACTTGGGACCAAGATATCTTGTGCCTTAAGATCTGCAGGGGATGCTCTGCTGTTCTTCTCCTTATTGCACGGATGGTAAGGGGACGTCTAGGAATGTCTTTAAATGCAGTTCCCAATCTTTGGAACTCCTTTCTTATGAAGATTTGGCTGAGTAATTTTTGTCTCAGTCTTCAAGTCTCTTGCAAAAATCTTTTGTTTTTTTTTACAAAAATAGTGCTTTGGCAGCCTATTATAATTTTGAAGGCTACTCTTTTGGGGGTTTTTGCATTGCGCATATTTGTTCTGTACCATGATTTTGGGGGCATGTGCTTTTGAGAGTCAAAGTTACTTCGAAAACCTGTTGGTCTCTAAGATGCTACGGGACCTGAATCTAGTTTCTCTATGAAGACTTTCTCTGGCTTTGAAATAAATGGTCACTTGATAGTTAAAAGGCACTTGATTCAAAATGATTAGCAAGTGAAGTTAATGTTTTTTTTTTATTTTATCTTTCTGTGCTTGGGTTGTGAGTTGCTGGTGCAAACTGGATGATATGGGATATTCATTAATGAAGTTTGCAGCCTCATGAAAGTTTGGAAGAAAGCCCAATTGTGTTGGGATTTACTTGTGAGTAAGAATGCCTAAAATAGATCTGTTAAGTAAAGTTTAATCTGCAGGACTGATATAGTGGTGGTGAAGCCCTTAATTTCCATGCTGGACTGTTGCCCATAGGAAGAACAGCTTTGTTTGAAATACAACACATTTCTGCATGAGTGAAATAATGCATTTGAATCAACTGGGAGGCAAGTAGGAAATGAAATGTGTTCTTTGGATCACTTCACTGCTGTTCAGAACTTCTAATCAGCAATGTTTCTCTCTTGTTCTTGAAGGAAAATAACACTGGGCCAGTATGTTTAATCTGAGTGAAATGCAGCCAAATCAGTAACTTACGTAATTCTGATCAGAGTTCTAATTATAACAAAACTGTGAGCAAATAACTACTTGCTGAGAATGTACCTTGATCAGGCTGTGAACTTTGTGTGATGTTAGATAACCAGCTAGTGGTTGTTAACAACAAAAAGAGATCACAGAATTTATCTGAAAATAGTCTCTTTTGTTAGTCTGAAGACAGGGTTTAGAAATTACTTTACTGATTCCTCAAATTTATGTAGCTGCTTTGAGGTGCTTCCAGGTAGAGGTTTTACATGCTCTTGGACACACCCCATACTTGTCAATTTTAACTCCTTCAAATGGTAGACAACAAGATAAGCAAGGTCAGGAGAAGTGGCACAGTTCAAACAAAGAAGTGTTCTGAGTTCTTTTGCAACACAGAAAACTTTGTACCTCTTTCCTTTTGGGGGGGTATTTCTTCCCACACTTCTGGTTTAGCAGTGTGATGTTCCAAAGCAATCTTTGCTTGGTAAAGTGGAGACATACCATTATCAATAATTTACCTAGAAGAAATGAATTATAAAACAAGTGAATAGATATTGTGGCTTAGAACCCTGAATTGGAGGGGCAAAGGAGATTTTGCCAGTTCCATCCTCCTGCTTCAGGGCTCTGACTTCCCACCAAGTTACTCCTGGAGGCCTCCTGTCTCCCAGGAGCAGCGTTTTGGATGACAGCCAGTGGGTAGATGCAAAGGAAGTCATACTCTGCAATTGGAAATTCCTTCAGTCTGCAAAAATCTTTCATGGGATCTAACCTCTTGTAGCCTGTAAGAGTTTAGTTGAGGCCTCAGATTCAGTGGGAGCTCACAGGAGCACAGCTCCTGAACCTTTCTGAGGGTTTCTCCACCTCCTTCCCACCTTGTCCATTGAATAGTAGGTGCAGCCGCATAACAATCCCTGGATGAGCTCCACCACCTATTTTTCTACAAAACGACCCCTGGTTTAGTTAATTTTACTCTGGTAGTGTTTCGTAGCTATCACCATGCCTCTACAAAATGGATAAAAAAATGTGTAAAATGCATGTTGTTAAAGACAGACATCTGTATACTTATTTGTAACAAAAAAAGAAAAACTTTTCTGTATTGTGCAACCGAGAAGCTTTTCTTGCATGGCTGTAGCAAAGTAGCTTGTGAAATGGAGGGTCCATCACATTGTGTACTATATTTCAAACTGATCTACAACTTTCTTCTTGGAACAGACCGTCCATTTCACGAGCTACTTTATCTTCAAGATTGTATTGTTCATAAATAGGAGTATTACTATATTTTCATTTGGTCTAATCAGGAATTTGATCTAATCAGGAAAGTGGCAATGATGAATATGATTATGTATTTAGTCATGATATAAATGTATTTGTAGCGTCTTAGAACACAGATTTGGGTTTTGTTTTCTTGTTTCTTTCTGTGTTCTCCAACCCTTGTATTATATTATATTGTGTGATTGAGAGAGCACAGCAAAGCAATCTCTCCCTCCCTGCTTTCCTCCCCAAGGGAGGAGCCTCAGCCAATGGAGAAGACAGAGGCTTTGCTCTGTAGCTCCTGTGCAATTGAGCAAGCCTGGAAAAGCAAGCTGCGATGCAGAAAGAAGCAAGAGAGAGGGAGAAGGAGCAGACTTCAGCCCCTGGGCCACATGTCTGATACCCTGTACTAGAGACACAATACCAAGATAGTCTCACAGAGCTGTTGTGTTGCTTGAGACTGTTGACCTGAGTAACTTGGTGAGGAAGTGGGTAGGACACAGCATTCCCTCTAGCTACAGCCAGGACCAGTACTCTCTTGCACCCCGCCCCCTACTGCTCCTTGATAAATGTGACCAACCAAGGCTTAATGTGACCAAAGAGATCAAACATACTGCATTTAAAATGTAAATAAATAAAAGCACAAACATCAATGGACTGAGCAAGAACAGGTGATAAAACCATAATCCCACATCTTTCATATCCTGGTCAGAGGTGTTGCACTCATTTGTTACAAGAGCTGGATCTGACATAAATGTCACTTTGTCTGGCTGGGCTATGTGTGCCATAAAAGGTAATGCCAGGTACCAAAGATATAAACTTTATAAAGAACACAAGCAAAATCAATTAGTGATATTTTTTTACTCAAAATACAAACATGCTTAAAACATCACTCCAACAGTATTTCTTTTATTTAACAGACTTTGGTAACTGGCACCTCTTGCTCTGAATTATTGTATCAATCTGAAGTCAATGTCTATGCTGGAGAAATCCTATGCTGTTCATGTGTGTCTGTAAACTGAAAACATACCTTTGATTTATTGACAATCATTACAGAAAAGAACTGTTCACAGACATACATTGCCCCAAACATAGAAAGAATTTTAAAAGCAAAGGCCTTAAATTGGGGTAATCTGGATCCCAAAACTGCCAAAATTTGCTAATGTCAACTTCAGAAAGGTTACCCTTCGGTACAGCTGCAAATCCATATACTTCAGTATACTGCAAATCACTTATTTCCACCTGGAGCTCCTCTAGAACCCCACAGACATCCACTGAATGGATTATGGGAAATTCCAAAATCTCTGTATAGGTTTCTGATGTCGAAAAATCTTTCCTGGGATTTATTTTTTTTAGTTCAGAATTTCACCAGATGAGATTTCATGTTGGAAAAGTGCCAAATTATTTTCCTGAGTTGCTTCTTCCAAAGCTGAAGCTTCATCTCAAAGGCTGTCATGAAATTCTTTCACAGCTTTGTTTCAGCTCTGCATCTTTTTGTTGAGACAGTTCAGGTATGCTATAATAACCACCATACAAGCATGATCTTGAAGCTATTTATTATCTTGTAATTCAGAAACAGCCTTCTATTTCTTATCCATAACTATTTCTATTTCACTTTGTAGTTTATAAAAGTGTTTCAGGTACAGCTCTATGACTTAAACAGCACACTTAAGTATGATATTGTACTCCATGTCTGATCATGCTTTCCTAGAGAAGACTGTTAAATTGCCTGTGGTTGAGAGCTCTGGCTTGAATAAAATTAACAGTTTTTATGACCACAGTCATTGCAATATCCATCTTCAGATTTTTACTGCAGAGTTTCCTGATGCAAACTGAAAAACTGACGTTTTGGGTTTGCAGCTACCAATTTTTCCTTGAGTTTTTCAGCAACTCCAGCTTTTTTCTTCACTATCTGCGGTGCTCCATCTGTGGCCAGACTCACTGCTGTTGCCCATTTGGCCCCTATTTTATCCAGAGCGCCTAACAAGTTCTTGAAGATGTAATCACCTGTGGTTGTGTTTTTCATTGGAATGATTTCTACAAATTCTTCTGTAACTTGAATCTCTAGATCAAATCCACAAATAAAGATTGCATAATGTGCTGTTAAGTTTCTTTAAAAATCTGTTAGAAATGGAGGGGGATCTCTCAAGTGAAATAAGGTGTTAATTTCACTCAGTGCTAGTAATGAGTAAATCCACTCAGTGCTAGTAATGATAATGAAACATTTTAAAAAGCAAAGGAAGAAGGATTAATGTGAAGAAAGGAAGTCAGCGAGGTGGGTGGGGAGACAGTGGACATGTTGAACCATAAATGTATTTTTAAATAATATTCCTTATGGAATCTCCTTAGCTATCTATTTCTAATAATTAAACAATGGAATCAAATCCAAGTGTTGTCATTCCTAATCAGAGTCTTTTTGAAGGAAAATAAAATCCCAGAGAAACATCTAATTAAAAAAAAACTTTTTAGAATGAACCAAAATAATTTCCTTTTGATTACCCTTTCCTCCTACTGCAACACATCACTTTACCCTGCCCACTTCCTTTTCTTTTAACTGAAGGGAAATCTCAATGTAAATTGTGCTTGTCAAAAAGATCCCTCTCCCTCCATCCTTCTCTCTTCCTCTTTCTCCCTCCCTCAGTCAGTAAGTAGCAAAGAATAAAGGTGGGGGAAGGAGACCTCAGCTAATGGAGGGAAGTAGGTTTGACTAACCTTAGCCACATGGATGCTTAGCTTGGATGCAGATCCATCTCCTGGGCAAAGTTGCCCCCAATTCTAGGGGCTCACCTTTGTACTACTCCCCATGGAATGCAAGCAGGCAAGATCAAGCAGTGACACACCAGTGGAGGCAGCAACAGCAGCCCCAAGGTGAAGGAAGCAGAGAAAGCAGTGGCCAGATAAGAGTTAGTTGCTCCTGGGACGGATAAGAGTCCTGGACAGGCCAGTTCCAGCCTGAGGCGGTATGTTTGACACCCAAGCCCTAGAAGAAAGAAAATTAAGATGTTGATCCTTGAATCTTCAAAACACTTAGAAATCACCCATTACTTTAGTTTAGTGGTTGGAGCTCTTCCCCTGTCTCAGCAACATGTGCTAAAAATGGAGTCTAGGTTAATATGGAAGCTGCTTTGGGTGGCTTGCAGTCAAAAATGGCTAAGGTACAGAATAGTTTCTTCTACCTCCTGTCTGGATGTCTTATAATTTACCTTGCTCCTCCCTTTGCAGATTGTCTTTCTTTTCCTGTCCCAAAGGCAGAGGCGTCACTAGGGTGGGTTGCACCCTGGGGTGTAACTGATTCAAGTCACCCCCCCCATTGGGCATCACCCCTTTTGGAGGGCTGCGTCACCCCCTCTGCACACAACCCCACCCACTTCACATGGCCCCTCCCTCATCCACCCTCTGGTCACATGACCAGCCCCCGTAATCCAAGATACCAGTTTTGCAGCATTTAAGTTTCCCCCACTCACCCACACGCTTTTAGCTGAGCCGGCGGCAACACGGCCCCGGTTTCAGAATCCCGGCCAGCCCACACACAGCAGCAGCGTTCTAGTCCCAGGGCCAGCCCCTTCCTGTTGGGGGGGGTCATGGGTCAGTGCCTGGGGCCAATGAGAATGCTCTGGGGAGGGCCGATGGCCCCCTTGGCCCCGCCCTAGTGACGCCGCTGCCCAAAGGTAAGACCTGGCTATTATCTTTTGTCTGGCTAGGATCATTTGCATTTCTATGGCACTGGATAGCTACACACCTGGGATGTGAATTATTCCACTTTCTCCTTACCTCTGCTAACCAGCACAAGGAATTTTATAACCACTGAGGTAGTACAGAATGCCAACCCAGTTACTACAGATCTGGATGCACATTTAGGAGTCAGTGTTCCCTGTGAGCTAGCTCAGATTTTTAGCCTCCATCTCACACATTTTTGTCTTAGCTCAGGAAGGTTGACCCCAGAGCACAATAATTTATGCAGTAGCTCACAACTTTAATGCCAGTAGCTCACAAAGTAGATTTTTTTGCTCACAAGACTCTGCAGCTTAGAGGGAACATTGTAAGGAGTGTGAAAATTCTGGGATGTAAAGCTTTTCACCATAGGGGTTAATGCCCATTTTCATACAGAGCCAACAATACTTGCAAGCAGGCCATTTTTAGTAGAAAAAGTCCAGCAGAAACTCATTTGCCTATTACGCCACACCCTTGGTGTCACCATTGTTTAGCACAGGGCTTTTTTAGTA
The DNA here is from genome assembly GCF_032191835.1 of Heteronotia binoei. NCBI lineage: Eukaryota > Metazoa > Chordata > Lepidosauria > Squamata > Gekkonidae > Heteronotia > Heteronotia binoei. The sequence continues at coordinate 36,064,295 of NC_083228.1, forward strand.
GAAAAGGCCCAGCAGGAACTCAATTTCATATTAGGCACACCCCCTGATGCCAAGTCAGCCATAACTGCATTCCTCTATATTCCTACTAAAAAAAAACTAACACCCCTGCCTCCAAAGGAGTTGCAGATGTGGTCAAATAGCTTCCAGTTCTATGTGCCAGAATCCATTCTTTATATCAAACACTGAGAAAATCTTAGTATAGCACAGTCACAAATCCCATAATCAATGGTTGATCATGGGTAATAATTACATTTTAGTGCTCTATTCAAAAGTATAAGATCAATACGAATGCCCTGATATTTTTCTCACAATAACTAGCCTCCTGATCCAGCCTCTGCTGGTATCTACTGGAGCAATTATGCTCTTGGCTTGTATGGTAGCCCAGCTTCTTGTTGCAAAAGCCCTTTCCAATTTAGTTGTTCTTGCCGCACTGCTATAGCTGGTTTCTATGGTTCACTATGGTTCAAGTGGGGCCGTAACTGAGAGTCAAGAAGCAGGGCTTTTTTTGTAGCTGCACCTCAAAAAGGATATTATAGCATTGGAGAAAGTCCAGAAAAGGGCAACTAGAATGATTAAAGGGTTGGAACACTTTCCCTATGAAGAAAGGTTGAAACGCTTGGGGCTCTTTAGCTTGGAGAAACGTCGCCTGTGGGGTGACATGATAGAGGTTTACAAGATAATGCATGGGATGGAGAAAGTAGAGAAATTTCTCACAATACAAGAACTCGTGGGCATTTGATGAAATTGCTGAGCAGTCGGGTTAGAATGGATAAAAGGAAGTACTTCTTCACCCGAAGGGTGATTAACATGTGGAATTCACTGCCACAGGAGGTGGTGGCGGCTACAAGCATGGCCAGCTTCAAGAGGGGATTGGATAAAAATATGGAGCAGAGGTCCATCAGTGGCTATTAGCCACAGTGTGTGTGTATATATATATAAATTTTTTTTTGGCCAATGTGTGACACAGAGTGTTGGACTGGATGGGCCATTGGTCTGATCCAACATGGCTTCTTTTATGTTCTTATGTTCTTAACTTCTTTGCATATTAGGCCACACACCCCTGATGTAGCCAATCCTCCTGGAGCTTGCAGTAGGCCCTGTACTAAGAGCCCTGTAAGGCTCTTGGAGGATTGGCTACATCAGGGTGGTGGCCTAGTATGCAAATGAACTCCTGCTACAAAAAAGCCCTGGACAGAAATAATATGAAAAAGTATTTATTAACCAATCTGCTTGAAACTTCTGAAAGCTCCCTCTCTTGAACTCTCTCTGCTTCTCTGCTAAGTTCCTATAACTGTTTCCTCAGTCTCTATTCTGCCATGCCCCTGAGTTATTCCCCATCTACTTTCCAAACTCACTTAGTTCCACCCACAGACACTTACACATACGACAGTACCCCAGAGTTTTCAGCAGGAATTTAAAAAAAAAGTCTGAAAGAACAGAATCTGGGCCTCATTAAGCCACCCAAGCCTGGACTGATAACTGAGGGACAGTAAGGTAAACAGACAGGAACAAGACAGATTGCTTTTAAAATTCAACAAGAACAAAGTTTATTCAGAAAAAAACTCAAGTGTGGTAAATATTAAATATTAACCAGGAGTTGTGGGATGTTAGGTCCTACACAGTGCATGCCCAAGGGGGGGAAAACCCTCTCTCGTTTACAGTTATATAATCAAATACAACACACTGCTTCCACTTAGTTACATATCAGACCCAGCAAACTCTTTTTACACAGTTTACATAGACAGGTAAACTTAACCAAAAATCTGGTTTTGTGATGCTCCTGCGGATACAACTCTTCTCTCCCACACTAAACTGTCCCACCTGCCTTTACTCTCAAAATCTAACAAAGAACCAAACAAGATGTTACAAGTGACACAAGTTGGGACAGGTGACACTAGAGAAAGAGACAAGCAGCCCCCAATCCTGGCCATATCCACTGGCAAAAATGACATGGGAGGGGAAACATGAAGCCCCTCTTTCCCCTTTGGAGTATTCTACAGCTGAACAGAGCATTTTCAAGGTAAGTTTCCCTGTTCATATAAATGACAGGGAGCTGGGATCAGGCACTTATGTTCTGACTCAAGTCATATATAATGTCTAATTTGGCTCCAAGTCTCCCCATCAGATATTAGCTCTGTCCTGAACATAATTTCTATTGGTTCAGGGTGCCAATCTTTTTGGCTTTTGTTTGTAGGGATGCGTTTCTGTACATTATGTGTCATAGCCATGTATCACTTTGTTTCTGTGTATTAACAATCAGTCTCAGAAACTGGGCTGTGATTCAGCTTGAGCCCACATTTCTGTAATTAAATTTGTATTTCTGAACAGCTAGCTCCTGTACAGCTGACACTTACAAACATTAACAAAGTATCTTCCAAATGCCAACTTTCACTCTGTCTTATTTTTATTACTGTCATGGCTTTTAACTGTTTCTATTTCTTTGCATTTAGAGGAGAGCTTTTCTGAGGCACAGCTCTTATTGGGATGGCTCTTTGGCACTCCCCCCAAAGTAATACTTTTATGCAGACTTGAGGCATCCTCCTCCATTTGTGAATTGCCTTGTTTCATTTCCCTGATGACTCCACAGAGAGAAACTAAGTTTACCACGCGAGAAAACAAGTGTGGGGCCATGAGTTGTGAGAAGTTAAACAACTGGAAATTCCCTTCCATAGTTAAATAGCATCAAATTATTGAGGTCTGAGGCTAAAGGAATAGATTCCTGTACACCTCGCCCTGAACCTCAAAGATTTAGTGCTTATGAGCACGTGCCATATAGCACTGACTGCTGAGGAAGAAGCTACTCATCTAATCCTAAACTCTGAGAGGGCTTTTAAAATAAACTCTCCCTTTCTCTATGGACTAAGGAAGAGCTTGATGTGGAAAATGGGTTTGGGGGGTCTGCAGGCTCAAGGTACACAGCCTGCCTCTATTTTACAGATTACAGGATAGTGTAAACTGTTAGTTCTCCCTCTCCCCACCAGCTTTGTAGTGGAAAGAGTCTTGAATAGGGATAGGCGTGAACCATATCATAAAACAAAACAAAAAAAGGGGGGGGAGCCCTGTTTATGGTTTGCAAAATCAAGTTTTTGGCAAAGTGCCCAGCACGAACTTTGACTTTTTTGTGGAGGTTTGTGCCAATTCGTGAGTGAATACATTCCCAAACAGACTGTCTCAACTGAATCAAAATGTTTACTGAAGTTCAAAACAACAAACTGGAGGGAATGTAAAGGAGCATCTGGGGGAGGTCTGCTAAGAGTTTGATGTCTCTAGCTTGCACAAGATCTGTTCTAGAACCTCGTCACTTTGATAGATGCTGGTTCTGGAGGGTATAGAATAGATTCTTTGC